>NW_027361784.1:8682500-9299500 GCF_039654945.1 Dendrobates tinctorius
CAGGAACATATTATCATACGTTTGTCTTTTTACAGGTTACTGCTCCCATTGACATATTGAAGTGTAAAATTTTTCTTTGTGGACTTCAACAAGACAATTGGAAGAAATACATAAAAGGTAATTAATTTTCAAATTATTACTGATAATCATTGATCTAAGCTTTATTTCTAGATCCGCGGAGGTGTAATAACACCTTCCTGATACATGACAATATACTGTATGTGTTATTTTAAATGTATATCTTCTATACACAATTCTTAGTATAACACCACCTTATCTCACGTACAGAGTTAGGGAACATTTTTTCTCATTATCATCTGTCTTCGAAATTGGGAATACCCTCTTATATTTCACAAAATACACTTGTTTCAGCGGTGAAACGATTAATACCATGATTACACGAGACGCAATGGGAACACGCTGGATACAGTAAAGCACAGAGCGTGCACTGGGAAGCAAGTAGAGAAACAGGAGAATACAGAGCGTGCACTAGGAAGCACGCTGAAATGCAGAGAGTGCAGAGCGTGCACTGTGAAGCACGTTGAGATACAAAGAGTGCCTAGCGCACACTGAGACGCACGCTGTAGGACCTGCGCATATAAAAGCACCCGCACTGAGACCTGCACAGATGCAGAAGTAGTAATCAGTGGCTTCCTCTAGCAGATAGCATCCTGAAATACCTGTTGCTGTGGCCAAGAATGAGGTACTTCCGGGTCAGGCAGCATAATGATCGGAGGAAGTGCGCCGCCGCGGCCTAAGCAGTTCCGAAAGGTGTAATCGGCGCTGCAGAGCAGCAAGGCGCGATCTTGCCGTGCTGGAACGCCGCAAGTGAGTGCACTATATGCGGACCTTGTGCAGCAGTGCATCAATATCCGGATAGTCCCTCAGAAAGCTCTGCACGATCAATTTTAGCACATGTGCCAGACATGGGATGTGAGTGAGGTTGCCTAGGCCCAGAGCTGCCACCAGATTTCGGCCATTGTCACACACTACCAAGCCTGGCTGGAGATTCGCTGGCAGAAACCACACGTCGCTCTCCTGCTTGATGGCATTCCAGAGCTCCTGCGCTGTGTGGCTTCGATTCCCCAAAGAAATTAATTTCAGTACGGCCTGTTGACGTTTGGCCACGGCTGTGCTCATATCAGTCGTAACAGGCTCCTGCAGCGCTGATTCTGAGGAACTTGAGTAGGAGGAGGAGTCAATGTGTACAGACTGGATTCCTGCAATCCGTGGAGTTGGCAAAACACGTACAGCGCCACTCTCCAGATCTGTACCCGGCTCCACAACATTGACCCAATGGGCAGTGAGGTTAAGGTATCGTCCCTGTCCATGGTTACTGGTCCACGCATCGGTGGTCAGGTGGACCTTGCTACTGACGGCGTTTAGTAGCGCATGTTTTATTTTTCCCTCCATGTGCTTTTGCAGGGCAGGGACGGCTTGCCTGCTGAAAGAAAAGCGGCTGGGCACGGTGTATTGTGGGACTGCCAATGCCATGAAGTTCCGGAAGGTGTCAGTCTCCACCAGCCTGAATGAGAGCATTTCAAGGGCCAGTAGTTTGGCAATGCCAGCATTCAGAGCCTGTGCTCGGAGATGGTTTGCCGAGTATGGCCGCCTTTTATCCCATGCCTGTGCTACCGATGGCTGTAGAGTGGCCTGGGAGTGTGAGGATGACTGGGAACGTTGTGCTGTGGGTGGAATGTCACAGGGTCTCCGGACAACAGTGCCAGAGGTTCTTCCTTGGCGATCCTGTGAGGAAGCCGAACCAGCTGTGTGTGAGCTGGAGGAAGAGGCCCCAACACGAGCTGAAGAGGTGGTACGTGGTGCTGTACGTTGGCCTACGTCTTCAGTGTGTCTGTGTAACTCCAGCTTGTGCTTGGTCCGCACATGTTTCCACATATTTGTGGTATTGAGGTTGCTGACATTTTTCCCTCTTTTGACTTTCTGATGACACAGCTTGCATTTGACAAAGCAAATGTCATCTGCAACTGTGTCAAAAAAAGACCACGCACTGCAAGTCTTGGGAGCGCCCGTTTTGGCTTTTGGAAAAGGAATGCTCCTAACGGGTGCCGAAGTGGAGGCTACAGGCAACCAAGTCTGCCCCCTCCCTCTCCTTCCTGTTTTGGCCGTTCGGGGAATCTCTTCCTCAGAGCTGCTCCCACCACCTTCCTGTTCCTCACGCCATGATGGGTCAAGGACCTCATCATTTACACTCCCCTCTTCAAACACCTGCTTCTCCTGGGTAGTCTCGCCAGCACCGTACGCACCAGAAAGTGGCACCTGAGTCTCGTCATCATCTGATGAGGTATGCTGACCATAGGCACTGGCCCACCCGCCTCTTCAGATTCAGAGGGACAAAGAAGTTGCGCATCACTGCATACTCCCTCTTCTTCACATTCTTGAATGCTGCTTGACTGGCCCCCTCTTTCCAAGCCAACAGATTCAGAGAACAGAAGTAGAGACTGTGATGGTTCCTGTCCAAGGCTCTCTGACTGCCTGGGCACTTTGGCAGGTGGTGAAGAGACAGATGGTTGCTCTTCAGTGCTCTGGCCCTGAGAGGACGTGGAAGTCATTGAAGTTGATGCGTTAGCTGTCATCCATCCGACAACGGCTTCAATTTGTTCCTCCCACAGCAGTGGGATACGGCGAGGTCCTACAAAGCTGCGCATAAAGGACTGTTGCCTGGTAAAATTGGGGGATGCTGACTCACTGGTGCCCGCAGCAGGCACAGAATCCCCACGTCCTCTCCCTGCAGAATCCCCACATCCTCTCCCTGCAGAATCCCCACGTCCTCTCCCTGCTGAAACTCCATGCCCACGCCCACATGCCTTACTCCCTGCCTTCTTCATCTTGATAGACTGATAAAGATAGGCAGAAAAGTACAAAGGGGGGGCTTAGTGTGCTTGTTCCTGAACAGATGCTAACAGGTATAAGAAACACTAATTTTATAAAGTGTGCGTGTGGACTACACTTTAATATGAGCTAATGTGGCCTACACAACTGTCAAATGGAGTGTTTGGTGAACTTTATTTTGCTTGGTTTTTTTTTCAAAAAAACTAAAAGGATATTACCAAAGATTTGAAAGCGATAGTATCAAAACTTTTTGGAGCTATTACAATGCAGGAAAGTAACCTACAATGCAAAAGATGAGGCTCCAAAAAATAGGGTAATACTAATCTGGCTGCAGCTAAAGGGCACAAGCCCGAAAAAAGGCTCCTCTATCTACTCCTATATAGTGTTTGCAACCAACCAATGTAGATGGATGCGGATGGATGCACACTAATAGGAGAATAAAAAATGAGCTGCAATAAAAGAAAAATATGTGTGAGGCAGTGACGCACGCTGAGCAGCCTACAACCAGATGTAGCTGCAGGACACACTTCTCAGCGTGAGCTGCACTCACACACAGAGACCTCTCAGACAGCCGTGAACAGTGCAGCAAACTGGGCACTAGCACTGAAAGGCTGCAGGGAGGCTCCGCTGTCTACTCCTATAGTGTTTGCAACCAACGTATATGCATACGGATGGATGCACACTAATAGGAGAAAGAAAAATGAGCAGCAAAAAAAGAAAAATATGTATGAGGCAGCGACACACGCTGAGCGGCCTACAACCAGACGTGGCTGCAGGACACACTACTCAGCGTGAGCTGCCCTCACACAGACCTTGCAAACAGCTGTGAACACTGCTGCAAGGCAAAAGAAAGCTACAGTGGTGGATTATGTAGCCTGGGTAAAGCACACCATGATTGTGAAAGTCGCTATCTCTAACTGTCCCTCACAGTCTTGAACAGCAGCCTGTCCCTAACTGAATTCACAGCAGAGTGAACCCGAAATGGTGGCGGCGACGGCTTTTATAGTGCATCATGACATCATTTCAGCAGCCAATCACAGCCATGCCATTAGTTAACATGCCTACATGCCTAACAGGATGTGCCCACACTTCTGAGGATTTTCATTGGCTGAATCAAATCAAACTGGCTCATAGCATTATGGGAACTTCCGATTCCGGTATTCGATATGCTATAAGTATCGGAACTCAGTATCGGAATTCCGATACAGTGAATATCAGCCGATACCCGATACTTGCGGTATCGGAATGCTCAACACTAGTTGTTTGATCTGGTTTGGGGATTGGTTATGACATTTTTTTATTTTCTTTTGCTAATGCCATATCCCACAACCTGCAACCCTAGGCATCCAACGTCCATACATAGCGGTAAGGATGGCCCTAAGTAGTGTTGAGCGATACCATCCGATATCGTGACTTATCGGATCGGATTGGATCGGACCGATACCCAAAAAGTATCGGGTATCGCCGATTCCGATACCGGAAACCCAAGCAAGTCAATGGGGCACAAATATCGGAATGAAAATAAACCCTTTCTTTCCTTGCACATCCACTTCGGGAGGGTGGAAGAGTAGGGGCGGTGCGTGGGCGGACACTGTGCGTGTCTGTGTGTGCGGGCAGGGTCTGTGCGGGCCTGCCGGGGGTCTGTGCGGGCCTGCCGGGGGTCTGTGCGGGGCTCTGTGCGGGCCTGCCAGGGGTATGTGCTGGCTGCCAGGGGTCTGTGCGGGCCTGCCGGGGGTTGTGTGTGTGTGTGTGTGCAGGCATCATCCAATGGGACTACAAGTCCCATCGGGCTATGCCTGCTATAATGACAGTGATTGACACATTAGCCAATGATGGGACAGTAGTAGTCCCATCATCCGGCTAATGTGTTGAATGTAAAAAAAAAAAAAATACATACTACATACATACTACATATATACAACATTCATACAACATACATACATACTACATACGACATACATACTTCATATATACAGCATTCATACAACATACTTACATACTACATACATACTTCATATATACTACATTCATGCAACATACATACTACATACATACTACATATATACTACATTCATAGAACATACATACATACTACATACATACTACATTCATACAACATACATACACACATAGTACATGCTACATACATACTACATATATACAACATACATAAAACATGCTACAGACATACAACATACATACTACATACAATACATTCATACAATACATACATATAGACATACAGTACATATAACATAGAGTACATACTCACCATCACTTGTCACTTTGATCCCCGAAGCCAGTGTCATCTGTAAAAAATATTAAAATAACAAACAACCGATATACTCCCTGATCTGTAGAAATCCACGAGTGTCCCACGACGATCTCCCGTGGAGAACAGCAGCATCAGCTGATGCGACCACTCTCTAGGAGCCCCAGGAATACAACGATGGGAGGTAGGTATCCTTCCGCACTGTATTCCTCCGCCACTGTCCCTAGTCTCACTTTTGTCATTGCTGTGTGAGAAAGTTCCCACGCAGCTTTTGCCATAAAGTGAGACCAGTGAACTATAGTAACCTCTCAGTGATGCACTGCAGGAGATCGTCGTGGGACACTCGTGGATTTCTGCGGATCAGGGAGTATATTGGTTGTTTGTTATTTTTATATTTTTTACAGTGAGATGACACTGGCTTCGGGGATCAAAGTGATGGTGAGTATGTACTCTATGTTATATGTACTGTATGTCTTTATGTATGTATTGTATGAATGTATGAATGTATTGTATGTAGTATGTATGCAGTATGAATGTAGTATATATGTAGTATGTATGTATGTATGTATGTTGTATGAATGTAGTATATATGTAGTATGTATGTTGTATGAATGTTGTATGTATGTAGTATGTATGTTTTTGTTTTGTTTTTTTACATTCAACACATTAGCCGGATGATGGGACTACTACTGTCACATCATTGGCTAATGTGTCAATCACTCATTGTAGCAGGCATAGCCCGATGGGACTTGTAGCCCCATCGGACGATGCCTGCACACACACACACAACCCCCTGCAAGCCCGCACAGACCACCGGCAGGCCTGCACAGACCCCCGGCAGGCCTGCACAAACCCCCGGCAGGCCCGCACAGACCCCCGGCAGGCCTGCACAAACCCCCGGCAGGCCCGCACAGACCCCCGGCAGCACGCACAGGCCCGTACAGACCCCCGGCAGGCCGCACAGACCCCTGGCAGCCCGCACAGACCGCGCGTCATGATGACATCATTTCAGCAGCCAATCACAGCCATGCCATTAGTTAACATGGCTAGCACAACTGGCTCATTGCATTATGGCAACTTCGGATTCCGGTATTCGATATTGTAAAAATATCGGTACTCGGTATCGGAATTCCGATAAAGCGATTATCGGCCTATACCGATATTTGCAGTATCGGAATGATCAACACTAGCCCTGAGTAGTCCCATTTATAAATGGTCAAGCAAACTTCAATAAAACAAATGGTATTTTGCTGCGAAAATATCTTATATAGGCCACTAGGTGGAGCCAATACTCAAGTAATGGAGTTAGTCATCCAGGCACATGATCAGGAAAAACTTAAGAATTACTGCTCATTCAAGCATTACAAGAAATGTTAAGCGCAAGATAATATAATAATTTGGGTCAAAGGCTAAATTCCCAACTCATCATTTGCAACTTTTTAAGTTACTTTTCTTTGTCTTGCTGTAGTCACTGCCATTTTTTGCTCAAAATCATTCAAAGGTGATCAGATGGTTAATTATTTTTGCACGATGTCAGGGGGGTTGATTCTTTATTGAACATTATTTTGTCTATTTTTTATGTTTTTCCCTGATTTTCATTTTATACCCAATTTTTCTTCCATTTACACCATTATTAAAATGTCTGTAGTATTGTATGCCAGCAATGTTTGCAATACTTTTACAAAATGTGTGACTTTTTGAACTTAGCTGCTTTCTAATCTAAATTAAAATATTGAGCCATTTCTGAGATAATCAAACACTTGAGGAAAACCTTCACTTCACAGCAAGGATACCGGGTGTGATGTCCCACGATTTGCGAATCATACAGCATTGTATTATACTGTATTGTTGCTGTTGCATTGTTATGTGAAAAGGTTTGCCTTTAAGAAGTTTGTCCCCCCTTTCTCCCTGTCTGCACTCCAAGATCTGATGTCAGTAATCTTTCTCTTCTTCCTCATTTTATGTATGTCAACCATTTAGATTATGTCCAAAGCACAACACTGATAAAACATGTATATCCAACCAGAGGAATCAAGTTCTTTGGAAAATAGACCGAATGGTAGCATGTAGATACGCCTTTAAGGGCACTTAATCAATCAGCTGCTCAAAAAAAGACCCTTACCCATCATGGTCGCAGTGTGTCCAAGGACAGCCAGCCCCTACGCGCGTTTCGCTGGCGCATATACATGCTATTTTTTACATATCGTATACTGTGCAATTGTATGAAATAAATTATCTTCTTGTTCACATGACATGTTTTTTCACTCTGCTACTTCTAATTTTTGGGAGCTTCTATAGAGATATAGCGCAGACTTCTGAAGTCTGCTGCAAGCATATAAGAAATCAACAGTGTGTGGGTGTAAAGCAATAACAGCACATTTTCTCTCAGCGTATACCCTGTTACAATCCAGCTCTATTGTACTATAGTGGTTTGCAAAAGTATTCAACCCCTTGGTGTTTTTTGTGTTTTGCTACCTTACAACCAGGAATGTCACAGTTTTTTTATGGTCTGCTTCAGTTCATGTAAAGTACATGCTTACAACTGAACATTTGGTTTTTTTTTTATTGTGAAGCAAACAACAATTAAGACAAAATAACTGAAAACATCAATGTGCATAACTATTCACCCTCTAAAGTCGGTACTTCATAGAGCCTCCTTTTGCTTTTGAAATTCGCTTTGGATAAGTCTCTATTAGCTTTCCACATCTTGCCACTGGGATTTTTGACTATTCCTCAATGCAAAACTGCTCCAGCCCCTTCAGGTTAGATGTTTCCTCTGGTGAACAGCAATCTTCAAGTTTGATCACAGTCGCAACTGGGTTAAGGTCTGGGCTTTGACTCGGCCATTCCAAAACATTTACACGTTTCCTCTTAAACCACTGGAGTGTTGCTTTAGCTTTGGGTCATTGTCTTGTTGAAAGGTTAATCTCCATCCCAGTCTCATATCA
The DNA here is from genome assembly GCF_039654945.1 of Dendrobates tinctorius. Classification (NCBI taxonomy): domain Eukaryota; kingdom Metazoa; phylum Chordata; class Amphibia; order Anura; family Dendrobatidae; genus Dendrobates; species Dendrobates tinctorius. The sequence goes on from NW_027361784.1 coordinate 8,690,571, forward strand.
CTGTCAGCCTGAAGCAGGTTCAAGAATATCCCTGTATTTCACATCATCTATCTTCCCTTCAACTCGGACCATTTTCCCTGTCCCTGCTGCTCATAAACATTCCCACTAGAGATGAGTGGGCACTAAAATGCTCAGATGCTCGGTGCTTGAATTGAACAATTCCTAATACTCGAATGATTATTTCAATAGCGAGTATAATGGGAGTCAATGGGAAAACCTAGCTTTTTCCAGCAGACTCTACAAAGAGGTTTGTGAAAATGTTTAAATGGGTGGGAAAAGTGCTGAATGGTAGGAGAACAGCATGGAGAAGACCCCTGGAAGCATCTCTGACTCCCAGATCACTGCTTAGAACAATAGTGTCACACTTTTACTCCACTTTAAGGACTGACAATAAAACATTCCAAACTGATGAGAAATTGCATTTTACAGGAAAAAAAATGTTAAGAAACATTTTTTCCTGTATTATGACTTGCATATGAAGCAAAATTTAGAAAAGATGTAGAAAAAATATTATTTAAGTAAACCAAAATTGATTTTTTTTTAATTTAAAAATAGGACATTTCAGTTTCATTTATGAAGGAAGCAAGAACTGCCAAAAATAAGGAACCCAGATTCACCCTGTATTAGATACACGTGCATCTCATAAAATTAGAATATCATCAAAAAGTTCATTTATTTCAGTTCTTCAATGCAAAAAGTGAAACTCATATATCATATAGAGTCATTACACACAGAGTGATCTATTTAAAGTGTTTATTTCTGTTAAAGTTGATGATTATGGCTTACAGTCAATGAAAACCTAAAAGTCATTATCTCGGTAAATTAGAATAATTAACAATAAACACCTGCAAAGTTTTCCTAAGCGTTTAAAAAGGTCTCTTAATCTGTTTCAGTAGGCTTCACAATCATGGGGAAGACTGCCGACTTGACAGATGACAGAAAAGCAGGTGGTAGGTAAATACACCTGATAAGAAGACATTCCCAACATTGTAAAGATTAAACAATATATTTTTATTGACTCACAAAATTAAAACTATATAAAAAGACTAGGGATATAACCTCCAAAAAGGAGGGGAAACTACTGCAAGCCAACGGATAACCTGTTAGTAATGGGGAGGTAAAGACAACGAGCGGAAGAGGGGAGGGAGGATTGTAAAATAAGGCTGTAAGTTTATAACAGCTTAATAAGTGTACTATTTGATGACATGTAGTCCTTTATAGGGTTCTGCAGAATGTGCATGTCCAGGTACTTATCACCACAGAAAACACCCATAAACTGGATATAAATCCAATCACTTCCCTCAGTAGTCCATACAAGGCTCTATAGACATGTAATTGTGAGTATTTACCTGCCCAAAGATGGTAGTAACATCAGGATGGCATGCAGGGTTCCTCTCACACCCGACGGGCGCCATTTCTCTATTGCTTCTTCCGGGGGGTGTCTAATGGGGGTAACTCGGTATGTTTACATATTGTGTGACGGTGATGTGTATTGCCATGATAGGGACGTCCATCAATAGTGCTTGGAATGCAAGCCCCGCTTCCTAGGCAAGAGGAACAACCGGAATAGCAAGGCGGCAAGCAGTGGAACGCACTGCGGTCACGTGGACAAGCACTTCCGGAAGTCAGAAGAGGCTTCGTATCGGAGCAAGCGCAGGGAGGACTGGGTAGGGACAGAGTCACCACATGTTGAGTATAACTGCGATGGAGAAGAGGGAGGAGGGGGGGAATGAGTGTGAAGTGGACACGTGATAAAGAGTGGGCGATATGCAATATAGTGACCTGTTGTGTCCAGAGAGCAAGTTGAAACTTAAAATGAATGTAATCCTGTATTGTGTTGTTCTAGAATAGAGACTGGTGATAAGATGAAGGGTACCGTTACACTAAAAGGCGATCCCGACAACGATACGACCTGGTAAGGATCACTGGTGCGTCGCTAAATGATCGCTACATGGCCGTCAAACAGGCAGACTTACCCAATGACGCAGCAACGATCCAGCGATCCGTATAACGACCTCAGCGGTCGTTGGGACCTTGTCACACAGCAGCGATTCTGACGACTCCCGCCTGCGTCCATGATTTCTGCGTCGCTAACGAGGTTGCTCATCGGTGTCAAAGACAGCGATGCGCGCTGGCCAGCGGGACGCCAATGATCAAAAAATGGCCCAGAACATTCAAGCACGATCAGCGACATCGCAGCGGGGGCCTGGTCGCTGCTAAGTGTCACACGTAGCGAGATCGCTGGCGAGGTCGTCACAAAATCAGTGATGCTTCAGCGATCTCGCTGGCGATCTCACTATGTGTGACGGGGCCTCAAGGAGTGCAGAAAGAAGGAGAGGAGGGAAGGAGGACAAGGGATGTCAACAGCAATATACAATGATATGTTGCAAAGTAATAAAAGGAATCCTTAAAGACCAGCTGCACCGCCTCCTCCTGTGTTGTTGCCGTTACATGTTGTCGGGCGCCTGCGCTGTGACAACAGTTCTCGGGCGTGCGCAGTGCGCACTGCCCGGGAACTGCCATCAGGCTATCACGCCTGCATGTTTCTGAGTCCCCAGATCCCGCCCCGCAGTGTGTTATGAAGTATTCACACTGCGGAGCTTGGGCCCCCGCAAAACGCAGGCGCAATAGCCTGATGTCAGTTCCCGGGCAGCGCGCACTGCGCATGCCTGAGAGCTGTTGGCACAGCACAGGTGCCCGGCAGCATCTAACGCGAACAGCAGCACAAGAGATAGGCAGCGCATGGACGCAACAGGGGGCTGATGGACAGCTGGGAGGCGGCTTAAACAGAGGGACACTCCATACCTCTGTGACGGAATGCAGGTATGAGGACCTATTTATAAAAGTCAATATTTTGGCATTACTGGGGGTCAGAAACAGAAGAGCCACCTTCACAGAATGCAGCCTTAGTGCTGCTGAAGGTGGCTCTTTTAGTTAAAAACGCCCTGGGGGGGGGTGACAGGTTCCCTTTAAAAGCTGTTAAATAAATAAGAGATTCTATATGTGCATGAATTTAAAGTGCATAAGTGACAAAAGAGAGGTCATTATAAAGAACAGTATACAGTGCATAGAAGAAGCCTGATATAAAGTGCTGTAATATAAGGTGCCTGTAAAAAGGTGCATCCGTGTCATGGTGAGGGAGAAAGAGGGCCATCTACTAATATGTTAATCCAATGGAGAAGTCCAACCAGGGTAAGGGATGGGAGAGAGATGGGGGTGAATGAGTAGATGGGGCATTCCTATCATAGTCCAATTCAGAGGTGGAGCCAGAAGTATACACTAGTCCAAATCAGATGATAAATCCTGCATAGTCCAAGAGTGGATGAAGGGTAGTGGGGGACAGGAAAGGTCGGGATGTGGAGCCGGGTAGGGCTGAGATAAAACAAGACATGTTGACAGATGTCCAGAAGGCAGTCACTGACACATTTCACAAGGAGGGTAAGCCACAAAATGTCATTGCTAAAGAAGCTGGCTGTTCAGAGTGCTGTATCCAAACATATTAATGGAAAGTTGAGTGGAAGGAAAAAGTGTGATAGAAAAAGGTGCACAAGCAACCGGGATAACCGCAGCCTTGAAAGGATTGTTAAGAAACGGCCATTCCAAAATTTTGGGGAGATTCACAAGGTGTGGACTGCTGCTGGAGTCACTGTCTCTGGGAGAAGTCATATATGAAAATATGCCTGGTGAACATACTGTATATCCCTAGGGTCAACTGGAGCAAACCGTAAGGGTGTACACCATTCTGGATGATCAGAGCAATTGATCGCTCACAAGGTCCGAACTCTTTGATCTGTTCAATTTAAAGGGAAATGATTACCCCTAAACCTTAGATACTTGTAGCGGTGTTGCAAGGTTCTCTGGGAGAAGAACTAGTGGTTTTATAGTAGTTTCTCTTGAGAACACTGCGGAGATACCCTTATCCACACTCGTCAATTGCAACCAGATGTCATTGGAGTCAAGTTATGGAGTCACAATATCATCCTTACCTTGGTTACAGTATGTCTGGCTTCCCCTTTTCCTTCCTAAATATAACTCTGCCTTGATTTGTGCATGATCAGATGTTCATAGGCTTCTATGGGATTAAGTGAAGTCAATGGAGGCAACTGAAATCTATGGACACTATTGAGCAGACACAGTAACTGCTTCTCTTAGCTTCTTTTGGGTATTTTATGAGCTCTACTGAAGTTAATGCAGCCCAAAGATTTCTATTTAATCTACTAAGGATATTCTGTAACAAGCAGTTATTGTGTCTGGTTATCTCCTTATAGACTTCCATCAAAGTCAATGGAGCTAATTGAAGTCTAAGTCTGCATGCCCAGCTTCTCATAAATGCCTATGGGGTCATAGATGCCATGTTACACTTATATACAGTACTAGCTGAAGAGCCCGGTGTTGCCTGGCAAAGTAACCAACTGTGGTTAGTTATAACAAATTATAATGATTATATTGCACATAAAAACATTTCACATCACTTATTCAACACTACAGATTAGCAACACAAATTAACTAAACGATTACCCAAGTATTGATAGTATTTATTTTCAACTCATTCAAGATTTTTGGTTTTTCCTTTCGGTGCAAAGATGAACAGATTTTTGGCAGTTCCAACTCTTGAACAGACCACGTAAAGTTGACCATGAGAAAAGCATGGAGATTGCAAATCGATCCCTACTACTTTCAAGGACAGTCCCTGAGCATTGTTAATGGACATTGTTAATGGACATTGCAAATAGTGGTTGAACTGGAAACTGGAGACGTTTAAAATCAAAAAACAAATCAGATGGAATGAGTGGAATTCTTGGAATGAAAATGTCCTCTCCTTTGGCACATCCTGTTTCTGAGCTGTGTATCTAACCCTATCCTGTGTGATAATGTCTGCTGAGCTGTGTACCTAATCCTCTCTTGTGTGATACTTTCTGCTGAGCTGTGTGTCTAATCCTATCATGTGTTACTGACTGCTCAGCCGTGTATCTAATCCCATCCTGTGTGATACCGTCTGCTGAGCCATGTATCTAACCCTATCCTGTGTGATACTGACTGCTGAGCCATGTACCTAATCCTATTATGTGTGTTACTGACTGCTCAGCCGTGTATCTAATCCTATCCTGTGTGATACTGACTGTAGAGCCGTGTATCAAATCCTATTCTGTGTGATACTGTCTGCTGAGATGTGTATCTAATGCTATTCTGTGTGATACTGTGTGCTGAGCTGTGTATCTAATCCTATCCTGTGTGATACTGTCTGCTGAGCCGTGTAACTATCTATTCCCATCCTGTGTGATACTGACTGCTGAGCTGTGTATCTAATCCTATCCTGTGTGATACTGTCTGCTGAGCCATGTATCTAATCCTATCGTGTGATACTGACTGCTGAGCTGTGTATCTAATCCTATCCTGTGTGATACTGACTGCTGAGCCTTGTGTCTAATCCTCTCCTGTGTGATACTGACTGCTGAGCTGTGTATCTAATCCTATCCTGTGTGATACTGGCTGCTGAGCCATGTATCTAAACCTATCCTGTGTGATACTGGGCTCCCCCTGCAGTCTGTGTCAGAGGGTGGTCTGTGTTGGCACGGTAATAAATTGTGTTATTTCCAGCTTTACAGAAGGACGATAACACCATAGAAATTATAAGAATAATATGCCAAATTGTTTGGTGAATTGGAATGCGTGGGGTTAAAATTTCGCCTCACAACATAGCCTATGACACTCTCGGGGTCCAGACGTGTGACTGTGCAAAATTTTGTGGCTGTAGTTACGACGGTGCAGATGCCAATACATACATACACTTTCTCCCCATTATATAGATAGGGGCAAAATTGTTTGGTGAATTGGAACGTGCGGGGTTAAAATTTCACCTCACAACATAGCCTCCCTCTATTCTGTGCCCTTGCACTTTGCTCTGTCGTGCGTCTCTGCACACGCTCCGTGCTCGTACTCCGTCTCTTGTCCCGTGCCTTGTCTTATGTTTGTCCGTTGTGCCATGTTCGTCCTTGTCCTGCTTGGACTTGTAGTCCTTCTGTTATTCTCTACCTTGCCTGTTTTCGCTATGCCTTGTTTCGTACCTTGCCTTGCTCTGCCTTGTTCCTCCCTATGGTCTCAGTCTTTGCTTGCTCTGCCTTGGTCTCTCCTATGGTGCTCTGTAGTGCTCCCTGGCACACGCACCATCCCTCCTTTCTTTCCTTTTGTGCTCTTTTCCATGTCTAGTCCCAAGACTCTGCCTTGGACCGGCTCTGGGCTTCAGCCTACGCTCCGCTGCTAGACTCTTTCCTATTATGCTCTCTTGCACGTTTCTAGGCTAGTCCCAAGGTTCTCCCTTGGCCCGACTCTGGGCATCAGTCTACGCTCCGCTGCTAGCTCTGTTCTTGCTCTGACCTGATTCCGTGTTTCTGCCTATGCTTCCGTCCCTGGTTCTGTTCTCTGTCTAAGCTCTGCCTGGTTTCTTGTCTTGTCTTCCCTTGCTGCTTCGTGTGCTCTTTGCATGCGTCTGGCCTTCCTAGCCTCCTGTTTGTGCCTCAGCCATGCCCACCCTAGCCGTGCCCACCAGATTGTGCCTCTGCCGTGTTCATCGGTCAGTGTCAGCTGTGTCGCCTGCCATGCCTCAGTCGGGTTCGCTGGAGTCTTGCCCGTCTGTCAGTGCCGCAGCCCGATCAGCTAGCCAGTGCCCCAGCCGTGCCCTCTGTGCTCCCTTGCACCTCACGCTGTTTCTGCACTGTGCACTCTATAGCACGCGCAGGCCTACCTCCCCGTGCTTCTTTAAAAGTGCGTGCAGGCTTTGCCATGTCCCTTGTCGTGCCCTCTTGCACGCACAGGCCCTAACCCTGTCTTGGAACCCTGACCCTGGCGTGATCTCTGCACGCGCAGGACTCTGCCTCGCCTGACCCTGGCGTGCCTCTGCACGCGCAGGACTCTGCCTCGCCTGACCCAGGCATGCCTCTTTGCAAACGCAGGACTCTGTTTTTTTACCTTGTGCCTTGGCGTGTCTCTACACATGCACTCTGTCTTACCTTTTGCTTTGGCGTGGCTCATTTTGTGAACCCTGGCGTGTCCCCTACACACGCACCTTGCCTTGCACCTAGCCTTGAACCCTGGCGTGTCCCCTACACACGCACCTAGACTTGCACCTAGCCTTGGACCTTGGCGTGTTCCCTAACACGCACCATGCCTGGATATCTGACGTGCCTCCTTGCCTGAACCCTGGTTTGCCTGCCGGATGCCCGGAACCTGTCGATCGCTGCCAGAGATCGTAAGATGGATGACTGCGGCCTGATGTCCGGAGCTGATGTCCGCAGCCTGATGCCTTGATCATGTCGATTGTTGCCAGCGGTCCGGAGTCCGATGCCATTGTGCCTTTACCTGTACCTAGGTGTGCCACCTGGCACGTACTATGCTATGGACCTTGGCGTGCCCACGCGCGCACCTTGCACGTGTTGCTTGTATTCATGTTTGCACTGAATGTGATCCTGAAGATCTTAATGAAGATACCTTGCACTTACCTCTTGTCTTGTCTTGTTTCCTGCCTGTCCCTGGTCGTCAGACATTCCCGTAGTGTCCCCCTTTGCCGGCCGTCTGGTCCCAGCAGTCGTGGTGGCTCACCCCCTTGGTCTTGCCCCTGACACTCCCTGTACAGGGGGTGGGTTCTCACTAGGTCAGCTCGCCCTAGGTGGGTGGGTGCCATGGCTCAGAGGGTCCACTCTAAAAAGGAAAATGGGCTCAGCAGAAGCTGAGTCCGTCACACACACACACACATTCAGCTTTATACACTCACTGGCCACTTTATTAGGTACACCTGTCCAACTGTGTGTTAAGACTTAATTTCTAATCTGCCAATCACATGGCGGCAACTCAGTGCATTTAGGCATGTAGACATGGTCAAGACAATCTCCTGCAGTTCAAACCGAGCATCAGTATGGGGAAGAAAGGTGATTTGAGTGCCTTTGAACGTGGCATGATTGTTGGTGCCAGAAGGGCTGGTCTGAGTATTTCAGAAACTGCTGATCTACTGGGATTTTCACGCACAACCATCTCTAGGGTTTACAGAGAATGGTCCGAAAAAGAAAAAAAATCCAGTGAGCGGCAGTTCTGTGGCTGGAAATGCCTTGTTGATGCCAGAGGTCAGAGGAGAATGGGCAGACTGGTTCGAGCTGATAGAAAGGCAACAGTGACTCAAATTGCCACCCGTTACAACCAAGGTAGGCAGAAGAGCATCTCTGAACGCACAGTGCATCGAACTTTGAGGCAGATGGGCTACAGCAGCAGAAGACCACACTGGGTACCACTCCTCTCAGCTAAGAACAGGAAACTGAGGCTACAATTTGCACAAGCTCATCGAAATTGGACAGTAGAAGATTGGAAAAACGTTGCCTGGTCTGATGAGTCTCGATTTCTGCTGCGACATTCGGATGGTAGGGTCAGAATTTGGCGTAAACAACATGAAAGCATGGATCCATCCTGCCTTGTATCAACGGTTCAGGCTGGTGGTGGTGGTGTCATGGTGTGGGGAATTTTTTCTTGGCACTCTTTGGGCCCCTTGGTACCAATTGAGCATCGTTGCAACGCCACAGCCTACCTGAGTATTGTTGCTGACCATGTCCATCCCTTTATGACCACAATGTACCCAACATCTGATGGCTACTTTCAGCAGGATAATGCGCCATGTCATAAAGCTCGAATCATCTCAGATTGGTTTCTTGAACATGACAATGAGTTCACTGTACTCAAATGGCCTCCTCAGTCACCAGATCTCAATCCAATAGAGCATCTTTGGGATGTGGTGGAACGGGAGATTCGCATCAGGGATGTGCAGCCGACAAATCTGTGATGCCATCATGTCAATATGGTCCAAAATCTCTGAGGAATGCTTCCAGCACCTTGTTGAATCTCTGCCACGAAGAATTGAGGCAGTTCTGAAGGCAAAAGGGGGTCCAACCCGTTACTAGCATGGTGTACCTAATAAAGTGGCCAGTGAGTGTATATTAGATTTAATAAATGTGTAACCACTTAGATTATGTGCCTCTATGTTGAGAAGTGAAACTGTTGAGTTCACAACCTGCGATCTTCCCCTGTAGCTCATAAGTGACTTCTACTCTAACATGACCTCAGGAAATCTTGTATTTATCAGCCACAGTTACTATTGTGTTACACCTCCACATTCAAACCTGGGATAACAATTGTCATTTATCTTTTATTTCATTCATAGAACAAAGTTCAGCCTCTACTTTTGTTATTTTGTTATTGAGGGTCCATCAGATAGCTAGAACATTGGGTTGTGAATGTTTGAAATCACGTGAAATCCCGAATTTCAGGAAGGTCAGCTTAAACTTGATTCTCTGCAGATTGAGCCACTCATCTTTACTAAAAAGTATCTCCAGTGATGCCAAGAGGACGGACACAGAATGTACTGTAGAATTGCTGTAACATACCAATTCTTTTTAATGTCATTCATGTTTGGAGCTGTAGTATACTGTATGTGTGGTGCCCCTGAGGGTTCAGTTGCCACAGAGGTACTGCACCTCCTCCTGAGGTGTGGTACCCCACCATCCAGGTGAGTTGGAGGCTCCTAACCACGCTCCAACACTCGCATTCCACACAACACGGTAGTTCAGCAAAGCAACATTGCGGCTCCCTGCTTAGAGTGTAGCAGAGCACCTTTGGTGGCTCCCTGCTTGGAACACGAAACGTGCTGGGAGGCGGGTGGAGTTAGAATACATAAAAGAGTGGGAAGGTTTAGAATTTCAGTCAGTCGGAGAGAGTCACTCAGAGAGGAGTGAGGAGAGAAGATCCCTGGGAGAGGGATGGAGGAAGGAGGTGCTGCAGCAGATCTCGGTGACCTGGGTGACCTGGCACGGGAAAGGAAAGAAAGAGAAAGACATTGAACAGAAACCTGATCTTCCAAAAGAAGGAAAGACAAGTACGGAACGTAGGAGTAAAAGGGAACAGAGGACGTATGTTAGTGGAAGAACCCTGCCTAGAAGTTCTAAGCGCAAGGCCAGGGCCCGGTCCCCGAGGTTGTATGGACACTAATGGTTCTGCAGCAGACACCGGTGGAGTAGAGGGCTGTAAATGCACTACTCCCATCTAAGACTTGGGAGCACAACAGCAACATTGATAGTGAGCCGGGACTCAGGAGTAAGGAGTCCCCGAAGCAGGCTACAGCTGTCTGCCGTACAAGTAGAGTTCTTGGGAACATCGTCAGGAGGAACTCCACTGTAATTCAGTACTAGGAGATCTTCACACTTAAAGGCGCTATAGAGGAGACGTTCAGAAAGGCACATGTTGGCGGAGTGTTGGAAAGGAGCGTCCTATCTTGCCTGGAGGTCGACTGAGTCCCTGACCTGGAGGACACAACACGGAGGCAGGCACCTGTGTGTACTACAGACTGTGAGTAAAGCTTTGGAACTACAAGCCCTGGTGTCCTCCATCCATTCCTGCGCCAACACACCTGGTACCGCTACATCTGGGTACCAGCTTCTACACTGCCTGCGCCTCTCCGCTACCCCTACATCTACACTGCCCTGGGACTACAGCTCCACCTGTGGGAAGCTTCACCATCTTGGCTGCAACATACCACCAGTCCCAGAGGATCTGCATGCAGCGTCGGCTTAACATCTCCCTTGCCGAACACCACAGGTGGCGTCATGAACAATTGAAATATTCTATTTCATTGTTCTTTCACCCCCTTTTGCCATGGAGCCCCAGGGCCACGGACCGGGTCACAGCTTCCGTGACAACTCCCATTGAGATCAACGGGCCCGGTGCCGAGTACCCCGATAGCCCTGGTCGGGCGCTCCATATATGTGTTTAAAATGGACATGGAGAATGGACATGGAGGAGAAGACCCAGTTTACAGTCCAGCCCATGTGCAATGATATCTAATTAGCAGAAAACTTCAAATGATGATTAAAGAAGAACCACAAAGCAGATTTCTTCACTAAAGATATCTATTTAACCCCTTTCTGATATCGGGCGTAAAATGTATGCCGATGTCGGACTTCCTCACTTTGATGTGGGCTCCAGCCATGAGCCCACATCTTTCCCGACACGTGTCAGCTGTTTTGAACAGCTGACATGTGCCTGGAAGAACCGCGTGTGGAATTGCAATCCACCGGCGGCAATTAACCCGTTAAACGCCGCTGTCAAGCTCTAACAGCGGCATTTAACATGCGCTTCCGGCATTCGCGCCGCAAATCCGCCCATCAGTGACCTCCGTCACGTGATTGCGGGTCACCAGTGGGTTGGCATGAGAACCAGAGGTCTCCTGCAGACCTCTATGGTTGTCACTGCTGGATTGCTATGAGCGCCGTTCTCTTTAAGTTTTATTCTTTTAATCCAGTGAATTGAATCTGAATAGGAGGTAACCCTACAACATTCACCCACTGTAAAATTAGTAGAACTTGTTGGTAGGTTGGTAAAAAAGAAATTCCAGCCACTGGTCTACCAATATAGATTTGTGACCTAGTAAGGCCACTGATTCATCGCTTTGGTGATAACCATGGGTACCAAGAAAGTACCAAGAAAGCTTCTTCTATCATTGCAACCAATATAGATATCTTGATCTATTATTTTTGCATATGTAGAAAGAGAGGCAGGCAAGTTGATCCAAATGTGACTGCATCTTCTTTTGTCTGTATCATGCATAAACTGACACCCCAACTAGAAACCAAACTATAGAAAAAATTCAGCTTGACCTTATTTACAGTTTTCCAATATGGATGCTATAATCTTTAAACATTCCATAACTTGAGCAGCAAATAGCTTTCTACAAAAGCTTGCTCGACCTTTACTGAAATGTGGTGCATTTGGGAGCCTGCACCACCATTAGTACCCCGCCACCTTCCAGTTTGTTTCAGCTTAGACATCAGTCTCAGTAGGGCCCAATTGTATTAAACATCTCGCCCAAGCACTTGCACCAGTGACCCATTTCCGTCACATCTCCTCCAGTCCCTTTCCCCTGCTGTCATCACTCACCTAACTAAAATATTTAACCTCTCTCTTGTGGTATCTTTCCCTCCTCATTTAAGCATGCCATCATACTTCCACTACTTAAAAAACCATCCCTCGACCAAAACTGTGCCGCTAACTATAGACCTGTCTCTAATCTTCCCTTCATCTCTAAACTCCTGGAACACCTGGTCCACTCCCGTCTGATCCGCTATCTCTCTGATAACTCTCTTCTCGACCCTCTCCAATCAGGTTTCTGCTCTCTACATTCTACTGAAACTGCCCTCACTAAAGTCTCTAATGATCTATTAACAGCTAAATCTAATGGTCACTATTCCATGCTAATTCTCTTGGATCTCTCTGCAGCATTCGACACGATGGATCATCAGCTCCTCCTCACTATGCTCTGCTCCATTGGCATCAAGGACACCGTTCTCTCCTGGTTTTCCTTCTATCTCTCTGACCGCTCCTTTACTGTATCTTTTGCTGGCTCCTCCTCCTCTCATCTTCCACTTACTGTTGGGGTTCCTCAAGGATCGGTTCTAGGTCCCCTCCTCTTCCCTTTGTACACTGTCCCTATTGTTCAAATAATCAGTAGATTTGGTTTCCAGTACCATCTCTATGCTGATGACACCCAATTATACACTTCCTCTCCTGACATCATGCCTGCCTTTTTAGAAAACACCAGCGATTGTCTAAACGCTGTGTCTAAAATCATGTCTTCACTTTATCTGACATTGAACCTGTCAAAGACTGAACTCCTTGTGTTTCCTCCCTCTACTAATGTACCTATACCTGACACTGCCATTTCTGTGTGTGGCTCCGCTATTACTCCCCAGCAACAATGCCTGCAGTCTTGGGGTCATACTTGACTCCGAGCTTTCCTTTGCCCCCCCACATCCGATCACTGTCGCGCTCTTGTTATCTGCATCTCAAAAACATTTTTAGAATCTGACCTTTTCTTACCTTTGACTCCGCAAAAACTCTTACTGTTTCTCTTATTCATTCTCGTCTGGACTATTTTAACTCTCTTCTGATCGGTCTCCCTCTTACTAAACTTTCCCCCCTCCATTCTGTCTTGAATGCTGCAGCCAGGATCATGTTCCTTGCCAATCGTTACACCGATGCCTCTACCTTGTGCCAGTCCTTACACAGGCTACCCATCCACTCCAGAATCCAGTATAAGCTTATTACCCTCACCCATAAAGCTCTCCATGGCTCAGCACCACCCTACATCTCCTCCCTTGTTTCAGTCTACCACCCTACCCGTGCCCTCCGTTCTGCTGATGACCTGAGGTTAGCATCCTCAATTATCAGAACCTTCCACTCTCGTCTCCAAGACTATACACGTGCTGCACCTATTCTTTGGAATGCACTTCCCAGGTCAATACTATTAGTCTCCAATCCCTACAATTTTAAGCGTGCCCTGAAAACGCATTTATTCAGACTTGCCTATCGCCTCAGCACATTAACCTAACTATCCCTGTGTGGCACAGTCAAAAGTTTTACCATAACCAGGTTCCCCGTATCATGTTCCCACATTCTTTATGCATCTATCAGCCCTCTGTGTCTGTACTGTTACACACTTAACATTATGGCTGGTCCAAACAATCAGGGCAATTGTTACCACCCACCTTTCGTGTCTCCCATTTTTCCTCATAGATTGTAAGCTTGTGAGCAGAGCCCTCATTCCTCTTGGTATCTGTTATGATCTATGTGATTATTGTTATGCTGTAATGTCTATGGTCTGTACAAGTCCTCTCTGAAATGTAAAGTGCTGCGGAATATGTCGGCGATATAGAAATAAAATGTATTATTATTATTATACATGGTATCTTCAGAATCACTACTGTTCTGCATCACTTAGGCCCACCAAACCTCTGGTTCCTCCAAGGCATCTCCAGACATGTGCTTGCCCACCTCACTCAGTTACCGTCTTCTATCAGAATGCCTCCTTTCTTTTCTGGCTTCCCTCTGAAGTTCCACATTACTTATCTTCCCGATGTTGACTGTTGCCTCTGAGGAGTACCCACAAGGATGTGACTATAATTACACTCTCTCATGCAGCTGATTAGGTCTCACCTGGCTTTGGCTGTGGAAGTTATTCCAAGTAGCATGAATTCACTATCGCTGCCAAACTTCTTTCAGGGGGACTGAACCTCTGTTGTGGCAGTCTCTTCTTGCTCAGCTATATGGGTGAATGGTTTCCTATGCTCAGCATAGTAAAAGGGGCAAAATGTTATCTGTAAAATGGGCAGCACATAGCTCAAAATGTTTCTATTATTCATCTACTAGAATCTACAGTAACATGGCTTCTGCTCACCACACATGCTCTCTGCAACTGACATTAGAGGGAAAGTAGCCCATAAATAACATCTATCTATCACTCTCTGTTTTACCAGCTGCCCTTGGTCTCCAGGACAGATTTTAATTCCTGTACTACTGCAGAATTATTGCATATTTCAGCACAGTGAACATGCACACACAGAATAGGGCAGCACGGTGGCTCAGTGGTTAGCATTGCAGTCTTGCCGTGTCGGAGTCCTGGGTTCAAATCCCACCAAAGACATCTGCAAGCAGCTGATATGTTTTCCCCATGTTTGCATGGGTTTAATCTGGGGACTGTAGACTGTATACTGGGGTGGTCTCTCACAGAATACAATGGGCTGAAGACCAAGAACATGACCAGGCAATTTGATAAGGAACTTGTTATTACTAACAACTAAAACTGTGTTACCCCGGAAATAGCAAGAAAGAAACACAGTTAACTATCACATCGGGTACACTATAATTTGCCTGACTTGTGGTTCTGCCTAATGCGGTAATCGGGAGTTACCCAGAGCAAGGGTGTAATTAGATGAGTGCAAGAGGCGGCCCCTGCAGCGTTGCAGCTCAGATTCACAAACGTAACAATTTTCTACATGTACAATTCTATTATGCTATCTATACATAAGCTCACCCACTGAGGGGAGTATCTAGCTAAGGTTCACACAGCCCTCTTAGCAAACAATGTCTCTAACTGAGAATTTAGGTTTGGCACCAAACTCTCTCTAAGGCCGGGGTCACACTTGCATGAAACTTGCACAAGTCTCACGTCTCAATACCCGACACTGCCGCGAGCACTAGGACCAGAGCGTTCAGCTGCATAGAAATGCATGCAGATGCACACTCCGGTCCCAAGTGCCGGCGGCAGTGCCGGGTATTAAGACGCGAGACTCGTGCGAGTTTCTCGCAAGTGTGACCCCGGCCTAAAGTCTGCGTGCATACACTCACCGTGATCCCTGTGGTGGGGACTGAAGCTCAGGACTTACCGGCCGATAACTGAACACAGAAGAGGCTGTCTAATTGTTCGTTAGCTGGTAGACCATGGAGTGGATCCTGGGTTTGTTACCTGAAGCGCATGTTTTGCCTGACAGGCTAGCAGAAGGCCATTCACGTCACAGACGATGCTTTGGGTGGAATCGAACTCTGCAACACACCGTAATTATCTCCCCAACATGATTCTTCTCTCCTGTGATCCTGTCACATCTGTCTCTTACTAACTGCATTCTAAGATGGCCACCTGCAACTCTCTGTCATCCTTCAGTTTTCTAACTATCCTTTAGGGCGGCTCAAACTGGTTATCTCCCTGGATGCCAACCGACATACAAGTGGAAGTCCTATGAATTTACAAACTACTGCCATCTAGTAACTAAAACACCAATATCATCTTTTATGTTTGTGGGTCGCCCCTCACACCCAGGGCAGCGGGGTACTCGGTACCGGGCCGGTGTCAGGGGGAATGTGTGTCATAGCAGCGGTGACCTGGTCCGTGGCCCTGGGCGCCCAATATCAATGGCGGTGATGTTAATGGTGTAATAGTTTATTTGGATAGTTCGTGACGCCACCCGTGGTGTTTGGCAAGTAAGATGTTGAGCCAACATTGCATGCAGATCCACTGGGACTGATGGTGTGGTGCAGCAAAGATGGTGTAGCTCCCCACAGGTGGAGCTGTAGTCCCAGGGCAGTGTAGGTGCAATGGATGAATCATAGAATCATAGAATCGTAGAGTTGGAAGGGACCTCCTGGGCCATCTGGTCCAACCCCCTGCTCAAAGCAGGATTCGCTAAATCATCCCAGTCAGATGTCTGTCCAGCCTCTGTTTGAAGACTTCCATTGAAGGAGAACTCACCACTTCTCGTGGCAGCCTGTTCCACTCATTGATCACTCTAACTGTCAAAAAGTTTTTTCTAATATCTAATCTGTGTCTCCTCCCATTCAGTTTCATCCCATTGCTTCTAGTCTTTCCTTGTGCAAATGAGAATAAAGTTGATCCTTCTACAATGTGACAGCCCTTTAGATATTTGTAGACAGCTATTAAGTCTCCTCTCAGTCTTCTCTTTTGCAAACTAAACATTCCCAAATCCTGCAACCTTTCCTCATAAGACAGGGTTTGCAGACCGGTCACCATTCTGGTCGCTCTTTTCTGAACTTGCTCCAGTTTGTTGATGTCTTTTTTAAAATGTGGTGCCCAAAACTGGACACAATATTCCAGATGAGGTCTGACCAAAGAGGAGTAGAGGGAAATAATGACTTCACGTGATCTAGACTGTATGCTTCTGTTAATACATCCTAGAATTGCATTTGCCTTTTTTGCTGCTGCATCACATTGTTGACTCATATTCAGTCTGTGATCTATTAGTATACCCAAGTCTTTTTCACATGTGCTGTCACTTAGCCCTATTCCTCCCATTCTATATATGCTTTTTCCATTTTTATTGCCCAGATGTAGTACTTTGCATTTCTCCCTGTTAAAAACCATTCTGTTAGTTGCTGCCCACTTCTCCAGTTTATTTAAATCTTTTTGAATCCTCTCTCTCTCTTCTCTAGTATTAGCTATCCCTCCTAGCTTTGTGTCATCAGCAAATTTAATCAGTTTACCCTCAATTCCTTCATCTAAATCGTTGATAAAGATGTTGAACAATACAGGGCCCAGGACAGAGCCCTGTGGTACCCCACTTGAGACATTCTTCCAACTGGATGTGCAGCCATTTACGACCACTCTTTGGGTCCGATCACTAAGCCAGTTATGAATCCACCTAACAGTTGCCTTGTCCATTCCATACTTAATCATTTTTTCAATAAGGATTGTATGAGAGACTTTGTCAAATGCTTTGCTGAAGTCAAGATATACTATATCTACAGCATTTCCTTGATCCACCCAATCAGTGATACCGTCATAGAAGGAAATTAAGTTAGTCTGACATGACTTATTAGTTACAAACCCATGCTGACTCTGTTTAATCACTTCATTCTTATCCAGGTATTGACATACATGTTGTTTAATAATTTGTTCAAAGATCTTTCCTGGTATAGAAGTCAGACTCACCGGCCTATAGTTGCCTGGGTCCACCTTCTTCCCCTTTTTGAAGATAGGAACAACATTTGCTCTTCTCCAGTCTTCTGGCACTTCTCCTGTTCTCCAAGAATTTTCAAAGATTATAGAGAGGGGTTCAAAAATTTCTTCTGCTATCTCCTTCAGTACTCTGGGGTGTAATTCATCTGGACCTGGAGACTTGAATTCATTTAGGCTAGCTAAGTGTTTCCTCACTATCTTTCTGTTTATAGATATCCTGGATTCTTCTATTCCCTTAATAGGACAGTGAATAACAGTTGATGTTACATTTCCTTTCTGAGAGAAAACAGATGCAAAATAGGAATTTAAAAGTTCAGCCTTCTCAACATCCTGTCTTACCATTTCATCATTTTCATCCTGTAAAAATCCTATAGCATCTTTGACTTTTCTTTTACTTTTGACATATCCCCAAAATCCTTTATTATTGCTTTTGACATCTCTTGCAAGCCTCAATTCATTTTCAGCTTTAGATAATCTGATTTGTGCCCTGCAGGTTCTGCAGACAGCATTATATTCTTCTTTAGATATGCCTCCCTCTTTCCATTTTATAAACATTTTTTTCTTCCTTTTTAGCATGTGCTTAAGTTCTGTGTTCATCCATCCTGGTTTCCTTAACTGCTTCCTATTCTTCCCTCTTTTCGGAATTGTTAACAACTGTGCTTTGAGAATTTCATTTTTCAAGATTTCCCATCCTTCCTGGACATTTTTGTCTTTAAGGATATCCAGCCATTGGATCCCTCCAATTCTCTTTCTGAATCCCTTAAAATCTGCCTTTCTGAAATCTAACCTTGACGTCTGAGTCTTCACAGGTCTTCCGCCTCTAGTTATCCAAAATTCTAAAATAGCATGGTCGCTACCTCCTAGGGTCCCAGCCACTTTTACCTCCTCAACCATTTCCTCCCTGTTTATAAGGATTAGATCCAAGGTAGCAGTTCCCCTTGTTTTCTCCCTGACCTTTTGGAAGATAAAGTTGTCAGCAAGAGAGGATAAGAATTTCCTTGACCTGTTAGTTTTGCCTGAGAGAGATTCCCAACAAATGTCTGGATAGTTGAAATCTCCCATGACAACTATGTCATATTTTTTGGAGAACTTGGCCATTTGATGCATAAAGAGTTCATCCATAGCTTCAGCTTGCACAGGCGGCCTGTAGTAAATGCCTACAATGGTGTCCTTTCCATTGTTCTGTCCTTGTATTCTTACCCAAACAGTTTCCACAGAACTCCCAGTCTCTGAAGCTTCAATCTCTGTGCAGATATACGCGTTTCTAACATACAATGCGACACCCCCTCCTCGTTTATCAAGTCTGTTTCTTGCAAATAAGTTGTATCCTTCTAGTCTTGTATTCCAATCATGTGTATTGTCCCACCAAGTTTCAGTGATTCCAATGACATCATATTTCTTTTCCTGTGTTAGTAGTTCCAATTCTCCTTGTTTGTTGCCCATGCTTTGTGCATTAGTATAGAAACATTTTAGTTGAGGAGAGGCGCAGAATGGTATAGAGGCTGGTACCCAGGTGTAGCGGTGCTGGAATAGCTGGAGGACACCAGAGTATGCGGTTCCAAAGCTTTACTCACTGTTTGCAGTTCACACAAATGCCTGCCTCCGCACTGTGTTCTTCAGGTCAGGGCCCCAGCCAACCTCCATGCAGGATAGGATTCTCCCCTCCACACTCCGCCAATATGTACCGTACTGAACGACTCCTCCAATGCGCCTTTAGGTGCGAAGCACTCCAGTACTTTGTTAGCCTGGAATGCCTCTCTCTAGGTGTTCCTAGTCTCTACTTGTATGACAGACAGCTGTAGCCTGCTTCGGGGACTCTCTGCGTCCCGGCTCTCTATTCAGTTGCTGTTGTGTCCCAAGTCTATGATGGGAGTAAGGCGTTAGAGGCTCACTACTCCTCCGGTGTCTGTTGCCGGACATAAAGATCCAATCAACCTCGGGGACCGGGCCACGGCCTTTGCGCTCTGGACTGGAAGGGTTCTCTCTCTTTCTCAACCTGCTTCCCACCGTCCTTCTATTTTCCTTCGTTCCGATCTGTTCTATCTCTCTTATGGAATCTGTAGTCTCCAGTCTACGTCTCTTTCCTTCTGTTCCTTTCCCGTGCCAGCTGGCTCAGGTCACTGAGGCAGCTTCAGCACTCCTTCCTCCATCCCTCTTTCAGGGATCCTCACTCCTGTCTGAGTGACCTCCTTCTCTGGGACTCACCCCAGACTGACCTTCTGTCAGACTGACCTGAAATCCTACACCTTCCCTCTCTTTTATAGTTAACTCCACCCGCCTCCCCAGCACCTCCCGTGTTACGAAACCAGGGACCACAAAAGGCACCCTATGACCTTACCAGCATAAAGCATGGATGGGTCCCTGCTGAACTATCCTGTGTGTGGGGTGCAGGTGTTGGAATGTGAAAGGGAGTTCCCACCCTACCTGGACGGTGGGGCACCACACCTTAGGAGAAGGTGCAGTACCTCTGTGGCGACTGAAGTCTCAGGGGTGCCACATTTGCACAGGTGATTATATCTACTAAAACAGCTTAAGAGGGGGCGTGGAGTGGGAATCCTCAACCACCACCTCGCAGTACCCCAGTTTCCTCCCACATTCCAAAGACAAACTGATAGGGAATTTAGATTGTGAGCTCCATTGGGGACAGTGTCAATAATGTCTGTAAAGTGCTCTGCAATTAATAGTGCTATATAAGCAAAGCAAAATAAATAAATAATAATAACAGAATGTTTTACTGGAAAATGAACAGACAATTAAAGGGGTTGTCCTGGACTTTTATATTGATGGCCTATCCTTATCATTATCTAATCGGTGATTGTGCGACACTGGCACACATACTGACCAAGAGACACACACTCCCGAAGCTGGCAGGGGTCACATATGCTCAGTTATGGAGCAAAACTATTTGAATCAACAGGGGGCTAATGTGCAGTACATGGCTGCGGTCAATAGGTACTTAACATATGTCCATGTGAGGGCTGGAAACGCAAAGATCTATCTGGCAATAAGATACCATGGCATGCAGAAATATACGATGCAGAAAAAGAATGCAAAATCGTGCCAAACATAATAATAACAAGCCAAACTGCCCAGAGGCCAAATTCACCTTCTTACACACATAAGGCCCAAAAGTGAACATCAATCTGTCCGCACAAGGGCCTCTGGTGAGCTAGTTTGCTGGATTGAACATCATACCCATGTCTGGTAAATAGATGTTATTGCTTGCTACATGTATATGTAGAACATAGAACATGTGAAGTTCACAATAAAATGTGAGCCCCCATCTTGCATCCCACATCCTCCGATAATTCCGATAATCATATCTTCACCACAATATAGGAAGGAGAGGAAGGGCCAAGCTTCATAAAAGTACTTCAGAGCCTACCACAAGACATGGATCTGCTCATGCCTTTGCTTTAATACACAACACAAGTGTCTTCTATGAGCACCGAGTAACGTTTTACTCCATGTGCCGAAGGCATGACTCCTCTCTACCAGCTCGAAATCTGTAGAAGGTTTTGATTACGCAGCTGTTGGCAATAAGTACACTTTGCTTCTAGAGAATATGCCATGCAGGGTGACGAGGAAGAAGGAGGCGTAGCAATACCTTAATTTATATGCTACAAGAAGGAAGTTTTCTATAATCTTCATCTGCTATATGCACTACAGCAAAGGCCAAGGGCTACCCAAGGTTAAAACGTTGGTCAAGTTGGTTAATGGTCAAAGAAAAGGGGAAGGGGGTAGCTTAATTTAGAACAGATTGCTTTAAATTCATGACTTTAATTTTTGGAGGTTTTGTTTTTTAAGCTTTTCCTGTCAAAGTTTAAAATTAGGATAATCCTAAAAGGTAAGTGAAAATGACAGACTTTAATCAGAATAAATGAAACGGTTGCTGGATAAAAGGCCTGGCAATGGATCTGAACATGTCTAGGGTTCAAAACTCACAAAGGATTTGTTGAATTTATTGGTGAAGTCAAAAACAGGGCAACCAAGAAGATTGATATATATATATAAATAGAAAAAAAAAAATAGAACAAAACCAGGCAGCACTCCAGTTAAAGGGAAAATTGTGGAATTTAATCCAGCCCAAGTGGTGCAACGTTTCGACCTCACAGCACGGTCTTTGTCAAGCACATATATATGTATATACACTAGCTGAAGTGCCCGGTGCTGCCCGGGCATAGTAACTAACTGTGGATAGATATAACAAATTATAATTATCCTCCATCCCATAGTCCCGTGCCCATATACACAACATACCTATCCTCCATCCCATAGTCGAGTGCCCATATACCCATCACACATTCTCCATCCCATAGTCCCATGCCCATATACCCATCATGCATATTCTCCATCCCATAGTCCCATGCCCATATACCCATCATACATATTCGCCATCCCATAGTCGAGTGCCCATATACTCATCACACATCTTTCATCTCATAGTCCCATGCCCATATACCCATCATACATATCCTCCATCCCATAGTCCCGTGCCCATATGCCCATCATACATATCCATGATCCCATAGGCCCGTGCCCATATACCCATCATACATATCCTCCATCCCATAGTCGAGTACCCATATACCCATCACACATCCTCCATCCCATAGTCCCATGCCCATATACCCATCATACATATTCGCCATCCCATAGTCGAGTGCCCATATACTCATCACACATCTTTCATCTCATAGTCCCATGCCCATATACCCATCATACATATCCTCCATCCCATAGTCCCGTGCCCATATGCCCATCATACATATCCATGATCCCATAGGCCCGTGCCCATATACCCATCATACATATCCTCCATCCCATAGTCGAGTACCCATATACCCATCACACATCCTCCATCCCATAGTCCCATGCCCATATACCCATCATACATATTCGCCAACCCATAGTCGAGTGCCCATATACCCATCACACATCCTTCATCTCATAGGCCCGTGCCCATATACCCATCACACACCCTCCATCCCATAGGCCCGTGCCCATATACCCATCACACATCCTCCATCCCATAGTCCCGTGCCCATATACCCATCATACATATGCTCCATCCCATAGTCCAGTGCCCATATACCCATCACACATCCTCCGTCCCATAGTCAACCATTATGACATCATAATGAGCGGCGGGGCTTGCAACCCATGATGACATTAGCTTCGCCATGGCAACCATTATGACATCACAATGAGGGGTGGGGCTTGATACACACACTTTTTCCCCATTATGCAGATAGGGGCAAAATTGTTTGGTGAATTGGAACACACAGGGTTAAAATTTCGACTCACAACATAGCCTAGGTCACTCTCAGGGTCCAGACATGTGACTGTGCCAAATTTTGTGGCTGTAGCTGCGACGGTGCGGATGCCAATACCGGACATACACACATACATACATACACACACTTGAGCTTTATATATTAGATATACACACTGTATATATACATACATGCATACACAGTTGAAACCAGAAGTTTACATACACTATAAAGAGATGCATATGCATGTTTTTCTCAATACCTAACATGAGATTCGAATAAACCTTTCCCGTATTAGCTCAATTAGGATTACCATAATTATTAATATTTGCCAAATATCTGAATAATGAGCGCGTGACATTGTTTAAGGCATTTTTATTACTTACTGCAAAGTCAAAAGTTTACATATACTAAGATTACTATGCCTTTATACAATTCAGGACTGCCCATATGATGATGTCATGTGTTTGGAAGATTCTGATGTATTTTAAGGCACACCTGAAACATACTGCTTCTGTGTATAGCATCATGGGAAAGTCTAAAGAAATCAGACAAGATATCAGGAAGAGAACTGTGAATTTGCTCATCCTTGGGTACAATTTGAAGATACCTAAAGGTGCCTCGTTCATCTGTACAAACAATTATATGCAAGTACAAACATGATGCGACTGTCCAGCCATCATACTGCTCAAGAAGGAGATGGGTTCTGTGTCCCAGAGATGAATGTGCTTTGGTTCAACATGTGCATATCAACCCAAGAACAAAAGCAAAAGACCTTGTGAAGCTGATGGCGGAAGCTGGTAAGATTGTGTCAATATCTATAGGGAAACGAGTACTCTATCAACATGAGCTAAAAGGCTACTCTACCAGGAGTAGAGATGAGCAACTTTGCCTTTTTTCGGGTTGAGTCGGGTTTCATGAAACCCGACTTTCTCAAAAGTCGGGTCGAACGAAATCGGCCAATTATCGTGAAAAGTCGAAGGCCGACTGAAACACGAAACCCAATGCAAGTCAATGGGGAAGCAAAGCCGGCAGGGAGTGGAGGACATTAAACACACCTACAGTGCCCATTTGAATGGCAAAAACATTAATTTTTATTACTGAAGCTTGTCAACCTTAATTTGCTTCATAATAATAGTTACGCACTGAAAACTGGGGGTTATTTGGCTAAAGTTGTGGAGGGGTAGGGCTGGCTCCAGGTTTTCATGTGTCCTGGGCCAAAGAGCGCCCCTTTAACACATACCACAACTCATGATGCTCCAATACGGTAGAGAAATAGCGGTATAGTACAATGAAAAATACTTCACTTTTTACATCTCATGACTGATATCGATTTTAAATTCTCCAATAGCTACAAAAACGGACAGTATATTACTCCATACAGTATTATGGGCACCGCATAGTGCGCTATACAGAGTAATGAGGCCCATATATTTCTCCATACAGAATCATTGGTCCCATATAATGTTCCATACAGTATATATTGAGCTCCACATAATGCTACAGTATATGTTGGTCCCCATGGATGAAGCTCCACTGTCTTATGGGCCCAAATAATGTTCCATATATAATGGGCCCCATTTCTAATGCTCCAGTGTATAATGGGCCCTGCAAATGCTGCTCCAGTGTCTGATGTCCACCTTTGGAATGCTCCAGTGTATGGTGCGCCCCATATATCATTCTCCAGAGTATAGTGCTCCCCAAAAATTGCTGTCCCAACATTAAAAACAATTAAATAAGTCTCCTCGCTAGGGAATCCCTGTACTAGTCTGGACTCCTCATTGTCCCCATCTTTCATCTCACTGCACTTGGCAGTTTAGACAGAGGGCGTACAGACGTGATGTCATTGCGCTCTCTGATCGGAATATCACTGTCAGGACACGCGGAAGACGTCATGGGGGTGGAGCAGGGAGAGTTAAGTATTTCAATGTTGCAAGTGCTGTGATCCGGAGCAAGCAGGGCGGGGCACTCATTGGCGACATCACTGGCACAGGGCCCCTCATATACGGTGGTGTGTGGCGGTGTGTCTGACGGCGGGTGGGCGGGGTGGGCCCTGGGTGGGCCCTCCCACCGGCAGAGACACTTTTGCGTACTATGAGGGGCCCTGTGTCAGTGCCATCGCCCATGAGTATGCCCCCCACCTGCTCAAGGAACCTGCACTTTCATCTGCACCTTCCTCTTTGTCACCTTGTAAGGTGGTATAGTATGCGAGAAGGGGAACCTGAGTTTCCTCAGGGTCACATTCTGGCTGTGTAGAGTGTGAGGGGAATGTAGTGGTCTGGGTCAATGTACCAGCAGAATCATCTAGCAGTGGCTGGGCATCAGTGCACTTGCGGCGTCTCCAGGAGTACGGTCGCCACAGTGGCATTACCTTCCTCCTAGGGAGTGTGATGTCATGCTTGGGAGCAACGAAGGATCTCTCTAGCAGTTCAACCAACACACAACACATTTCCCACTCCAGGCCAGCAGGGAGACCTCTGAACCTGACTGCTGAGGAGCTGCTCTCTGTGGTCGGGAGGAGGTAAGTTAGGGCACTCTGTGCAGGGAAGGGGAAGTGTGTGGACGTGAGAAGGGGAGCTGGAGGATGAGCAGATTTAAGGCTCACTCCTAGCTGGAGCGCATGGTCCGGATTCTGGTCTCCGAGTTTGTACAGACACTGACGTTCCTGCAGCCGAAACCGGAGGAAGTAGCAGTTGTAAATGCTCTGTACCCAACTAAGGCTCGGAGGCCCCAGCATCGACGTGTGGGAGCCAGAAGGAAAAGGCTACAGCTGCCTGCCATATGAGAAAGGTCCAAAAGAGAATCAACAGGGGGAACTTCATTGAACTCAGCACTGCGAATAACTCAGATAAGCGCTAGAACGGAGTCCACACTACCTATCTGCAGAGAGAGAATTCCAAATTGGCTTCCAGGCTGACCAACTCCTTCTCCATCTGTACTCTGGGTCCTGGATGGCACTTACCAAGTACAGGTAAAGGAACTGCATGACTGTGTCTGTCATCTTTCTCCTGCGCCTGGCGCACGGCTCTGCTACATCCTGCACTGCACACCATCTACCAACTCTTTCATCTGCCCTGCGACTGCGGCCCTACCTGTGCAGGGCTTCTACATCTTAGCTGCACCATAACATCTGTCCCAGAGAAGCGAAACTGCAGCGCTGGTCAATCTAATCAGAAACGACAGGTGGTGTCATGTATCATTCACCTATAAACGTAATTCACCCCTTTGCATGAACACCCAGGGCCATGGAACGGGTCACCACCACCGTGACACATCCCTGTGAGACACCGGCCCAGTACCAATTAACCCCACTGCCCTGGCTGGCCACCCACACTCCATGTCTGATTCATCTTGGACTTGGGAATTCACGATTTGACTTGATAACCCAGGCATGGTATGATAGAAAGAGCTACATGGACTAATGTGAAGTGTGGCCTGCTGCATCATTCACTTTTGGTGGGGGTGAAGGACACAAGGAAAGGGGTTCTTCCTGACCAGGAGCCAGCACTTGACGACTCAGTGCTTGCATTTTTTGAAACTTCAGAAGAGGAGGGCATATTTGCTGGAGTCTGTTTCGGCAATGTAAGCCAAAACCAGTTCCTCATGCTCCGCCTTTAACCTACTCCCAGAAAAGCTAGCCTTCCCGGTGTTCCAGAGCCAGACCATGACGCAGGCTCAACACCTCCTGCCTTAGCTGCTATTGTGCTTTTGCCACTACCAGCAGATGCACCACCACCATCAGCACCAGCTGGCCCCCCCACGCCCACGTCCGCGGCCTCTTCCACCAAACTTCAAAATTTTGCAGAAAATAGACCCAAAATAACATCAGATATATGGCACTGTATCAGAAGTGTACAGCTTTATTCAGTCAAAGGATAATTGTCAATCTCCCTATATATTCCATCAGTCACACAGAGACGCTCACAGGCTCAGTATGGATTAGACAAGAATATAAAAATTAGACAAAGTGTACAGTATCATCAGATAGCAGGTATATATAGTATAGTTTAAACATTCTAAATCTCCGTAGATTTTAGAGGAGGTACACACAGACACTCTCAGGCTCAGTATTGGATTACAACACAATCTAAAAAGCCGTAAAATGGTAATGGATATCAAGAGTACAGCTGTACATAGTGTAGGTGTCATTGTTGTCAATTTCAGTATTTATTTCCACAGTCAGAAAATAACTCTCACTTGGTCAGTTTGGATTAGACCAGAATATAACAAGCAGTAAATGGGTAATGTATCCCAAGCGTAGAGCTGTATACAGTGTTGGGGTAATTTTTAAATGTACATCTAAATTGCTGGAGTAACCCATAGACACTCACACGCTCAGGATGGATCACACCACAATATAACAAGAAGATCCGCAAGAAATAATCACACATGTGGGACAATGTTCCAGGTGTCAATGATACTCTTAGAGTGTTGGTTGGAGGAGGACTTCCTGGCAGAAAGGGTACAGTATCACCAGATACAAGGTATATATAGCATAGTTTAAACATTAACAATGTACTTCGATATATCAGGAGTAGTATTGAGCCACCCCGCTAGTGTTTTGGTTCGTTGCACAGGAGGCAAGTTCGTTGAATGTTCGTCGAACGTTCG
This sequence comes from Dendrobates tinctorius, assembly GCF_039654945.1. Taxonomy (NCBI): domain Eukaryota; kingdom Metazoa; phylum Chordata; class Amphibia; order Anura; family Dendrobatidae; genus Dendrobates; species Dendrobates tinctorius. Next base: position 8,717,793 of record NW_027361784.1, read on the forward strand.
AAGAACACCGTCGAACCCCATTCAAAACATTGGCAGGCAAACACAAACACATACAAACACATAGAAAACAATTACAAAACACCTTTAAAGGTGTCCCAAAGCAGACAAAATGCTCAGAAGACAAAAATGACATGTGGAAAAGGGCAACTACATTTAGAAAAGAGGTGGAGGAGTAAAAGGAGGAGGTGGAGGAGACACAGATATAGGCTTGTCATGCCCTTATAAAGTCAAGAAAGGCTGGAATAAAAATGTAAAATACAAACCAAAAAAAAAAAAAAAAAAAATCTGAAATCGAACACGATCATATACCGTCGGACTGCCAACCAATAAATTATGTCAACTGCCGATGGGGCGGCGTTATTCCCTCGAACCTCGAAACTGCGCCCATGAAGGCAAAGTGTTTGGTTTCCGGGGGCTGTATGATTGCAAAGCTGAGCCTTAAAGGAATGTCCAAAAGGGCACCACCAGGAGTGGAGCCTGTGGCTTAATTGGACTCCACCCGGGAAACCACAACCAAACAAGCTATAGAAAAGATGGACAGATTGCAAGCTTTGTCGTTTCTGTATGTGGTGTGGTATGTCTGTTTGTAGTTGTGCTAGCGATTTCTCAGCTTTATTCCGTTAATGACCGAGACTCCGGCATGCCCCTGCGGTACGCGTCATGCTTACTAGAGGGATACGCGAGGCTAGTGGCACGCAAGATCGAGCAATAACAGGTTTATCATGCCCTTACATGTCCGGGGCTGCATGCGCGCTACACTGAAAGGACCAGCTTTTGTCGCTTGCAGGTGCTGATAACCCGCTGAACACCGTTAGTGATGGGGATCTGGGATTCCAATTATTCCCCGCAAACGATGATTTCCCAGTAAGTGCAGGTCAACCACATTTACGGAATTAGGCCTAACCGGCATTCCTGACAAAATGAAAAAATTACGTGTCCAAACCACAGGTGCTGTAGCTTGCTTAACAGCTCGGCAGCCGTTCTCAGGCCCAGTATGGATTTGACAACATTGTAGAAAGTTGATAAAGGGTACAGTTTCACCAGATAACACGTATATATGTAGCATACTTTACACATTAAAAACCTATGTCTATAGATCAGGAGGCAGGCTCAGACGGTCTCAGGCCCAGTATGGATTAGACGTGATTAGACAAAGGTGAGAAAGGGTAACGTATCACCGGATTACAGGTATGTATAGCATAGTTTACACATTAAAAACCTATGTCTATAGATCAGGAGGCAGGCTCAGACGGTCTCAGGCCCAGTATGGATTAGACGTGATTGGACAAAGGTGAGAAATGGTACATTATCACTGGATAGCAGGTATATATAGCATAGTTTAAAGATTTAAAATCTCCGTGTTCTCAGTATGGATTAGACAACAATCTAAAAAGTAGAAAAAAGGAAATGTTTTTGAAGCGTACACCAGTATACACTTTTGGTGGTATTTTTAAATCTTCATATATATTTCTGTCTCAGTAAGACAGTCCAGCCTCTCCGACATAGGAAATGAGATGCATACAATTACTGACATAAAGTCTAGTGATTGCAGAAATCTAGGAATTATCAATCATGGGAAAAACTGCCGTCACAATTATCTGAGGCGATGCTAACCCTCATTTAATTTGTGTGTGGAGACAGCGAAAACATAACTTTGTGAAGAAAGTGTTGCTGTATCGCAGTACCGTTGATCCCATCAGCGTTACTCATCTCCATCAAATTTTAATCACAGGGAGAGATGTAAACATGTTGCTCACTGCCTTTCATGATCTGTCACGTAACTTTGGAGTGCAAAAGACAGAAGCCACAGGCCGTAGACCATTCTATGGGATTGGCATGAGAGGGCACATTTAAAAATGTGCGCCGGAATGTCACGCGTCTGTGAGTAGGAAAACTGTGAAAGCTGATGATAAACCACCACTGCATGTCATTGTGAGTCGAGGTCCATAAGAAATGGAAGCCATTGATCATCTGAAGCTAGAGCCCGGCCAGCAGGACAGGGCATAGCTACGTCTTAACCATCATCTATCAGTTCAACAAATTTGTAGTGGCAGTCCCAGTGAAGGATTTGACAGCCCAGACTACACAGCGGAGGAGCAAGGAGAGGTAAACATTGCAAATGCTGGGGCCCTGCCCAAGCAAGGGGGGGCACACTCATGGGTGTCGGTACTGGCACTGGGCTTCTCATAGTACGGCGGTGTGTCTGACGGCGGGTGTCCACCCCCACCGTCAGAGACACTTGATTGCACTATGAGGGACCCTGTGCCAGTGCCCGCGCCCAAGAGTCGGCCCACCCACCTGTCCAGGGCAACGGCACTCGCACGGTTGGGTGCGCTAGGTGGTGACCCCGGCCATGGGGGGGGAGGCAGCCCAGTTAGGGAGGTTTACAAAATGGCATATGTTGATGTTGGACATTCAGCTGCTGCAAAAGGCGAAATTGGGCAAGTGCGAGGAAGAGGAGGACCAAAGCAAGAAATTTTTCTGGCAACCTAGGTGTCATCAGGGGAAGGTGGGACAAAATCCTTGGAAACCCATGCATGGTTCATTTTAATGAAGGTTAGATCATCCACATTTTGGATCAACAGACGGGTCCTTTTTTCTGTCAGGATTGATCGAGCTGCACTGAAGACTCTTTCTGATAGCACACTTGCATCTGGGCAAGTGAGCTCCTGTAAGGCATATTGTGCCAATTCAGGCCAGGTGTCCAGTTTAGCAGCCCAATAGTCAAAGGGGAATGACCTGTGCGGGAGAACATTGATATGGGACGAGAAGTAGTTTGTAACCATAGTTGACAACTGCTGTCTCCTGTCACTTTCAATCGATGCAGTATTACCAGTCGTGTGAGCGGGACTTGAAAAATCAGTCCACAACATGGTCATGAAACCCCTGTCTCCAACATCACTTCTGATGTGTGCACCACGAACATCTCTTCCAAGCTGCCCCGGCCCCTACGGCTCGTGTGAGAACCATCACCACTGCTGTGTGCTGGGAATGCCTCAACCAACCGGTTTACCAGAGTTGCTTGTTTGTTAGCCAATATTAGGTCAAGGTTCTCCTGTGGCATTATGTTTTGGAATTTGCCTTTATAGCGTGGATTCAGGATGCTGGCCAACCAGTAGTCGTCATCGTTCATCATTTTGGCAATGCGGGGGTCCCTTTTTAGGATCTGCAAGGCATAATCTGACATGTGGGCCAATGTTCCCGGTCTCAATGATGCACTGCGAGTGCTGGGTGGAGGAGCACTTTCTGGCAAATCCACATTCCTCCAGTCACGCACAAACCCTGTACCAGACCTTGCCACGCCAACATTTTCTCTTGCCCCACGAGAAGCATCCTCCTCCCCTAAATAATCATCCCCATCATCATCCTCCTCCTCCTCTTCCTCATCTTCCTCCACCTCGTCCAGGAGAGGTCGCGGAGCAGACAATGGCTGACTGTCATCAAGACTTCCCTCCTCCTCTTCCTCCTCATCTACCTCGGCTGCAGATGCCTGCTCCTTAATGTGTGTCAAAGTTTGCATGAGCAGACGCATAAGTGGGATGCTCATGCTTATGATGGCATCGTCTGCGCTTACCAGCTGTGTGCATTCCTCAAAACACTGAAGGACTTTACAGAGGTCTTTCAGCTTCGACCACTGCATACCTGTCAACTCCATGTCTGCCCTCAAAGTGCCTGCCCGTGTATCCTCCCACAAATGCATTACGGCCTGCCTCTGTTCGCACAGCCGCTCAACCATGTGCAGGGTGGAGTTCCACCTTGTTGCAACGTCGATAATTAGGCGGTGCTTGGGAAGGTGGAGCAATCGCTGCAGCTTCTGCATACGACTGGAGTGTACCGGCGACCGGCGGATGTGCGAGCACAGTCTTCGAACCTCATGGAGCAGGCCTGTTAACTCCGGATAATTATTGAGGAAGCACTGCACCACCAGGTTCAAGGTGTGAGCCAAGCAAGGTATGTGTCTGAGTATCTGATCGATAGGGGGACACCTCGTGTGCAACACTGGCAGCTGCGGATGGAGTGCTCATGCGACTGCGCTCTGTGGATGAGCTTTCGCTTCTGGAGGAGGAGGAGGAGGGTCGAATGCCTACAGCCAACTGTTTCCTATACCGTGGGCTAGGCAGCACTGTCCCACCACCGCTGTCCCCTGTGGACCCTGCATCCACCACATTAACCCAGTGCGCAGTGATGGACACATAACTGCCCTGGCCATGTCTACTGGACCATGCATCAGTTGTGAGGTGCACCTTTCCACTCACTGATTGCTTGAGTGCATGGACAATGCGGTCTTTCACATGAAGGTGGAGGGCAGGGATGGCTTTGCGAGAAAAGAAGTGGCGACTGGGTAGGTCATAGCGTGGTACTGCGTAGGCCATGAGTTCGCGGAAAGCTGCGCTTTCAACCAACTGGTAGGGCATCATCTCTAACGAGATTAGTTTGGCAATGTGGGCGTTCAAACCCAGTGTACGCGGATGAGAGGATGAGTACTTTCTTGTCCTACTCATAGTCTCTGGTAAGGTGAGCTGGACTTGAGAGCTGCATATGGTGGATCTAGCGGTGGACAGGGCGGACTGAGAGAGGGATGATGATGGTGATGGAGTTGGTGTTCTTTCTGATGGCCTAGATTCAGTCTTTCGTTGATATAACATTGTGATTCCCTGACTGCTTTGGCCTTGCGACGACACCTCAACATTTGCTGCTGGTGGTGTGCTAAACAGTGGGCTTACAGTGAGGGAAACAATGTAGCGTTGCTGACTACCTTCTTGGGAGCAGTTGCACATGTGGTACGTGAGGTTTGGTAGTCCGTCCACGCTTGCAAGTGCATGGTGGTTAAATGTCTAAGCATGCAACTGGTATTCAAATTTCTCAGATTTTTCCCTCGGCTAAAGGTCTTTGCGCACTTCTTACAGATAACCTTTGCCTGATCATTAGGATTTTGTTCAAAAAAGTTCCACACTGCACTCTTCCTACTATGGAAGACATTTTGAGGCCTTGCACGCTGTGCTATTTTGACCATCTGGCCAAGCTGTCCTGCAACTCTTTTGCTTTTTGTAACCCGTTTTTGGACTGCTCCAGGCCTGCCAGATAACAGCTGTTGCTATGTCGATGCCTGCTGCGGATGCTCCTCCTTCTCTTCTGAGCTATTGGCAGCGGCACCCTCTTCCCCCAATGGATGCCAATCTGGGTCAACAACTGGGTCATCCATCACCTCCTCTTCAATGTCATGTGCACCTTCCTCTGTGTCACCGTGTATGGTGGTATAGTATGCGGGAAGGGGCACCTGAGTTTCATCAGGGTCAGATTCAGGCTCAGTACACTGCGAGGACAATGTAGTGCTCTGAGTGAATGTACAAGCAGATAAATCTAGCAGTGGCTGTGCATCAGTGCACTCCATGTCAGATTCATCTTGGACTTGGGAATTCACGATTTGACTTGATAATATGGTATGAGAAAAGAGCTCCATGGAGTAATCTGTAGTGTGGCCTGCCGCATCCTTCACTTTTGGTAGGGGTGAAGGACACGAGGAAAGGTGTTGTTCCTGACCAGGAGCCTCCACTGACGACGCAGTGCTTTTATTTTTTGAAACTTCAGAAGAGGAGGCGATTGAGCTGGAGGCTGTATCAGCAATGTAAGCCAAAACTTGTTCCTGAAGCTCAGGCTTTAAAAGCGGTATACCTACTCCCAGAAAAGGGAGCCTACGAGGCCTTGTGGAGCCAGACAATGACACCGGCTCACCACCTCCTGCCTTAGGTGCTATTGTGCTTTTGCCACAACCAGCAGAAGCACCACCATCAACACCACCATCAAGACCAGCTAGCAACCCCTGCCCACTTCCACGGCCTCTTCCACCATACTTCTTCATTTTTTTGAAAAAGGTACCCAAAATAACAACAGCTATATGGTACTGTAAAACAAGGTAAAGGGTCTATAGAGTATTGGTGAGAATTTGAATCTCACTGTAGATTGGAGGACGCTGAACTATTGTCTCAGGCCCAGTATAGGTTACACCGCAATGTGACAGGCAGAAATTGGCTGGTGTATGAGAAGGCAAAGCTGTATAGAGTATTGGTGAGAATTTGAATCTCAATGTAGATTGGAGGACGCTGAACTATTGTCTCAGGCCCAGTATAGATTACACCGCTATGTGACAGGCAGAAATTGGCTGGTGTATGAGAAGGCAAAAGCTGTATAGAGTATTGGTGAGAATTTGAATCTCAATGTAGATTGGAGGACGCTGAACTATTGTCTCAGGCCCAGTATAGATTACACCGCAATGTGACAGGCAGAAATTGGCTGGTGTATGAGAAGGCAGAAGCTGTATAGCGTATTGGTGAGAATTTTAATCTCACTGAAGATTGGAGGACGCTGAACTATTGTTTCAGGCCCAGTATAGATTACACCGCTATGTGACAGGCAGATATTGGCTGGTGTATGAGAAGGCAGAAGCTGTATAGAGTATTGGTGAGAATTTGACTACTTGACTACTTGACTACTGCAACCTCATGCTCTGTGGCCTCCCCTCAAACACTCTCGCACCCCTCCAATCTATTCTAAACTCTGCTGCCCGACTAATCCACCTGTCCCCCCGCTATTCCCCAGCTTCTCCCCTCTGTCAATCCCTTCACTGGCTCCCAATTGCCCAGAGACTCCATTACAAAACCCTAACCATGACATACAAAGCCATCCACAACTTGTCTCCTCCATACATCTGTGACCTCGTCTCCCGGTACTTTCCTGCACGCAACCTCCGATCCTCACAAGATCTCCTTCTCTACTCCCCTCTTATCTCCTCTTCCCACAATCGCATACAAGATTTCTCTCGCGCATCACCCCTACTCTGGAACTCTCTACCACAACATATCAGACTCTCACCTACCATCGAAACCTTCAAAAAGAGCCTGAAGACCCACCTCTTCCGACAAGCCTATAACCTGCAGTAACCACCGATCGACCAAACCGCTGCACGACCAGCTCTACCCTCGCCTACTGTATTATCACCCATCCCTTGAAGATTGTGAGCCCTCGCGGGCAGGGTCCTCTCTCCTCCTGTACCAGTTATGACTTGTATTGTTTAAGATTATTGTACTTGTTTTTATGTATACCCCTCCTCACATGTAAAGCGCCATGGAATAAATGGCGCTATAACAATAAATAATAATAATAATAATAATAATTTGAATCTCAATGTAGATTAGAGGACGCTGAACTATTGTCTCAGGCCCAGTATAGATTACACCGCAATGTGACAGGCAGAAATTGTCTGGTGTATGAGAAGGCAGAAGCTGTATAGAGTATTGGTGAGAATTTTAATCTCACTATAGATTGGAGGACGCTGAACTATTGTCTCAGGCCCAGGACAGATTACACTGCAATGTGACAGGCAGAAATTGCCTAGTGTATGACTAACTACAAGGTGTATATAGAATTGGGCAGAATTGGAATCTCCATAGAGTGTAGGTCTGTAAGAATGGACAAACTCCTCGACTTTTCCTTACAGTGTCACACATGTAGATAGCTTCAATTTGGCCGTGATAACAGCCGTTACACGGTACTGAGAGAGGAGCATGCACGTACACCGCTGTACGGTGTATGTAAAATTGTTAAGCTCCGTGTTTTTGTATACGGACTGACACACGCTGTCTCTCTCTAGTTTTGAATGTAATCAAACAGCAAATATACTAAACTGTTTGAAAAACGGACAAAACTATAATGTGTAGGTCTGTAAGAATGGACAAACTCCTTGACTTTTCCTTACAGAGTCACACACAGATAGCTTCGATTTGGCCGTGATAACAGCCGGTACACGGTACTGTGTGAGGAGCGTACACCGCTGTATGGTGTGTGAAAAAATGAACGCTCAGTAACTCACCAGGACAAAACAATAAAATTTGGATTGCTTTGAAAAAAGCAGTTTGCTCAGCAGTGTGAAAACAGCAATGCAGCTATCAGGGAGCCTTAAAAGGCAGCCTAATAATAACCAACAGAGCTGATGCACTGAAATATAGCCTCCCCTTGCACTGCACAGTAACTGGTGTGTTGTACAGGCAAAATCGCTAGCAGCAGAAGTAGTTTTTGGTATCTTCTTCCCTGCCTAACCCTCTCCCTACAGAATCACCATCAGCAGCAGCTCTCCCTATTCTGAGATCAGCATAAGTAACATGGCGGTCGGCGTGCACGCCCTTTTATACCCCCTGTGACGCCACACAAAGCAAGCCAATCACTTGCATGCCCTTCACAAACATGGTGGTAACCGCTGCCTATGTCATCACGTTGCCCACAGTGTCCGTTCTTCCTGATTGGCTGAAAAAGGGCGCAAAAGCATCTTTTGAAGCGCGACTTTGGCGTGATGGTCGCCGACCTCACGCTAAGGTCGGGTTTCGTTTCATGAAACCCGTCTTTGGCGAAAGTCGACGACTTTTGAATTTTTTCGACCCGTTTCGCTCAACTCTAACCAGGAACAAGTCATTACTCCAAAAGAAACTTAAAAAGTCATATTAATGTTTGCAGATGCACACAGGAACAAAGACCTTCAATTTTTTAGACATGTCCTGTGTAGAGTTGAGCGAAACGGGTCGGCCAAATTCAGAATCCGCCGACTTTTACTAAAGTCAGGTTTCGCCGATCGAAACCCAACCATAGCGTGAGGTCGGCCATGAGGTCACCGACTTGAGCGCCAAAGTCACGTTTCCCACAATCCTTCTAGCACCTATTTTCAGCCAATCATGAAGGACGCACACTGTGGGCAACGCAATTACATCGGCAGCGCCGACCATGTTATGGAAGGGCATGCAAGTGATTGGCTGGCTTTGTGTGGCATCACAGTGCCTATAAAAGGCCGTGACCACCGACCACCATCTTACTTCTGCCGATCTTAGCATAGGGAGAGGTTGCTGCTGATCGTTCTCAATAGGGAGAGTGTTTAGGCAGGGAAAAAGTCAAAAAAATAGCTTCTGCTGATAGCGAATGTCACTGTACAACACAACTGTATAGTGTGCAGTGACGGGGAGGATATATTTGTGTGCAGCAGCTCTGTTGGTTATTAGACTGCCTTATAAGGCGCCCTGATAGCTGCATTGCTGTTTGCACACTGCTGTGCAGAGTGCATTTTTAAAAGCAAAAATCCTTTTGTTCCTTTTTTTCTGTAGATACTGAGCGTACATTTTCTCACACACCGTATAGAGGTGTACGCTCCTCACATACTACTGTGTACCGGCTGGTATCACGGACAAATACATGCTATATGTGTGTGACTCTGTAAAAAAATACACGGAGATTAACTTTTTTCATACATACACCATATAGAGGTGTCCGATTATCAAGCAGTATCGGATATCTGATGTTCTTATTGCTGTCACATTTTCACAGAGTCAGCGTGTGTGTGTGACACTCCATAAATACATATACGGGCATTTCCATTTCTTTATACATCGTATTGAGCAGTCCGATTGTCAAACAGTATCGGATATCTGGTGTTCTTATTACTGTCACATCTACACAGAGTCAGCGTGTGTGTGAGACACTCCATAAATACATATATGGACATTTCCATTTCTTTATACATCGTATTGAGCAGTCCGATTGTCAAACAGTATCAGATATCTGGTGTTCTTATTACTGTCACATCTACACAGAGTCAGCGTGTGTGTGTGACACTCCATAAATACATATACGGGCATTTCCATTTCTTTATACATCGTATTGAGCAGTCCGATTGTCAAACAGTATCGGATATCTGGTGTTCTTATTACTGTCACATCTACACAGAGTCAGCGTGTGTGTGAGACACTCCATAAATACATATATGGACATTTCCATTTCTTTATACATCGTATTGAGCAGTCCGATTGTCAAACAGTATCAGATATCTGGTGTTCTTATTACTGTCACATCTACACAGAGTCAGCGTGTGTGTGAGACACTCCATAAATACATATATGGACATTTCCATTTCTTTATACATCGTATTGAGCAGTCCGATTGTCAAACAGTATCGGATATCTGGTGTTCTTATTGCTGTCACATTTACACAGAGTCAGCTTGTGTGTGTGACACTCCATAAATACATATATGGACATTTCCATTTCTTTATACACCGTATTGAGCAGTGCGATTGTCAAACAGTATCGGATATCTGGTGTTCTTATTACTGTCATATCTACACAGAGTCAGTGTGTGTGTGACACTCCATAAATACATATACGGACATTTCCATTTCTTTATACACCGTATTGAGCAGAGCGATTGTCAAACAGTATTGGATATCTTGTGTTCTTATTACTGTCACTAGAGTTGAGCGACTTTTGGTTTTTTAGGGTCGCGTTTCGTTTCGTGAAACCCGACTTTTCCAAAAGTCGGGTTGAGCAAGATCGTCCGATTATAGGGAAAAGTCGGGGTCGTCCCGAAACACGAAACCCAATGTAAGTCAATGGGGAATAAAAGTCGGCAGTGAGAGGAGGACAGGAAACACACCTACAGTGCCCATTTGAATGCCAAAAGCATCAATTCTTCTTACTTAAGCTTGTCAACCTTAATTAACTTCATAATACAAGTTACGCACTGAAAAATGGGGGTTATTTGGCTAAAGTTGTGGGGGGGAGGGCTGCCTGCAGGTTTTCATGTGCCCTGGGCGAAAGAGCGCCCCTTTAACACATACCACAACTCATCATGCTCCGATACGGCAGATAAATAGCGGTATAGTACAATGAAAAATACCTCACTTTTTACATCTCATGACGAGGCCCATCTATTTCTCCATACAGAATCATTGGTCCCATATAATGTTTGAAACAGTATATGATGAGCTCCACATAATGCTACAGTATATGTTGGTCCCCATGGATGAAGCTCCACTGTCTTATGGGCCCAAATAATGCTCCAAACATAATGGGCCCCATTTCTAATGCTCTAGTGTATAATGGGCCCTGTAAATGCTGCTCCAGTGTCTAATATCCACCTTTGGAATGTTCCAGTGTATGGTGGGACCCATCTATCATTCTCCAGAGTATAGTGCTCCCCAAAAATTGCTGTCCCAACATTGAAAACAATCAAATAAGTCTCCTCGCTAGGGAATCCCTGTACTTGTCTGGACAGGTGATGTAGCTTGCTTAACAGCTCGCCAGCCGTTCTCACGCCCAGTATGGATTACACGTGATTGCACAAAGGTGAGAAAGGGTACCGTATCCCTGGATAACATGTATGGATAGCGTACACATTCAAAATATATGTCTCAGGAGGCAGGCTCAGACGGTGTTAGGCCCAGTATGGATTGCACGTGATTGCACAAAGGTTAGAAAGGGTACCGTATCCCTGGATAACATGTATGGATAGCGTACACATTCAAAATATATGTCTCAGGAGGCAGGCTCAGATGGTGTCAGGCCCAATATGGATTGCACGTGATTGCACAAAGGTTAGAAAGGGTGCCGTATCCCTGGATAACATGTATGGATAGCGTACACATTCAAAATATATGTCTCAGGAGGCAGGCTCAGACGGTGTCAGGCACAGTATGGATTGCACGTGATTGCACAAAGGTTAGAAAGGGTACCGTATCCCCGGATAACATGTATGGATAGCGTACACATTCAAAATATATGTCTCAGGAGGCAGGCTCAGACGGTGTTAGGCCCAGTATGGATTGCACGTGATTGCACAAAGGTTAGAAAGGGTACCGTATCCCTGGATAACATGTATGGATAGCGTACACATTCAAAATATATGTCTCAGGAGGCAGGCTCAGACGGTGTCAGGCACAGAATGGATTGCACGTGATTGCACAAAGGTTAGAAAGGGTAACGTATCCCCGGATAACATGTATGGATAGCGTACACATTCAAAATATATGTCTCAGGAGGCAGGCTCAGACGGTGTTAGGCCCAGTATGGATTGCACGTGATTGCACAAAGGTTAGAAAGGGTACCGTATACCTGGATAACATGTATGGATAGCGTACACATTCAAAATATATGTCTCAGGAGGCAGGCTCAGACGGTGTCAGGCCCAGTATGGATTGCACGTGATTGCACAAAGGTTAGAAAGGGTACCGTATCCCTGGATAACATGTATGGATAGCGTACACATTCAAAATATATGTCTCAGGAGGCAGGCTCAGACGGTGTCAGGCACAGTATGGATTGCACGTGATTGCACAAAGGTTAGAAAGGGTACCGTATCCCCGGATAACATGTATGGATAGCGTACACATTAAAAATATATGTCTCAGGAGGCAGGCTCAGACGGTGTTAGGCCCAGTATGGATTGCACGTGATTGCACAAAGGTTAGAAAGGGTACCGTATCCCCGGATAACATGTATGGATAGCGTACACATTCAAAATATATGTCTCAGGAGGCAGGCTCAGACGGTGTCAGGCCCAGTATGGATTGCATGTGATTGCACAAAGGTTAGAAAGGGTACCGTATCCCAGGATAACATGTATGGATAGCGTACACATTCAAAATATATGTCTCAGGAGGCAGGCTCAGACGGTGTTAGGCCCAGTATGGATTGCACGTGATTGCACAAAGGTTAGAAAGGGTACCGTATCCCCGGATAACATGTATGGATAGCGTACACATTCAAAATATATGTCTCAGGAGGCAGGCTCAGATGGTCTTAGGCCCAGTATGGATTGCACGTGATTGCACAAAGGTTAGAAAGGGTACCGTATCCCTGGATAACATGTATGGATAGCGTACACATTCAAAATATATGTCTCAGGAGGCAGGCTCAGACGGTGTCAGGCCCAGTATGGATTGCACGTGATTGCACAAAGGTTAGAAAGGGTACCGTATCCCCGAATAACATGTATGGATAGCGTACACATTCAAAATATATGTCTCAGGAGGCAGGCTCAGATGGTGTCAGGCCCAGTATGGATTGCACGTGATTGCACAAAGGTTAGAAAGGGTACCATATCCCTGGATAACATGTATGGATAGCGTACACATTCAAAATATATGTCTCAGGAGGCAGGCTCAGACGGTGTCAGGCCCAGTATGGATTGCACGTGATTGCACAAAGGTTAGAAAGGGTACTGTATCCCCGGATAACATGTATGGATAGCGTACACATTCAAAATATATGTCTCAGGAGGCAGGCTCAGACGGTGTTAGGCCCAGTATGGATTGCACGTGATTGCACAAAGGTTAGAAAGGGTACCGTATCCCTGGATAACATGTATGGATAGCGTACACATTCAAAATATATGTCTCAGGAGGCAGGCTCAGACGGTGTCAGGCCCAGTATGGATTGCACGTGATTGCACAAAGGTTAGAAAGGGTACCGTATCCTTGGATAACATGTATGGATAGCGTACACATTCAAAATATATGTCTCAGGAGGCAGGCTCAGACGGTGTCAGGCCCAGTATGGATTGCACGTGATTGCACAAAGGTTAGAAAGGGTACCGTATCCCTGGATAACATGTATGGATAGCGTACACATTCAAAATATATGTCTCAGGAGGCAGGCTCAGACGGTGTCAGGCCCAGTATGGATTGCACGTGATTGCACAAAGGTTAGAAAGGGTACCGTATCCCTGGATAACATGTATGGATAGCGTACACATTCAAAATATATGTCTCAGGAGGCAGGCTCAGACGGTGTCAGGCCCAGTATGGATTGTACGTGATTGCACAAAGGTTAGAAAGGGTACCGTATCCCTGGATAACATGTATGGATAGCGTACACATTCAAAATATATGTCTCAGGAGGCAGGCTCAGACGGTGTCAGGCACAGTTTGGATTGCACGTGATTGCACAAAGGTTAGAAAGGGTACCGTATCCCTGGATAACATGTATGGATAGCGTACACATTCAAAATATATGTCTCAGGAGGCAGGCTCAGACGGTGTCAGGCACAGTATGGATTGCACGTGATTGCACAAAGGTTAGAAAGGGTACCGTATCCCCGGATAACATATATGGATAGCGTACACATTAAAAATATATGTCTCAGGAGGCAGGCTCAGACGGTGTTAGGCCCAGTATGGATTGCACGTGATTGCACAAAGGTTAGAAAGGGTACCGTATCCCCGGATAACATGTATGGATAGCATACACATTCAAAATATATGTCTCAGGAGGCAGGCTCAGACGGTGTCAGGCACAGTATGGATTTGACGGCCCAGATTACACAGCGGAGGAGCAGGGAGAGGCAAAGATTGCAAATGCTGGGGCCCTGCCCAAGCAAGGGGGGCCCACTCGTGGGCGTCGGTACTGGCACTGGGCCGCTCATAGTACAGCGGTGTGTCTGACGGCGGGTGTGCACCACCGCCGTCAGAGACACTTGATTGCACTATGAGGGACCCTGTGCCAGTGCCCGCGCCCAAGAGTCGGCCTACCCACCTGTCCAGGGCAACGGCACGCGCACGGTGTCGTGCGGTAGGTGGTGACCCCGGCCATGGGGGGGGAGGCAGCACAGTTAGGGAGTTTTAGAAAGTGGCATATGTTGATGTTGGACATTCAGCTGATGCAAAAGGCGAAATAGGTGAAGTACCAGGAAGAGGTGGACCAAAGCAAGCCATTTTTCTGTCACCCTATGTGTCATCAGGGGAAGGTGGGACAAAATCCTTGGAAACCCATGCGTGGTTCATTTTAATGAAGGTTAGATCATCCACATTTTGGGTTGACAGACGGGTCCTTTTTTCTGTCAGGATTGATCCAGCTGCACTGAAGACTCTTTCCGATAGCACACTTGCAGCTTGGCAAGCGAGCTCCTGTAAGGCATATTGGGCCAATTCAGGCCAGGTGTCCAGTTTAGCGGCCCAATAGTCAAAGGGGAATGACCTGTGTGGCAGAACATCGATATGGGAGGAAAAGTAGTTTGTAACCATAGTTGACAACTGCTGTCTCCTGTCACTTTCCATCGATGCAGTATTACCAGTTGTGTGAGCGGTATTTGAAAAATCAGTCCACAACATTGTCATGAAACCCCTGTCTCCAACGCCACTTCTGCTGTGTGCACCACGAACACCTCTGCCAAGCTGCCCCCGGCCCGTACGGCTCTTGTGAGAACCATCACCGCTGCTGTGTGCTGGGAATGCCTCAAGCAACCGATTTACCAGAGTTGCTTGTTTATTAGCCAATATTAGGTCAAGGTTCTCCTGTGGCATGATGTTTTGTAATTTGCCTTTATAGCGTGGATCCAGGATGCTGGCCAACCAGTAGTCGTCATCCCTCATCATTTTGGCAATGCGGGGGTCCCTTTTTAGGATCCGCAAGGCATAATCTGACATGTGGGCCAATGTTCCCGGTGTCAATGATGCACTGCGAGTGCTGGGTGGAGGAGCACTTTCTGGCAAATCCACATCCCTCCAGTCACGCACAAACCCTGTACCAGACCTTGCCACGCCAACATTTTCACTTGCCCCACGAGATGCATCCTCCTCCCCTAAGTAATCATCCCCATCATCCTCCTCCTCCTCCTCCTCTTCTTCCTCCACCTCGTCCAGGAGATGTCCCTGAGCAGACAATGGCTGAATGTCATCAAGGATTCCCTCCTCCTCTTCCTCCTCATCAACATTGGCTGCAGACGCCTGCTCCTAAAGGTGCGTCAAAGTTTGCATGAGCAGACGCATAAGTGGGATGCTCATGCTTAGGATGGCGTCGTCTGCGCTTACCAGCCGTGTGCATTCCTCAAAACACTGAAGGACTTTACAAAGGTCTTTCAGCTTCGACCACTGCACGCCTGTCAACTCCATGTCTGCTCTCAAAGTGCCTGGCCGTGTATCCTCCCACAAATGCATTATGGCCTGCCTCTGCTCGCACAGCCGCTCCACCATGTGCAGGGTGGAGTTCCACCTTGTTGCAATGTCGATAATGAGGCGGTGGTTGGGAAGGTGGAGCAATCGCTGCAGCTTCTGCATACAAACGGAGTGTACAGGCGACCAGCGGATGTGCGCGCACAGTGTTCGCACCTTCTGGAGCAGGGCTGTTAACTCCGGATAATTTTTGAGGAAGCACTGCACCACCAGGTTCAAGGTGTGAGCCAAGCAAGGTATGTGGCTGAGTTTTGAAAGGGCTATGGCTGCCACAAATTACGGCGGTTATCACTAACTACCTTGCCTGCCTCAAGATGTACACTGCCCAGCCATGACTCAGTTTGTCGCTTCAAGTACTCGGCCAGCACCTCGGCGGTGTGTCTGTCGCCCAAACACATCATCTGCAACACAGCCTGCTGACGCTTTCCACTAGCTGCTCGATAGGGGGACACATCGTGTGCAACAGTGGCAGCTGCAGATGGAGTGCTCGTACGACTGCGCTCTGTGGACGAGCTTTCGCTTCTGGAGGAGGAGGAGGAGGAGGAGGGTCGAACGCCTACAGCCAACTGTTTCCTATACCGTGGGCTAGGCAGCACTGTCCCACCACCGCTGTCCCCTGTGGACCCTGCATCCACCACATTAACCCAGTGCGCAGTGATGGACACGTAACGGCCCTGGCCATGCCGACTGGACCATGCATCAGTTGTGAGGTGCACCTTTTCGCTCACTGACTGCTTGAGTGCATGGACAATGCGGTCTTTCACATGATGGTGGAGGGCTGGGATGGCTTTGCGAGAGAAGAAGTGGCGACTGGGTAGGTCATAGCGTGGTACTGCATAGGCCATGAGTTCGCGGAAAGCTGTGCTTTCCACCAACCGAAAGGGCATCATCTCAAACGAGATTAGTTTGGCAATGTGGGCGTTCAAACCCAGTGTACGCGGATGAGAGACTGAGTACTTTCTTGTCCTACTCATAGTGTCTGGGAGGGTGAGCTGGACTTGAGAGCTGCATATGGTGGAAGTAGCGGTGGACAGGGCGGACTGAGAGAGGGTTGATGATGGTGATGGAGTTGGTGTTCTTTCTGATGGCCTAGAATCAGTCTTTCGTTGATATAACAGTGGGATTCCCTGACTGCTGTGGTCTTGCAACGACACCTCAACATTTGCTGCTGTGCTAACCGGTGGGCTTACAGTGGGGGAAACAATGTAGCGTTGCTGACTACCTTCGTTGTGATCAGTTGCACATGTGGCACTTGAGGTTTGGTGTTGTGTCCACGCTTGCAAGTGCATGCTGGTTAAATGTCTAAGCATGCAACTGGTATTCAAATTTTTCAGATTTTTCCCTCGGCTAAAGGTCTTTGCGCACTTCTTACAGATAACCTTGGCCTGATCATGAGGATTTTGTTCAAAAAAGTGCCACACTGCACTCTTCCTACTTTGGCAGACATTTTGTGGCCTAGCACGCTGTGATCTTTTGACCCTCTGGACAAGCTGTCCAGCAACTCTTTTGATGTTTGGAACCTGTCTTTGGAGTGCTCCGGGCCTGCCAGATAACAGCTGTTGCGATGTCGATGTCTGCTGTGGATGCTCCTCATCTGAGCTATTGGAAGCAGCACCCTCTTCCCCCAATGGATGCCAATCTGGGTCAACAACTGGGTCATCCATCACCTCCTCTTCTATGTCATGTGCACCTTTCTCTGTGTCACCGTGTATGGTGGTATAGTGTGCGGGAAGGGGCACCTGAGTCTCATCAAGGTCAAAATCTGGCTCTGTACACTGCGAGGACAATGTAGTGCTCTGAGTGAATGTACCAGCAGAATCATCCATCAGCGGCTGTGCATCAGTGCACTCCATGTCAGATTCATCTTGGCCTGGGTAATTCACCATTTCACTTGATAATCCAGGCATGGTATGTGAAAACAGCTCCATGGAGTAATCAGTAGTATGGCCTGCGTCATCCTTCAATCTTGGTTGGGGTGAAGGACACAAGGAAAGGTGTGGTTCATGAACATGAGCCTCCAATGACGACTCAGTGCTTTTACTTTTTACAACTGAAGAAGAGGAGGCGATAGAGCTGGAGGCTGAGTCAGCAATGTAAGACAAAACTTTTTCCTGATGCTCTGCCTTTAAAAGCGGTTTGCCAACTCCTAGAAAACTAAGCGTTCGAGGCCTTATGTAGCCAGACGATGACGCAGGGTCAGCGGCCTCTTCCACCAGCCTTCCTCATTTTTGGTAGAAATGTAGACAAAATCCAACAAACTATATAGTAATGTAAAACAAGGTACAAGGTGTCTATAGGACAGGGGAGATTTAGAATTTCTGCACACACTTGTGGACAGTGGACACTTTTGGATTGTGTGAGGCCCACTGATATCTGAGCGCTATGTGACACGCTCGATGGCACAGCTGCCTGTGACCAAAGTGACGAGAGGATAATGGAGATTTTGAATCTCTGCGCACACTTTTGGACACTGGACACTTGTGGATTGTGTGAGGCCCACTGATATCTGAGCGCTATGTGACACGCTTGATGGCACAGCTGCCTGTGACCAAAGTGATGAGAGGATAATGGAGATTTTGAATCTCTGCGCACACTTTTGGACACTGGACACTTGTGGATTGTGTGAGGCCCGCTGATATCTGAGCGCTATGTGACAGGCTCGATGGCACAGCTGTGACCAAAGTGACGAGAGGATAATGGAGATTTTGAATCTCTGCGCACACTTTTGGACACTGGACACTTGTGGATTGTGTGAGGCCCACTGATATCTGAGCGCTATGTGACAGGCTCGATGGCACAGCTGCCTGTGACAAAAGTGACGAGAGGATAATGGAGAGTTTGAATCTCTGCGCACACTTTTGGACACTGGACACTTGTGGATTGTGTGAGGCCCACTGATATCTGAGCGCTATGTGACAGGCTCGATGGCACAGCTGTGACCAAAGTGACGAGAGGATAATGGAGATTTTGAATCTCTGCGCACACTTTTGGACACTGGACACTTGTGGATTGTGTGAGGCCCACTGATATCTGAGCGCTATGTGACACGCTCGATGGCACAGCTGCCTGTGACCAAAGTGACGAGAGGATAATGGAGATTTTGAATCTCTGCGCACACTTTTGGACACTGGACACTTGTGGATTGTGTGAGGCCCACTGATATCTGAGCGCTATGTGACACGCTCGATGGCACAGCTGCCTGTGACCAAAGTGACGAGAGGATAATGGAGATTTTGAATCTCTGCGCACACTTTTGGACACTGGACACTTGTGGATTGTGTGAGGCCCACTGATATCTGAGCGCTATGTGACACGCTCGATGGCACAGCTGCCTGTGACCAAAGTGACGAGAGGATAATGGAGATTTTGAATCTCTGCGCACACTTTTGGACACTGGACACTTGTGGATTGTGTGAGGCCCACTGATATCTGAGCGCTATGTGACAGGCTCGATGTCACAGCTGTGACCAAAGTGACGAGAGGATAATGGAGATTTTGAATCTCTGCGCACACTTTTGGACACTGGACACTTGTGGATTGTGTGAGGCCCACTGATATCTGAGCGCTATGTGACAGGCTCGATGGCACAGCTGCCTGTGACAAAAGTGACGAGAGGATAATGGAGAGTTTGAATCTCTGCGCACACTTTTGGACACTGGACACTTGTGGATTGTGTGAGGCCCACTGATATCTGAGCGCTATGTGACAGGCTCGATGGCACAGCTGTGACCAAAGTGACGAGAGGATAATGGAGATTTTGAATCTCTGCGCACACTTTTGGACACTGGACACTTGTGGATTGTGTGAGGTCCACTGATATCTGAGCGCTATGTGACAGGCTCGATGGCACAGCTGCCTGTGACCAAAGTGACGAGAGGATAATGGAGATTTTGAATCTCTGCGCACACTTTTGGACACTGGACACTTGTGGATTGTGTGAGGCCCACTGATATCTGAGCGCTATGTGACACGCTCGATGGCACAGCTGCCTGTGACCAAAGTGACGAGAGGATAATGGAGATTTTGAATCTCTGCGCGCACTTTTGGACACTGGACACTTGTGGATTGTGTGAGGCCCACTGATATCTGAGTGCTATGTGACACGCTCGATGGCACAGCTGCCTGTGACCAAAGTGACGAGAGGATAATGGAGATTTTGAATCTCTGCGCACACTTTTGGACACTGGACACTTGTGGATTGTGTGAGGCCCACTGATATCTGAGCGCTATGTGACACGCTCGATGGCACAGCTGCCTGTGACCAAAGTGACGAGAGGATAATGGAGATTTTTAATCTCTGCGCACACTTTTGGACACTGGACACTTGTGGATTGTGTGAGGCCCACTGATATTTGAGCGCTATGTGACACGCTCGATGGCACAGCTGCCTGTGACCAAAGTGACGAGAGGACAATGGAGATTTTGAATCTCTGCGCACACTTTTGGACACTGGACACTTGTGGATTGTGTGAGGCCCACTGATATCTGAGCGCTATGTGACACGCTCGATGGCACAGCTGCCTGTGACCAAAGTGACGAGAGGATAATTGAGATTTTGAATCTCTGCGCACACTTTTGGACACTGGACACTTGTGGATTGTGTGAGGCCCACTGATATCTGAGCGCTATGTGACAGGCTCGATGGCACAGCTGTGACAAAAGTGACTAGAGGATAAGGGAGATTGGATTGCTTTTAAAAAAGCAGTTTGCGGAGCAGTGGGTAAACAGCATTGCCAGCGTGTCAGGAAGCCTTAAAAGGCAGCCCAACAGCCAACACCACTGATACACCACAATATAGCCTCCCCTTGCACTGCACACACAGTGACTTGTGTGTTGTGCAGGCCAAATCGCTAGCAGCAGAAGCAGTTTTTTTGTCTTCTTCCCTGCCTAACGCTCTCCCTACAGAATCAGCAGCAACCTCTCCCTATACTAAGATCGGCAGAAGTAAGATGGCGGTCGGCGTGCACGCCCTTTTATACCCCCTGTGACGCCCACCAAAGCAAGCCAATCACTTGCATGCCCTTCTGAAAGATGGTGGTGACCCGTGCCTAGGTCATCACGTTGCCCACAGTGTCCGTGGATCCTGATTGGCTGAAAAAGAGCGCAAAACAAACTTTTGAAACGCGACTTTGGCGCGTAAGTCGCCGACCTCGTGGCCGACCTCATCCTAGGGTCGGGTTTCGTTTCATAAAACCCGACTTTGCCAAAAGTCGATGACTTTTGAATTTTTTCGACCCGTTTCGCTCAACTCTAACTGTCACATCTACACAGAGTCAGCGTGTGTGTGACACTCCATAAATACATATACGGAGATTGACAGTTTCACCAACAATGTATTCAGCTGTACACCTCTGATACAGTACCGTATATCTGCTTGTTGGATTATGGTGAAATACATACTGGGTGAGCGTCTGTAACTCACAAAATATATACGGAGATTTCACTTCTTACATACACCTTACACAGCTGTACGCCACTCATACAGTACCATTTCTCTGCTGGTATTTTTGGTACATTTTCCCCAACATGAGGAAGTCTGGTGGAAGAGTTCCGCAGACGTGGGCGGAGGGGCGCAGCTGGTACTGATGGTGGTGGTGGTGGTGGTGCATCGGCTGGTTCTGGCAAAAGCACAATAGCAGCTAAGGCAGGAGGTGCTGAGCCTGCATCATCGTCTGGCACAAGAAGGCCTTTAAGGTTCCCTTTTCTGGGAGTAGGTAAACCGCTTTTAAAGCCGGAGCATCAGGAACAGGTTTTGGCTTACATTGCCAAAACAACCTCCAACTCTATTGCCTCCTCTTCTGAAATTACAAAAACTGCAAGCACAGAGTTGTCAGTGCAGGCCTCTGGTCAGGAACAGCACCTTTCGTTGTGTCCTTCACCCACACCAAAAGTGAAGGATGCTGCAGCACACACTTCAGATTACTCCATGGAGCTCTTTTCACATACCATTCCTTGGTTATCAAGTCAAATCCTGAATTCCCCAGTCCAAGATGAATCTGATATGGAGTGCACTGATGCACAGCCACTGCTAGACGAATCTGCTGGTACATTCACCCACAGCACTACTTTGCCCTCGCAGTCTACTGAGCCCGAGCCTGATGAAACTCAGGTGCCCCTTCCCGCATACTATACCACCTTACACGGTGACACAGCGGAAGGTACAGAGGAAGGTGCAGATGATATTGAAGACGAGGTCATGGATAACCCAGTTGTTGACCCAGATTGGCATCCATTGGGGGAAGAGGGTGCTGATGACAATAGGTCAGAACAGGAGAAGGATCCACAGCAGGCATCGTCATCGCAGCAGCGGTTATCCGGCAGGCCCGTAGCTGTCAAAAAACTTGGCAAGAAAACTAAAAGAGTTGCAGGACAGCTTGGCAAGACAATAAAATTAGCACAGCGTGCAAGCCCTGAAAATTTGTACCATAGTAGGAAGAGTGCAGTGTGGCACTTTTTTTGAACAAAATCCTACTGATGACGCAAAGGTTATCTGTAAGAAGTGCTGAAGGACCTTTAGCAGAGGGAAAAATCTAAGAAATTTGAATACCAGTTGCATGCTTAGACATTTAACCAACATACACTTGCAAGCATGGATGGACTACAAAAGCTCAGGTAGCACTTGTGCACCTGCTCTGACTCAAGTTAGCCGGCAATGCTCCATCGCTTCCCCCACTGTAAGGCCACCGCTAAGCACACCACCATCAAGTAATGTTGAGGTGTCATCGCTAGGCCAAACCAGTCACGCAAACACAATATTTTTGCCAGGAAACGCTTAATCTAGGCCATCAACACCCTCACCATCACCAACCCCTTCTCAGTCCATCATGTCCAATGCTAGTTCCCCCCTATGCAGCTCTCAAGTCCAGCTCACCCTACCAGACACTCTGAGTAGGACAAGAAAGTACTCATCCTCTCATCCGCGTACACTGGCTTTGAATGCCTACATTGCCAAACTGATCTCATTAGAGATGATGCTTTCCGAGAGCTCATGGCCTACGCTGTCCCACGCTATGACCTACCCAGTCAGCACTTCTTTTCTCGAAAAGCCATCCCTGCCCTCCACCGGCATGTGAAAGACCGCATTGTCCATGCATGAAAACAATCAGTGAGTGGAAAGGTGCACCTCACAACAGATGCATGGACCAGTGGGCATGGCCAGGGCCGTTACGTGTCCATCACTGCGCACTGGGTTAATGTGGTGGATGCAGGCTCCACAGGGGACAGCGGTGGTGGAACAGTGCTGCCTAGCCCACGGTATAGGAAACAGTTGGGTGTAGGCGTTCGACTCTCCTCCTCCAGAAGCGAAAGCTTGTCAACAGAGCGCAGTCGCACGAGCACTCCATCCGCATCTGTCAGTGTTGAGCACGAGGTGTCCCACTATCGAACAGCTAGTGGTAAGCGGCAGCAGGCTGTATTAAAAATGATGTATTTGGGTGACAGCAGACACACCGCGGAAGTACTGGCCAAGTACTTGCATCGACAAACTGAGTCATGACTGGGCAGTCTACATCTTGAGCCAGGCAAGGTAGTCAGTGATAATGGGCGTAATTTTATGGCAGCCATAGCCCTTTCAAAACTCACACACATACCTTGCCTGGCTCACACCTTGAACCTAGTGGTGCAGTGCTTCCTAAATAATTATCCGGAGTTAACAGCCCTGCTCCATAAGGTGCGAAGACTGTGCTCGCACATCCGTCGCTCAAACGTCCACTCCAGTCGTATGCAGAAGCTGCAGCGATCACTCAACCTCCCCAAGCACCGACTAATCATAGATGTTGCTACAAGATGGAACTCCATCATGCACATGGTTGAGAGGCTGTGCGAACAGAGGCAGGCTGTAATGCATTTGTGGGAGGATACATGGGCAGGCAGTTTGAGGGCAGATATGGAATTGTCGGGTGTGCAGTGGTCAAAGCTGAAAGACCTCTGTAAAGTCCTTCAGTGTTTTGAGGAATGCACACGTGTTATGAATGGGAAACCGAGGAGGAAAAAAAAGACAACAAGCTAAGTCTCAGAAAACCAGAGAAGTTGGTAACTATGCAGATTGCAGATCCCTGATCTTAAACGCACAACTAGCAGCAGTCGTGGAGCATTCCTACGTTGGTCCTAGACGCCTCGTCACAACCGGAGAACTACATAAGCCTAAAGCAGGAAAAGAGGAAAACTAACTGCCCCAGAGCAGACCCCAAAGGAAAGACAACCCCCCACATGTATTAACGGTGAAACAAGATGAAAATACAAACAAAGGCAGGAAAATAGGCTGAGCAAACGATGGGGCCCAGCTAACTAAAAAGGACAGAAAAGGAAAGACACTGTCTGCAATCTGCCAAAAAAAAAAAACCTACAAAAATATTGTCCACCACTTCTGATAGCAAAATTAACCCTGAAGTCACTAGACTTCTAAACCTATATCAGCACTCTGAAATACTCTGAGACAGAGCAAAAAAGAGGCCAATCTAATAAGGGGCAAAAAGCAGATTGACAAATACTGACTAATAGGAGTGGAATTTCAGCATAGCCCCAGCAGGAGCAGGTTGATTACACAAAAAACAGAATTGACCAACAAGCGCAAGTGTGAACAATAGCAAAAATCAAACTTAGCTTGAGAAGACTGGAAGAGAGCTGAAGTCCAGGACCTGAGAAGCAGACTGAATCACCAGCACCTGGATAGGGCGTCGGCTGTCTTATATCCAGTCTGATACTCCAGAGGTCCAATCGTTATCTTCCTCATCAGGTGGCAGATCACTACCACTTAAACCAACCGCACTACCTCCTGTCACCACCAGAGGGAGAACAGAAGGGGAACTCTCAACTGGTGTAGCAGAAAATGAGTTCATGACAGTACCCCCCCTTGAGGAGGGGTCACCGAACCCTCATCCATGCCACCAGGCCGATTAGGATGGGCCCAGTGAAAAGCACAAACCAATTTATTGGCATGAATATCAGAGGCAGAGACCCAAGAATTATCCTCCTGGCCATAACCCTTCCATTTGACCAAATACTGGAGTCTCCGTCTAACCAAACGAGAATCCAATATTTTCTCTACCTCATATTCCACATTGCCTTTAACCAATACAGGATCAGAAGGTGCCGCCACAGGAACTACTGGCTCAACAAACCTCTTCAACAGTGACTTGTGAAATACGTTATGGATTTTGAACGTAACTGGAAGAGCCAATCGAAAAGAAACAGGATCAAGAATCTCCAAAATCTTATAAGGTCCAATAAATCTTGGCTTAAATTTTGGAGATGCAACCTTCATAGGAATATTCTTAGACGACAGCCAAACCATATCACCCACTTTAAACCGGGGACCAATGGTCCTACGCCGGTTGGAAAAACGCTGGGCCTTTTCCTGAGAGAGTGACAACTTATCTACCACTTGGTCCCATATCTGCTGCATTCTCACAACCACAGTGTCCACACCTGGGCAGGACGAAGATTCCACTTGCCCTGAAGAGAATCGAGGATGAAACCCAAAATTACAGAAAAAGGGTGACAACAAAGTGGCAGAACTAGCTCTATTGTTCAGCGCAAATTCGGCCAAGGGCAAAAATGAGACCAAATCATCTTGATCAGCAGATATAAAACATCTTAGAAAAGACTCCAGGGTCTGGTTTGTTCTCTCAGTCTGCCCATTGGTCTGGGGATGAAACGCGGAGGAGAAGGATAACTGAATTCCCAGATTGGAACAAAAGGCTTTCCAGAATCTGGAAACAAACTGGGCCCCTCTATCGGATACAATGTTCTCAGGAATCCCGTGTAACCGAACCACCTGTTGTAAAAACAAGGGCACCAACTCAGCGGAAGATGGCAACTTTGGGAGTGGTACACGATGGACCATCTTCGAAAATCTATCACAAATCACCCAGATAACAGTCATTCTCTGAGAGACAGGAAGATCAGAAATAAAATCCATTGAGATATGGGTCCATGGCCTCTTGGGCACCGGCAGGGGCATCAGCAACCCACTAGAACGAGAACAGGGTTTAGACCGAGAACCCACAGGACTGTACAAAATTCCTGACATCACGAGATAAGGCAGGCCACCAAAACGACTGACTCACCAAATCTCTGGTACCAAAAATACCCGGATGACCAGCCAATGCAGAGCAATGGACTTCAGACATCACTCTCTTTCTCCACTGGTCAGGAACATACAATCTTCCCATAGGGCAACGCTCAGGTTTATCCTCCTGAAATTCCTCCAGGGCGCATCTCAAATCAGGGAAATGGCAGAAAGAACTACCCCCTCACTTAGGATAGTAGTAGGCTCAGTCACATTAAGAGAATCAGCAAAGAAACTCCTAGAAAGGGCGTCTGCCTTAACATTCTTAGTGCCCGGAAGAAAAGAGACCACAAAATTAAAACGCGTGAAAAACAAGGCCCATCTAGCCTGTCTAGGATTCAAGCATTTGGCCGACTCCAGATAAATCAGATTCTTGTGACCGGTGAGGACCACAAATTGATGTCTAGCTCCGTCCAACCAATGTCTCCACTCCTCAAATGTCCATTTCATGGCCAACAATTCCCGATTCCTCACGTCATAGTTGCGTTCAGATGGGGAAAACTTTCGAGAAAAGAAGGCACAGGGATTCATCTTAGAAGTCATAGGGTCTTTTTGGGACAACACAGCTCCTGCACCAATCTCAGAAGCGTCCACCTCCACTTGAAATGGAAGTGAGACATCAGGTCGCCGTAAAACTGGAGCTGAAGTAAATCTCCGCTTAAGCTCCTGAAATGCTGAGACAGCCTCAGGAGACCAATTCAGCACATCAGCTCCCTTCTTGGTCAGATCAGTCAGTGGTTTGACAATACTAGAAAAATTACCTATAAATTTACGATAGAAATTAGAAAAACCAAAAAACTTCTGGAGAGCCTTCAAAGAAGTAGGCTGAACCCAATCATAAATGGCCTGTACCTTTCCCGGGTCCATTTCAATAGTCGATGGAGACAAGATAAATCCCAAAAAATGAAATCCTCTGTACACCAAAGAGGCACTTCGATCCCTTGACAAACAGGGAATTCTCCCTCAAAATCCAGAATACAGTCCAGACATGTTCCACATGGGAATCCCAATCACTAGAAAAGATCAAAATATCATCCAGATAGATGACCAAAAACTTATCCACAAAGTCTCGGAATATATCATTCATAAAGGATTGGAAGACAGAAGGGGCATTAGAGAGCCAAAAAAGCATCACCAGGTACTCAAAATGTCCCTCCGGATTATTAAACGCCATCTTCCATTCATCCCCGTGCTTAATGCGAATAAGATTATATGCCCCCCTGAGGTCAAGCTTAGTAAACCAGCAGGCACTCTTATCTCTGGAGAATAAATCAGACATCAGAGGTAACGGGTACTGATATTTAACAGTCATCTTGTTAAGGGAACGATAATCAATACACTGTCTTAATGAACCATCTTTCTTGGCCACAAAAAAAAAACAGCGCCTAACGGTGACGAGGATGGTCTAATATGACCCTTCCCCAACGACTCCTTAATATAGGATCGCGTAGCATCATGTTCGGGTGCAGATAAGTTGAAAAGCCGACCCTTGGGAAATTTACATCCAGGCATCAACTCAATTGCACAGTCATAACTCCTATGAGGAGGCAAAGATGCAGACTTACTCTCACTAAAAACATCAGAGAAATCAGCCAGATAATCAGGAATATCATGAGACTGAGGAGAGGTGGAGAAAGCTGGAGCGTCCCTAAGAACACACTGACAACCCCAACTCACCACAGACACAGATTTCTAATCCAAAACTGGGCTATGAGTTTGCAACCAGGGGAACCCCAGAACAATGGTATCATGCAAATTATGCAGCACCAAAAATTTACAATTTTCTTGGTGGTCTGGGGCAACTCGCATTATCACCTGGGTCAAAACTGAGGTTTATTCTCCGCCAAAGGAGTGGCATCAGTACCCCACAAAGGAATGGGCGTCTGCAGAGGCGTCATTGACAAACCACAACGTTTAGCAAAGTCCAAATCCATCAGATTCAGAGCTGCTCCTGAATCCACAAAAGTCTTAGTGGAAAATGTGGACAAGGAGCAGATCAGAGTAATTGCCAAAAGGAACTTAGGTTCTATACTGCCAACAGCAAATGTGTGTGCAAAACGTTTCTCTCGTTTAGGGCAGACAGAAATAGTATGAGAGGCGTCTCCACAGAAAAAACACAGCTTATTACGCCTTCTAAACTCCCGACGTTGCGCCCTAGACAAAACCCCATCACATTGCATAGGTTCAGACATTTGTTCAAAAGGTGGCAGTGCCTCCCGTATAGTTTTATGTTCACGTAAACGCCGATCAACTTGAATGGCTAATGACATAGAGCCATCCAGAGCAGAGGGAACAGGAAATCCCACCATAACATCTTTTACGGTCTCTGACAAACCTTTCCGAAAGAGAGCTGCCAATGCACTATCATTCCATGTAGTAAGGACCGCCCAATTTTGGAATTTTTGACAGCACAACTCTGCAGGATCCTGACCCTGGTTTAATGCCAACAGGGTTCTCTCAGCTTGATCAACGGCATTAGGTTCATCATGCAACAACCCCAAGGCCTGAAAAAATGCATCCACATTAGTCAGAATAGGATTTTCAGGTGTCAGAGAAAAAGCCCAATCTTGGGGATCGCCGCGCAGCAAGGAGATGACAATTTTAACCTGCTGCACAGAGCTCCCCGATGAGTTAGGCTTCAAAGCAAGAAATAATTTACAATTATTCTTAAAATTCAGAAATTTAGACCGATCCCCAGAAAACACATCAGGAGTAGGAATCTTGGGTTCAGCACCATGTGACTGAATAAGGTAGGTGAAAATTCCCTGTACTTCAGCAGAAAGCTGCTCCACACGATCAGACAGTTGCTTAATCTCCATTAGGAAAAAAATCCTCCTACGGCCTGTAGGGATGTGACTCGCTTAGTTGCAGCGGGAGACAATCATGAGACAGGTTTTTCCCAAAGTCCATGAGGTTTATTTGCATCATAAACCCACAAGGCAGCACATTACCAAAATAGCCTCTACCTTAGGCAAAAAAACACAAATGTCCGTGGTTGGAGACTCGGACCGAGAGTCTCAGCACATGCTGGGAGCTGTAGTCCTCCCCATATACAACTCTCTGTGGTGTCCCACCTAAATACATGGAAGTCTGTCCACACTCTGACAGACTCCCTCACACTCTCTCACATGTGCCAAACACCTCAATTACCTAGCCCTGTAACCACACCCACAGGTGATCACATGGCTATGACATCACTAAAGGTTGTATTGCACATAGACACACACAGGCTTCCCTGACACAGTGTAACAGAAATATCAGCAGTACCTCTGCTGATCAATACACCCTGGAGGCTGCATCCCAAGGCCACCCACCTTGAGGCACATAATGGTCATTTAGGACCCTGCTCCTGTTACCACACTGAATGTGCCTGTACACCCGTCCTGGGACACCCACACAGCGCCCCCTAGCTGACATAGTGGTCACTACACCACAGGCCCCAGAGAAAAAGAGGAAAAAATACATAATAATAAAAAAAAAAAATTCTGACACTTTTTTTTTTTCTTTCTCTAACAATTCTTTCCTGCTTTTGAGTACCCTAGAATCTGCGGTATGGCTAGTGATTCTGTTATGAATGAGAAACCGAGGAGGAAAAAAAAGACAACAAGTTAAGTCTCAGAAAACCAGAGAAGTTGGTAACTATGCAGATTGCAGATCCCTGATCTTAACCGCACAACTAGCAGCAGTCGTGGAGCGTTCCTACGTTGGTCCTAGACGCCTCGTCACAACCGGAGAACTACATAAGCCTAAAGCAGGAAAAGAGGAAAACTAACTGCCCCAGAGCAGACCCCAAAGGAAAGACAGCCCCCCACATGTATTGACTAGAGTTGAGCGACTTTTGCTTTTTTAGGGTCGCGTTTCGTTTCGTGAAACCCGACTTTTCCAAAAGTCGGGTCGAGCAAGATCGTCCGATTATAGGGAAAAGTCGGGGTCGTCCCGAAACACGAAACCCAATGTAAGTCAATGGGGAATAAAAGTCGGCAGTGAGAGGAGGACAGGAAACACACCTACAGTGCCCATTTGAATGCCAAAAGCATCAATTCTTCTTACTTAAGCTTGTCAACCTTAATTAACTTCATAATACAAGTTACACACTGAAAAATGGGGGTTATTTGGCTAAATTTGTGGGGGGGGAGGGCTGGCTGCAGGTTTTCATGTGCCCTGGGCGAAAGAGCGCCCCTTTAACACATACCACAACTCATCATGCTCCGATACGGCAGAGAAATAGCGGTATAGTACAATGAAAAATACCTCACTTTTTACATCTTATAACGAGGCCCATCTATTTCTCCATACAAAATCATTGGTCCCATATAATGTTTGAAACAGTATATGATGAGCTCCACATAATGCTACAGTATATGATGGTCCCCATGGATGAAGCTCCACTGTCTTATGGGCCCAAATAATGCTCCAAACATAATGGGCCCCATTTCTAATGCTCTAGTGTATAATGGGCCCTGTAAATGCTGCTCCAGTGTCTGATGTCCACCTTTGGAATGTTCCAGTGTATGGTGGGCCCCATCTATCATTCTCCAGAGTATAGTGCTCCCCAAAAATTGCTGTCCCAACATAGAAAACAATCAAATAAGTCTCCTCGCTAGGGAATCCCTGTACTTGTCTGGACAGGTGCTGTAGCTTGCTTAACAGCTCGCCAGCCGTTCTCACGCCCAGTATGGATTGCACGTGATTGCACAAAGGTTAGAAAGGGTACCGTATCCCTGGATAACATGTATGGATAGCGTACACATTCAAAATATATGTCTATACAGCATGAGGCAGGCTCAGACGGTGTTAGGCCCAGTATGGATTGCACGTCATTGCACAAAGGTTAGAAGGGGTACCGTATCCCCGGATAACATGTATGGATAGCGTACACATTCAAAAGATATGTCTATACAGCATGAGGCAGGCTCAGACGGTGTTAGGCCCAGTATGGATTGCACGTCATTGCACAAAGGTTAGAAGGAGTACCGTATCCCCGGATAACATGTATGGATAGCGTACACATTCAAAATATAGCAGCATGAGGCAGGCTCAGACGGTGTTAGGCCCAGTATGGATTGCACGTCATTGCACAAAGGTTAGAAAGGGTACCGTATCCCTGGATAACATGTATGGATAGCGTACACATTCAAAATATATGTCTATACAGCATGAGGCAGGCTCAGACGGTGTTAGGCCCAGTATGGATTGCACGTCATTGCACAAAGGTTAGAAGGGGTACCGTATCCCCGGATAACATGTATGGATAGCGTACACATTCAAAATATATGTCTATACAGCATGAGGCAGGCTCAGACGGTGTTAGGCCCAGTATGGATTGCACGTGATTGCACAAAGGTTAGAAGGGGTACCGTATCCCTGGATAACATGTATGGATAGCGTACACATTCAAAATATATGTCTATACAGCATGAGGCAGGCTCAGACGGTGTTAGGCCCAGTATGGATTGCACATCATTGCACAAAGGTTAGAAAGGGTACCGTATCCCCGGATAACATGTATGGATAGCGTACACATTCAAAATATATGTCTATACAGCATGAGGCAGGCTCAGACGGTGTTAGGCCCAGTATGGATTGCACGTCATTGCACAAAGGTTAGAAGGGGTACCGTATCCCCGGATAACATGTATGGATAGCGTACACATTAAAAATATATGTCTATACAGCATGAGGCAGGTTCAGACGGTGTTAGGCCCAGTATGGATTGCACGTCATTGCACAAAGGTTAGAAGGGGTACCGTATCCCCGGATAACATGTATGGATAGCGTACACATTCAAAATATATGTCTATACAGCATGAGGCAGGCTCAGACGGTGTTAGGCCCAGTATGGATTGCACGTGATTGCACAAAGGTTAGAAAGGGTACCGTATCCCTGGATAACATGTATGGATAGCGTACACATTCAAAATATATGTCTATACAGCATGAGGCAGGTTCAGACAGTGTTAGGCCCAGTATGGATTGCACGTCATTGCACAAAGGTTAGAAGGGGTACCGTATCCCTGGATAACATGTATGGATAGCGTACACATTCAAAATATATGTCTATACAGCATGAGGCAGGCTCAGACGGTGTTAGGCCCAGTATGGATTGCACGTCATTGCACAAAGGTTAGAAGGGGTACCGTATCCCCGGATAACATGTATGGATAGCGTACACATTCAAAATATATGTCTATACAGCATGAGGCAGGCTCAGACGGTGTTAGGCCCAGTATGGATTGCACGTGATTGCACAAAGGTTAGAAAGGGTACCGTATCCCTGGATAACATGTATGGATAGCGTACACATTCAAAATATATGTCTATACAGCATGAGGCAGGCTCAGACGGTGTTAGGCCCAGTATGGATTGCACGTCATTGCACAAAGGTTAGAAAGGGTACCGTATCCCTGGATAACATGTATGGATAGCGTACACATTCAAAATATATGTCTATACAGCATGAGGCAGGCTCAGACGGTGTTAGGCCCAGTATGGATTGCACGTCATTGCACAAAGGTTAGAAAGGGTACCGTATCCCTGGATAACATGTATGGATAGCGTACACATTCAAAAGATATGTCTATACAGCATGAGGCAGGCTCAGACGGTGTTAGGCCCAGTATGGATTGCACGTCATTGCACAAAGGTTAGAAGGGGTACCGTATCCCCGGATAACATGTATGGATAGCGTACACATTCAAAATATATGTCTATACAGCATGAGGCAGGCTCAGACGGTGTTAGGCCCAGTATGGATTGCACGTCATTGCACAAAGGTTAGAAGGGGTACCGTATCCCCGGATAACATGTATGGATAGCGTACACATTCAAAATATATGTCTATACATCAGGAGGCAGGCTCAGACGGTGTCAGGCACAGTATGGATTTGACGGCCCAGATTACACAGCGGAGGAGCAGGGAGAGGTAAAGATTGCAAATGCTGGGGCCCTGGCCAACAAGGGGGGCCCACTCGTGGGCGTCGGTACTGGCACTGGGCCCCTCATAGTACAGCGGTGTGTCTGACGGCGGGTGTGCACCACCACCGTCAGAGACACTTGATTGCACTATGAGGGACCCTGTGCCAGTGCCCGCGCCCAAGAGTCGGCCTACCCACCTGTCCAGGGCAACGGCACTTGCACGGTGTCGTGCGCTAGGTGGTGACCCCGGCCATGGGGGGGAGGCAGCACAGTTAGGGAGTTTTAGAAAGTGGCATATGTTGATGTTGGACATTCAACTGATGCAAAAGGCGAAATAGGTGAAGTACCAGGAAGAGGTGGACCAAAGCAAGCCATTTTTCTGTCACCCTATGTGTCATCAGGGGAAGGTGGGACAAAATCCTTGGAAACCCATGCGTGGTTCATTTTAATGAAGGTTAGATCATCCACATTTTGGGTTGACAGACGGGTCCTTTTTTCTGTCAGGATTGATCCAGCTGCACTGAAGACTCTTTCCGATAGCACACTTGCAGCTGGGCAAGCGAGCTCCTGTAAGGCATATTGGGCCAATTCAGGCCAGGTGTCCAGTTTAGCGGCCCAATAGTCAAAGGGGAATGACCTGTGTGGGAGAACATCGATATGGGAGGAAAAGTAGTTTGTAACCATAGTTGACAACTGCTGTCTCCTGTCACTTTCCATCGATGCAGTATTACCAGTTGTGTGAGCGGTATTTGAAAAATCAGTCCACAACATTGTCATGAAACCCCTGTCTCCAACGCCACTTCTGCTGTGTGCACCACGAACACCTCTGCCAAGCTGCCCCCGGCCCGTACGGCTCGTGTGAGAACCATCACTGCTGCTGTGTGCTGGGAATGCCTCAAGCAACCGATTTACCAGAGTTGCTTGTTTATTAGCCAATATTAGGTCAAGGTTCTCCTGTGGCATGATGTTTTGTAATTTGCCTTTATAGCGTGGATCCAGGATGCTGGCCAACCAGTAGTCGTCATCCCTCATCATTTTGGCAATGCGGGGGTCCCTTTTTAGGATCCGCAAGGCATAATCTGACATGTGGGCCAATGTTCCCGGTGTCAATGATGCACTGCGAGTGCTGGGTGGAGGAGCACTTTCTGGCAAATCCACATCCCTCCAGTCACGCACAAACCCTGTACCAGACCTTGCCACGCCAACATTTTCACTTGCCCCACGAGATGCATCCTCCTCCCCTAAGTAATCATCCCCATCATCCTCCTCCTCCTCCTCTTCTTCCTCCACCTCGTCCAGGAGAGGTCCCTGAGCAGACAATGGCTGAATGTCATCAAGGATTCCCTCCTCCTCAACATTGGCTGCAGACGCCTGCTCCTTAAGGTGCGTCAAAGTTTGCATGAGCAGACGCATAAGTGGGATGCTCATGCTTAGGATGGCGGCGTCTGCGCTTACCAGCCGTGTGCATTCCTCAAAACACTGAAGGACTTTACAAAGGTCTTTCAGCTTCGACCACTGCACGCCTGTCAACTCCATGTCTGCTCTCAAAGTGCCTGGCCGTGTATCCTCCCACAAATGCATTATGGCCTGCCTCTGCTCGCACAGCCGCTTCACCATGTGCAGGGTGGAGTTCCACCTTGTTGCAATGTCGATAATGAGGCGGTGGTTGGGAAGGTGGAGCAATCGCTGCAGCTTCTGCATACGAACGGAGTGTACAGGCGACCGGCGGATGTGCGCGCACAGTCTTCGCACCTTCTGGAGCAGGGCTGTTAACTCAGGATAATTTTTGAGGAAGCACTGCACCACCAGGTTCAAGGTGTGAGCCAAGCAAGGTATGTGGCTGAGTTTTGAAAGGGCTATGGCTGCCACAAAATTACGGCCGTTATCACTAACTACCTTGCCTGCCTCAAGATGTACACTACCCAGCCATGACTCAGTTTGTCGCTTCAAGTACTCGGCCAGCACCTCGGCGGTGTGTCTGTCGCCCAAACACATCATCTGCAACACAGCCTGCTGACGCTTTCCACTAGCTGCTCGATAGGGGGACACATCGTGTGCAACAGTGGCAGCTGCAGATGGAGTGCTCGTACGACTGCGCTCTGTGGACGAGCTGTCGCTTCTGGAGGAGGAGGAGGAGGGTCGAACGCCTACAGCCAACTGTTTCCTAGACCGTGGGCTAGGCAGCACTTTCCCACCACCGCTGTCCCCTGTGGACCCTGCATCCACCACATTAACCCAGTGCGCAGTGATGGACACGTAACGGCCCTGGCCATGCCGACTGGACCATGCATCAGTTGTGAGGTGCACCTTTCCGCTCACTGACTGCTTGAGTGCATGGACAATGTGGTCTTTCACATGATGGTGGAGGGCTGGGATGGCTTTGCGAGAGAAGAAGTGGCGACTGGGTAGGTCATAGCGTGGTACTGCATAGGCCATGAGTTCGCGGAAAGCTGTGCTTTCCACCAACCGAAAGGGCATCATCTCAAACGAGATTAGTTTGGCAATGTGGGCATTCAAACCCAGTGTACGTGGATGAGAGACTGAGTACTTTCTTGACCTACTCATAGTGTCTGGGAGGGTGAGCTGGACTTGAGAGCTGCATATGGTGGAAGTAGCGGTGGACAGGGCGGACTGAGAGAGGGTTGATGATGGTGATGGAGTTGGTGTTCTTTCTGATGGCCTAGAATCAGTCTTTCGTTGATATAACAGTGGGATTCCCTGACTGCTGTGGCCTTGCAACGACACCTCAACATTTGCTGCTGTGCTAACCGGTGGGCTTACAGTGGGGGAAACAATGTAGCGTTGCTGACTACCTTCGTTGTGATCAGTTGCACATGTGGCACTTGAGGTTTGGTGTTGTGTCCACGCTTGCAAGTGCATGCTGGTTAAATGTCTAAGCATGCAACTGGTATTCAAATTTTTCAGATTTTTCCCTCGGCTAAAGGTCTTTGCGCACTTCTTACAGATAACCTTGGCCTGATCATGAGGATTTTGTTCAAAAAACTGCCACAGTGCACTCTTCCTACTTTGGCAGACATTTTGCGGCCTAGCACGCTGTGATCTTTTGACCCTCTGGACAAGCTGTCCAGCAACTCTTTTGATGTTTGGAACCTGTCTTTGGAGTGCTCCGGGCCTGCCAGATAACAGCTGTTGCGATGTCGATGTCTGCTGTGGATGCTCCTCATCTGAGCTATTGGAAGCAGCACCCTCTTCCCCCAATGGATGCCAATCTGGGTCAACAACTGGGTCATCCATCACCTCCTCTTCTATGTCATGTGCACCTTTCTCTGTGTCACCATGTATGGTGGTATAGTGTGCGGGAAGGGGCACCTGAGTCTCATCAGGGTCAAAATCTGGCTCTGTACACTGCGAGGACAATATAGTGCTCTGAGTGAATGTACCAGCAGAATCATCCATCAGCGGCTGTGCATCAGTGCACTCCATGTCAGATTCATCTTGGCCTGGGTAATTCACCATTTGACTTGATAATCCAGGCATGGTATGTGAAAACAGCTCCATGGAGTAATCAGTAGTATGGCCTGCGTCATCCTTCAAT
Organism: Dendrobates tinctorius; assembly: GCF_039654945.1. NCBI lineage: Eukaryota > Metazoa > Chordata > Amphibia > Anura > Dendrobatidae > Dendrobates > Dendrobates tinctorius. The sequence continues at coordinate 8,754,093 of NW_027361784.1, forward strand.
CTTGGTTGGGGTGAAGGACACAAGGAAAGGTGTGGTTCATGAACATGAGCCTCCAATGACGACTCAGTGCTTTTACTTTTTACAACTGAAGAAGAGGAGGCGATAGAGCTGGAGGCTGAGTCAGCAATGTAAGACAAAACTTTTTCCTGATGCTCTGCCTTTAAAAGCGGTTTGCCAACTCCTAGAAAACTAAGCGTTCGAGGCCTTATGTAGACAGACGATGACGCAGGGTCAGCACCTCCTGCATTTGGTCCTATTTTGCTCTTGCCACTACCATCAGATCCACCACCAACACCATCATTACCAGCTGCCAACCCCCGCCCAATTCCACGGCCTCTTCCACCAGCCTTCCTCATTTTTGGTAGAAATGTAGACAAAATCCAACAAACTATATAGTAATGTAAAACAAGGTACAAGGTGTCTATAGGACAGGGGAGTTTTAGAATTTCTGCACACACTTGTGGACAGTGGACACTTGTGGATTGTGTGCGGCCCACTGATATCTGAGCGCTATGTGACACGCTCGATGGCACAGCTGCCTGTGACCAAAGTGACGAGAGGATAATGGAGATTTTGAATCTCTGCGTACACTTTTGGACACTGGACACTTGTGGATTGTGTGCGGCCCACTGATATCTGAGCGCTATGTGACACGCTCGATGGCACAGCTGCCTGTGACCAAAGTGACGAGAGGATAATGGAGATTTTGAATCTCTGCGTACACTTGTGGACAGTGGACACTTGTGGATTGTGTGCGGCCCACTGATATCTGAGCGCTATGTGACACGCTCGATGGCACAGCTGCCTGTGACCAAAGTGACGAGAGGATAATGGAGATTTTGAATCTCTGCGTACACTTTTGGACACTGGACACTTGTGGATTGTGTGCGGCCCACTGATATCTGAGCGCTATGTGACACGCTCGATGGCACAGCTGCCTGTGACCAAAGTGACGAGAGGATAATGGAGATTTTGAATCTCTGCGTACACTTGTGGACAGTGGACACTTGTGGATTGTGTGCGGCCCACTGATATCTGAGCGCTATGTGACACACTCGATGGCACAGCTGCCTGTGACCAAAGTGACGAGAGGATAATGGAGATTTTGAATCTCTGCGTACACTTGTGGACAGTGGACACTTGTGGATTGTGTGCGGCCCACTGATATCTGAGCGCTATGTGACACGCTCGATGGCACAGCTGCCTGTGACCAAAGTGACGAGAGGATAATGGAGATTTTGAATCTCTGCGTACACTTTTGGACACTGGACACTTGTGGATTGTGTGCGGCCCACTGATATCTGAGCGCTATGTGACACGCTCGATGGCACAGCTGCCTTTGACCAAAGTGACGAGAGGATAATGGAGATTTTGAATCTCTGCGTACACTTTTGGACACTGGACACTTGTGGATTGTGTGCGGCCCACTGATATCTGAGCGCTATGTGACACGCTCGATGGCACAGCTGCCTTTGACCAAAGTGACGAGAGGATAATGGAGATTTTGAATCTCTGCGTACACTTTTGGACACTGGACACTTGTGGATTGTGTGCGGCCCACTGATATCTGAGCGCTATGTGACACGCTCGATGGCACAGCTGCCTGTGACCAAAGTGACGAGAGGATAATGGAGATTTTGAATCTCTGCGTACACTTGTGGACAGTGGACACTTGTGGATTGTGTGCGGCCCACTGATATCTGAGCGCTATGTGACACGCTCGATGGCACAGCTGCCTGTGACCAAAGTGACGAGAGGATAATGGAGATTTTGAATCTCTGCGTACACTTTTGGACACTGGACACTTGTGGATTGTGTGCGGCCCACTGATATCTGAGCGCTATGTGACACGCTCGATGGCACAGCTGCCTTTGACCAAAGTGACGAGAGGATAATGGAGATTTTGAATCTCTGCGTACACTTTTGGACACTGGACACTTGTGGATTGTGTGCGGCCCACTGATATCTGAGCGCTATGTGACACGCTCGATGGCACAGCTGCCTGTGACCAAAGTGACGAGAGGATAATGGAGATTTTGAATCTCTGCGTACACTTGTGGACAGTGGACACTTGTGGATTGTGTGCGGCCCACTGATATCTGAGCGCTATGTGACACGCTCGATGGCACAGCTGCCTGTGACCAAAGTGACGAGAGGATAATGGAGATTTTGAATCTCTGCGTACACTTTTGGACACTGGACACTTGTGGATTGTGTGCGGCCCACTGATATCTGAGCGCTATGTGACACGCTCGATGGCACAGCTGCCTTTGACCAAAGTGACGAGAGGATAATGGAGATTTTGAATCTCTGCGTACACTTTTGGACACTGGACACTTGTGGATTGTGTGCGGCCCACTGATATCTGAGCGCTATGTGACACGCTCGATGGCACAGCTGCCTGTGACCAAAGTGACGAGAGGATAATGGAGATTTTGAATCTCTGCGTACACTTGTGGACAGTGGACACTTGTGGATTGTGTGCGGCCCACTGATATCTGAGCGCTATGTGACACGCTCGATGGCACAGCTGCCTGTGACCAAAGTGACGAGAGGATAATGGAGATTTTGAATCTCTGCGTACACTTTTGGACACTGGACACTTGTGGATTGTGTGCGGCCCACTGATATCTGAGCGCTATGTGACACGCTCGATGGCACAGCTGCCTGTGACCAAAGTGACGAGAGGATAATGGAGATTTTGAATCTCTGCGTACACTTTTGGACACTGGACACTTGTGGATTGTGTGCGGCCCACTGATATCTGAGCGCTATGTGACACGCTCGATGGCACAGCTGCCTGTGACCAAAGTGACGAGAGGATAATGGAGATTTTGAATCTCTGCGTACACTTGTGGACAGTGGACACTTGTGGATTGTGTGCGGCCCACTGATATCTGAGCTCTATGTGACACGCTCGATGGCACAGCTGCCTGTGACCAAAGTGACGAGAGGATAATGGAGATTTTGAATCTCTGCGTACACTTGTGGACAGTGGACACTTGTGGATTGTGTGCGGCCCACTGATATCTGAGCGCTATGTGACACGCTCGATGGCACAGCTGCCTGTGACCAAAGTGACGAGAGGATAATGGAGATTTTGAATCTCTGCGTACACTTTTGGACACTGGACACTTGTGGATTGTGTGCGGCCCACTGATATCTGAGCGCTATGTGACACGCTCGATGGCACAGCTGCCTGTGACCAAAGTGACGAGCGGATAATGGAGATTTTGAATCTCTGCGTACACTTGTGGACAGTGGACACTTGTGGATTGTGTGCGGCCCACTGATATCTGAGCGCTATGTGACACGCTCGATGGCACAGCTGCCTGTGACCAAAGTGACGAGAGGATAATGGAGATTTTGAATCTCTGCGTACACTTTTGGACACTGGACACTTGTGGATTGTGTGCGGCCCACTGATATCTGAGCGCTATGTGACACGCTCGATGGCACAGCTGCCTGTGACCAAAGTGACGAGAGGATAATGGAGATTTTGAATCTCTGCGTACACTTGTGGACAGTGGACACTTGTGGATTGTGTGCGGCCCACTGATATCTGAGCGCTATGTGACACGCTCGATGGCACAGCTGCCTGTGACCAAAGTGACGAGAGGATAAGGGAGATTGGATTGCTTTTAAAAAAGCAGTTTGCGGAGCAGTGGGTAAACAGCAATGCCAGCGTGTCAGGAAGCCTTAGAAGGCAGCCCAACAACCAACACCACTGATACACCACAATATAGCCTCCCCTTGCAATGCACACACAGTGACTTGTGTGTTGTGCAGGCCAAATCGCTAGCAGCAGAAGCAGTTTTTTTGTCTTCTTCCCTGCCTAACGCTCTCCCTACAGAATCAGCAGCAACCTCTCCCTATACTAAGATCGGCAGAAGTAAGATGGCGGTCGGCGTGCACACCCTTTTATACCCCCTGTGACGCCCACCAAAGCAAGCCAATCACTTGCATGCCCTTCTGAAAGATGGTGGTGACCTGTGCCTATGTCATCACGTTGCCCACAGTGTCCGTGGATCCTGATTGGCTGAAAAAGAGCGCAAAACAAACTTTTGAAACGCGACTTTGGCGCGTAAGTCGCCGACCTCGTGGCCGACCTCATCCTAGGGTCGGGTTTCGTTACATGAAACCCGACTTTGCCAAAAGTCGGCGACTTTTGAATTTTTTCGACCCGTTTCGCTCAACTCTAGTATTGACGGTGAAACAAGATGAAAATACAAACAAAGGCATGAAAATAGGCTGAGCAAACGATGGGGCCCAGCTAACTAAAAAGGACAGAAAAGGAAAGACACTGTCTGCAATCTGCCAAAAAAAACCCTACAAAAATATTGTCCACCACTTCTGATAGCAAAATTAACCCTGAAGTCACTACACTTCTAAACCTATATCAGCACTCTGAAATATTCTGAGACAGAGCAAAAAAGAGGCCAATCTAATAAGGGACAAAAAGCAGATTGGCAAATACTGATTAATAGGAGTGGAATTTCAGCATAGCCCCAGCAGGGGCAGGCTGATTACACAAAAAACAGAATTGACCAACAAGCGCAAGTGTGAACAATAGCAAAAAACAAACTTAACTTGAGAAGACTTGAAGAGAGCTGAAGTCCTGGACCTGAGAAGCAGACTGAATCACCAGCACCCAGATAGGGCGTCGGCTGTCTTATATCCAGTCTGATACTCCAGAGATCCAATCGTTATCTTCCACATCAGGTGGCAGATCACTACCACTTAAACCAACCGCACTACCTCCTGTCACCACCAGAGGGAGAACAGAAGGGGAACTCTCAACTGGTGGAGCAGAAAATGAGTTCATGACACACACGACTGGTATGCACAGACGACGCCATCATAAGCATGAGCATACCACTTATGCGTCTGCTCATGCAAACTTTGACGCACATCAAGGATCAGGCATCTGCAGCTGAGGAGCAACAGGAGGAGGAGGGAAGCCTTGATGACAGTCAGCCATTGTCTGGTCAGGGAACTGGCGTGGACGAGGTGGAGGAAGAAGAGAAAGATAAGTAGGAGGATGAGGGGGATGATTATTTTGGGGAGGAGGATGCTTCTCAGGGGGCAAGAGAACATGTGGGCATGCTAAGGTTAGGTACAGGGTTTGTGCGTGCCTGGAGGGATGTGGATTTGCCAGAAAGTGCTCCTCCACCCACCACTGGCAGTGCAGCATTGACACCTGGAACATTGGCCCACATGTGTGACTATGCCTTGCAGATCCTAAAAAGGGACCCCCGCATTGCCAAAATGATGAGGGATGACGACTACTGGTTGGCCAGCATCCTCGATCCATGCTATAAAGGCAAATTACACAACATCATGTCACAGGAGAACCTAGACCTAATATTGGCTAACAAACAAGCAACTCTGGTAAACCGGTTGTTTGAGGCATTCCCAGCACACAGCAGCGGAGCTGGTTCTCCCACGAGCCATAGTGGGCAAAATGGAAGAGGTGTTCGTGGTGCACACAGCCGAACTGGCGTTGGAGACAGGGGTTTCCTGACCATGTTGTGGTCTGATTTCTCAAGTCCCACACTCGACAGCTAATACAGAATCGATTGCAAGTGACAGGAGACAGCAGTTGTCAACTATGGTTACAAACTACTTCTCCTCCCATATCGAGGTTCTCCCTCACAGGTCATTCCCCTTTGATTATTGGGCCTCAAAACTGGACACATGGCCTGAATTGGCACAATATGCCTTACAGGAGCTCACTTGCCCTGCTGCTAGTGTGCTATCTGAAAGAGTCTTCAGTGCTGCTGGATCAATCCTGACAGAATAAAGGACCCATCTGTCAACCCAAAATGTTGATGATCTAACCTACATTAAAATGAACCATACATGGGTTTCAAAAGATTTTGTCCCACCCTCCCCTGATAACACATAGGTTGCCAGAAAAAAGACTTTTGTCCTCCTCTTTCTCTGACTTCTCCAATTCCTCCATTTGCAGCAGCTGAAAGTCCAGCCTACACATCAACATATGCCATTTTTTAGACCACCCGAAATGGGCTACCCCCCACCCCAGGCCCGCGGTCAACACCTGCCACACCCGGGCAAGTGCTGTTGCCCTGAACAGGTGTGTGTCCCAATCCTTGGGCAATGGCACTGGCACAGGGCCTCTCATAGTACAATAAAGTGTCTCTGATGGTGAATCCCCTACGGCCTGTGCCTTGTGTGTTTTGCACTCCAAAGTGACCAGACAGATCATGATAGGCAGTGTGGACCATGTCTACAGCTCTCCCTGTGATCACAATTTGATGGAGATGAGTTACGGTGATGGGATCGACGCAACTGCGATACAGCAACCCTTTCTTCACTAATTTGCGCTTTAGCTTTATCCACAGTTAAAGTTATTGAGGGTCAGCATCGCCTCTGCGAATTGTCCCGGGAGGTTTTCCCGTGATTACAAATTCAAAAACATCTAAAATCACTCGACTTTACTTTTGTACTTTTATCCATCTACCTTCCTCTAGCGGAGAGTCTGGACTGGCAGACTGACACTGAAATATAAACGAAGATTTCAAAGTACTCCAACACTGTACACTGGGGGGGCTCACTCGCCGTCAGACACACTGGCGTACTATGAGGGGCCCTGTGCCAGTACCGGCGCCCACGAGTGGGTCCCCCCTGCTTGCTCAGGGACACAGCACTTGTAATACTTACCTCTCCCTGCTCCACCGCTGTGTAGTCTGGCCAGTTAAATCCATCACAGGGATGGCCACTACAAATTTACTGTACTGATCGATGATGGTTAAGATGTAGCTATGTCCTGTCCTGCTGGCCTCTACCTTCAGATTACCAATGGCTACCATTTGTAATGGACGTCAACTCCCAATCGGATGCAATGGTGCTTTATGATCACCTTTCACATTTTTCATAGTCACAGACGTGTGACATTCCTACAACCATTTTTCTATGTGCCCTGTCATGGCAATCCAATAGAATCCCCTACGGCCTGTGGCTTGTGTGTTTTGCACTCCAAAGTGACCAGACAGATCATGATAGGCAGTGAGGACTATGTCTACAGCTCTCCCTGTGATAACAATTTGATGGAGACGAGTTACAGTGATGAGATCGGCGCAACTTCGATACAGCAATCCTTTCTTCACTAATTTGCGCTTTAGCTGTATCCACAGTTAAAGTTATTGAGGGTCAGCATCGCCTCTGCGAATTCTCCTGGGATGTTTTCCCGTGATTACAAATTCGAAAACATCTAAAATCACTCGACTTTATTTCAGTACTTTTATCCATCTACCTTCCTCTAGCGGAGAGTCTGGACTGGCAGACTGACACTGAAATATAAACGAAGATTTCAAAGTACTCCAACACTGTACACTGGTGTACGTTTCAAATACATTTCCCTTTATCTCATTTTTATATTCGGGTGTAATCCATAATGAGCCTGTGAGAGTTTGTGTCTTACTCTGGTAAAATATAAGGAGATTTAAAATGACACCAGCACTGCATGCAGCTGACCGATTGTAAAACATTACCCTTTTTAAAGTTTTTATATTCTTGTGTAATCCATACTGAGCCTGTGAACATCTGTCTGTAACTCTAGAAATATATTTGTAGATTTAAGATTAACCCAACACTGTATATAGCTGTACGCTTGTGATACCTTACCCATTTACTGCTTTTTATATAGTGGTCTAATCCATACTGTGCCAGTGAGAGTCTGTTTCTGACTCTGGAAATATCTACTGAGATTTACAATTACCCCAACACTGTATGCAGTTGTACGCTTCTGATCTATTACCCTTTTACTGCTTTTTATAATGTGTAATCCATACTGACCCTGAGAGCGTCTGTGTCTGCCTCCTGAAAAAAATAAGGAGATTTATAATGTTTAAGCAATAGTATATGTACCTTGTATCTGGTGATACAGTAACCTTTTTATACTTTTTATATTCTTGGCTAATGCATACTGGGACTGAGAGTATCTGTGTCTGCCTCATGAAATGTCTACGGAGATTTAGAATGTTTAAACTATACTATATATACCTTGTATCAGGTCATACTGTACCCTTTTTCAACTTGTTACATTATTGTCAAATCCATACTGAGCGTGTGAGCATATGTGTCTGCCTCCTGAAATACATACGGAAATTTTTTTGTATTTTAAGTAGACTATATATACCTTGTATCTGTTGATCCAGTACCCTTTGTGCCCGAAATTCATCCTCCACCCACCTCTCAAAGTGCATCATTGACACCTGGAACATTGGCACACATGTGTGATTATTTCTTGTGGATCTTCTTTTTATATTATGGTGTGATCCATACTGAGCCTGTGAGAGGCTTTGTTACTCTTGAAAGATATATGTAGATCGCCAAATGACCCCAACACTGTATACAGCAGTACGCTTGGGATCCATTCCCCTTTTACTGTTTTTTATATTGTTGTGTAATTGATACTGGGCCTCAGAGCGTCTGTGTCTGCCTCCTGAAATAAATACGGAGATTTTGAATGTTGAAACAATACTATGTATACCTTTGATCTGGTGATACTGTACCCTTTTTCTACTTTTTATTTTATAGTCAAATCCATACTGGCCATGACAGCGTCTGTGTCTGCCTCCTCAAATATATACGTAGATTTATAATGTTGAAACTATACAATATATCCCTGTTATATGGTGTTAAAATGAAACGTCACACAGGGCGGGGGTTACTCAGTACCGGGCCTTTCAGGCTCTTTTAAGGGGGAAGTATGACATGGTGGTGATTGGGACCCGGTCCGTGGCCCTCGGTGTCCAATAAAGAAGATGACAGTTCAGATGAGGGGGAAGATGGTATGATAATTAATTTGGAAAAGGGGGATCGTGACACCACCCGTGGTACTCGGCTAGGGTAGCCGACGCTGCAATGCAGATCCTCTGTGCCAGTATTAAAGCAGACAAGATGATGAAGCTCTCCATGGGCAGAGCTGTATCCCAGGGCAGTTGAGATGGTGTTTGTGAGCCATTGACGGTGATGGTGAGTGTAGCGTGTGTAGCAGGTGAGTGGTAAAAGCCACCAAGGACGCAGTTGGTGGTTTCTGAGTTTCTCCTCAAAAGTTTTGTGCACAAGATGACCCAGCTGCGACAGAGGCACTTAAAGTTACCTCAGCCTCCGTCTTTCTAGCTGAGCCCTGTATTTCTCCACTACCTTCAGGAGCCACCTTCCCCAACGAGGCCTGGTCCTTCCTTCTCCAGAAACGGGCTTCACAGGTGGCTTATTTCACTTCCCGTGCCCCAAGGACCCCTTCCTTCCAGTCTAGGAGCTTGGACAAGAATTTTCTCTCTTCTCTGACCCTCAGCCCTCTGACAGCAATCCTGCTCTTACTCTGTCCTGTCACCGACTGACAACTCTCTAGAAAGATCCATTTACCTCAGACTAGCTCCACCCATCAACTGTCAGCTTGCTCTCTCTGATTGGATGCCCACAATCACTCCACTACCTAAGCTCCTCCCACTGTACCTACCTTCTACACTTACCCCCAACACCCTTTCCTAGTCAGTCTGGGATGAGGCCATCCTCCTGCCGGGTACACCCAGAAAGCACTGACTAACATGTGTGTGTGTTAAGTGCAGGGTTAGGAGTCCTGAGTGGTGATCCCTCCTTATCTGAGGGTGGGATACCACACCATTGGATGAGGTGCAGTACCTCTGTGGTGACCGTACCCTTAGGGACGCCATAGTACCCTTTCTCAACTTTCTATATTGTTGTCGGATCCATACTGGGCCTGAAAGCATCTGTGTTTGCCTCCTGAAATGTATACGTAGATTCAGTATGTTTAAACTATACTATATATACCTTGTATCTAGTGATACTGTACCCTTTTGCAAATTTGTATATTATTGTCTAATCCATACTGAGCCTATGACCATCTGTGTCTGACTCATGAAATATATACGGAGATTTACAATTATCCCTAGACTGTATAGAGCAGTCTGCTTCTGAAACAGTACCATATATCTGCTGGTATTTTTAGTTCATTTTCGCAAAAATTATTACGTAAGGTGGAAGAGACCGCGGACGTGGGTGTGGGGGGGTCAGCTGGTACTTATGGTGGTGGTGCATCTGCTGATATTGCCAAAAGCACAATAGCAGCTAAGGCAGGAGGTGTTGAGCCTGCATCATCAGCTGACACAAGAAGGCCTTTAAGGCTCCATTTTCTGGGAGTAGGTAAACTGCTTTTAAAGCCGGAGCATCAGGAACTGGTTTTGCCTTACATTGCCGAAAAAGCCTCCAGCTCTATCACATCCTCTTCTGAAGTTTAAAAAAATGCAAGCACTGAGTTGTCAGTGCAGGCTTCTGGTCAGGAATCACCCCTTTCCTTGTCTCCTTCACCCCCACTAAAAGTGAAGGATGCGGCAGCCCACACTTCAGATTACTCCATGGAGCTCTTTTCACAGGCTATGCCTGTGTTATCAAGTGAAATTCTGAATTCCCCAGACCAACATGAATTGAAGATGGAGTGCACTGATGCACAGCCACTGCTAGATGATTCTGCTGGTACATTGACCCACAGCACTACATTCCCCTCGCACTCTACAGAGCTAGAAAGTGACACTGATGAAACTCAGGTGCCCCTTTTCACATACTATACCACCTTACACGGTGACACAGAGGAAGGTGCAGATGAAAGTGCCGGTTCCCTGAGCAGGTGGGGGGGGTCCTACTCGTGGGCGACGGCAGTGGCACAGGGCCCCTCATAGTATGCAAAAGTGTCTCTGCCGGTGGGAGGGCCCACTCGCCGTCAGACATACCGTCGTACTATGAGGGGCCCTGTGCCAGTGCGTCAGCCATGAGTGGGCCCCCCATGCTTGCTCAGGGCCATAGCACTTGCAATACTTACCTCTCCCTGCTTCACTGCCGTGACGTCTTCCGCCTTTCCTGACAGTGACATTCGGGTTACAGAGCGCGATGACATCACATCTGGATGCCCTCTACCGAAACAGTACAAGTGCAGAGAGCTTTAAAATGGCAATGCTGAGGAGTCCAGAGTAGAGCAGTGCCCAGCAAAGAGAGGTATTTAATTTTTTTAAATGTTGGGAGCATTTTTGGGGGAAGCAATATACACTGGAGAATGATATATGGGGCCCATCATACACTGGAGCCTCATCCATTTGGCCCATCATATACTGGAGCATTCTAAATGGGGGACATCAGACACTGGAGCAGCATTTACGGGGCCCATTATACACTGGAGCATTAGAAATGGGGCCCATTATATATGGAGCATTATTTGGGCCCATAACACACTGGAGCATCGTCCATGGGGACCAACAAATACTGGAGCATTCCAAACGGGGGACATCAGACACTGGAGCAGCATTTATGGGGCACATTATACACTGGAGCATTAAAAATGGGGCCCATTATATATGGAGCATTATTTGGGCCCATAACACACTGGAGCATCGTCCATGGGGACCAACAAATACTGGAGCATTCCAAACGGGGGACATCAGACACTGGAGCAGCATTTATGGGGCACATTATACACCGGAGCATTAGAAATGGGGCCCATTATATATGGAGCATTATTTGTGCCCATAACACACTGGAGCATCGTCCATGGGGACCAACATATACTGTAGCATTATGTGGAGATCATCATATACTGTATGGAACATTATATGGGACCAATTATTCTGTATGGAGAAATATATGGGGTTCATTATTCTGTATGGTGCACTTGGTGGTGGCCATAATACTGTATGGAGTAATATACTGTCCGTTTTTTGAGCTATTATAGAATTTAAAATAGATATCAGTCATGTCATGTAAGCAGTGAAGTATTTTTCATTGTACTATACCTACACTCACTGGCCACTTTATTAGGTACACCTGTCCAACTGTGTGTTAAGACTTAATTTCTAATCAGCCAATCACATGGCGGCAACTCAGTGCATTTAGGCATGTAGACATGGTCAAGACAATCTCTTGCAGTTCAAACCGAGCATCAGTATGGGGAAGAAAGGTGATTTGAGTGCCTTTGAACGTGGCATGATTGTTGGTGCCAGAAGGGCTGGTCTGAGAATTTCAGAAACTGCTGATCTACTGGGATTTTCACGCACAACCATCTCTAGGGTTTACAGAGAATGGTCCGAAAAAGAAAAAAAATCCAGTGAGCGGCAGTTCTGTGGCCGGAAATGCCATGTTGATGCCAGAGGTCAGAGGAGAATGGGCAGACTGGTTCGAGCTGATAGAAAGGCAACAGTGACTCAAATTGCCACCCGTTACAACCAAGGTAGGCAGAAGAGCATCTCTGAACGCACAGTGCGTCGAACTTTGAGGCAGATGGGCTACAGCAGCAGAAGACCACACTGGGTACCACTCCTCTCAGCTAAGAACAGGAAACTGAGGCTACAATTTGCACAAGCTCATCGAAATTGGACAGTAGAAGATTGGAAAAACGTTGCCTGGTCTGATGAGTCTCGATTTCTGCTGCGACATTCGGATGGTAGGGTCAGAATTTGGCGTAAACAACATGAAAGCATGGATCCATCCTGCCTTGTATCAACGGTTCAGGCTGGTGGTGGTGGTGTCATGGTGTGGGGAATTTTTTCTGGGCACTCTTTGGGCCCCTTGGTACCAATTGAGCATCGTTGCAACGCCACAGCCTACCTGAGTATTGTTGCTGACCATGTCCATCCCTTTATGACCACAATGTACCCAACATCTGATGGCTACTTTCAGCAGGATAATGCGCCATGTCATAAAGCTCGAATCATCTCAGATTGGTTTCTTGAACATGACAATGAGTTTACTGTACTCAAATGGCCTCCTCAGTCACCAGATCTCAATCCAATAGAGCATCTTTGGGATGTGGTGGAACGGGAGATTCGCATCAGGGATGTGCAGCCGACAAATCTGCGCCAACTGTGTGATGCCATCATGTCAATATGGTCCAAAATCTCTGAGGAATGCTTCCAGCACCTTGTTGAATCTCTGCCACGAAGAATTGAGGCAGTTCTGAAGGCAAAAGGGGGTCCAACCCCTTACTAGCATGGTGTACCTAATAAAGTGGCCAGTGAGTGTATATTTCTGTGCCGTATCGGAGCATTATGAATTGTGGTATGTGTTAAAAGGGCGCATTGACACTCTTTGGCCCAGGGCACACGAAAACCTGGCACCAGCCCTACCCCCCACAACTTTAGCCAAATAACCCCCAGTTTTCAATGCGTAACTATTATTATAAAGTAAATTAAGGTTGCCAAGCTTAAGTAATAAGAATTGATGTCGTTGGCATTGAAATGGGCACTGTAGGTGTGTTTACTGTTCTCCACTCCCTGCCAACTTTGCTTCCCCATTGACTTGCATTGGGTTTCGTGTTTCAGTCGGACCCCGACTTTTCCCTATAGTCGGCCGATTTCGTTCGACCCGACGGGTTTCATGAAACCCGACTCGACCTGAAAAAAAGGAAAAGCCACTCATCTCTAGTCCTGTGCTCTGATGAAACTAAAATTGAACTTTTAGGGCATAATGACCATCGTTACGGTGAAACACTGGGGGTGGCAGCATCATGTTGTGGGGTTGTTTTGCTGTAGGAGGGACTGGTACACTTCACAAAAATAGACGGCATCATGAGAAAAGAAGATTATGTCACAATATTGATGCAACATCTCAAGATGCCAGGAAGGTAAATCTTGGGCAGAATTAGGTCTTCCAAATGGACAATGACCCGAAGCATACTGCCAAAATGGTAGCAAAATGGCTTAAGGATAACAAAGTTAATGTTTTGGAGCGGCCATCACAAAGTCCTGATCTCTATCTTATTGAAAGTTTATGGACAAAGTTGAAAAGGCAGGTGCGATCAAGGCGACCTACAAACCTGGATCAGTTACACTAGTTTTGTCAGAATGAATCTGGATCACCCCCCCAGGGCTGTGGGTTTACTCGGTACCGAGCCGTTGTCTTAACCCCTTCACGACCCATGACGCCTACGTAGGCGTCATGAAAAGTCGTGCCCAAACGACCTATGACGCCTACGTAGGCGTCATGCTATAAATAGCCCCCCTGTGGGTCGGGTGACCGGGGTCACTGAAAGGTCACCTTACCCACTTATGGGGTATCAGGGTACTCAGGAAAAATTGCACAACAACTTTGGGGGTCTAATTTCTCCTGTTACCCTTGGGAAAATAAAAAATTGGGGGCTAAAATAATTATTTTTGTGGAAAAAAAAGATTTTTTATTTTCACGGTTCTGCGTTATAAACTTCTGTGAAGCATTTGGGGGTTCAAAGTGCTCACCTCACATCTAGATTAGTTCCTTGGTGATCTAGTTTCCAAAATGGGGTCATTTGTGGGGGGTTTGCACTGTTTAGGTACATCAGGGGCTCTGCAAATGTAGCATGACACCCACAGACCATTCCATCAAGTCGGCATTTCAAAACGTCACTACTTCCCTTCTGAGCCCCAACGTGTGCCCAAACAGTGGTCCCCCCCACATATGGGGTACCAGCATACTCAGGACAAGCTGGACAACAACTTTTGGGGTCCAATTTATCCTGTTACCTTTGTGAAAATAAAAAATAGCAGGCTAAAAATTTATTTTTTGAGGAAAAAAAACTATTTTTATTTTAACGGCTCTGCTTTATAAACTTCTGTGTAGCACCTGGGGGTTCAAAGTGCTCACTATGCATCTAGATAAGTTCCTTAGGGGGTCTGTTTTCCAAAATGGGGTCATTTGTGGGGGAGCTCCAAAGTTTACGCACACAGGGGCTCTGCAAAAACTACATGGTGTCCGCTAACGATTGGAGCTAATTTTCCATTCAAAAAGTCAAATGACGCTCCTTCCCTTCTGAGCCATGCCGTGCGCTCAAACAGTGGTTTCCCCCCACATATGGGGTACCAGTGTACTCAGGACAAACTGGACAACAACTTTTGGGTCTCCAATTTATCCTGTTACCCTTGGGAAAATAAAAAATAGCAGGCTAAAAGATCATTTTTGAGGAAAAAAAGTATTTTTTTATTTTCATGGCTCTGCATTTATAAACTTCTGTGAAGCACTTGGGGATTCTGAGTGCTCACCACATATCTAGATAAGCTCCTTGGGGGTTCTAGTTTCCAAAATGGGGTCACTTGTGGGGGTTTCTACTGTTTAGGCACACAGGGGCTCTGCAAACGCAACATGACGCCCGCAGAACATTCCATCAAAGTCTGCATTCCAAAATGGTGCTCCTTCCCTTCTGAGCTCTCCCGTGCTCCCAAACAGTGGTTCCCCCCCACATATGGGGTATCAGTGTACTCAGGACAAATTGCACAACAAGTTTTGTGTTTCAATTTCTCCTGTTAGCCTTGTGAAAATAAAAAATAGCGGGCTAAAAAATCATTTTTGAGCAAAAAAAAAATGATTTTTTATTTTCACTGCTCTGCTTTATAAACTTCTGTGAAGCACTTGGGGGTTCAAAGTGCTCGCCACACATCTTGATAAGTTCCTTCGGGGGTCTAGTTTCCAAAATGGGGTCACTTGTGGGGGAGATCCAATGTTTAGGCACACAGGGGCTCTCCAAATGCGACATGGTGTCCTCTAACGATTGGAGCTAATTTTCCAAACAAAAAGTCACATGGCGCTCCTTCCCTTCCGGGCCCTGCGGTGCGCCCAAACAGTGGTTTATGACCACATATGAGATATTGATGTACTCAGGAGAAATTGCCCAACAAATTTTAGGATCCATTTTATCCTGTTGCCCATGTGAAAATGAAAAAACTGAGGCTAAATAAAATTTTTGTGAAAAAAAAAGTACTTTTTTTTTACAGATCAATTTGTGAAGCACCTGGGGGTTCAAAGTGCATACTATGCATCTAGATAAGTTCCTTGGAGGGTCTAGTTTCCAAAATGGGGTCACTTGTGGGGGAGCTCCAATTTTTAGGCACACAGGTGCTCTTCAAACGCGACATGGCAACCGCTAAATATTCAAGCATATTTTACATTCAAAAAGTAAAATGGCGCTCCTTGCCTTCTGAGCCCTGCCGTGCACCCAAACAGTGGTTTATGACCACATATGAGGTATCGGTGTACTCAGGAGAAATTGCCCAACAAATTTTAGGATACATTTTATCCTGTTACCCATGTGAAAATGAAAAAACTGATGCTAAAAGAAAATTTTGGTTGGAAAAATTAAAATGTCCATTTTTTCATTCCATGTTGCTTTAGTTCCTGTGAAGCACCTGAAGAGTTAATAATCTTCTTGAATGTAGTTTTGAGGAGCTTGAGGGGTTCAGTTTTTAGAATGGTGTCACTTTTGGGTATTTTCTGCCATATAGACTGCTCAAAGTGACTTCAAATGTGAGGTGGTCCCTAAAAAAAATGGTTTTGTAAATTTTGCTGTAAAAATGAGAAATTGCTGGTCAACTTTTAACCCTTATAACTTCCTAACGAAAAAAAATGTTGTTTCCCAAATTGTGCTGATGTAAAGTAGACATGTGGGAAATGTTATTTATTAACTATTTTGTGTCACATAACTCTCTGGTTTAACAGAATAAAAATTCAAAATTTGAAAATTGCTAAATTTTCAAAATTTTCGCCAAATTTCCATTTTTTTCACAAATAAACGCAAAAATTATCGACCTAAATTTACCACTATCATGAAGCCCAATATGTCACGAAAAAACAATCTCGGAATCGCTAGGATGCGTTGAAGCGTTCCTGAGTTATTACCTCATAAAGGGACATTGGTCAGAATTGCAAAAAATGGCCAGGTCATTAAGGTCAAAATAGGCTGGGTCATGAAGGGGTTAAAGGGATGTTTCGCGGTGGCAGTGACCCGGTCCGTGGCCCTGGGTGTCCATGTAAAATAGATGGAATGAAGCTGAATAAAGTTTATAGGTAGATAATTTGTGACGCCACCTGTGGTATCTGGTCAGAAGGGGGATCAGCGCTGCAGGGCAGATCCTCTGGGAGAGATGGTATGATGCAGCAGAGTTAGTAAAGCTCTCCACACACAGAACTGTAATCACAGGGCAGTAGTAGTAGATGTTAAGGTAGATGATGTAGTGTTTAGACACAGGGATGTAGCAGTGCTGAAGGGGTTGCAGGAAAGATTCAAAGGACACAACAGAGTGCAGTTTCTTTTAACTTTTACTGTGCTTTGCAGGTACAGTCCAGGATTCAGATCACAGATGGAACTGGAGTTGGTAAGCCTGGAAGCAACTTGGGAATCTCTCTATGCAGATGGGTTGTGTAATCTCCCAGCTCATCTCTCCGCTACCTATTGCAACAAAACAATAACCTCGGCAAGACAGTTTTCAATCACATTAGTACCTAAGGTCATTATTGGGTTACATTCCCGTCAATCAATGTCTACAACTATCAGACCTTGGTTTTTTAACTCTACTCGCCCCACCTTAATGGTAATCTCTTTACATCCCACTTGCAGCAAAGACTGACCATTGCCTGTGTCCAGCAAAGCGATCATGGGGATGTCGTCAATCACCACTGGGGGGCCGGTCGCCCTCCAACATACTTGGCTCGCCAGTTCTTTGGGCCTTGTTGTCCTACTCCTGGGGGTTGGCCCTCTACCCCAGGGGTTGCTCGTTTAAATAACAGAATCTTGCGATGACCATTCTGGTCATAGTGATCGTTGTCTCTCCCTCGGAGCAGCGGGATCCTCTTCTTCCGTAGCCACGGGACGTCCTCTGGACTGGAGGCCAGCTGGATCTTCTCCTTTGAGGACACTTGCATGGACTGCACAGTTTTGGCAAGTGCAGCTGTATTTTTGGTCAGCTCTTGGACCTGAAGGCATAGTTCTGCAGATGGATCACTATCTAGAGTCTGTGCATCAGCCTCCACAGGGCCCTGAGGGAAAGATGCTGCCTCTTGGTAGTATGTAATTGCTGGGCGCCTAGGGCCTAGGAGGCACTGGGCGGCTGACATCTGGTTCATGCAACACCCGAATAGCCCTGTCTTTAAAGTCGGCAAAGCCCAGATCAGGGTTTTGTATGGCCATAATACGCAGCTGTGCCCTGTGGGTGCTGGACAGCAGCCCCTCAATAAATTGCTCCTTTAACAGTCTGTCTCCATCCCGCACGCTGTCTGGGTCAATCTGCTTTATGGCCCGCAGCGCCTCCTGCAGGTTAAGAGCATAGTCCCGTATACTGTCCTGCACTCTTTGTTTGCACCCAAAGAATCTCATTTCTATTTCTGCTGCAGAGCGAGTGTCAAAGGTGCTCCTCAGCTTAGCAAGAACTTGCTTAACAGTCTCTTTATCAGTGTCCTGCCAGGACTTTACTTCTCTTTGCGCTGCACCAGTTAGCTGCCCAATAAGGATGTTTACCTTTTAGCTTTCAGACAGAGAATATACGTCAAATAAACTACACAGTCTTTCCTTAAAATTGCACAGGGTATGTGACTCCCCTGAGTATTGCGGAAGCCAGGCTGCTCTCGTTATATATAGCATGGATAGTGGCATTATTGGTACTGCGGCGGCGGTCACTTGATATTGCTGCACACTGGAGGCGGCGTTGGCCGCTGGACTCTGCAGCGCTAATGAAGCCACAGCTGCACTTGCCCCTGTATCTTGCAGCGCTGTGGGGGGGGTACAGCGGCGTCCACCGCTACATCTTCTCCTTCCTCAGACATCCTCTTCCCCCCTAGATAACGTTAGCCAGGCTCCGTGTTCCACTGGCTTACCAGGTCACAGCTCTGCAGGCTGAATGATCGGGGCACGTCGGGACTGCAGGCCTCAGCTTCTCACTTCCCGCCCGCTGATATCTTCGTGCCCAGCACTTGACTTTTCACGCTCTCTCGCAGGCTCCACCCATGATGGCACACCCCTTCGTCTTCGAACGCGTGCCATGCAGCGGGGTAAAGGCGGCAATCGCACAATCAGTCTATGGTACACAGTACAGTTTCTGGCACACAGGACCCGGTGGCTTCAGAATCCTGTTCGTGATGCCAAAATGGATCACCCCCCCCAGGGCTGTGGGTTTACTCGGTACCAGGCCGGTGTCTTAAAGGGATGTGTCACGGTGGCAGTGACCCGGTCCATGGCCCTGGGTGTCCATGTAAAATAGGTGGAATGAAGCTGAATAAAGTTTATAGGTAGATAATTTGTGACGCCATCTGTGGTATCTGGTCGGAAGGGGGACCAGCGCTGCAGTGCAGATCCTCTGGGACAGATGGTATGATGCAACAGAGTTAGTAAAGCTCTCCACAGGCAGAGCTGTAGTCACAGGGCAGTAGTAGTAGATGTTAAGGTAGATGATGTAGTGTTTAGACACAGGGATGTACAGGCCCGGATTGGTAACGTAACCAACCGGGCATTTTCCCGCTGGGCCGCTGTCACGTGGGCCGCGGGCGGCAGCGCCCGATCATCTGGCCGCTTGCCAGCTGCTGCGGCCACTGTTGCTCCTGCCGCCGGCCCTCTGCGGCACGGCTGTGATAGTTTCCAAGTTCCTCCCGCACTGCAGGGAGATAAGCCGCCACGCCCCCCACGCACCCCATCCTCGCCGTAGCATGAGACCCCCTCCCCCCCGCGGCCACTCACAGCGTCGCACTCGCTTGCCTGCTCGCTCTGTCGCAGGACCTGTGATGAGGTCACAGGAGGGGAGGAGTCAGTGGGTCACATGATCAGGAGCCTTTGTCCAGACCCCCGATCATGTCACCCCTGACTCCGCCCCTCCTGTGACCTCATCACAGGTCCTGTGCGCTCAGCCTTGCCTCTACCGTCTGCAAGACTCTGCTTTGCTGTTGTCATGGTGCTGGTTGAGGTAAGTATGTGTGGGGTCAGGATTTACAGTGTGGATGTAGCAGAGCTGTGTGTGTATGAGGTGTATGGAACGGAGCTGTGTGTGTACGAGGTGTACGGAGCAGAGCCGTGTGTGTACGAGGTGTATGGAGCGGAGCCGCGCGTGTACGATGTGTACGGAGCGGAGCCGCGTGTGTGCGAGGTGTACGGAGAGGAGCCGCATGTGTACGAGGTGTACGGAGCGGAGCTGTGTGTGTACGATGTGTACGGAGCGGAGCTGTGTGTGTACGAGGTGTACGGAGCGGAGCCGTGTGTACGAGGTGTACGGAGCGGAGCCGTGTGTACGAGGTGTACGGAGCGGAGCCGCGTGTGTGTACGAGGTGTACGGAGCGGAGCCGCGCGTGTACGATGTGTACGGAGCGGAGCCGTGTGTACGAGGTGTACGGAGCGGAGCCGTGTGTACGAGGTGTACGGAGCGGAGCCGCGTGTGTACGAGGTGTAAGGAGCGGAGCCGCGTGTGTATGAGGTGTACGGAGCGGAGCCGCGTGTGTACGAGGTGTACGGAGCGGAGCCGTGTGTACGAGGTGTACGGAGCGGAGCCGCGGGTGTACGAGGTGTACGGAGCGGAGCCGCGTGTGTGCGAGGTGTACGGAGCGGAGCCGCGTGTGTGCGAGGTGTACGGAGCGGAGCCGCGCGTGTGCGAGGTGTACGGAGCGGAGCCGCGCGTGTGCGAGGTGTACGGAGCGGAGCCGCGCGTGTGCGAGGTGTACGGAGCGGAGCCGCGCGTGTACGAGGTGTACGGAGCGGAGCCGCGCGTGTACGATGTGTACGGAGCGGAGCCGCGCGTGTACGATGTGTACGGAGCGGAGCCGCGCGTGTACGATGTGTACGGAGCGGAGCCGCGCGTGTACGATGTGTACGGAGCGGAGCCGCGCGTGTACGATGTGTACGGAGCGGAGCCGCGCGTGTACGATGTGTACGGAGCGGAGCCGCGCGTGTACGAGGTGTACGGAGCGGAGCCGCGCGTGTACGAGGTGTACGGAGAGGAGCCACGCATGTACGAGGTGTACGGAGCTGAGCCGTGTGTGTACAGAGTGGAGCCAAGTGTGTACAAAGCATACAAAGCGTGCTTTTCCCACGGACACAGGAGTACACGGCGGAGCCCCGAGGAGCATTTTAAAACACACACATGACGTTCCACCTGAAGTGATGTGCTGGAAGCTGACCGGAAATGAGATAATTTCTTGAGGAGATTGTGACGGAACCAGGAATGCTTCAGATCCATCACCGTGTCCTCCTCCGACAGCGCAGACAGCAGGACCGCCTTGGAATCGGGGATGCCGGCCATGTGAGCGGATCATGATAGGTCCTGCACCGGGAGGCTCAGGTGGGCACTACAATGGGAGCCGGGCTGCTATAGTATCTTTGTAGAATCTTTCTTTATTTCTTTCTCTCTTTTTCTTTCTCTCTCTGTTCTTTCTTCCCCTCTTTCTTTCTTTTTCTTTCCTCTCTTTCTCTCTGTTCTTTCTTTTCTTTACTTCTTTCTTTCTCTCTCTGTTCTTTCTCTGTCTCTCTCTGTTCTTTCTTTCTTTTCTTTACTTCTTTCTTTCTCTCTCTGTTCTTTCTCTGTCTCTCTCTGTTCTTTCTTTCTTTCCCCTCTTTCTTTCTCTCTCTGTTCTTTCTCTGTCTCTCTCTGTTCTTTCTCTGTCTCTCACTGTTCTTTCTTTCTTTCCCCTTACTTTCTCGCTCTCTCTGTTTTCTTTTTTCTCTCTCTCTCTGTTTTCTCTCTTCCTTAGTGCCAGTCAGTGTGCCCATAATGCCAGCCACTGTGCCCTCAGTACCAGTCAGTGTGATCAGCAGTGCTAAATGGGTGTGATTAGGTGTGGACATGGGTGTGACTAGTTGTGAAATGGGTGTGGCTGGGCGTGGCCAAAATTTGCGCGCGCCGCAGTCTTTGTCCGTCTTTCCCTTCTTCAAAAGTTGGGAGGTATGATAGGGGCAGCTATGACCAGGGGGTCTGGTTGCCCAATAGAGAGCAGTTCTGCCAGGAATTCTGTAATCATGCATACAAAAGGGGACAGAGATTTGGGAGGAGTACTGTACCTAAAAGCAATAAATAAGACTGAGCTGAAATACTGGGCACAGCTATGACTACATGTTATATAGTCGTGTTAATCTCCTCTCACTTCTTGTAAACTACAAGTGTACAAAGATATTATATAGTCACCATGTGACTAGTGGGCCTGTGTAACTTCAGATGCCAGGGCTGAATTTTAGTCCCAGTCCGGCCCTGGGGATGTAGCAGTGCTGAAGGGGTTGCAGGAAGGATTCAAAGAACACAACAAAGTGCAGTTTCTTTTACCTTTTACTGTGCTTTGTGGGTACAGTCCAGGATTCAGATCACAGATGGTACAGGAGTTGGTCAGCCTGGAAGCAACTTGGGAATCTCTCTATGCAGATGGGTTGCGTAGTCTCCTTTCTAGCGCTAATCTGAAGTACTTGTAGTTGTGAATTACACTCAAGTTCCTCTTGCCTGTTCTTACTTAGAACTCCACTCGCATGGCAGGCAGCTGTAGCCCTCTCTCTTGCTTACACACGTTGCTGCTGTGTCGTCAGTTGGGAACAGAGCATTTACAGCCTCTCGTTCCTCCGTTTTCTGCTGTGGGACCTTTAGTATCCACACAGCCTTGGACGCCGAGGTCCGGTCAATGTGCTTCAGCTTAGGGGTGAGCTTGACTCCTGCTCAGTCCCCATCTCGTCTTCACACATCTACACTCTTCCCTCTCTCTGCACCAATTCACTAACTTCCTGCCTCCTGACCACAGAGAGCAGCTCCTCAACAGTTAGGTTCAGAGCTCCCTCTGCTGGCCT
Organism: Dendrobates tinctorius; assembly: GCF_039654945.1. Lineage (NCBI taxonomy): Eukaryota > Metazoa > Chordata > Amphibia > Anura > Dendrobatidae > Dendrobates > Dendrobates tinctorius. The sequence goes on from NW_027361784.1 coordinate 8,776,666, forward strand.
GGACTAGGAACTGTGCTGTGTGCTGGAACTAACTGATTGGGAGATCCTTCATTGCTTCCAAGCATGAGATCATACTCCCTAGGAGGGAGGTAATGCCACTGTGGCGACCGTACTCCTGTGGGCTCCACAAATCGGCCGAAATACCGACCAACTATTGTGAGAAGTTTGTGGAAGGATATCCTAAATGTTTGACCTAAGTCATTCAGGTTAAGGGAAATGGTACCAAATACTAATGAAATGTATGTAAACTTTTGACTTTAAAGTAAGCAATAAAAATGCCTTAAAACATTCTCTCTTTTCCATTAATCTGGCATTTGGCAAATATTAATAATTATGTTAATCCTAATTGACCTAAAACGGGAAAGATTTATTCTGATTTCATGTCAGATATTGAGAAAAACATGGATATGTGTGTTTTTATATAGTGTATGGAGACTTCTGGTTTCAAATGAACATATGCATATGCAAACTTCTCAACAGTGCAAATGCAGCACCAAGAAGTAAAAGTTATGGAATTATGGAAATCACAGGATGTGCAGACATGTTAATGATATGCTAATGAATAAATAATTCAGTATCAAGTATGAGAGACAGGTGCAGAAATCCCCACATTTACCCACCCTGGTTGCTATCTGCTATCATTGATGTTATTCCTCGTTGTCTAGAGAATGTTCTGCAATGCTGAGTGGAACTGGGCAAATCATCAAGATCCGCTGTTGGTAGCTCCTTTGAAATTGCTGACTAATGAGATTCCAGATATGCTCAGTGGGAGAAAAATCCGGAGACACCTCAGGCCATGGTAGCACGTTTAGGCCATGCAGGCTCTTCACAGTATCACAAGCAACATGCTGCCTGGTGTTGTCGTGTATAAATACAGCTTAATAGCTGTACCACTGGTTCCACCGCCGCTTGGACACTTTGGAAAAATACTAGAGGTATCCAGCTACCATAATTAATGGCAACAAATATAATAGAAAACATAGGCAGATATCGCTATGTGCAGTACTTTCTTCTTTATAAATACAAATATCTGTGAGAGATAATTAAAAAAAGGCAAAGGGAATAAGCGAGGCACTTTACAAGCATACAAATTAACTGGAGCCTTGGGAACTGCCATTCCCTTAATTACAACTAAATTGTAACCATCATTTCAAGAAACTTTTGTCATAAGTGTTGATCTGGCTGGGGCCACAGGCTAAAACTAAATGGAAGCATTCAGCCAAGTGCTACTCTCATCCATATGCATTCGAGCAATCACATGGACATTTTTGCAATCAGTAGAGATCTCAGCACCAGTAACCCTACCATTTTAAACTTCTGTAAAATTTGTACAACTTCCAAAGTTTGTGAATTGTTGGTACAGTTATACACACAATAATGGCAACCTGTCGAGAGCAGAGGAGATGTCCCCCGGTAAAGGTACTGTCACACTTAGCGATGTACCAGCGATCCCGACCAGCGATATGACGCAGTCAGGATCGCTGGTACATCGCTAAGTGGTCGCTAGTGAGCTGCCACACAGGCAGATCTCACCAGCGACATTGCAGTGGTCGGGGGTCGCTACTTACCTGTCAGACAAGGCGATCCTGATGTCCTCCCGCCCGCGTCCACGCGTCACTCGTCTCCACAGCAGGAAGCCCCAGCAGGAAGCCGATGATGAGAAACAGTCCAGGACGTTCTCGCGCGATCAGCGATAACCAGCGGGGGAGCGGTCGGAGGTAAGTATCACACATAGCGATATCGCTAGCAATATCGCTATAATGTCACAAAAACCAGTGATGTTATAGCGATATTGCTAGCGATATCGCTTAGTGTAACAGGCCCTTAATGTATTAGCAGATGAGAGGCTCAATCTGCAGTGAATCAACTTCAAGTTGAATTTCCTGTTATTGCTGGTCCCTATGAATTGAAACAGTTTGCAATTTGATTCATGAGGATTGGCAAGCTTTGACAAAGATCCCTGCAGTGATTGAAACACAAGATAGCACAGTCTTGCAAATAATACGTACTGGGGCAAAAAAAAAACGTCCATTCACTGAATCTATGTACACAACCTCCAATAGTGTAACTAGAGGTACAACGAAAAAATTGCCAAAAAATAAGGAAGATTAAAAATAATCTTTATTAATTGAAGCATGATTAAAAAATGTGAAAGAGTAAAAATATGTATTTTTAATCATGCTTTAATTAATAAAGATTATTTTTAATCTTCCGTATTTTTTGGCAATTTTTTCATTGTACCTCTAGTTACACTATTGGAGGTTGTGTACATAGATTCAGTGAATGGACGTTTTTTTTTTGCCCCAGTACGTATTATTTGCAAGACTGTGCTATCTTGTGTTTCAATCACTGCAGGGATCTTTGTCAAAGCTTGCCAATCCTCACTAATCAAATTAATAAAATTAATAAAAATTATTTTTAATCTTCCGTATTTTTGGGCAATTTTTTCATTGTACCTCTAGTTACACTATTAGTGATTGAAACACATTGCTTTTTCCCCTGTTTTGGAAGTGCTGTCCCAGAGAACCTATGTTTTAAGCTGAGTGAATAAAGGATTTTTTAAAATTTTATCTAAAGAACGGGAACACTACAACTATAATTAACAAGTGTCCTTCATCCAGTATTCACAAATAAAAGAGGAAGAATGGAGATCTATTTGCATAGTTTTTCCTTCTGTAAAAATTCAAACTATCTGGTCTAGACAATGCGTAATTAGCATATCAGTAAACATCACTAGTCATCAAGGATAAAAGCACAATATGTTATATCAAAGGTTAACTTACAAATCAACAATACAGGCTAAAGCCCCCGTCTCACATAGGGAGATTGCTAGCGAGATCGCTGTTGCATCACCGATTTTGTGACGCAACAGCGATCTCGCCTGCGATCTCGCTACGTGTGACACATAGCGGCGATCGGGCCCCTGCTGTGATGTCGCTGATAGTGCTCAAATGTCCTGGGACATTTTTTGATCGCTGGTGTCCCGTTGGCCAGCATGCATAGCTGTGTTTGACAGGGACAACGACGAACGACCTCAATACTACAGGTCTGAGAGACAGGGTCTCAACGACTGTCGCATAGTTCCGTATCATTGCTGCGTCGCTGTTGAGATCTGACTGTTTGACATCTCACCAGCGACCTCGTAGCGATGCACCAGCGATCCCTACCAGGTTGCATCGTTGTCGGGATCGCTGGTATGTCGCCAAGTGTGACGGTACCCTTACATAAGCAGAAGTCTGTTTTGTTGACCAACCAGAAAGAAACACATAAGTTCAAAAGTCAACATATAGATAACAGTCTATTCTTCTTGGCTGGCTAAAAATAGACATCTGGTTAAGTAAGATATAATGCTGTATCCTCACAAGCTGGAACACTACTCCTTTTTTCATTGTCATTCACATCTCATCAGGACTGAGTTCCATGCACCTGTCTTCACTTATCCGTGAGCTGGCTTTTTTCTATTTTGAACTAAACACTATATGATTTTTTTCATATTTCATTTACATTTTACTGCATGAAATAAGTATTTGATAAAATAGAAAAATGGAACTTTGTATTTGGTACAGAAACCTTTGTTTCCAATTACAGAGGTCAGACGTTTCCTGTAGTTCTTGTCCAGGTTTGGACACACTGCAGCATGGATTTTGGCCCACTCCTCCATACAGCTCTCCAGATCTTCCAGGTTTCAGAGCTGTCACTGGGCAACATTAAGTTTCAGCCACCTAGAAAGATTTTCTATTGAGTTCAATTCTGAAGACTAGATAGGCTTTTCCAGGACCTTGAAATGCTTCATACAAAGCCACTCCTTAGTTGCCCTGGCTATATTTTTGGGGTTATTGTTATGCTGGAAGACCCACACCGACTCATCTTCAATGCTCTTACCGAGGGAAGGAATTTGTTGGCCAAAATTTCATGATACATGACCCCATCCATCCTACCTTCAATACGGTGCAGTCATCCTGTCCCCTTTGCAGAAAATCACCACTAAAGCAAGATATTTTCCCCACCATGCTATACAGTTGGACAGAGTTCTTGGGATTGTGCTCATCTTTCCTCTTCCTCCAAACAAGGCGAGTAGAGTTCATATCAAAAATGTACTTTTTTGATGTAATCTGACCACATGACCTTCTCTCGTGCCTCCTCTGGATCATTCAGGTGGTCATTCGTGAACTTAAAATGGGTCTAGACATGTGCTAGCGTGAGCAGGGGGACCTTGCATCCCCTGCAGGATTTTAATCTATAACGGCGTAGTGTGTTACTGACAGTAATGTTTGAGTCTGTGGTCCCAGCTCTCTTCCAGTCATTGATCAGGTGTTCCCATGTAGTTAGGGGCTGATTTCTGACCTTTCTCAGAATAATCCTTACCCCGCAATGCAAGATGTTGCATGGAGCCCCAGAAAGAGGAAGATTTACAGTCATCTGATGTTTCTTCCATTTTCTAATAATTGTGCCAACAGTTGTTGCCTTTTCACAAAGCTGCTTGCCTTTTGTCCTGCAATCCATTCTAGCCTTGTGCAAGTCTATAATATCATCCCTGTTGTCCTTACACAGCTGTTTGGTCTTGGCCATGGTGCAGAGGTTAGAATGTGATTTGATTGTGTGGACAGGTGTCTTTTATACAGGTAAGGAGTTCAAACAGGTACAATTAGTACAGATAATGAGTGCAGAGTAGGAGGACTTCTTAAAGAAAAACTAATGAGTCTGCGAGAGACAGAATTTTTGCTGGTTGGTAGGTGGTCAAATACTTATTTCATGCAGCAAAATGCAATTTAATAATTTAAAAATCATACAATGTGATATTCTTGTTTTTATTCTTAAATTCTGTATCTCACAGTTGATGTTTACCTACAATAAAAATTACAGATCTCTCCAATCTTTGTAGGTAGGAAAACTTGCAAAATCGGCAGTGTACCAAATACTTATCTTCTCCACTCTAGTTATATGACTGTGAATTAATTATTCTGTGATATACTGCAGCATATTAATAGTAGAATTTGCTTCACACAATGTAGTTTCAAACCAGAACAGCAGTTTAACACCTTTACCCACCCAAGCCTGTTTTCACCTTCTTGACCAGGCCAAATTTTACAATTGTGACCAGTGTCATTTTATGAGGCAATAACTCTGGAATGCTTCAATGGATTCCACTGGTTGTGAGAATATATTTCCGTCAAATTTTGGACTTCATGATAGTGGTAAAATTTGTTAAACAGGAAAAAAAATTTAAAATATAGCAATTTTCAAAATGTAATTTTTGTGCTCTTAAACCAGAGAGTTGTCACTCAAAATACTTAATAAATACATTTTCCCACGTGTCTGCTTTACATTAACACAACTTATAAAACATGAAACATAATCTTTTTTGGTAGGAAGTTATATGGGTTAAAATTTAACAAACGATTTCTCATCTTTCCAACAAAATTTACAAAACCACTTTTTTTATCGACCACATCACATTTGATGTGCATTTGAGGTACCCCAAAATTGACACCATTTTAAAAACTGTACCCATCAATGTGCTCAAAATCACATTCAAGAAGTTTATTTACCCTTAAGGTGCTTAAGAGGAATTTTTGCAATATGGAAGTAAAAAATGAACATTTAACTTTTTTTTTACAAAAATTTATTTTACACGCTAATTTCTCCTAATTTCTTTATTTTTACAAGGGTAATAAAAGATAATGGACCCCCTAATTTGTTGTGCTATCTCTTCTGGGCATGATGATACCAACAATTTGTGGAGGAAAACTACTGTTTGGAAGCATGGCAGGGCTCAGGAAGGAAGGAGCACAGTTTGACTTTTTAAACCCAAAATTGGCTGGAATCAAAAGCGGATGCCATTTCGCAATTGGAGAGCCCCTGATATGCCTAAACAGTGGAAACCCCCACAAATGGCCCCATCTTAGATACTATACTTCTCAAGGAACCTATCTAGATGTGTGGTGAGCACCTTAAACCCCCAGGTGTTTCACAGAAATTTATAACATTGAGCTGTAAAAGAAAAAAATAACATTTTTTCTACAAAAATGTTCTTTTATCACCAATTTTTTTTTATTTTCACAAGGGTAAGAAAAGAAAATGGGCACCAATAATTGTTGTGCAATTTCTCTTGAGAATGCGGATGCCCCATATGTGGAGGAAAAGTACTATCTGGGCGCTTGGCAGGGCTCGGAAGTGAAGGAGCACCATTTGACTTTTTGAACCCAAAATTAGATGGAATCATTAGCAGACGCCGTGTTGCATTTGAAGATCCCTTGATGTGCTTGAACAGTGTAAAGGCCCATAAGTGACCACATTTTTAGATCCCTTAAGGCAGGGTTTCCCAACTCCAGTCCTCAAGGCACGCCAACAGATCATGTTTTCAGGATTTCCTTAGTATTGCTCAGGTGATAATTGCTTCACCTGTGCAATACAAAGGAAATCCTGAAAACATGATCTGTTGGTGTGCCTTGAGGACTGGAGTTGGGAAACCCTGCCTTAAGGAATGTACCAAGATGTGTGGTGACCACCTTGAACCCCCAGGTGCTTCACAGAAGTTTATAACGTGGAGCTGTGAAAATAAAAAATCATATTTTTCCCATAAAAATGTTATTTTAGCCCCTTTTTTTATTTTCACAAGGTAACAGGATAAAATGTAACTCAAAATATGTTGTGTAACTTCTCTTGAGTGCACACATACAGTACCTCATATAGGGGGGAAAACTATGGTTTGTGTACATAGCAGGCTCAGAAAGGAAAGAGTGACGTTTTGGAATGCAGACTTTGATGGATAGGTCTGCGGGTGTTATGTCACGTTTGGAGAGCCCCTGATGTGCCTACACAGTGGTAGCACCCCAAAAGTGACACAATTTTGGAAACTAAACGCCTCATTTAATTTATCCAGATGTGTGGTGCTCCCAAGTGCTTCACAGAATTTTACAATGTTGATCTGTGAAAATGAAATATATATTTTTTGGCCACAAAAATGTTGTTTTAGCCCCAGTTTTTTCATTTTGACAAACATAGCAGAATAAAATGCACCCCAAAATTTATTGTACAATTTCTCATGAGTACACAGATACACCATATGTGGTTGAAAACTACTTTTGAGGCACAGTGCAAAGCTCAGAAGGGAAGAAGCACCATATTGAAGTTCAGATTTTGCTGGAATCGTTTGAGGGTGCCATGTCACATTAGCAGAGACTCTGAGGTGTCGGAACAGCAGAAATCCTCATATGTGACCTCATTTTACAAACTACACCCCCCATAAATTTACCTAGGGGTGCAATAATCATAATTACACCATATATGCCAAAAAGAATCTTATATCGTTCGGCAGGGAAGAATAATTTCATTTTTACCACTAAAATGTTGCTGTAGCCCCAAGTTTTAAATTTTTCTAAGGGCTAACAGGAAAGAATGGAACCCATTTTGCTGTAAAAATTTCTCCTGAGTGTGCCAATACCCTACATGTAATCGCAAAATACTTTTCAGGCAGAGTGCAAAGCTCAGAAGGGAAGGAGCACCATATTATAGTGCAGATTTTACTGTTTGCGGGTGGCAAGGACCCTCGTGTGCTTCCTCTCTCAGAACATGTGTCACGTGTGGCACCCTGACAGTTATTCATGTTCACTAATGCTAATATAATGTGGGGTTCCCTAATGTTCATTAATGTGTGTCATGTATTGTAATATGATGCATTTGTTATTTACTGTGTGTAAGTTTAGGGACAGTATAGGACCATAGGAGATTAGAATAGAGGGGGCACATTAGAGATAGAGAATATGATAGATAAGAGTATTATTTAGGTACAGGCAGTAAGGAGTTAAGTAGATGGGAGGGGCACAGAGCAGTACACAGCAGGGAGATATAGGAAAAGCACTTCCTGTTTAGAATGAGACACCCAGGCAGTCTGCCCAAGCGGTAGAACGCATACAGTGAGACAGTTACAGGCTGTGGGGGATAAGTCTGCAGATGGCAGTAAGGGGCCCCCCTGCTGAAGAATAGTGCAGTCAGGCACCAGCTCAACAGGACCATCACCAGGAATGATCTGGGGTCTACGACTGGGGCGGGAGCAGCTGAGATAGCGTTCCCGGCACCTTTCTCTACTGGAACTGGACACGGGGCTGACAGGGAGCTGGTGATGCTGAAGGTTGGAACACAAACTGTCAAAAGATGCTACCCAGATGGCAGAGGAAAGGAAAGTGCAGACAGGACGGAGTCTGGCTAGAAGTCTCGCCATGAACGCCGAGAGTAAAGAGAGAGAAATGACAGAGATACTAGAGTCTGCCTGCATGGCAGAGGAAAGGAAAGTACAGGAAACGTTGCCCTGTGTGAACTGTGCTGCTGATGTGAAGAATGCAGATTAGAAGATGTCTCTGTGTTTGAACTGTGCTATCTGTGAGATGAATATTCTGCTGTCAACTGTGAACTTGTGGTGTTTCAAGGAACCTGGGAGCCAGAAGCTGGAGTAACAGAGGTAACCAACTGTATAGCAGTATCAGGACTTTATTTTGCTTTTCATGTACAAGGTGCCAGGGTGCTCACCGACTGTGCCTTAGTGGACTTGCCCATGACTACCACCACGTGCCACCTTGTTACACCAGAATGGCAGAACTCCCCTCATAAGTGACCCATTGCAATGCTTTGTAACTGTCAGTGCTGCACTGACACAAGTTAGTTAGATCACGCACTGCACATGATCTAAATAACTTGGTAGAGTTTGATGACCCTGATGTCGTCAAGATGACATCAAGTCACCATGGCAACAATCAGGCCCTCGCGATGGCATCGCAGGGGTACGGATCAGAGGGCAGAGGTGATCTTCCTACATCTGTCTGCCTTCTAAATGCTGAGATCGATCGCAGCATTTAGGGGTTTAAACTGCTGGGATGATGAAGGGTGTCAGTTGTCAGAATCTCTGGATACCCAGCGGTATGCGCAAAATCGCCTGGACATATCCATACATCTAAGGTCGGTAAGTACTTACCGACCAGGAGGTATGGATAAGTCCAAGGTCATAAAAAGGTTAATGACCTGTGTCCTAATTATTGTAGAAATGAAGAATCCTGAAACTTAAGGGCTTGTCACACTAAGCGATATCACTAGCAATATCGCTATAACGTCACTGGTGTTTGTGACTTTATAGCGATATTGCTAGCGATATCGCTATGTCTGATATTTACCTCTGACCGCTCCCCCGCTGGTTATTGCTGATCGCGCGACAATGTCCTGGACCATTTCTCATCATCAGCTTCCTGCTGGGCTTCCTGCTGTGAAGACGAGCGACGCGTGGATGCGGGCGGGAGGACGTCAGGATCACCTCGTCTGACAGGTAAGTAGCGACCCCCGACCCAGCAATGTCGCTGGTGAGATCTGCCTGTGTGGCAGCTCACTAGCGACCACTTAGCGATGCACCAGCGATCCTGACCGCGTCATATCGCTGGTCGGGATCGCTGGTGCATCGCTAAGTGTGACAGCACCTTTAGGCTTGTGTGTCTTAGGCAGGAAAACCATAAGTCACAAATCTCCAGAATCCATAAATTTAAAAACAACAGTTTACCTCACAAGGTGTGCATTTTTGTAAAAAAACAAAACTTTTTTTTACACACTTTGTTGTTGTAGTAGTCTAATATTAGACCAGTAAACTCTACCTGAATATAGCAGCCTGTTGCAAGTGCTTGTTTTTGTTATGCGAATCTAGCAAGCTTTTTTTGTAAAGCACAGGGCGTGCAATTGGAAAAAAAACTTTTATATATATTTATGTGGACAGATTTGAATTATTCAAATACCTGCTTTATTTGTCCAGTTTATCAACCTTACATCCCATGACCATAAAGCAAGCTGTTGGTGAATCTTTACTTCCAAGCATGAACCTACTTGTAACTACTTTGCAACATAGCATTTTGGGTTATGCTGCATTTTTGCTCAAGCAAGGAAAGTGTTTCCAGCGAGCGTTGAAGGAACAGTAGTAGATGTTTTAGCAAAAAAACTCCTCAATATTTAATGAATCAAAAACATTACATATATAAACAAAAATTTCACCCCTCACCCCCCTAAAACTACACATTTCAGCGGATGCCTTTTCAAGTTGCACATCCCACATAGTAATGCAAATTTTTTACCAAATCAGGCATCAAATTTTCAATTCATCACTTTCACCTTCTTTGTAATTTTTGATTAAATTAAATTTTATTGTGTCTGCATGTGTAAAGATTTTCCAAAGTAACACCTTGCTTAGGAATAGGCTGTGCAGGACATGGCACAAATGGCTAAATTAACAAAATTATAACTTTGTTGAAATCATAAATGATTTTCTGGAATGGATGAATTGGCGTATTACCAAAATGTGTTCCCTGTTTCATGAAGCTTTGAAGCGGCAAAATTGTTGTAAATTATTAAACCAAAATTCTTGGAATTCTGTAGTGCAATTTTCTTAAACGAAACTTTCAATTTTTGTAGAAATTGTGAATGATTTTTAGGGACGCAATCCTACCCATGTAAAAGCTAAACAAAGAAAATTGAACCGACTGAACTGCCAGGTTCAGTCGTACGTGCATTATGTCCTTTCTCTATACCCTTAGCCCCAATTCCATCAGTGCCAATTTTTACTCATTCACAGCTAATGCAAATGATTAAATTGACCATGCTATCTGGCTATATCTGTTGAATGCCATCTACAAAGTTCTATTGCCACCAATGCCTATGGCCCTTGTTCAGCCTAGCATCAACTCCCTTTCCACTCACTTGCCATCTATACTGTAGAACTACTGCTGCAGGCTTGCCATCCTTGGCTCTATACTGTCAGACATCTCCTCACTTGCTCTGTTTTAATTTTCTACCGAGTGGCTGCCAGTGCCACAGCACAACCATGCCAGCTTCACATCTCCTGGCTGCCTGTCTACTGTGTTTTAAAGTGCCAAACAGTATTGCTGATGCTGGAGCTGCCAATGTTGTCCCAACACTGCCAAATATCTACTTGCTTGCCCATCCTAATTGACTACCATTTTGCTTCTGCCATTGCCTCTACACAGCCACACCAACCCCACACCTGCTGACTGCACACTTTTATAGTGATAGCTGTACTGCGGATGTGAAATGTACACTCTCGTAGATACACAAAATAGGAGAATTTTTTTTCTTCATTTTGACACAGCTTGCTATTGCTTTTTGGATAATTTTTGGACAGCTTGATAAAAAACACTTTGCAATTGTTTATTCATTTTGAAAATAGAAATCCTGTTGTTGATTTCAACGAAGGGATCATTTTTTCACTACAAACTGAGAAGCTATTACTTCTTCACTTTTTCACTTTCAAAATTGCTAAGCACATCTGTCTTTGCTAAATAAAGAAGCAAAGCTTTTTCACAAGGTGTCCAAAAATCATTCCTTTATTTTGGGAGCAAAGGGAAAAGCTTTTGAAATTCCCCAAACAAGGATAGTTTTTGAACCATCTTGTGTAAAAAAAAAAAGCCATGGCTTTTCTTATTTGTACCGCCTCTCTATGTGTATAAAAAGACCAAGACAGGCATCCGCCCCTAAAAGGGTTAATTTTTGGTTTGTTTCTTCAATTTAAGTAGCTTAATGAGCCTGATTCTGCAGTGTGTTGTTAAACTGCTTGTTATTTACTACCATTTACCATCCATTTTTACCTAGCCAGATAAGTTAAGGTTACCTAGACATTAATAAAGCTTCATTTGCATTAACCCATTGAGAACCATAAAGTTTATTCAATCAAATTGGTTTCAGTTTAAAATCCTGTGACAAATATGTCCCTTAGCCCTCAAAGGGTTCAAAGGGGTTCAATACATTCTTCTGAGACCTCCAAGTGTTAAGACCTCGTCTCACATAGCGAGATCGCTAGCGAGATCGCTGATGCGTCACCGATTTTGTGATGCAACAGCGATCTCGCCTGCAATCTCACTACATGTGACACATAGCGGCGACCGGCCCCCCCGCTGGATATCGCTGATCGTGCTCAAATGTCCTGGGCCATTTTTTCATCGTCAGCTTCACGCTGGCCAGCATGCATCGCTGTGTTTGACGCCGACGAGCGACCTTGTTGGTGACGCAGAACTCAGGGACGCAGGCTGGAATCATGCAGAATAGCTGATGTGTGACAACACACCAGCGATCCTTACCAGGTCGCATCGTTGTCGGGATCGCTGGTGCGTCGTTGAAGAGATCTGCCTGTTTGGCAGCTTACTAGCGACCATGTAGCGACGCACCAGCGATCCCTACCAGGTCGTATCGCTGTCGGGATCGCTGGTGTGTCGCTATGTGAAACGGGACCCTTAGACACCTATTTTCAAGGCAATTAGAGGATTTGCAGTATTGAGATTCAGCAAATTTGAATTTCTAAATGGTTGCTCATCTCTAGGGGATTCACTTGGTAGGTTCCCTTTAAACGATTACTGGATTTAATTAAGTTAATAAATATTACATGTGGGAAAGCAACTGCCCCCTATACTTATTAACTGGTGGAAGAAACAAAAACAGTAGTCCAACCAAATGACTTTCTAATTTGTACGTCACTTCAATGTTCACCTTCTTTACCCAGCAAGTACTTTGCTACTGAAAGTTTAATCAGGGACGAGGGGTCCACCTGTCTACTTGGCTACCTCCTGCCTTTTCGGGGGGGGACACATTTCGGAGAAAATAAAATCTTGACATTGCTGAATGCCTGCGGCCACCCGACAACTTCCTCCAGCCGAAGGCATTCAGCACAGTGATGGCGAATGCACTTGCGCCAAGGGTGTGGTGGGTCCCTGGTTTCCTGCACAGCTGGCAATATTAACTTTGTATTTTTATCTACTGTGTCTGCTGAAGTATATCTTTTATGTTCAATTGTTGTACCTTTGACCAATATTATTGTATTCATATTTGATATATGTATAAGAGTTTATTGGGACTTTTTTTACATTTAGACTTTTTATCATATAGACCTATTCAATGGGTCTACTATTATAAGAGCTTTATCTTACACCATCTGTACCATATATGAATTTCATATATCTTTTGAGATGTGATAGTCATATTGTGTCTATTATTATATGGAATTATTGTTATGAACCCTTATGCATCTTTTCAATAAGTGGCAGACTCTTAATACAGTACATACACACACACATATATGTATATATATATATATATATATATATATATATATATATATATAGTCATATATTGTCCTTCAGAAGCAAGACATCAATTCAGGTAGAAGTGACCAACTTGCAGATGACATCTGTACCTGCAGGAGCCGTGGGGCACTTGTAGGAGATGGCATACTCTTATTAAATTGTCCTTGCATCATCTGTGCATTAGTTGAGACCAGCTGGGATCAATTCCAGCACAGTGTCATATCCACGTCCGACACCTGCCGATGACTTACACGGGCTCATTTTGGGCTCTAGCTTGCAGAGAATAAGATAAATGACACAGTGGGGGGGCGTCTGCCTTCTTTCTCCGTTTATTTTTCAGTTTTTCCTTTATTATCTGCATTTTTCTTCCTCCATGCAGGAAGGCTCCAATTATATTCATAGTCCTTTGTGCCATTCTGCGACTTATATTCACCAACATTGAGGCTACATTATAGTTTTGTTCTTTGATGGCTTCTTTGCTTTTGATTTTGATCCTGTACTTCATTTAAGATGATTTCATCTTCCAATTTCACTTGAAATAATGTACCAATTCATTTATTTCTATTTAACGATAATACTGCATCTATATCCAAAGTCACACGCAATATCAGAAGATCTGCACTTGCTTCACGTATTATTTACACCACGCCTAAATAAAAAAGCTGAAATGCCAGTCTTTAACTGAAGGTCCTAAAGTTAGCAAAAGACCAGGGTACTAAAGAAACTTTCATGCCTAAACTTCTGCTTTAGCTTTACTTTAAACACTTTCTGACATTTGCAGTAATAATACTTCCACGCGCCCTGGGCCTTATTGTCACGGGACATATTATTACTGCATCATGTGATCGTGCCCCCACACAGACTGTGCTCGCGATCGCCACCAGGTGTCAGCTGATTCTGACAGCTGACACCCGGCACTCAGTGCCAGGAGCGGTCCTGCACTGCTCCCGGCACTTTAGCCCCCTAAATGCTGCAATTGTGTTTGCGTTCAAGGAGCAGGCAGAGGGATGACAGCCCCTCTGCCTTTGGATGGGAGACCACGACACTCAGAGATTTAGATGGAGACCACAAATAAAGTGCTCAGCATAGAGCATTGGATAAATGTGATCCCAAATGTTATGTAAAATTTTCCCAATGAAAGCTTTAACTCCATCCACAAAATAAGCAAGTCCCCACTCAGGTTTGTCATCTGATAATGGAAATATAGAGGGCTTCCACATTACCAGTATACAAAGGCTCTGGAAGATTGAAATGGCTCTTCACCCTCCAAAAGAAACTCAACAAATTCTTAACTCCCAAATCCAAATGCCCCCTCCCTTCTGAGCCCCACAGTGTACCTAAACCACATACAGCGTCCACATGTTTTGCATTTATGATACGATGAGAGCCCACCTAACAGGTGCATGTCTCCAGAAGCACGGGCTGCGTATAACATACTGGTAACTGCAATGTATTGGTCACTACAACATATTGGTCACTACAATGCCAGTTTGCAATTTTCTCTCAGCAACACTCATTTGCTGCTAGTTTCTGGAAAACACCCATGGAATCAAAATTGGCACTACACCTGTAAATAAATTCCCAAAGGGATATAATTTCCAAAATGGGGTCACTTGAGGGAGAATTCTGCTATTTTAGCAATTAGGGGCTCTGTATATGGAGTCCACAAACTGTCTAGGAAAATCTGCACTTCAGCAGGCAAATAGCGCTATGTTCCTCCCGAGTCTCTCAGTATGGCTAAGTAGCATTGTACAGTCACATACAGGGTATTGCCACATTCAGTAGAAATTGTGAGACAAATTAAGATGCCATTTTTACCCGCTTCTTGTGTGAAAATGTAAAATATGGGGTTAAAACAACATTTTATTGTTAAAAATGTAATTATTTTTTCTTCACTGCCCAATAGTATAAAATTCTGTGACCCACCCGTGGTGTCAATATGATCACTGCACCCCTAGATGAATTCATTGAGAGCTGTAATTGTAAATTGGGATCACTTATGGGGGTGGTTCTGCTGTTCTGGCACCTCATGGGCTCTCCCAGTGGGTCATGGCACCAGCAAACCATAACAGTAAAATCTGGCGCTCCTTGCCTTCTGAGCTTTGCATTGTGCCTGAAAAATATTTCCCGATTACATGTAGGGTATTGGCACACTCAAGAAAAAATGAACCTCAGTTTCTTGTAAAAAAAAAATTTACTATTAGCTCTAAAAATACTAAAACGGTGCTAAAACAACATTTCAGTGGTAAAAATGTAATTTATTCTTTCTTTACCGCTCAGTGGTATAAAATTCAAAAATTCAGTGAGGCACATGTGGAGTCAATATGATCACTGCACCACTATATGAATTCATTAGGGAGTGTGGTTTGTAAAATGAGTTCACAAATAGGGGGTTTCTGTTGTTCTGGCACCTCAGGGCCTCTGCCAATGTGACATGGCACCTTCAAATCATTACAGCAAAATCTGAACTCCGATATGGCACCTCTTCCTTACAAAATTGTGCTTCAAAAGTAGTATTCCCCTACATATGGGGTATCCGTGCACTCAAGAGAAATTGCAGAGCAAATTGTATGGTGCAATTTCTCCTGATACCCTTATGAAAATGCAACTTTTGGGGCTAAAATAACATTTTTGTGGGGAAAATATGATTTTTTTTTTTATGGCTCAACGTTATAAACTTCTGTGAAGCATCTTGGGGTTCAAGGTGCTCACCGCACATCTAAATACATTCCTTGAGAGGTCTAGTTTCCAAAATGGGGTCACTTGTGGGGGGGTTTCCACTGTTTCGGCACATCAAGGGCTTTCCAAATGAGACATGACGTCTGCTAATGATTCTAGGACATTTTACATTCAAAAAGTCAAATGACGCTCTTTCCCTTCCAAGCTCTGCTGTGCGCCCAAACAGTAGTTTGAGGCCATGAATATTTTGTACCATGACATCAGAGTGTGGTCCAGTTTTCATGGACTGTCACATGGGAGAAAGTGGAGAAACCTTTTTTTTTTTTAATTGTCCACATACGAGAACAACTCATGATACTGAGACCAAACTCTGATTAATGTCTGATCATTGGGATAGCATGTATTCTCTCATCAACCAGAATCAGGTCGACTATTAAAATCAGAGCCTGATCAAAGTTTGGTCAGAGTGTGATCACAATATGATCCAACTCTCTTGGATAAGGAAAAGATGGAGAAAAACCTTCGCCATCTTCTACATTGTGTGAGTTATCCGAGTGAAGTCTGATGGTTTCCACGGACATTGACTTGCATGGCTGACTGTGATCTGAGTATCAGATTAAAGTCGGACATGTTGTGATCAGACATGTGCATGGGCCCATTAACATTAGGATGTATGCTATCCGTCACATAGTACTCGTCCAATTATTACACTTGTCTGTATGAGCAATTACAATCGGGCTTGTACGAGGGTAAAACTGATGTCTGATTGAGGCCTAAGGGAAATTGCTGGGAAATGGGACTGAGAGGACCCACATATCCTCAGTTCAGCCTTACCTTTCTGTAAATTTAGATAAGCGCAAGACTATATCACCATACAGATTCAATACAATATCTCCACATGCTAGCAAACCCTTGTTGTGCGTTACAACCCCCAAGTGAACACATGTAGACACATATCATAGGCATCTCCTGACAGAGTATCATTTTTTCAGAGCTGGTCATTTGATTGATCTCAGGTGGGATCTATTGAGCAAAGAGGAAATGGAAGGAAGGGCTCATCTGTATATCATAAGAGGTGTAACTTGAAGGTCCTTCAATAACCGATCCTCGACCTACCAAATGCCATTAACTTTCCGGCTCCTTAGGCATAAAGATTTAGGTATAACTGCAGGCTTAGCTCCATATGGTAATACAAAGACAATATCGCCCTAAAAAAAATCATTACCAGCAAATCCCTTTACAAGAACATTTGTCCATTTGTCAGATCTGGTTTGAAAAAAACTCTGACTTCTGTTTAGTTTTCCTTTACCTTGTAATTACAGATATACTGCTCATTCTCCATATGTGCCCGAAGCCATTCCTTACACGTTTTGTCCAGTCCGAGTCCTTTTATCTTAAGATAAATATATGAAACGTCGGTGCAAGGGAGTTTCAGTTCTTACCTAGACCTATGAAGATACAAGAACCATATCCCATATCAACGACCCCAGAAGTTTTGTGAAATAATAAATACTCAGAGTAGTACAAATCATTGGAAATGTGCGTTTGTTTAATTTTAATCCACATGAGACTGATCTTTAAACAATCAGCGCCGAGGAGCAATCTGTAATTATGTACTTAGTGGGAGAAAATGAGTTGATTTAAAGTGACCCCTGCTTCTCAGCGACGGTAATCAAATCAAGGCCTGCAGACGGTAAACTTCCTGTAGAAGCAGCGATGGTGTTTGTTCCTTCACCAGAATGGACTCATTAATAAACAGGTTTACGGCTTCATCCTGTCAGCTATAGAAGGACGCATGGAGTGTCGGCCATAAGCGAAAATGAAACACGTACTAAAAATGTTCAAGTCAATAAATTCTGCCATCAGTTTTTTTTTTATCTCGAGTCACTGAGAAGGTTTTTTTTAATTTCGTCATAAATTTTCGCTGTGTATTTGAGGATGCGATCGAGGGGTGCAATCACTTTAAATCCCTATGCTGGAGGTTAAGGTGCTGGTAATAAACAAGAATTCAATTACAGTGGGTACGGAAAGTATTCAGAACCCTTTACATTTTTCACTCTTTGTTTCAGTGTAGCCATTTGGTAAATTCAAAAAAGTTCATTTTTTTCTCATTAATGTACACTCTGCACCCCATATTGACTTAAAAAAAACAGATATGTAGAAATGTTTGCAAATTTATTAAAAAAGAAAAATTTAAATATCACATGGTCATAAGTATTTAGACCCTTTGCTCAGTATTGAGTATAAGCACCCTTTTGAGCTGGTACAGCCATGAGTCTTCTTGGAAATGATGCAACAAGATTTTCACACCTGGATTTGGGGATCCTCTGTCATTCTTCCTTGCAGATCCTCTCGAGTTCCGTCAGGTTGGATGGTGTTCGTTGGTGGACAGCCATTTTCTGGTCCCTCCAGAAATGCTCAGTTGGGTTTAGGTCAGGGCTTTGGCTAGGCCAGTCAAGAATGGCAACAGAGTTGTTCTGAAGCCACTCCTTTGTTATTTTAGCTGCATGCTTAGGGTCATTATCTTGTTGAAAGGTGAACCTTCGGCCAAGTCTGAGGTACAGAGCACTCTGGAAGAGGTTTTCATCCAGGATATCTCTGTATTTGGCTGCATTCATGTTTCTTTCATTTGCAACCAGTCGTACTGTTCCTGCAGCTGAAAACACCCCCATAGCATGATGCTGCCACCACCATGTTTCACTGTTGGGATTGTATTGGGCAAGTGATGTGCAGTGCCTGGTTTTCTCCACACATACCGCTTAGAATAATCACTAAAAAGTTCTATCTTTGTCTCATCAGACCAGAGAATCTTATTTATCACAGTCTGGGAGTCCTTCATGTGTTTTTTAGCAAACTCTAAGCGGACTTTCATATGTCTGGCACTGAGTAGAGGCTTCCGTTGGGCCACTCTGCCATAAAGGTCTGACTGGTGGAGGGCTGTAGTGATCGTTGACTTTGTGGAACTTTCTCCCATCTCCCTACAGCATCTGTGGAGCTCAGCCACAGTGATCTTGGGGTTCTTCTTTACCTCTCTCACCAAGGCTCTTCTCCCATGATTGCTCAGTTTGGCTGGATGGCCAGGTCTAGGAAGACTTCTGGTAGTCCCAAACTTCTTCCATTTAAGGATTATGGAGGCCACTGTGCTCTTAGTACCCTTGAGTACTGCAAAACTTCTTTGGCAACCTTGATCAGATTTGTGCCTTGCCACAATTCTGTCTCTGAGCTCCTTGGCCAGTTCCTTTGACCTCAAGATTCTCATTTGGTCTGACATGCACTGTGAGCTGTGAGGTCTTATATAGACAGGTGTGTGCCTTTACAAATGAAGTCCTATCAGTTTAATTAAACACAGCTGGACTCCAATGAAGGAGTAGAACCATCTCAAGGAGGATCACAAGAAAATGGACAGCATGTGACTTAACCCCTTCCCGACCAGTGACACAGCATATGCATCATGAAAGTCGGTGCCAATCCGACCAATGACGCATATGCTGTGTCATGACTTGAAAGCCCCCCTGCGGGTCGACTGGCCGGGGTCGATGAAAGGTTGCCCGACCCACAGGTACAGGGGGCTTTGTACTTTACCCCGGGGGGTGGCTTCACCCCCCCCGTGGCTACGATCACACTGATTGGCTGTTAAAAGTGAAACAGCCAATCAGAGCGATAGTAATATTTCATCAATGAAATTTGATGAAATATTACAATCCAGCCATGGCCAATGCTGAAGTAGCATCGGATATGGCTGGAGACACCGATCCGACCCCCCCATGGCTAACGGGGGTGATCTGCCCCCCTTCACCGAATGACAGGGGCGATCTGCCACTGCTGTCATGATCTACTCCCCCTGCCTTCCCTCCGCTCCCCCAGCTTCTGATCCCTCCCTCACCCCACCGGTACCTAGTATGCCCCTCTGGCTGTCCCGGTGTCCCGCCATCCCGGATCATGGGCGCAACCATCTTGGAAAATGGCAGGCGCATGCGCAGTGCGCCCTCTGGGATCTGCAACGCTGCAGATTCATTCATTCATTTTGATCACTGTGATAAACTTTCACAGTGATCAAAATTTAAAAAAGTAAATAAATCCCCCCTTTATCACCCCAAAGGTAGGCACAAATAATAAAATGAAGAAAATATTTTTATTTTTCCATTAGGGTTAGAATTAGGGTTAGGATTGGAATTAGGGTTAGGTTTGGAAATAGTGTTAGGGCTGGAATTAGAATTAGGGTTAGGGGTGGAATTAGGGTTAGGGTTGGAATTAGGGTTAGAGTTGGAATTAGGGTTAAGATTAGGGTTAGGGATGGGTTGGGGTTGGGATTAGGGTTAGGCTTGTGGTTAGGGTTAGAGTTGGGATTAGCGTTAGGGTTGTGGTTAGGGTTAGGGATGTGTTGAGGTTAGGGTTGGAGTTAGAATTGAGAGGTTTCCACTGTTTAGGCACATCACGGGGGTCTCCAAACGCGACATGGTGCCACCATTTATTCCAGCCAATTTTACGTTCAAAAAGTCAAATAGTGCTCCCTCCATTCCGAGCCCCGACGTGTGCCCAAACAGTTTACTCCCACATATAGGGTATCAGCATACTCAGGAAAAATTGCACAACAACTTTGGGGGTCTAATTTCTCCTGTTACTCTTGGGAAAATAAAAAATTGGGGGCTAAAAAAATGATTTTTGTGGAAAAAAAATGATTTTTTATTTTTACGGCTCTGCGTTATAAACTTCTGTGAAGCACTTGGGGGTTCAAAGTGCTCGCCACACATCTAAATAAGTTCCTTGTGGCGTCTAATTTCCAAAATGGGGTCATTTGAGGGGGCTTCTACTGTTTAGGCACATCAGAGGTTCTGCAAACGTAACATGATGCCCGCAGACCATTCCATCATGTCGGCATTTCAAAACGTCACTACTTCCTTTCTGAGCCCTGACGTGTGCCCAACCAGTGGTTCCCCCCACATATGGGGTACCAGCGTACTCAGGACAAACTGGACAACAACTTTTGGGGTCCAAATTCTCCTGTTACCATTGTGAAAATAAAAAATAGCGGGCTAAAAAATCATTTTTTGAGGAATAAAATTATTTTTATTTTCACGGCTCTGCGTTATACACTTCTGTGAAGCACCTGGACATTCAAAGTGCTCACTATGCATCTAGATAACTTCCTTAGGGGGTCTAGTTTCCAAAATGGGGTCATTTGTGGGGGAGCTCCAAAGTTTAGGCACACAGCAACTCTCCAAACATGACATGGTGTCCGCTAACGATTGGAGACAATTTTCCATTCAAAAAGTCAAATGGCTCTCCTTCCCTTCTGAGCCCTGCCGTGTGCCCAAACAGTGGTTCCCCCCCACATGTGGGGTACCAGCGTACTCAGGACAAACTGAACAACTTTTGGGGCCCAATTTATCCTGTTACCCTCTGCAAAATAAAAAAATTAGGGACTAAATGATCATGTTTGTAGAAATTATTTTTTATTTTCATGGCTCTGCGTTATAAACTTCTGTGAAGCCCTTGGGGGTTCAAAGTGCTTACTGCACATCTAGATAAGCTCCTTGGGGGGGTCTAGTTTCCAAAATGTGGTCTCTTGTGGGGGGGTTTCTACTGTTTAGGCACAATAGGGGCTTTGCAAACGCAACATGATGCCTGCTGAACATTTCATCAAAGTCTGGATTCCAAAATGGCGCTCCTTCCCTTCTGAGCTCTCCCATGCGCCCAAACAGTTGTTCCGCCCACATATGGGGTATCGGTGTACTCAGGACAAATTGCACAACAACTTTTATGGTCCAATTTCTCCTGTTAGCCTTGTGAAAATAAAGAATAGCGGGCTAAAAAATAATTTTTGAGGACAGTGGTTTATGGCCACATATGAGGTATCGGTGTACTCAGGAGAAATTGGTCAACAAATTTTAGGATCCATTTTAACTTGTTGCCCATGTAAAAATGAAAAAATTGATGTTAAAAGAGAATTTTTGTTGGAAAAATTAAAATGTCCATTTTTTCCTTCCACATTGCTTTAGTTCCTGTGAAGCACCTGAAGGGTTAATAATCTTCTTAAATGTAGTTTTTTAGTAGCTTAGACTGGTGTCACTTTTGGGCATTTTCTGCCATATAGACCCCTCAAAGTGACTTCAAATGTGAGGTGGTCCCTACAAAAAAATGGTTTTGTAAATTTTGTTGTACAAATGAGAAATCACTGGTCAACTTTTAACCCTTATAACTTACTTACAAAAAAAATTGTGTTTCCAAAATTGTGCTGATGTAAAGTAGACATGTGGGAAATGTTATTTATTAACTATTTTGTGTCACATAACTCTCTGGTTTAACAGAATAAAAATTAAAAATTTGAAAATTGCCTAAATTTACCACTAACATGAAGCCCAATATGTCACGAAAGAAACAAGTGTTCCTGAGTTATTACCTCATAAAGGGACACTGGTCAGAATTGCAAAAAATGGCCTGGTCATTAAGGTCAAAATAGGCTGGGTCATGAAGGGTTTAAATATGAGTGTCTGAGCAAAGGGTCTGAATCCTTATGACCATGTGATATTTCCGTTTTCTTTTTTAACAAATTTGCAAAAAATTCTACATTTTTCTTTTTTTTCAAGATGGGGTGCAGAGTGTACATTAATGAGAAAAAATTATTTTTTTTTAATTTACAAAATGGCTGCAATGAAATAAAGAGTGAAAAATTTAAAGAGGTCTGAATACTTTCCGTTCCCACTGTATGTTTGCTCCTCCCCCTTACCACTGGCTTATTACAGCTCCAAAGTCGATTATAGTCACTGAAATTGTATTTTGCATGCAAGTGGAGATTGTATTTACAGGATTGCATTCTGAACTATATTATGTGATCCTGCTAGTCTCTCCAAAAAGTAAGATATCAAATAGGGTGACTTTTGTTGCTGGGTCACATAAGAAACTTATTTATGAATAATGAAAACAGCAGAATGTTCAGAAACATTTGATGCATGATACTCACTAGTGCTCAGGCAAGACAAGTTTTGTGCCCGCTAAAAGTTTTGAGACTCCAAAAAGAATGCTGCCTTTGTAGCATCCCACCACAAAAAAAGGTTATACTCACCAAATACAAGCAATTAAGTCCTCTTTTTGCCTGTACACATCACAGCATGACACGTCTGTTGGACACCTGCACCAGGGCAATGATGTTTTGTAGATTATATGCAAACAGCAGCCTGTTTGGATCATTCTGCTTCCTGTGAAATGTCTGGGCCAGGGACAACTGAATGCTGTGCTGGGACAACGAACTGGACCTGGTTGCTGACTGTTGTGTCTGTGCAACCTCAGGTTGTGGGCAGGAGGCATTACCGCCTGCTTATTAGACAACAGATTGGACAGCTGTAAAACAGTGGAAGGGGCAGTGGTTTCACTCTTAGACACAGATTTTGTACCCAGGCATTCCACCCACCTCTGGGGTGCTTCGCTGACATGTGCTTCTGCATGCTGGTGGTGCTCAGTTTGGCATTGTTCTTGCTTCTTCTCAGCTTGGCTTGGCAGATGCTGCAAATTACAGTTTGTCTGAAAGACTTTCAGAAAAAAACTATCATACAAGGGAACAACACACCCTTGACCTGTCATCTAGCCGAGTTGGGGGGCTCTGTGGAACGGTTGACCGCGTTCTCCCTTTGGTCAAACCACTACCTCTTCTTGCCTGTTTTTGTGCTGTGGATCCATTCTTCTCTGCACTGCTGTAGCTTGCTATGCGTGCCACCGTGCCAGGTTGGATCAGTGGCCTCATCATCATCCACCACGTCTTCTTCCAATTCCTCCTTCTGAGATGCGATTTTAGGCTGACTTGATGGCAGCTGTGCATCATGATTATCCTCCACCACTTCAGACATGAATTGACCTTCCCAAACATGGTTTTCTTCTGGACCTGGGTGCTCAAATGTTTGTGCATCACTGCAGTCCCCCTCCTCATGACCCTCTTTTCATGGTGCATGGTGAAAGGTCAGAATAATTACAAGGGAACGTAAACAGTTCCTTGGAGTGGCCAGCATTGGGGTCATATGTCTCCTGGGCATCTTGATGGGGGGAAGAAGGAGGACCAGGTTGATGACTGTGAGACCCAGGCTCTTGGCTACTAAGACTGGACCGTGTGGAAGACTTTGCGATGCTGCTTGTCAACACACTGGAGCCTTTGTCTGCCATCCAACCCACAACATCCTCGCACTTGTCTAGGTTTGACAGTGGTGAAGCACGCACCAAATTTTGACAGGAGGCTAAAAGTAAATAAAGTCACCTTCTAATATATCACATGGCCTTGGCGGGCACCACCAAATCTACATCCCCGTTACTTAACCCCTTCACACCCGAGCCTGTTTTTGCCTTCGTGACCGGGCCAATTTTTTCAATTCTGACCAGTGTCACTTTATGAGGTCATAACTCTAGAACGCTTCAACGGATCCTACTGATTCTGACATTGTTTTCTCATGACATATTGTACTTCATGATGGTGGTAAAATTTTTTAGATATGTGCTGCGCTTATTTGTTAAAAAAATCAAAATTTGGTGAAAATTTAGAAAATTTTGCAATTTTCAAACTTTTAATTTTTATGCCCTTAAATCAGAGAGTGATATCGCACAAAATAGTTAATAAATAACATTTCCCACATGTCTACTTTACATCTGCACAATTTTGGAAACATAATTTTTTTTTTTTAGGAAGTTATAAGGGTTAAAAGTTGACCAGCGATTTCTCATTTTTACAACAAAATTTGCAACACCATTTTTTTTAGGGACCACCTCACATTTGAAGTGAGTTTGGGGGGTCAATATAGCAAAAAATACCCAAAAGTGACACCATTCTAAAAACTGCACCTCTCAATGTACTCAAAACCACATTCAAGAAGTTTATTAACCCTTCAGGTGCTTCACATGAATGAATGGAATATGGAAGGAAAAAATAAACATTTAACTTTTTTCACAAACATTTTACTTCAAAACCATTTTTTTTTATTTTCACAAGTGTAAAAAGAGAAAATGAACCACAAAATTTATTGTGCAATTTCTCCCGAATACGCAGATACCCTGTATGTGGGGCTAAACCACTGTTTGAGCACACGGCAGAGCTCAGAACGGAAGGAGCGCCGTTTGACTTTTTCAATGCAGAATTGGCAGGAATTGAGATCGGATGCCATGTCGCATTTGGAGAGCCCCTGATGTACCTAAACAGTGGAAACCCCCCACAAGTGACCCCATTTTGGAAACTAGACCCCTTAAAGAACTTATCTAGATGTGTTGTGAACACTTTGAACCCCCAAGTGCTTCACAGAAGTTTATAACGTAGAGCCATGAAAATAAAAAATCATTTTTTTTCCACAAAATGACCTTTTAGCCCCCAATATTTATTTTCACAAGGGTAACAGGAGAAATTGGACCCCAAAAGTTGTTGTCCAATTTGTCCTGAGTACGCTGATACCCCATATGTGGAAGAAGTCTACTGTTTGGGCACACGGTGGGGCTCGGAAGAGAAGTAGTGACGTTCTGAAATGCAGACTTTGATGGAATGGTCTGCGGGTGTCATGTGCGTTTGCAGAGCCCCTGATGTACCTAAACAGTGGAAATCCCCCATAAGTTACCCCATTTTGGAAACTAGACCCCCCAAGGAACTTATCTAGATGTGTAGTGAGCACTTTGAACCCCCAAGTGTTTCAGTAAAGTTTATAATGTAGAGGCGTGAAAATAAAAAAATCATTTTTTTTCCACAAAAATGATCTTTTAGCCCCCAATTTTTATTTTCACAAGGGTAACAGGAGAAATTGGACCCTAAGAGTTGTTGTCCAATTTGTCCTGAGTACGCTGGTACCCCATATGTGGGAGAAAACTACTGTTTGGGCTCACGGTGGGGCTCGGAAGGAAAGTAGTGACGTTCTGAAATGCAGACTTTGATGGAATGGTCTGTGGGCGTCATATTGCATTTACAGAGCCCCTGATGTACCTAAACAGTGGAAACCCCCAATTCTAATTCCAACCCTAACCCCAACACACCCCTAACCCTAATCTCAGCCCTAACCATAACCCTAACCACAAACCTAACACCAACACACCCATAACCTTAATCCCAGCCCTAGCCCTAACCCTAACCCTAGCCCTAGCCCTAACCCTAACCCTAGCCCTAACCCTAACCCTAGCCCTAACCTGTGTACCTGCTTTTTTCTTTTTTTTTCTTTACTTTTTTTTATTTTTGTGACAAGATCGCTGCGCTGCGATCTGACTCATAGTAACGCCACTTCTCCTCTGATCTCACACTGACAGATGATCAGAGGAGAAGCAGCGTTACTATGTGACAAGATCGCTGCCTGGCACACTGTAACGTGACTTCTCCTCTGATCTCACAATGACAGATGATCAGAGGTGAAGCAGCGTTACTGTGTGACAAGATCGCTGCCTGGCACAGCTGTGCCAGGCAGCGATCAGCTGTGCCAGGCAGCGATCTAGTCACACAGTAACGCTGCTTCACCTCGGATCATCTGTCAGTGAGATCAGAGGGAGAAGCTGTGTTACAATGAGGGAGATCGCCGGGAAACAAGCAGCTTTCCCAGCGATCGCTCCCATTGGCTGCTGTGACGCTGACGTCATCAGGACCTGAACCAATCAGGTCTCGATGACGTCGGGGGTCCCAGCATGCATTATGCACTGGGATCCCCGCGTTGTAAGGTATGTGGGGGTCCCGGGGGCACAAAACCGCCGACAGTAGATAAACGTCGGCGCTGCACAAAGCCCAGCAAGGGCCAACGTTTATCTACTGTGGGCGGTCGGGAAGCGGTTAATGTCACCTTTTCCTTTATCGAATGTGTTATGAAAAAAAAACCCTGGCTTTATTTTTCACAAGTACCCTCACAGAGGTGTTATGCAACAATTCCTTTGATCTGTCAGTGTGTGGGTATTTTTTTTAGCTATCAGCTTTATTACACACGGCAACAGCAGGAAAATTACTAGTAAATAGTGACATTTGCGTATCTCTGTAGGCCTTGCACCAGTCACACAACTGCTAGATAAATATGCTCTATTTATTTAACCAATAACAGTAATTTTTTTTGCATCACCTTTATGATACATGCCAACAGCTTTCTGGGAAATTACTGGTAATTACATTTGCATATCTCTGCAGGCGAGCTATTTACCACTACATTTCTTGATTGTGGCCTCTCAACCTGCATGCTCCAAGAGGGAGAGGACAGCATGACATTTAGTGATGCACAAAACTTAAAGCAGCCATGGCCACAAGAACATGACGGTGGGTTATTGCGAATGATGATGAGGAACATGATGCCACTAAGTCTTGTTGTTAATCACAAAGTCAAGAGAACCATACTTAGTCATTGAAAAAATGACTAAGTATGGAATGGACAAGGCAACTGTTAGGTTGATTCATAACTGGCTTAGTGATCGGACCCAAAGAGTGGTCGTAAATGGCTGCACATCCAGTTGGAAGAATGTCTCAAGTGGGGTACCACAGGGCTCTGTCCTGGGCCCTGTATTGTTCAACATCTTTATCAATGATTTAGATGAAGGAATTGAGGGTAAACTGATTAAATTTGCTGATTACACAAAGCTAGGAGGGATAGCTAATACTAGAGAAGAGAGAGAGAGGATTCAAAAAGATATAAATAAACTGGAGAAGTGGGCAGCAACCAACAGAATGGTTTTTAACAAGGAAAAATGCAAAGTACTACATCTGGGCAATAAAAATGAAAAAGCATATACAGAATGGGAGGAATAGGGATAAGCAACAGCACATGTGAAAAAGACTTGGGTATACTAATAGATCACAGACTGAATATGAGTCAACAGTGTGATGCAGCAGCAAAAAAGGCAAATGCAATTCTAGGATGTATTAACAGAAGCATACAGTCTAGATCACGTGAAGTCATTATTTCCCTCTACTCCTCTTTGGTCAGACCTCATCTGGAATATTGTGTCCAGTTTTGGGCACCACATTTTAAAAAAGACATCAACAAACTGGAGCAAGTTCAGAAAAGAGCGACCAGAATGGTGACCGGTCTGCAAACCCTGTCTTATGAGGAAAGGTTGCAGGATTTGGGAATGTTTAGTTTGCAAAAGAGAAGACTGAGAGGAGACTTAATAGCTGTCTACAAATATCTAAAGGGCTGTCACATTGTAGAAGGATCAACTTTATTCTCATTTGCACAAGGAAAGACTAGAAGCAATGGGATGAAACTGAATGGGAGGAGACACAGATTAGATATTAGAAAAAACTTTTTGACAGTTAGAGTGATCAATGAGTGGAACAAGCTGCCACGAGAAGTGGTGAGTTCTCCTTCAATGGAAGTCTTCAAACAGAGGCTGGACAGACATCTGACTGGGATGATTTAGCGAATCCTGCTTTGAGCAGGGGGTTGGACCAGATGGCCCAGGAGGTCCCTTCCAACTCTACGATTCTATGATTCTATGAAGGTGCGGTGGTGTAAGACAAGAGGTGGAGGATAATGAAGTCACCGACTGAACCTGAAAAGCTAGTATGCAGAGAAAGGCCAGCAGTGTTGAGGGGGAGAGATCTGCAGCACCAAAACAGACAGGAAGGGGCAGTGGGGTCGCCAGAGGGAGAATAAAGGCAACTGTTCCACAGATCACAGACTCTCCTGAATTTGTCGGTCAAAGAGTTAGCTGTTTCCCAGCCTGGGACTTATTTATTTTAAAGAGTTCTGAGACAAAGAAAATGGCCATTTGCAACCTGAACCATGCAAAGATAAGCAGGAGCCAGACTACTAAGAATCTAACCATCACCAGCATGATTGGGCTCATGTCATCTAAGCACCTGATTCGGTGGGCCGAACACCTGGGTCCACGATTGGTGCCATCGGGTGACATCACTGGCTCTTCCCCTGTGCTAGGTGCTGTTACGGATCTGCAACTCAGGACTAGGACAGAAGGGGGAGAAACTGACCCTGTTCTAGGACCTAGGACTAGGCTGAAGCCCTACGATGGAGTGGGTGACCTATTCCTTGTGAATAGACCCACCGACGTTTCCTAGGCTAAACTCAAACGAAGACCTAAAGGTAGGGGGAAGGGTATCCCTGAAATGAACTAAGGACTGGGAACAAAAAACAGGTAACTGACTCGCCCCCAGAGGCCGTGGGGTACTCGGTGCCGGGCCCGTTGATTTCAATGGGAGATGTCACAGTGGCAGTGACCCGGTCCGTAGCATCAGGCAGTCAATATAAAAGGGGTAGAGTGATGGGGATAAAGTGGTTGAGATGATTTGTGATGCCACCTGTGGTTTCTGGTCAGTTTGACCAGCGCTGCAGGGTTGCTTCTCTGGGACAGATGGTGTGGTGCAGCAAGGATGTTGAAGCTCCCCACAGGTGGAGCTGTATTCCCAGGGCAATAGTAATAGGTGTTGAGGGAAAGGGTGCAGTGTTAGGCACAGGGATGTAGCAGTGCGGAGTGGGTTGGCGCAGGAAGAAGTCAAGGAGACAGCTGAGTGTAGTT
The DNA here is from genome assembly GCF_039654945.1 of Dendrobates tinctorius. Lineage (NCBI taxonomy): Eukaryota > Metazoa > Chordata > Amphibia > Anura > Dendrobatidae > Dendrobates > Dendrobates tinctorius. The sequence continues at coordinate 8,805,918 of NW_027361784.1, forward strand.
CCAGTTCTTTTACTCACGTTCCTGGCACAGACAGGTGCCCGTTTCAATGCCACGGTCTCCAGACCAGGGGCTCAGCCAACTCCCAGGCAGATGGAATTAACCTTTCCAGCACTCCCTTTCGTGTGCCTGTCCTGAACGTCTCCTTTCTAGCGCTTATCTGGGGTACTTGCAGTACTGAGTTACACTGAAGTTCCTCCTGCTTGATGTTACTCAACACTCCACTTGTACGGCAGACAGGTGTAACCTGCTTCGGGACTTCTTGCTATCATGTCCCGGCTCACACACGTTGCTGTTGTGCCCCCAAGTCTTAAATGGGAATAAAGTGGTGACAAATTCTATTCCTCCGGTTTCTGCTGCAGGAACATCAGTATCCATACAACCTCGGAGACCGGACTCCGGACCATGCGCCTTAAACTAGAGGAAGGGCTTTGCTCTCACCCTTGTCCTCAGTTCTCTTCTCCCCACGTTCCATACTAATCTATCTTCCTTCTGAAGAATCAGGCTTTCTCTTGCTCTTTCTCATGCCAACAGCTTCAGATCACAGGAGTCTACTGCAGCACCTGCTTTCACTCCATCCCTCTCCGGGGATCTTCTCTCACTAACTGACTCTTTCCTAATCTTCTTCCACTCTCTTGCGCAATCTAACCTGCACCCACTTCCCAGCACTCTTTGTATTCCAAGCAGGGAGCCACAAAGGGTGCTCTGCTATTCTAAAGTGTCTGTGCTGGATGTCAGTGGTGGAGTCTGGTCAGGTGTTACCATCTTACCTGGGGAGTGGGATACTACACCTCAGGAGGAGGTGCAGTACCTCTGTGGCGACTGAACCCTCAGGGGCGCCACATAACCTCCTAGTAGGAAAATAGAGGAAGCTGCAGAAATTAAAGGAAAACCAAAAAACAAAGCAGGCCAAACAAGAGATCCCAGAACTGCACGACATCAAACAGAATGCCATCAAAGATCCTAGCCAGAACTCTAGCAGATTAACACTGTTGTCCAGCAAGGACTGTGAGGCAGGTGCTGGGTAATAAAGGGTGATACAATCACCTGACCTCAGACAAACCCAGCACCAGGGGAAAAAGACCAGCAGCCAGAAAGCCACAACAAGATGGCGGATGGTCAAAGCAAAATAGATTCTAACAGGTGCTTCCCCATTCCTTGTCCAAAGCACTGGTGCAGATGCCTCCTGCCTGCACCTATCCTTGCACATTCTGACTTAACACCATCAGGCCATTCCAAAACCTTGCCCCAGCCCAGCGTTCAGCTGTCCCTACCACATGCTTTGGAATGAAAAAAGGAAGTTCCCAGGCACCCACCCAAAGGCCGAAATGCTATATGGGCACATTTCCAGGCTACTTGAGGTGGAAATGTTGCCATTTAGGCTGGTAGGCACAGAGGTTTTTTTGCTCTGGCTCTTGCTAGCTGTCGTGCCTCGGTACTCGGTTCCCAGTAACCACTTTTCCTGGTGTGGCGTCCACGTCTTGTACCAGGAACATCACCCGTGCCCTTACCAGCACACTATCTGGTATTATCCACATAGCGACTGACACACAGACAAGAGCTTGTGGCCAGGGATGCTATATTTCTCTGATGGCACACTAGTTGAACATTGTGGGTCTGAGTCAAACACTGGCACGGCGTATGTGCTCCCGATGGTGAGGATTACTGGCCCTACTTCTATCAAGGTTTGCTCCACCTCCTACACGCCTCCTGCTCCTCCTCATCCTCCGTGTCCGATATGCTATCTCAGGGCACATTGTCTACATCAGCCAGAAATGAAAGCTTGGCAGCACTGTCTCAGTGAAGCGGCAACATGCTTTTCTCAAGCTAATTTGCCTATGAGACAAACTGCATACTGTGCCAGATTTACTTATAGGAATAACAGATCAAACAGACCAAAGAGATAGGTGTTTTTTTTGCTGAACCTCCAACAAGGCATGGTCATGTGTGATAATGGGTGTAACCTGGTGGTGGCTGTGAAGCTTGGCAAGATAACACACGTACCATGCTTGGTATATGTGCTCATCTTGGTAGCTTAGCAGTGTCTGAAAACATACCAAGATTTGCCAGAGCTTCTGGTCAAGGTAAGCCACTTCAGTGCCCATTTCCGCAAGTTGACTACAGCTGCCGTCGCTCTGGCAATACATGCATGTGCCAGCTCATTGACTGGTGTGCGACGCCACCACGTGCAGGAACTCCACACTGTCCATATAGGCAAGGTTTTGTGTGCAGTAGAGACCAATGGTTGAGTACTAGCTTCAATACGCCCATCAGTATTATGGTCAGCCTCCACACACAACTGAAGAGTGGGCATGGATATCTGACATTTATTTGGTTCTTGAGGACTCCACAATGATGGTAAGTGGTGATGACGCCATAGTCAGCGCAACTATCCCACTTCTGTGCCAATTTAAACTGTCGCTGCTCACTATTAAACATGAAGCTTTGCAAGCGGACAAGGTGGTAATGTAGGAAGACATAAGACAGAGATTTTAACCAGCCCAGCCTCACCTCATCTGCTCAGAGTGGATTGGGTAACATTGAGGAGGTGGACGGAGGAGTAGGAGCAGGAACAGGAGAACGTGGCTAGCGCAACAGAGGTTAGTAGCCACACAACCTTGGTCCCATGGATGAACTAAGGATGGGAACGAGGATGGGAATGAGGAGGAAGAGAGGGAAGAGGAGGAGATGGAGACTCCACTCATGGTGGAGACAGGGAAGCGTTGGCTGTATGTGCTTGGCACATATGGCGGATTTATGTATGGATGCCTTTCCCAAGACCCTTGCGTTACATTAATCTTGGCCAAAGAAGAGTACTGGTTGTTCACTCTTCAAGATGCACGTTATAAGGAGATCTTTGCATCTCTTCTTCCTGAGGTGGAGAGGTCTTTTAAAATGGTGCTACACAAGGCCATTGTGGAAAATATGTTGAAAAAATTCCCATCAAACAACGAGGAGAGGCCAGGGAGGCACACAACAAAAGAAGGGGAGCACTGTACAAAGAGTGGGACAATTTCATGATACCAGCCCAGCGCCCAGGGCCTGATGACCAGGTATTTTTGACAAGGAGGGAAAAGTTTTTAACTCCTTTACCCCCAAAAGGTGGTTTACATTTTAAAGACCAGGCCAATTTTTACAATTCTGACCACTGCTACTTTATGAGGTATTAGCTCTGGAACACTTCAACAGATCCCAGTGATTCTGAGTGTTTTTTTCATGACATATTGGACTTCATGATAGTGGTAAAAAATGTCTGCTATGACTTGTGTTTATTTGTGAAAAAATCTGAAATGTGGCTAACATTTTAAAAATGTTGCAATTTTCAAACTTTGAATTTTCATGCCCTTAAATCACAGTGTGACCTCATATGTCAGACAAAATAGTTAATAAATATTTCCCACATGACTACTTTACGTCAGCACAATTTTGGAACCATTTTTTTTGTTAGGAGGCTATAAGGCTTAAAATTTGACCAGTGGTTTTCATTTTTCCAACAAAATTTACCAAACCATTTTTTTAGGGACCACATCACATTTGAAGTCACTTTGAGGGGTCTATATGATAGAAAATATCCAAAGTTATACCATTCTAAAAACTGCACCCCTCAAGGTGTTCAAAATCACATTAAAGAAGTTTATTAACCCTTCAGGTGCGTCACAGGAATTTTTAGAATGTGGAAAAAAAAATAAACATTTAACTGATTTTCACAAAAAATTTACTTCAGATCCAATTTTTTTTATTTTGACAAGGGTAACAGGAAAAATGGACCTGAAATTTGTTGTGCAATTTCTCCTGAGCATGCTGATACCCCATATGAGGGAGAAAACCACCATTTGGGCGCATGGCAGAGTTCGGAAGGGAAGGAGCACCAATTGACTTTTTGAATGCAAAATTTGCTGGAACAATTGGCGGACGCTATGTCGCGTTTGAAGAGCCTCTGATGTGCCTAAACAGTGAAAATTCCCCACAAGTGACACCATGTTGTAAATTATGCACAACATAAAGAAGGATTTTTCCAGCGTCTCCAGGAGAAAAAATAATAATTGCTTTATTGAGAATATAAAATCTTCTTACCATCAGGTAAAAACGACATAAAGAGGCGTATGGAGGGGAGTAATTTCCTACGCGTTTCACCCTAAGAGGGCTTAATCATGGAATGCGTAAGAAAGGTCTCCAAGCAAATATTTAAACACATCAAAGAAACAGGTGAATCAATTAGGTGAAAAACACACCCATTCATTTAGCATGAACAAAACCAAATTTAAATCAACTGTGCAAAAGATGGAGACCAACACACAAAAAGAATGTAATGGCGAAAAAAATCAAGAAAAAGAGGAAAAAAGGAAGGAAAAAAAAAAAAAAATTTTTTTGTTTGTGCATGTTGGAAAGTAGACCACTCAGGGAACTGATCGGAATGTGTGGTGAGCATATTGAACCCTCAGGTGCGTAACAGAAGTTTATATCATTGAGCCGTGAAAATTTAAAAAAAAAAAAAAATCACATTTTCCCCATGAATGTTTTTAGTCGCAAATGTTGCAAATGTTGCATTTTCACAAGGGTAACAAGTCAAATAGCACCATACAATTGGTTCTGCAATTTCTCCTGAGTACAGCAATACCCAATATGAGGGAGAAAACTACTGCTTGGGCGCGCGGCAGGCGCTCAGAAGGGAAGGAGCGTCATTTGACTTTTTGAATGTAAAGTTTCCTGAAATCATTAGCAGGTCATCGTGTCCGGTTTGAAGAGCTCCTGATGTGTGGAAACTAGACCCCTTAAGGAATGTATTTAGATGTGTGGTGAGCACCTTGAACTCCCAGGTGTTTCACAGAAGTTTGAGCCGTGAAAATAAAAAAAAATCTAATTTTCATCACAAGAATGTTATTTTAGCCCCAAATTTTGCATAATGGGAACAGGAGAAATTATTATTATACATTTTTATAGCGCTATTTATTCCATGGCGCTTTACATGTGAAAAGGGGCAAATATAGACAGGTACAATAAACATGTGTAAGACAAGGGACACACAAGTACAGAAGGAGAGAGGACCCTGCCCACAAGGGCTCACAGTCTACAGGGGATGGGTGAGGATACACTAGGAAGGGGTAGAGCTTGGTCTTCAGTAGACTGAGCATCACTGCAGGTTGTAGGCTTGTCGGAAGAGGTGGGTCTTCAGATTTTTTTTGAAAGTTTCCATAGTAGGCGAGAGTCTGATGTGTTGGGATAGAAAGTTCCAGAGTATGGGGAAGCACAGGAGAAGTCTTGTATGCAGTTGTGGGAAGAAGAGATAAGAGGGGAGTAGAGAAGGAGATCTTGAGAGGATCGAAGGTTGCGTGTGAGTAAGTACCGGGAGACCATGTCACAGATGTATGGAGGAGACAGGTTGTGGATGGCTTTGTATGTCATAGTTAGGGTTTTGAACTGGAACCTCTGGACGATAGGAAGCCAATGAAAGGCTTGGCAGAGAGGAGAGGCTGGGGAATAACGGGGAGACAGGTGGATTAGTCGGGAAATTTCACCTTATTATTTGTTATGCAATTTCTACTGATTACACCAATACTTCATATGTGGGGGAATACTACTTTTGAGACACTGTGCAAAGCTCAGTAGGGAAGAGGCTACATATTGGAGTTCAGATTTTTTTTAAATGGTTTAAGGGTGCCATGACACATTGGCAGAGCCTCTGAGGTGCCATAACAGAAAAACCCACATGTGTACTCATTTTACAAACTACACTCCCCAATGAATTCATCTAGGGGTGCAGTGATTATAGTGACACCACATGTGCCTCACAGAATTTTTTATCAATGAGCGGTGAAGAAAAATTATATTACATTTTTACCGCTGAAAAGTTGTTTCAGCCCCAGGTTTTTAATTTTTCTATGGGCAAACTGAGGTCCATTTTTTCCTGAGTTTGCCTATACCCTACATGTAATGGGGAAATATTTTTCAGCCACAGTGCACAGATCAGAAGGCAAGGAGCGCTAGATTTTACTGTTATGGTTTGCAGGTGCCATGACCCACTAGGAGAGCCCCTGAGGTGCCAGAACAGCAGGACCACCCATAAGTGACCCAATTTACAAACCGCATCTCTTAATGAATTCATGCAGGGGTGCAGTGATCATATTGACACCACGGGTGGGTCACAGAATTTTATACCATTGGGCAGTGAAGAAAAAATAACTATATTTTTACCACCGAAATTTTTTTTAGCCACAGATTTTACATTTTCTCACAAGAAGTCGGTAAAAATGTCATCATAATTTGTTCTACTGAATGTGGCTGTACAGTACTAGTTAGCCATATGGAGAGACTCGGAAGGAACGGGAAGCTACTTGCCTCCTGAAGCGCAGATTTTCCTAGAACAGTTTGCAGACTCCATACAGAGCCCATAATTGTTAGAAGAGCAGAATCACCCCTCAATTGACCCCATTTTGGAAATTATACCCCTTTGGGAATTTATCTACAGGTGTTGTGACTATTTTGACTACATAGGTGTTTTCCAGAAACAAGCACCAATGAGCTTTTTTTTAATGGTGTGTTGACTAAAGAGGTTAACTAATGGGACAGTTTTATAAGTTGGGTCATTCTGGATGTGGCGATACCAAATATGTGTTTTAGGTAATCTTTTGATTTTTTAAAAAAAATATTTTTACAATTATTTAAAAAAAAAAAAAATTTTTATTAAACTGTTGACTTTGTCATAATATGGGACTATCATTTCTTGCAGGCTGATCGCTTGTATAGCATGGAGACCGTTGTTCTCATCCCTAAGGCGCATCTAAAAATATTCCTTTGTCTAGTTGTTTTCTCAATTGTTTATAAAGATCGTTCCAACTTGTAAAGTCAATGATTATCGTAATTGGTATTTAATAGTGAACCTAAATTTTTATGCAAATATTCTTGTGAAGATTCACCAAAGATTGGAATGAAAGTTACACTTTTTTTCCTCTAACTTTTATAAATGCTTATTTACTGTGACCAGTATCTAGCTTGAAAATGTCATCACCCACCATGCTGAAGTCCACAAATGTTATATAAAAGTAGACTGGAAACTATCCAAGCCTGGTCAGGGGACAGATGTTTAGAGAAAATGAGAAAGGTTACGAGCATGAATAAAAAGTATTTACTGTTTATAGCCAGACATTAACCAGCTAAAGAAGGAAAACCAATGTCATCAAAAGAGCTGTTCTTTTAGTGTTTGGAGACATGCAGCGAATATCTCCAATCTCTGGTTTATAGGTTCATTTTTACTATATATGTATACATAAACAAAAACATCATTACTTAAAGTGTACTTGTCCTTTTCCGCAAATCTTGTAGGAAGAAAAAGAATGGCACCCTCCTCCTTCATCTCAAGTTAAAACGGCTTTTGGTGCGCGTCAAATTATAAGCGCCATTCTTTTAGATTGGGCATCATCAGCATTCTACCAGCACTATTGGGGCTGGAACTTTTCCTTAGATTTCCGCATTTATTGTTTCTGACGTTATCCTATGGCATGCCTGACCTAAACTGAAATCCTGCTTCTCTGTTACGCCTGAACGCAGCTTGACAAACAGGGGAATGGAAGCAGCTAGATAGAGTTCAGCCATTTCCTGCAGAAACACAAAGCTTCTTCCCACACTTATATTGGCCGGGGTCACACTTGCAAGAAATTCGTACGAGTCTCTTCTCTCAATACCCGGCACTCAGCTGCATTGAAATACATGCAGCCGCACACTCCAGTCCTGATTGCCGTTGGCAGTGCCGGGTATTGAGATGCGAGACTCGTGTGAGTTTCTAGCAAGTTTGACCCCGGCCCAATACTGAGACTGACCAAGATCAGGTGCTAACAGCACTCTCTAGGAATTCCAGTCAGCTAAACAGCTTGTAAGCGCCACACGATGTTTGTTTAGGAATCCCAGACCGCAGCAGTGGTCGGTCTCCGTGGCAGCGGCAATGATTTTACAAGCACTTTGAAAATTTCCCAGATCTGCTAGAAGATGGGGGTAACTCTTTTAAAAGGTATAAAAATTGCAAAAGGAAAAAAAAGTAATACATTGTATTGCCAATATATTACATAAAAAATTTACACATATGTGGTGTCCACAGAACAATTATAAAGTGAAGAATTAAGTCGTGATACTGTCAACGTAATTGATTGAAAAAAAAATTAAAACAATAATAAATTAGGTTTTTCGTCTAAACTACTCCACACTGAAAATGCAACACAAAGATGGACAAGTTATGCAAATTTGGATATTGAGAAAGAAGCCGTTGTCACCAAGACCTGCAGAGGATCAAATGGTCCACCACCTAGCACCATTCTGTGGGGAGAAGGGTATAGCAGCCAGATTGAAAGCAAATTATTTTTAGTCACATGAAACTCTAAAAATTGCATCAAGTCTGGTGGGATGATTATTAGGTCATCACTCCTGTTCGTCACTGTGTAAGCAGAAGGACCGCGCTAGGGGTACCTTTCTTGCGCCAGGTTCGGAATGGTCGGGGTTGTCTCCTCTGTTGTCTGTGGGAAAGCTTAAAGAACTGGGCCAACCTTTGCACTTTGCAGCAGGGGGCGTCTGAGGCTAAAAAGCAAAAGTGTGTGCGGAAACTGGGAGACTTGGCGGGAACTGACAGCGCGCAGCGGGGAGAGATATGAGTGCTCCATCCCGAGCGCCGCAGCAGCACAGACCTGCGCTCCAGCATCCCCGCTGCCGCCCACAGAAACTGTGAACAGAGACATATTGTGTGCCCGCTGGCCCCCGCAAAGCAAAGTGCCAAACGCTGCGGGCTCGTGAGTACCGCGCACGTGCCGCCTAAGAAGGACCAGGTGTGTGACCGTGCGCTGAACCCTGACCCCCCCCCGATGCATATATGTCAGGCCACATTGGGTTCAGACATTGGTGTGGCCTGTGCCTTACCCTCCACAGCACCTGCTGGATTTAGGATCCCACAGAAGGCATCAGAGATTCACCTCTTCCGGAATGACAAAGCCTGTCGTTGTCTTCAGGACTACACCGGATTAACCCCGCGCTGACCGTTGTTGGTGCCAACACTTGTTTCGTGGACTCTACAGTCTGGAAGTCGTCAGATTGGATAAGTTATACCTTAAGAACTGCTAACCGTATACCCTTTATTACCTGCTACCTGCATTATCCCTGTTTAACAAGAATGTTCTCCACGCAGGGAGATAAAGAGTTAATGTAAAATATGTTAACCCTTTCTCTGTCTCCTGTCTGTCACTGCATCCCGTGACCTGCTCACAGCTGTTTACAAACTCAAAGGGATTAGCTAGGCAGGGTGCTTATAGTAGCGCAAGCAACATGTGGCCAGGTAATGTGTTGAAAAAAGTCTCAAGGTACACTTTGGAGGAAAGGCAGTACCACTGGATCCATGATTGATCCATTATCTACTGCAAGTGAAATTAGTCATCATGTGCCAAGCCAAAGGAATCAAACAGTCTCTACACAATCCATCAGAAGGTGTTTGCATGACATTGGGCTATGAGCCAGACATACAACTAAGGCTGGAGTCACACACAAGGTAGAAAAATACGGACCGTATTTTACGTCCGTAATATGCATAAATGGTCCCTAAATAGTGCTCCGTATGTCATCCGTTGTCAGGCTGTGGCCACTTATTTTTCTCATGTAAGCATCCGTATGTAATCCGTATGGCACCCGTATACCATTTTTTTCTCGCAACCTTGCAAAATGGACATTTAACGGTTTTGAGGCCTGCACATAATTTAAATCATCAGCACCAACCCTATTTATTGCCTCAACATCAAGTGGCAGCCTCCAATCTGCCCATTATGGTGCTCTGCTTGTGTGGGTGTCTTGCTGGTTGTTAGCAAGCATGTCTGACACACTTCATTTCACCCCAACTGACCGTGTTCTCTTCAACTGGGTTTTGTCCAGGCGCTTTGGCCAGCCATATCCACTGATTGTGGATCTGAGGAGGAGGAGACGCATGTGGGTCCATTCACTTTTGAGGCAATGACTCACAGGAGGTCATTTTCATCCCCTCTAATCTTCTCTGCGGGATCATCGGGAAAAATTTTACAAATATTATCGCATGAGCCTTGCAACATTTGATCTACTCTTGGAGACAGTGCGCCCTGGGATCCTGTGATAATCTTTCAGGACACAAGGTTGCGCAAAGCTATATCTGCAGAGGAGCGACTTCTACTCACATTACGGTATGTGCTACACAACCACATTCTCTATGTTCATGATGTGTTGCCCAAAGTATGTTTTTTTAATTTGTCCTAAGTTTAATGCCTTCATCTTATTCCAGATATATATAAACTTACAGACAAGAATGTTATGTGTAATATGTACTGAATATCACGTAGTGATTGTGCGACAAAATATATGTGTGTTAGTAGATATGAATCACTAACAAGTTTGGTATGTATGTACCTGGTGTTTTGTTAATTTGTGCATTCTAAAATGTTCCACTTCTGTTGTTCTTCAGCTTCCTGTCCACTGGCTTGTCTTATGCCGCCCTCCACCATGAGTTTCTCATTGTAAGATCTACCATTTCAGGCATAGTCAGGTCGACATGTAGTCAAATATTGTCAAGACTACATCAACTCGTCATGCCCCAGCCCACGATGGAAGACTAGTTGAGGATATCAAGGGACTTTGAGGAGGAATGCCAGTTTCCTAATTGTATTGGGGCCCTTGATGGCAAACATATCCGGGTGCGTAAGCTGCCGAACTGTGGCTCACAATTCTTCAATTATAAACAATACTTTTCTGTTGTATTGTTGGCTCTGGCCGACCCTCAATACAAGTTTATAATTGTTGACATTGGGGCCTATGGAAGGACGGGAGACTCTAGAGTCTTCAATACTTCCATTATGGGTCGGCGGCTACGCATCAACCAGTTGGATCTACCACCACCACGCCAGCTACCAGGATCCACTCAAGAATCAGTCCCTTATGTCCTTGTGGCAGATGAGGCGTTTCAGTTAGCACGCAATGTCGTGAGGCCATATCCCCGTCGCAACCTGGACCACCGGCACTGAATTTGTAACTTGCGCCTATCACGTGCTCGGCAACTGGTGGAGTGTTCCTTTGGCACTCATTGGGCCAAATGGGGGGTCCTCCAGTCTGCCATTCAGCTGAGAGAACAAAATGTAAATGAAGTAATTAAAGCATGTGGCGTTAGCCATAACTTCACCAGGATACATGATTGTTCCTCCTCTGCTGGTGATGTGCGTGGGTCAGACAATGTACGTAGGGCGAGACCACCTATCAACCCTCAACGTAGACCGCTCTCTGGGCTCAAAGTGCGTGATATTTTCACAAATTACTTTATGTCACCTGAGGGGGAAACTTCTTGGCAAGAGCATGCTGTGTCTATGCTGTAAATGTTTGTTTTTGGGCTTTGGGAAACTATATATATTACAACCCCTTATGTCTTTTCTCTGTTTATAAATCAATGTGTAAGCATATTGCAGCATGTCGTGATGTAAGGGCATCATTGATAAAGACAACAACAATTGAAAGATAAAACTTTTTATGCATCCTTTTTTTAAAGGCCTTGTGAAGCCTTTTGTTAATTAGCAAAATGGCCAGAATTGGCCTTAGAACACAAATTTTTATAATGTTACAATACAGCATTTAACCACAAAAACACGCACAAAGTTATAAATTGTAGTATGTGGGGGGGGGGGGAGGAGGCAGCAGCCCAGCCTGTGTTGCCTGATGGCTAGTGTGGCCACCTTGGCCCTTGGCCTGTGCGGGGGCATACTCTTGCCCATGATGGAGGTAGTGGGCCGGCTCATGGGCTTTAGGTGGATACTGGGCACTATATTGGAGACGACTCTCCTGTTGAGTCTGGTAGGGCCATGAGTCAAAACCACCAAAATGGCCATGTTGTCCCCAACCAGATTGGGGAATGGTGTGAGGTGTAGGCCCACATGTAGGAGGATCCTCAGACCCTGATTGAGCAAGCATTTGGGGGTGTGGGTTAAGACGCATGAGATTCCTGGGTGACAGCTGCCACCTCTCCAGAAGCTCAAACAGCTCATAAGGGGTATTGGGGGGTGTGCTTGCATCAATTAGGATCTGAATGGATCCTCGCACACGTAGCCGCACCTCATGGGGAATGGAACGAAGATAATGGGCAAGGCTGTGTGAGTACTCCTCCTCCCCATCATCAGTGGCAACTCTGTTACGAGAATTTTGGTCCCCTGTATCCACATTGGTCGTGGTATCAGTGGCAGGGATATGGCGCCTTCATCTACGTCGCCTGGATTGCACAGCAGGCTGGAGGGAGCCCTCTAGCTGAACAGTTGGGCTGCTGCTGTTGCCCTGTTCATCCTGGATGTCGGGTGGCGATGCAGCTGACGGTCCTTGTTGTGGCTCTGTTCCTGGTGGTGGCCCAGGTTCTAGGGCAGGATCAGGTCGAGCCGGAGAAGTGACTTGGGCCTGGCTCCTTGGAAGGTCACAAGATGGGCCAGACACCTCAACCCCTCCACCTACAGGATCGATGATGGCCTCTGATTCAGACCTTGTCTCCCTTTCAGTGATGTTAGACTGAGTTCTGTGATTAAATATAAAATGTAGAAAAAGGAAATTTTTGATCGGGCCTTATAAAGCATTTGTGTCATGTGGTGTTTTTGTTATACTTACGGTCTGAGATCCATAATTGGAGCGAGGAACGAAAGGCAGTCGAAATAAACATATTTCCGCTTTGTGTGGGCCCCTGGAACACTTCTTGTCCGCTGCTGGCGCTCACGGCGATACTGGTCACGGATGCTGCGCCAGCATCTCATCACATCTTCGACTGCAATGTGACATAAAAGAATTAAAACTTAAAATTTGCTGAAAACAAGTTTTTGAACTAGTATCAAAGTCATGTGGCCTACTAGGGTGTGAGTTCTACCCAGGGTGGCATATAACATTGGTGCAACCAGGCCAGATGCACAGGGTCACAGTAGCTCATGTGGCAAGTAGCAACTCTTTAAACTGTTTTTGTTAGGCATTATGAGGAGCTTGGGGACAGTCTAACATTCTCTCAGGGTCAAACAGTGGGTCCAAAAATAATTTACAAGCCACAAGAGCCCAATATCAGAAACACAGGATGTGGGGGGGGCCTACTTGTTAATTTTTTTGGGGATGGCAGGTAATTTACCATACATAATTTATGTGTACGTACTTATGTGCTGCTGTTCCTCACGTGGCCGATCACCAAAATCAAGGAACATTTTGCGACATATGCGCCTCCATGCAGCCTCCTTTCTTGCCCGGTCGGCATAATGTGCAGCCCGTTGGTCCCATAATTCCAGGCGATCATGCACAAGAACAATTAGCAGCTCCACATTCAGATTCTGGTAGGGTGCCATGATGCTGTACTCAGTGGAGGCGTACTTCCTGTATGTCTGGAGCGCTTTTTGAGCTAATTTGCATGTCTAAGCTTCCTGATGATGGATTGGCCCATTTCCTGTGACCAGGAAAAGTCTTGCGTATTTCTCGCAAGTCACACGGGTGGTCCGTGTGAAATGAGATTTTTTGCGCACCCATAGACTTGCATTGGCGTACTATGGTCGTAATACGCTGACCATCGCAGCATGCTGCGATTGGCATGGACCGTAGAAAATACGAGAGAAAAACACGGCTGATGGGAGCTACCCCATAGAGAATCATTGGTCCGTGGGCAATGCGCCTTTTTATCGCCTCTCACTCGTCCGTATTCCTCTCTAGTGTGACGCCGGCCTAACTTTTTAACCTCACGCCATCGCTCTAATCAAGGTCAGAGCAAAATGGCAATAGATACCAGACTATGGGCCTGTCCTCTTCAGAAAGGTGTCCTATTGTTGACTTGGATGGAGCGACAGCTGGGGATTGATCTGTTGACCAAGCGGTCCACACCATGAAAATGCCTTAATGAGGTAATGTCACAGCGGTCATATTCAGAGTTGCGAATTTGACCTTTTTTTCTGGACGACTGATCAAAAAATATTGGACAAACAATATTTCTACAGATATACTGGAAAACCATAAATCATCATGATTATAAGTGATCCGTGTCTAGAGCCCATAATTCTGATATGAAGACAACAGCTGCATTCACTGTAAACTATAAAATTACAGTAAAAACTTTGTATATACGTTTCTTCAGCATCAAAAAAAAAAAAAAAAACATGGACACCTTCAAAATTATTTTTATGGACAGGGAAATTTTTTTTCTATATTTCTTGGACTGTCCAGGAATTTCTGGACAATTTTCAACTCTGGTCTTATTCCTGGGATTAAGGTGTGGGGTGGCATAATGTAATCTTGTGTAGTACTTGAGCATGATGACATCTGCTACGTACTCTATCCTCTATAAAATATAATGGAGAACATGTGGTTTTGTTAAAGGGCAGGAATAGGCCAGCAAGGAATTTTATTGCTAGTGTAAATGAGGTCTTAATAAGGTGAAGTGTATTTTCAGATATTTGCACCGAATTTCTTGTAGTAATGATTCTCAGAACCACTATTAATATATATAGGAATATAAAAATGTTATGTATTACTATATGTTATAGCTGATTTGTGCCAAAACCTTCTGCAGAAAAAACTGTGCACACTAGAGGAGGCCAGACAGAGATAAGAAAGTATATCTATGACTAAGCTGCAGTTGTTGGGTGGATTTCAACTCTCTTGATCCTACAGTTTTGACTTGAGAAGCACCAAGAGATGTGTCTGATGATAACGTCTTTCTGCTCACACCATAGTCTTCTTCAGTCAACCCCAAGAAAAATTTTTATGGTACATGAACAGGTCAGATATCCAGTATCAGTATTTTGGATGAGATTTCAGCCACACGCAATGGAGGCAATCTGCAGCAGAAATTGATTATTGTGGCAGGTTAGTTTTCACAGAATTTACCGTTGAAGATAAAGTCACAGCATTTTCACTTTGAAATCAGCACAATTTGGTGAGAATTTTGCCACAAAAGATTGTCCACAGTGGATAAGTCACATGTGGACATACCCTTAATGTGAAATCAGAGCAGATGACGGTTCTTAATGCAACAGACCCCAAAATCCTGGTGGCAAAACGTATAGTTTCCAAAGTGCCTGGAAAAAGGGAAGACCTACCGGTGAAGGCAAACCTTCCATATGCCACATCAACCCTGCAAAAACCTAACACATAGAAGCACTTTTGATGGGTTTCCAGCACCTGACACTGAGATATGCCATTACTATGCAGAGCCCAGGCGTCCAATCGCATTTTTGAGGAGACATGACAACCATTGAAAATTTCTGTGTGCCATACTATGATGCCAACTCTAACGCGATGCCATACCTGTACATTTTTTTAACCTCCACCTACAGTCTCACCTGGTGTGTATTTTGCTTCAGTATTTTTAGATAAATAAGAAAAAATGGGTGAAACTTACAGAAAAAAAGATTTATTGGATAGAACTTCTTTATATTCTAAATGGTCACAGATTACCGACCTGTCCAGTGGAATGGAGAATCACAAATCTATTCTCTTATCTGTAGTGTGAGGCAGTAAGGGGATCATATGCGAGGGTCGATATATATCTACCAGTGTTTTGAGGCCGCTGGAGTGCATTTCAGTCACATGCATAGCTGTGTTTGCAGTGCAAAATAAAAGTAAGTGTGGACCTAGTCAAGTTATTTGGTCAAGGCAATGTTTAGGAAAACCCGATTAGGGCTTTAATTTTTGGAGCGAACTACAAGATGGTAGTGGGGCCGTTCGCTCCCTCCAGCCAGGTCTTACAAGTGACCCACGGCCACATTTAAAAACCCTTCAACAAAAAAAAAAACCCTGTGTCAGTCTGGATTTGCAAACTGCAGAGCATGTGTCTCTGCAACATCCGACTTGTGTGAGGTAACACGGACCAAGGATAGCAAAACGTCTGGCACCTGCCCCCAGCGTGGCACAGCGGTGCAGTCGTCCATGGTAACAGATCTCAGATATAGACTGCTTTGATGCCCTGGCTGCGATCCGGAGAATAGTATTTGTTTTCCAGTTGTGAGTTTCTTTGGACAGTAAAAGACATTTGCTTTGTACTTTTATGTGGTCCCTGCCTATCTGTTGAACTGCATCAACCCCGCTGCACTACACTAGATACCTCCCATAAACAAGTTTGATACCTTGGAAAAAAATAGCCATTTTCTCACAAAATTTAGCAAATCCTTTAAAAAAAAAAATTGTGGGTTTCATACTAAGGGCCCATACTCACATGAAAGAAACTCGGACGGTCTCGCACGTCAATACCCAGCACTGCAGACGGCACCCGGATCGGAGCGTTCAGCTGCATAGAAATACATGCAGCTGAATGCTCTGCTCCCGAGTGCCAGCGGCAGTGCCAGGTATGGAAGTGTGAGACTTGTGTGAGTTTCTCGCATGCGAGTATGAGCCCTAAGGGCCAAACTTCTGGGTACGAAGTCTTCGACACACATACATACAATATGTGATTGTCTATTGTCCTTACTACTTCACCACATAATATATTTATATAATCACATAGTCAGGCTTCAGTAGACAGAATAGCGTGGTTATTGATTAAAAAAAAAAAATACTTAAATCACATTTGTGACTGTTTGTGGAAAATAACATGTGATAATTGTATATTTATGCAGCATTTTCAATTTGCGCTTATCAGTATTTAGCAGGTTTCCATTGTAGATAAATATCAGGATAATCTCTGTAGAGCAGAATATGCCTACAGTATGAAAACACTTTTTTCACCCAGATTTATTAATAGTTTTGTCCAATTGTTTTATTAGCGATGGAAAATTATTGAAATCACCTTTACTCTCGGTTTCCAGTTAGTGCAAATCTCATTACTGCCAACAAATAGAACGGATTATACTTTAATGTTCACGATTATGGAAAGATATCATTAGTGGATAAGTTTTATGTTTCAGGAATGGAAAAATGTGAAAAATATGTGTTATCAGGGAATCTAAAATATTCCAGTAATGTAACATAGCATCTATTTAAAGGTGTTCTCCATGAAAAAAAAGTAATTAACAAGAAAATATGATAAATTCCTGAATAACTTTAATTAGCAAATATTGCTCCTTTTGACTAGCAACGTAATAACTACAGGATTAAAATGGCCACCTTGACTATCCGATGTAATACTGTATATACCAAGGGAGCCGAGGCAAGAAGAGGCTGCAAGCATTGCGGTCCACCTTGATTACATGATCTAATAGTGGAGACACCAGAGATGCTGAGGTAAAGAGAGGCTGCTCACACTGCTGTCCACCATATCCATCCGATATAATACTGGAGATAACTTTGGGGGGGATCCAATAAGAAAAAGATTCTCACACCACTTTCCACACTGTCTATCTGATCTAATACTGAAGATACCAGTCTGCCGGTACAGTTCAAAGCAATGATGGAGGAGAGCGTCAGCTGACACTCCCTCTCCCATCATTCCCCGCTGCCTCTGACACTGCAGGCGCACGATGACGTCATTGCGCACTCACTGTGTGCCGGCAGTGCAGCCGCTGAGACAGGAGCCGGGAGCAGCACGGGCACGAGGAGACGAGTATGTTTTTTTTTTTCTTTTTACTATAACAGTGAGTACTGGGCTGTGGGGCCGTGCTATATACTATTGGGGGGTACATTATATTCTATGGGGGAGGCTGTGTTATATACTATGGGGGGTATATTATATTCCATGGGGGGCTACATTATATTCTATGGGGAGGTGGGCTGTATTATATTCTGGGGGTGCTGTATTCGATTTTATGAGGGAGGATTGCATCATACTCTTATGGGGCTACATTATATTTTATGGGGAGGTGGGCTGTATTCTATTCCATTCGGGGCTACATTATATTCTATGAGTGGTGATTGCATCAAACTCTGAGGGGGGCTGCTTTATATTCTATGGGGGTTACATTATAGTCTGTGGGGTGGCTGCATTATGCTTTATGGTGTGGATGAATTATACTATATGTGGGCTGCATTATACTGTATCAGACTATGGGGAATGCATTATACTATATGATGAACTATGGGGTGCCTTATACTATGGGAAGTGAATTGTACTACATGGATGACTATGGCGGTGCATTATACTATATGGAACACTATGAGAAGTGTATTATACTATGTGGAGAACTGAGCAGTGTATTATACTATGTGGAGGACTGAGCAGTGTATTTTAATATATGGAGGACTATGAGGAGTGTATTTTAATATATGGAGGACTATGAGGAGTGTATTTTAATATATGGAGGACTATGAGGAGTGTATTATACTATATGGAGGACTATGTGAAGTATATAATACTATATGGGGAACTGAGGAGTGTATAATACTATATGGAGGACTGAGGAGTGTATTATACTATATGGAGAACTATGGGGCAAATTATATTATATGGAGGAATATGGGGTGTGCATTTTACAATATAGAGGACTATGAGGAGTATTATACTAAACAACCAAAATGTTGCATATTCATTGAGTGATTGGATTGTTTATGCAATATTGTTCTCAGCAGCACATCACTGGTGTAAACTGTAGCTGTGCTGCTGATAACATGACACTGTATGGTGATTTATTAGTGATCCATTAGTGATTGTTCTGTTCACATCATTCTTTCTCAGAAGGTGGAAAGAGGCCAGGAAACAAGCGATGAACAATTTCAATATTGTCGATCACACTCATTTAGCGTCCTGAACTCCGCACATGTAAATACAACCAAAATGCTTCTGTGTGATGTACAATATGTTAGCATTTGGGGCCCAATTTTAAACTTTGCCTAAAACTGGCCCTGGTACTGAGATAAGAAAATGCTGCTCACACTGCTGCCCATCCTGTCTATCGGATCTTATACTGCAGGTACCAGTAATGCTGATGTAAGAAGAGGCTGCTCACACTACTGTCTACCATGTCAGTCTGATCTGATACTGAAGACAATATGGGGAATGAGGTAAGAAGAGGCTGCTTACACTGCTCTGCACCTCTTTCTGAATGCAGAACAGCTGCAGTAGCTTGGAGATAACCTATACCATGTACTGATAAGTCATCTCCAGATATAAAGAGCAGAGCTTCCTCCTGCATATGGGCACATGAATCTGTCCTAATAACAGGTTTATCACTGTAACAATGTATCTATTTCCATTCTATATTGATTACATCCCTACATCCCTAGACATAAGGAACATGGTTTGCTAACTAAAAAAGGTATTTGAGCATTTATTTAGGATGATATTTCCTTTATTTTTTTTTCTTGAATCTCTTCAACCCCTTAATGACCCCTGACTCCGCTGGGCGGGGCTTATTCAACTGCTCCCCCCCTCCCTGTCTTGCTCTACGCATTTCTTCTTGTGTAGAGCAAGACAGGGAGGAGGGGAGCAGTTGAATAAGCCCCGCCCATCGGACCGGACAGTGGCAGTTTACATACATCTGAACCGATATAAAAAAGGTATTTACGCATGAAAGGTGCGGGGTCAGGGGGAAGCAAAAGTACTAAGAGAATCCTTATGTGACACACAATTGAATGATATCATTATATGACATCTCAAAAAAGGGGTGACAGACTCCCTTTAACAGCGGTCGCTAAGGGGCCTTATTACTCAGCGCCACTTTTTAACGCTGCTGAGGAATAAGAGTATAGTGCCGCCCAGCGGCAGCGATTCCTGCAGGTGTCAGCTGCACATACATGACAGCTGACACCCTGCAATATCTGACCTGGCCAGTTTTGCAACCAGTGCAATTAACCCCTTAATTATCGCTGGCAATGGTGACCGTAGTATTTAAGTTGTTGCAAGGGGGTCACAAGACCTCCTTAGTAACCATCAGACCTAGTGATGAGAATCGCGGGTCCCAATGTTTACCATGGTACCCTGAGGTTATGTCATGACCCCAGTTTATGGTGGTCTGTGGGATCCAGCTGGGTCTCACAGGCTGTGTCAGTGAGACACAGACTGCTATCATGCACTGTTGTATACAAGTACTGCAGTGTATGAGACCAGCAATCAAAACAAAAATTATACATGTCCCACAGTGAAAAAGTGTAAAAAAAAAATGAAAAAGTAAAGTAAAAATAACACCAAAAAATGCACACAAGTGACAAAAAGTTCTTTTGCCACTCAAAACACAGCATTTGTGATAAGGCAAAAAAAAAAAAAAAAAAAAAAAAAAAAGGCACACAATTGGTGTTGCGGCATCCAGGACGATCCACTCTAAAACTGGCGCATTACTTATTCAGTATGGCGAACATTGCAAAAAAAATAAAAAGCATAAAAATGTTGCTTTTTCATCATAGTGACTCACTAAAAAGCAATCAAAAAGTCATATGTAAAAAAAAAAAAAAAAAAAAAAATTATGTATAACTGAAAACCCCAAGTTGTCCCCATAAAAAAAAAACCAATATGGCTCATTCGGCAAAATAATAAAAACGTTACTGCTCATAGCATGGTGCAGAAAATTTCATTTTTGTAAAATGCCATTTGTACAGTAAAACAATAAAGCATAAAAAACAGTATAAATCTGGCATTACTGTAATCGTACTGACCCAATCAACAAATGGGTCTTCTCACATTTACCACATGGTGAACAGCGAAAAAAATAAACAAATGAATTGTTGGCTTTTGTTCATTCTGTGTTTGAAAAATCCGAATAAAAAGATAAAAAATTATTATGTGCCCCAAAATGGTAAACAAGAAATCTGCAACTTGCCCTGCAAAAAAATAAGCCCTCATACAGCTGTTTGCCAAGAAATAAAAAACTTACAGCTCTTAGAATATGACAACAGAAAAAAACAAAAAAAAACTACTTTTCATAAAAAAAAAATTATTTTACTGTGTGATAACAAAACCTAAAAAAAAACCTATAAGTTTGGTAATACTGTAGTAGCACTGACTCGAAAAGTAAATCCGCTTTATCACTTACACCACACCATGAACCGCATAAAAATAAGAACTATTCTTGTACTGCTGTCTGTTTATTTTGACTCCCAAAAATCAGAATAAGGCTTTGCTCACATTTATCCTGCGCCCTCTGCTGAGCGCTAACTTCAGGGTTTCCATGCAACTTCCCCCAAACTACGATTCAGACAAAACCCCTGACAGAACCACTCATTTATGAGGCAGATGGAGTCATTTTGGACTGGTTTGTGTTCCGGTGGTGTCCCATCATTTTAGGCATCTTTTCGTTCACAAGTATGGTTGACCACAAATCTGTGCAAGCCTAAAAAGATGCATACCACCGGAGACAATGTCAAACAGACTCCAAAGTGTCTTCATCTGCTTCATTATGGTGAATGGTTCCGTTGGGAGTTTCATCTGAATCACATTTTTGTGGGACTTACACGAGAACCCCAATGCAAGTGATCAGCGTAGAACACAAGAATGTGATCCAATTTTATACTGAAAATGATCGAAAAAGGTTATGTACCCCAAAATGTTACCAATTAAAGCCCTAATTTATCCCTCACAAACCAACCCCCACTCAGGTCCGTCTTCTGTCACTGGAACTAGGGGTTCCCACGTTACTGCTTGAACAAAGACTCTGGAAAAGTGACATGGCTCCTGCCCCCTCAAATAATATCCAATGAATTCTGGGCTCCCTAATCCATTCTTCTGAGCCTCACTGTGCCTAAACCACAGTAAGCGGCCACATGTTTGGCATTATTTCAGCGGGGAGAGAGCACTTAATTTAAAGGGTGCGTGTCTACAGAAGCACAATTTGGACACAATGTATGGGGGCGTTACACTTTTACACTTTATGGGGACACAATGTATGGGTACTAAACTGGGATATTTGCAATTCTCCAGTATAAAGCATAACATTGATGTTACAAAATAGTCACTGTGGCCATAGAGGAATTCATTAAGAGGTGCAATTTGTACACAGGGGTCACATTTGGGGTTTTTCCGTTATTCTGGCACCTTCGGGGCTCTGCAAATGTCGCCCGTAAACTATTCTAGCAAAAACTGTGCTCCAAAAGCCAAATAGGGCTCCTTCATTCTCAGCCAGTAATTTCTGATATGTGGGACATCCCTGCATTTGGGAGAAATTGTGCAATAAATTATGGGGTTCAGTTTCACCTATTGCGTACCTGACAAATGTGCAGCAAATACAAAAAGTATTAAGTTACGTACCGGTAACGGTATTTTTCGGAGGCCCATGACAGCACCACGAGAGAGGGGATCCGCCCTATAGGAACAGGAAACCTACAGATACAGAAGGGCGGCACCTCTCCCACGCATCAGTTGGATTACAGAGCTTGAGAGGCTACCATGGTTAGTACACAACATATGATATATACAAACCTATCTACCCTATTTAACAGAATTATTTCATACCATCTCCCACATAAGGTGATTCTATGAACAAACTTCTAAGGAGTGCACCCCTATATGTGAACAAGGGAGGGAACTAAGGGTGCTGTCATGGGCCTCCGAAAAATACCGTTACCGGTACTTAACTTAATACTTTATTCGGACTCCCATGACAGCACCACGAGAGAATTACAGAGATGTAAACTAACTTAGGGAGGGACTACAGCCTGCAGCACCCTTAGCCCGAAGGTGAGGTCTGAGGAGGCACCCATGTCTAACCGATAGTGGTTAAAAAAGGTGGAAGGAGATGACCAGGTGGCCTCCTTACATATTTGATCAATTGATACTCCAGATCTCTCCGCCCAGGATGATGCCATGGCCCGAGTGGAATGTGCCCTCAGGTTCTGTGGAGCCGGACCGCCACCTGCTGTGTAGGCAAGAGAGATAGCCTCCCTAATCCACCCTGCTAATGTGCGTTTTGATACTCTGTATCCTTTCCTGGAACCTTGGAAGGATAGGAATAATGCGTTCTCCTTCTTCCAAGGATCCGTGGCTGCTAAATATGTCAGTAAGCATCTTCTAATATCTAACGCCTGGAGTTTCTGCTCTTTAGGGTTGGTTGGGTTAGGGAGGAAGGAAGGCAGAACTATCTCCTGTGTCCTGTGGAATTGTGTTGCTACCTTGGGAAGGTATGCTGGATCTGGCCTTAGGATCACTCTATCCTGTAAGAACTCTGTGTAAGGAGGCAATCTGGAGAGTGCCTGTATGTCGCTCACCCTACGTGCGGATGTTATTGCTACCAGGAATGCTGTTTTAAGAGATATAATCTTTAGTGAGGCGGAATCTAAAGGTTCAAACGGACTTTCTGTCATGGCTGTAAGGACTAAGTTTAAGTCCCACGGTACGCATCTGTCTTTGTGTATAGGTCTCGATCTGGCCGCTGCTCTGATGAACCTTGCTACCCAATAATCTTTTGCAATATCAGCTGCAAACAGGGCCCCTAAGGCTGAAACTTGTACTTTTAGCGTACTTGTGGAGAGACCCAATTCGAAACCTTTCTGGAGAAATTCCAGAATATGTTTCGTGGGAATTCCATCTCTGATGTCAAAGTGAAAGGTGGATAGGAAGCGTTTCCAGGTCCTAGCATAAATATTAGTGGTGGTTAATTTTCTGCTTCTTAGGAGGGTGTCAATTAAGTTCTTGGAGAACCCTCTATTTTTTAATAGTGACCTTTCAAATACCACGCCGTCAAATGAAATCCCGCTACTTGTGGGTGGCTGACTGGCCCCTGGTAGAGGAGATCCGGATGGTTCGGCAGTACCCAGGGATCGCCTACCGACATGGTCCTCAACCACGCGAACCAGGTCCTCCTGGGCCAAAAGGGGGCAATCAGTATGACTCTTGCCTGATCCTCTCTGATCTTCCTGACTACCAGGGGAAGAAGATTCAATGGTGGGAAGGCGTATGCCAGAGAAAAGTCCCATCTTATCAGTAGGGCATCCACCGCCAGGGGATTTTCCCTGGGGTTCAGAGAGCAGAACAATCTTTCTTTTCTGTTTTTTCTGGTGGCAAAGAGGTCTACCTCTGGCTGGCCCCATCTGCGGACAATCTGGCGGTAAATGTCTTTGTTCAAAGCCCATTCTCCTTGTCTTAGAGCCTTGCGGCTTAAAAAGTCTGCTCTTACATTGTCCTTTCCGCTGATGTGGAGCGCGGTCAAAGATAGACAATTTCTCTCTGCTATCTGGAGGAGCCGTTCTGTTATCTGCATCAGAGCGCTGGAGCGGGTTCCACCTTGGTGGTTGACATATGCTACCGCTACCTGGTTGTCCGAGTGTATCCTCACATGATGGCCCTGCAGGTAGATAATGAGTTTCTTGACTGCTTGCTCTATCGCCAATAGTTCTCTCTGGTTGGATGAGATTTCAGAATTAGAATCCCACTGGCCCTGTACCACTATGTCCCCCATATGGGCTCCCCAACGAAAGGAACTTGTGTCTGTGGTTATAATACGGGTTATCTGTGTTATCCAGGGTACCCCTGACGCTAGGTTCTCGCTCTGAAGCCACCATCTCAGTGATGTAACAGTTGAGGGGCTTAGACACATCCGACCTTGTAAGGAGCCTCCAAGGGCCCTGCTATTAATCAAGACGTCGTTTTGAAGGGTTCTGGTATGGAACTGTGCCCACCTTACTGCTGGGATGCATGAAGTTAGAGAACCTAACAGGGACATGGCCTGTCTGAGGGTCATAGATGGATTATCCATTGCCCGAAGAACCTGCTCCTGTATCTTTTGTAATTTATCTAGTGGTAGCAGGCACCGCTGAGTGTCTGAATTTAGTATCAACCCTAAAAATTTCTGTATTTAAGGGCTGGAGTCGGGATTTCTCGTAGTTTAAAATCCATCCCAGGTTTTCTAACCTGGATCTAGCTTTTTCTATCTGGGATTTACAATGACCCACCGATTTTCCTACAATCAAGAAATCGTCTAAATATGGAATGATTAAGACGTCAACCTCTCGTAAGTGAGCCATAACTTCGGCCACTAACTTTGTAAAAACCCTGGGTGCTGCTGAGAGACCAAAGGGAAGGGCTCTATACTGAAAATGACGTACTGTGCCCTCTACTGAAACTGCCACCCTCAGGAACTGCTGGAAGTCTGTATGGATAGGTACATGATAGTACGCGTCTTTCAAATCTATGACTGCCATAAAACAACCTTTAAACAATATTTTTATTGTTGTATTAATGGACTCCATTTTGAATTTATGATTAATCAAAAACTCGTTAAGGGAACGAAGGTTTATAATCGTTCTGAATGTGTTATCAGGTTTCTGGATTAGAAACAGGGGAGAGTAAAACCCTCTTCCTCTTTCAGCCTCTGGAACCTCTACCAGAACATTTTTCTGACATAGGCTCAAGACTTCCGCTTCTAAAGCCGCTTGTTCGAGATGAGATCTTAAGGGGGTCAGTTTAAAGGTGTCCCGCGGGATCTGGGTAAATTCCAACCTAAGCCCGGTGGATATTACCTTGCGCGCCCAGTCACTATTCGTAATCTGTGACCATGCCGGGAAGAAGGAAGGATGACAGTCTACCCCCTACGGGAACCGCTAGTCATTGATTTGGTTTCTTTTGATCTCTCGACGAGCGTGTAAACATATAGCCCGTACCTCGTCTCCTTCTGTCTTCCCATCTGGGTCGATCTCTAACAGGCGAAGAGTTGCGCCTTCTCCCCTGGCCAAATCTCCTACCAAATGGGCGACGGTAGGACGCTGATGAAAGGTTTGGGAACCTTTTCTTGTCGTCCCCCGCCTTTTCAAGCAGCTCGTCTAGGACAGTTCCAAACAAATATTCGCCCTCACATGGAATCGCACAGAGCTTTGCTCTGGACTGGATGTCTCCCTGCCAGCACTTTAGCCACAGGGCTCTGCGAGCTGCGTTAGAGAGACCTGCTGCTCTGGCGGCCATTCTCACTGCATCCGCTGAGGCATCTGCTAGGAAGGCTGCTCCCTCTTGGATGGTCGGTAGGGCCCCAAGAATTGTCTGTCTTGATGTACCCTGTTTTAGTTGTGACTCCAACTGGTCCAACCAGACCATCATGGACCTGGCCGTGCACGTTGAAGCCACTGCTAGTCTTAAGGACCCGGCCGCCATCTCCCAGGTGTTTTTCAGGAAAGTATCAGCTTTCCTGTCTAAGGGATCTTTAAGGGATCCCATGTCCTCAAAGGGGAGCGAGGATTTTTTTGATGCCTTCGCAATGGCAGCGTCTAATTTGGGGGCTCTGTCCCAAGAACTTACTGCCGGATCGTCGAAGGGGTATCTCCTTTTGAGGGCTGGTGGTAGCGACCCTCTTTTGTCCGGTCTTTTCCACTCTCTGTGGATCAGATCCTGTATCTTTTGGTTTAACGGAAAGACTCTCCGCTTCCTCTGTTCCAGCCCACCGAACATGACATCCTGCATGGATAAATGGGGCTTAGGCTCCTCTACTTCCATTGTCCCTCTGACTGCTTTGACCAGCTTGTCTACCCGGTCAAGAGGCAGACAAAATCGCCCCGAGTCCTCTTCTCCTGAGGAGGACGAGGGAGATGAAGCCTGGGAGTCTCTGCTTTTTCTCCACTCTGCCGAGGAATCAGACTCCGCCGGGACCTCGCCCCTTAGACTTTGCGGCTGAGACAAGGACTTTAGGGTTTCCCTCATTTCTACCCTGACAATGTCTCTCAAACTCGCCGCTACTGCAGGCGACTCTTCTGCCACCGTCTGCTGAATACAGGGGGGGCACAATCTTTTGAGGCATGCGTCCGGTAATGGGCATGCACAGAGTGCGCATTCCCTATGCTTATTTTTATTTGTAGCTTTTTTTCCCTAGAAAAAGAAAAACACAGAAGGGGGGTCCCGTCACTGAGTGAACTTTCACGAAGATCACTTACCAGTGCCACAATCAAGTACCGGAGAACGAGGGGGATTTCTTTCAGCCGATGCTCCTGTCTGCCTGGAGGAGCTCTTACGAGTGGACTGGTCACTTCGTCCCGCATTACTGTCACGGGACCCTTTCTTTTTCTGTTTGACCTGCCGAAGGTCATCCAGGGGCGGCAGTGATGTTTGCCGCTGCTGCCCTTGCTTCTGCCGCTGCTGCTCTCGATCGCTTTCCATCACCACTGCTGCTGCTGCTGCACACTGCATGTAGTAATGTGGCCAAGGCAAGGAACCCTGCCCGGGTCCCGCCTAAATACCCCTCCTCTGGTCAGCAGTATCCATGCCTCGCCCCTCCCCCCCCTTAACGGAGCTCCCTACCCCAGCTGGCGCCCGACCCCGCGCCATCGGTGTTTCCGATGGGCGCCCCCATCTTGGGATCGCCGCGCATGCGCAGTAGCGCGCTGACCCGGAAGCGCCTCCTCCGCCCGCCCCCTGACGTCACCGCTACCCCGGAAACGCCGGAAGCCCCGCGGGACGCCCTGGAGCTCCGGAGCAGCGCCCGGTCGCAGCCCCCTGCACAGCGCTGCCAACCTATCTGCGCCGCCGGAGCCGGGAATCCCCAGGGGGGTAATACTTACCGGCGGCGGCTTAATTCCGGAGACGGCCATCCTCCGGACGCCGCTCCCTGCTGTCCACGCCACCGCCGTGACACCCATCCTGGGCCACCGTGGCGCCTTCCAGAAAATCCGAACCAGGCCGAGGTAGGAGACCCCCTCGCTACCAGTGTCGGCTGGCCGGCCTGGGATCCAATTCTTCTGCAGGATCCCGTCCCCTCAGGAACAGGAAACCAACTGATGCGTGGGAGAGGTGCCGCCCTTTTGTATCTGTAGGTTTCCTGTTCCTATAGGGCGGATCCCCTCTCTCGTGGTGCTGTCATGGGAGTCCGAATAAATTACATTTTTACAACAAAAATGTCATATTTCCACATCTCAATGTTGTAAAATTCTGTAAGGCACATAGGTTCAAAATACTCACTACACTTTTAGAAGAATTCCCCAATATGGGGTCACCTGGGGGGTTTCTGCTATTCTGGCACTTCGAGGCTCAGCTAATGGAACCCACAATCTATTCAAATAAATCTGCATTCTAAAAGCCAAGCTGCGCTCCTTCACATCTGACTCCCGTCATGTGCTCAGTACATGTACAACCATATATGGGGTACTGACACTTTCGGGAGAAATTGCTTCAAAAAAAATTGTGGGGTCCAATTCTCTCATTACCCCATTATCAGTGTAAATTATAAATTTGGCGCTAAAATAGTATTTTAACTAAAATGTTTTGTGAATCACCTCTAGGTTAAAATGCTCAGTATGCCCCTAGATGAATTCCTTGAGAGGTCTAGTTTCCAAAATGGGGTCATTTGTGTGAGTTTTTATACTATTTCCGCATGTAAGGGGTTCTCAAAATGCAACATGGCATTCCAGTCTATTCCAGATAAATAGCGCTCTTTCCATTCCTCCCCCTGCCATGTGCCCAAACAAAAGTTTTTGACCACATATGGAATATCACATTTAGGAGAAATTGCATAACAAATTATGGGGTCCGTTTTCACCTATTATCCATTGTAAAAATTACAAATTTGGGGTTAAAACAACATTTTTGTAAAAAAATGAAAATTCTCCATAAGATGACCTACTGTTATAAAATTCTGTGTAGTAACTGTGGGTTAAAATTGGTCACTATACCCCTGTATAAAATCTGCAAGGGGTGTAGTTTCCAAAACGGGGTCACTTTTGGGGGGTTTCCACTGTTAAGGCACATCAGGGGCTCTACAAACGTGACATGACACCCACAGACAATTTCATCAAAGCCTGTGTTCCAAAACCTTACTCCTTCCTTTCAGAGCCTTGCCATGCACCAGAACGCTAGTTTTATCCCAAGAAATTGGACTTTTTTGTTCCATTTTCTCCTGTTATGGGGTATTGTCAAAAGGAAGATGAGACACCAGATCCAACAATGCAGACGAGCTGAAGTTTGCTATCAAAGCAACCTAGGCTTCCATAACACCTCAGCAGTGCCACAGGCTGATTGCCTCCATGCCACGCCGCATTGATGCAGTAATTGATGCAAAAGGAGCCCTGACCAAGTATTGAGTGCATTTACTGAGCATACATTTTTTGTTCAGTAAAAAATTACTGAATTTTTTGTTCAAATAAATGACTTTGCTGTGTGTATGTTTTTAACTTAAACTGACGAGGCTAGTAATGAATGGGGGGGTTTTATAGACACCTCTCCATTACTAACCCCTGGACTTGATATCTCCTGACATTAGAAAGCTGACATCAACCCCAATACCATTACCCCACTTGAAAACGCACCAGGGAAAGTGGGAAGAGCTGAATTGGCCCATCTGATGGAAGTACCCATTCTGTGGCAGCTGAGGGCTGATGTCCTTAGTTTGGGAGGGTGCCAATATCCATGGCCCCTTCAAAGGCTATTAATATCAGCCCACAGCTGTCTGACTAGCCTTTGATGGTTATAAAGTAAAAAGGGGGACTCCACTTAATATCATCCCCCAGCTGGTTAAGAAAAACATGGGGGACTATAAGCAACTTTTTTCTTTTATTCTATGAATCTATTCTGATGGTCCATGCTGTGAATTTACTGTACTTAGCTGATGAAGTGTCTGATGAAGTGTTGAGTTTTCTATGAAATGGGTCTATAAAGCAAAGAATAAAAGCATGGCATGCGCATGGTCCGTGTGCCACGCAATTTTTTTCTCGTGCACATTGATAGTCAATGTCAAGCTTCTGCAATTTTATGTGGCCATAACGCAGCATGCTGCAAATTTTTCCTCACCCCAATTCCAGGTGAGAAAAGGTAGCAGATGATCGATGCCTAAATGACTAACATATGAGGTTTTCTCACATTGTACTCACTGAGTTTAAACACAGATGAAAGTGAACCCTAATAGTTGTCCTGTGGACAGATTCTCCCACCTGAGCTGTGAATATCTGCCGTTCCTCCAGAGTGAGCATGAGCCCCTTGGCTGCTTCTCTATTTAGTGCTCTCTTTGCTTATGCTGTCTGCTTAGGTAGAGAGTCATATTGTGATCGGTTTACAGTTGTGCCAAATTGCTTCCAATTTTGGATGACCGAATGAACAGTGGTTCGTGATATGTTCAGAGCTTTGGCTATATGTTATGTTGTTTTTTTTTTACCTAACCCAGCTTCACTTTTCCCACAACTTTATCCCTGATCTGTATTTTGTGTTCCGTGGCGTCATGATTATGCGTGTTTAAGACCATTTAAGAATCAAATCTCTAAGGCCTTCACAGAACAACCGTAGTCATACTGAGAATAAGTTACACACAGGTGGACTCAATTTACTAATTATTGGACTTCTGGAGGCAATTTGTCACTCAGGATTTTATTTAGGATGATGATTAGACTACAGGAGACTGAATACAAATGTAAATCACAATTTTCAGATTTATTTTTTAATAGATTTTTAAATATTTAGAAAATCATCATTTTCATTACTCTTCACAAATACTTTCTACTTTGTGTTGGAATATCACAAGGGATTTTGTGTGAAATTTGTTTTTTCTCCAGTAAGTATGAGAACTACTTTGTGCCCATAGTGAAACTACTTCAATATTACGGATTTTTTTTTTCACTTGAATGTCATTGTACCCTATTTTTCTACAAATTCTGCTATTGATTTCACTCAGTGTATTGATATTATGCAAATTTAAATTTCACAACATAAGACAACTTCCACATAATGTGGAAGAGATTTGGTAAAGTATTATCCACTTTGCTTACAGTGCTATATGCTGTGAATTTCTTGCCCTCCCACCCCACAAATTCACATGAAAAATCCAGTTTATTTGACAGGTATAAAAACACACTGAGGGTATGTTATCTAGATGGGGAAAAAAAAAAAATCTAAGTGGGCAAATTTATATGTAAGGCTAGTTTCACACTTGTGTTCCTTGGAGCTGCGGAGGGATGCGTACATCCTCCGTGAAGCTCCGCCTACGGCCACATTTCCTCTGGTCAGCTCCTCCTCCATCGGCATGTGGCTGCAGCCGAGGAGGTGCGGCCGTGGGCGGAGCTTCATGGAGGATGTACGCATCCATCCGCAGCTCCAAGGAACGCAAGTGTGAAACTAGCCTAACTTGAAGCTAAAAATCCAACACATTGAGGTGTTTTTATAGAATCATAGAATCATAGAATCGTAGAGTTGGAAGGGACCTCTTGGGCCATCTGGTCCAACCCCCTGCTCAAAGCAGGATTCGCTAAATCATCCCAGTTAGATGTCTGTCCAGCCTCTGTTTGAAGACTTCCATTGAAGGAGAACTCACCACTTCTCGTGGCAGCCTGTTCCACTCATTGATCACTCTAACTGTCAAAAAGTTTTTTCTAATATCTAATCTGTGTCTCCTCCCATTCAGCTTCATCCCATTGCTTCAAGTCTTTCCTTGTGCAAATGAGAATAAAGTTAATCCTTCTATAATGTGACAGCCCTTTAGATATTTGTAGACAGCTAATAAGTCTCCTCTCAGTCTTCTCTTTTGCAAACTAAACATTCCCAAATCCTGCAACCTTTCCTCATAAGACAGGGTTTGCAGACCGGTCACCATTCTGGTCGCTCTTTTCTGAACTTGCTCCAGTTTGTTGATGTCTTTTTTAAAATGTGGCGCCCAAAACTGGACACAATATTCCAGATGAGATCTGACCAAAGAGGAGTAGAGGGAAATAATGACTTCACGTGATCTAGACTGTATGCTTCTGTTAATACATCCTAGAATTGCATTTGCCTTTTTTTTGTGTCTGTCACATCACAGTCCTATTAGGCACATGACCAACCCAATTAATAACAATGCAACTGCAATCATGCCATGCAACGTTGCAGACATAATCTATGTATTTCATGTGCCATCTTAGTTTCCTTCCCAAGTCCTAAAGAGAGAAGCCAAAACAAGCCTTTTAGAAACATTTGTGCCCCAAATCTAGGTCATTCAAGGACAGGTAATGCTGGTGGCTTTCTAAAAAGGTTGAAGACCTTCTACATCCACAAGACAAAACACAGGCAGGTCTTTACCATGTGACATTTTTAACACTGGGGTCTTATGTTGGTGGAGGGGCCTTTGGGCATCTACAAGGCAGAGGTTCAAATGGTAGATCTTCACATTTTTAGGTATGCCTACGATGAAGAATCGCCAGTAAAGCAGCTGGCCAGTGCAATAATCATAAAGATATTTTAATTATTATTATTGTTAGCCCAGTTTTTTTTTTTTTTTTTTTTTTTTAACTACAACCTTAGATCCCTCCATTGACCTCATATGAAGTGTACACTATAAAACTGGGGATGCCTCGGGATTTCGATTTCAGAAGCAAAACTATATATGCATCAGGCTGAAGCAAAAGCAAAAGTGAATCCGGCTATAAGGAATTTAAAGTGTCTGTCTCGAACATTTCACATGTTAATATTTATGCCTTAAGCCATTCAAGTCCGTCTGTTGTTTTGAATGTATTTACCTTAAACGGGGCCGACAAATAATGACTAAATGGAAACCACATCTATATTATTGTGAAATTGCATGAGTCCCATAAAAAAACCTTTGAAAAACTCAAGAAAATTAAGACATCATTGCCGCTGATATAACGGAGGTGGTATTATGAACCATATCAAATGTTAGCCAGAAAGTCATTGATTGACTATAAGAATAATCTAAAAGTGCAGCCTTGTAAAAAGAACAGCTGATAACAATCTACAGCAGTACGGCTGCGGGATTTAAAGAGATTTCTGAAAACAATGCACGCAAGACGCGAAGATAAATATTAGTAACAGATGCAAAAATGTCTCCGTATAATGATCATATATGAACAAGGAATGCTTTCCCTCATCTTCCACTTGCCATATATAATGATTCCCATATTACTTGTCCTCACAAGGCACAACCAAGTCAATGTAAATTAATCCTGAGCAGCAGAATCATATTCCATACCACCAGCCAGCCTTGCTTTATAGATGGGCACCAGAGTTCAAAAAGAACAAAAAATAAAATCTATTAACCAAATTTCGAAGATTTTGCTGCCCATACACTTGGTGGTTTTTATCTTTTATTGATTAGTTTTCAGATTCATAGTGCTTTCTTCATGTAGGTTCAGGCCAAATGAAGGATTGGGTAAAATGACTAATATAAAAGATGGCTTTTCTGGTTTTCACTGTGGTTATAAGTGTGGCAAACCATTCAAACATACCCCATAAGAACGGCCATGCACATTAGATGGCTGTTGGCCGAAAAATCGTCCAGTTGACCGCCAGCTCAGCCAACTCTCCCATACACAGGAACGCTCCTATGTGCTCTATGAGAAAGCCGTTGGCCAACACATTGGTCAGTAACTTTTTTCAGAAAGAGCAATGAGATCGGCAGTCTGATATTTAGACATGTCTGATCAATATCTCTCCCCACTATCATTTGGCCAGTGCCCCCATACACATTAGACCACTGGTTGACATAAGTCTAAAGTGCATGAACAGCTTTATTCGCAACCAGCATAAGGCCCCCTATGTAAGAGTAAGGCTGGGGCTACATGGCAACTTTTGGTTGTGACTCAGGAAATGAAGCCAAAGATCGTTATGTGTAGCTGCTACATTGCAGCGCAATATTATTTAGTGGAGTTGCAGTGAACGCAAGAAGCAAGACATGCAAAAAAAAAAAACACACACAAAAAGGTAGGATTTTGCAGCCTGCCTGTTGGGATTGAGTTAATGTGGGTATCATCCTGTGATGTCGCAGTGACACAATGATCTTTGTCCCAACGACCTGAGTCACAGCCAAAGTCACCTTGTAGTTCCAACCTAAATGTACCTCTTGCACATATGGCATATGTCCATTCGCCTTTGGCCCTCTAATTTTGCTAATCAATTGTGAGAAGCAGAATCTTTTTGACCAGCACTAGAACTACCATGGTGTGAGGTTGGAGAAAGCTTGTACCTTCTGGTCCTAGTGATGAATAAATACCAACAGTTTAGTTGATTTTTCCTTTGTTCACCATACTACCTTCACCTCGGTAAGTGACCAGAGCAGGATCCACTAAACCTTTTTTTTAACACCTGAATACATAGCTACTTTTTGGAGGACATTCTCTCCCCATTCCCTTAGTTCGTCGTTGATGACCCTTAGATAGTATTCTGGAGGACCAACTACATCTGTCCATTATACGACCCATACTTTTTTTTTTCCTTAAGGAATTTAGTTTTTCTTCTTTCAAATTTGTTTTGTGAAGAGACTGTCCAGCAAAATAAATGCAAAGGTTAACAAAGGGAATTAGTCAGCTGACAAATTGTTTCAATTCATGGGCTGTACGAATCATAGACCGGCTCTCTAATTGCAGCTATGCATGTTTCACCCTACATCACTACGACGTTTCAGAGTACACCTACGTTGAAACAGCAGCCAGTAACAATGCGACTCGGATTACTAGTCCAAGAGGCAGAACCTATACTTTCTTCCTGCCCTTCTCCCCTTGACTGACAGGTTTCTTTTTATACACACATGGAGAGACCCGTAGGTATACGAAAATGGAGTTGGGTGAATTTGCCTGGATCTCTTCTTGGATTTGGCATCCAAGTCACATCAGATCCGGCAGCTATTTCACAGTAAATATTCTTTGAAACACTATAGCAATTTATGTTGCCTGTGGTTCCCTTTAACATTACTTTAGTTCTCATCTGGGATACTTTTTAATAAAAATATAAGATAGTCTAAAGTGTATAGTCACTTAAGATCTGGCAATGCAAATTGGATAGGGCATCTTTTTTAAGACCTGCGGATGATGTGATGTCTTTGGGCATTTGCAGGCCTTAATGGTTGTCTATTCTTGAAACAATGGGTTTGATTCTTTTGGACAGAAGTAAAGAGCTTTTCTTTCTACCAAGGCAAATGTCCCACCTGTCCCAACTCTAAATAAGGCCACCTGGTTATTTCTCATGACATTGAAAGTCTGTTTAATTTTAGTATGCCCACAAGTGTGGATGTTATATCTACCATGCACATTCACAGTTTATTGGAGGCATCGTGGAATGTGTTATTTGCAACAGTTATGAGCATGTATGGTATAGCAGTCTTTAAAGAAGTTGACGATTCATTTTTTTATTGAAGGCCTATCCTTACTGGAGTTGTGACACCCCGCACCCCCACCTATCTGCAGTTACCATCGCCAACCGGAAATTCTCAAACGCTGCAGGAACAGAGCAGCTCTGTCAAACTATAGTGGCCACGGCCGGACACTGAAGTCCCCCCCATTCATATGACTAGGTGGTGGATCTGCAGTACTTGACTTCGGCCACTATAGAAATGACAGAGCTGTCATGTGTAGGCAGCATCTGAAAACATATGGCTGCCACCGTAAACAGCTGGTCGGCGGCGGATGCTGGATGTCGCATTTCCACCAATCAGATATTGATGACCTATCCAAAAGATAGGCGATAAATAATAAAAAAAAGTAGTGGTCAACCCCTTTAAGCACATAGTTTACAAATTGATTGTTATGGCTACAATTAGTTTAGACTGAAAAAATTTGTTGAGGCTCCAAACTTCTCAAGATAAAAATTAAATACATCATTCTTATATACTAGCGAAATTACAATCATTGTGTGGCCACATATAGCGGAAACCACCAGAATATCAAAAAAAAAAAATTTTTTCCCCAACCAAAGCTGGTCATCTCACTATATTCCTCTCGGGATAGGTCAAGCCAAGCAAAAGGGTATGGAAGGGTGCATCCTTATGTTACTTTGATAGGAGCTGTTTGTAACTGTGCTACTCCAGGTTCTGTCTGGAATTGCTGCTCAGCCCTATCCAAGTGTTTGCAAGTCTAATCTATAAATGCAAGAGGCCTATAGATACATGGTAAATAAGTTTATTATAAGTGGTGTCTATGCACTATGTACAAGGGATAACTGCTGCGCCATTTGGGACATTAAGCAGTTACTGTATATTAGCATCAACAGTATTAATACAGAACTGTTTGGTTATAATAGGCACCGAGAACCAACAACAGCTAAACAAAAAAAGACTTCAAATACAATTGTTTTAAAATGTACAATATACGAACCGTAAACTTAAGAAAAAAAAATTAATTTAAATTTCTACTTTCAAACAGTTTAGTTTTTTTTCGCATTGTTCCTTAACAGAAATATACACAAGTCTGTTTTTTTTGTATGACGTCCTGTTAACAGTTTCAATCCAAAATACTGTCGGCTTCCATCATAGGCACTGAATTAAAAAAAAAAAAAAAAAATGTGAGAGTCTTTGACATATCTACACCAGGTTACTGATTCAACTCAGCATTTCCAACTGTTGGTGTTCTTTTTAAAAGGGAAAAAAAATGAAAAAACATTAAAAAAAAGTATAAATAACACAAATAAGCTTGTGATATACTCACAAAATATTAGTAACCAATAAAGCAGCCATTCTGCAGTTCATCTGTGTGCAAGAGCATGTAGCAGCCTTTGTGCACTTAGCAAACGAAAAAAAAAAAAAAAAAAAAATATTAGCCTCTTTACTGACTGGTCCTGTCTGTGGCGAGGAAAACACTGTGCTGCTCCTGAGCCCTTTCAAGCAACTTCTTTTTCTTCTTTTTGTTCCTTTTGTCCTTTTTCATTGTTCTTTTTCCTGGAAGAGATGACATCATTAGGATTAATTTTTATATATAAAATACGCAAGGCGCTTCATAGCATCAGCAGGATCCCTCATTTATACCAAATCCTACAATACAGTCTCTAAATTGCTGCTGTACATTAAAGCGAATCACCTTTTACCTTTGCTTAGTCTGTAGTATGAGGCAGTGCATAAGAAATGAACCTAAAACTGCAGCATGGCAAATAACTGACCCATTTTATCAAGACTGTACCACAAATGGCGTAGGTTTAGTGTCCCTAAATTTGAACTCCTGACGAGACCAAGGGTGGGGCTTAATGTGCCGCAGACAGGAGTTTAAATCTTGGAAGGTGTGCATCACAATTGGTAGATCAGACTGGTTTCCATTGCTACAAACGAGCAAAAGACTTGTGGTACCCAGGTCCGATCACCTGTATGGCCCTTTGTTACAAGCGGACTTCACTTCCGTGATCAACATCTCCTGGGCACCTCTGTTCCTTCCTAGACCCTACGACATTACTAGGTCATGGTCTTCGGAAATGGCAGACAGGAGCGATCGGCTCAAGAATGAGGGCACCAGAAAGTCGACCTGCAAAAAAGTCAACTTAAACATTAAAACAAAAAAAAAAGGACCACTAATCTTTGTCTCCAGCAGTAGCTGAGAGACATGAAAACTTGTCCAAAATTAATACAATAGAAAATCAACTAAAATTATATAGATTATAATAAAAAAAAAAAAAATAGAATTTTCCCAAACTTCAAGAGCGAATCAATTACAGGGCTCCTGGGCAGCTCATGACAACTGCTGCTTGGAAGCTGAAGAACCCCATGGACATCCAACCAAAAAGACAAGTGTGGCACAGTTTCTGGAATAAAATAGCCATGGTTTATTCTAATCTTGGTAAAAGGTGTGTGTTTTTGTTTTCTTGGTTTGACCAAGTTTATCATGTTATAATTTCTATCAGAAGGAATTGTGATAAAAGGGCACCTACCAATTACTGAAATTCAGGGGCAGAAGCTCAGATGACCCTTGGAGCTTGAGAAATTTACTGGCTCAGAAACTTTGCATCCATACAAAGCTGTATTTCAAAAAGTGGTTCTGCCATTTGTTTAAGCAACCAACAAAGTCATCATCATGCCAAAAAGTTTTTTTTTTTTTTTTAACTTTATGTACCTTTGTAAAAGTTAAAACTAGGTCATCACTGTCCCATTCAGAAGACATGCAGTGTGACAAAAGCCATGCAATTCCAGGCTTCAATTTTGGCTGCTGTGGTTCATCCAGGTGGATGAATGGAGAGGTGGTCATGACTTTCAAAATTCAGGTCAATAGGATTCGCAGAAACCATCACCTCAAGGGAAAACCCTCTTAATTATTTGCGCATTTTGAAAACTATGAATTACCCGACACTCAACAATAATACGTCTTCTGCCAGCACTGCTGTGCTTAATGGAACTGATGCTGCCGCTGGATAGAATTATTTTGCCACAGAACAGTAGTTTACTAAACCAAATCCTGTAATATTCTGATCGGAGTCATGAAACATGGGCTCTAATCACAGCTGTAACTGAAACATATTACCGATTTTGATCCCAAGCTATTTGTAATGTCAGCCAAAAATCTGGATGCAGTTAATATTTTAATGAAGCCGCTCTTTATAACATAATCCATTAAATCCCGAACAATAGTTTGCAGTCCGAATCAAAAACACATGACTGAGATTTGTTTGTCTAGTACTGTACATAGATAGGCTATGTGTACAGTGATGACCCATATGAGAGATGGTGCCACCAGGCATTTGGGACTTATAATAAGTAGAAAAAAAAGCCAGCTCACCACAGATAAGTCAAGTCCAAATGTACATGGAATAATGTTCTGACTACAAGAAAGTGAAGTGGGCATTCCAGCTTTTGGATAAAAAAAAAATGCCAGTTTTTATTCATTTATTTAAAATTCCATTCCAAAAAGGTACACGGTGGGAAAACAAGGAGCAAAAATGTGACTCGTTTCGAGTGCAGTCTTCTGTACTTTGTCTAAGCTTTTCTTATACTAAGCACATTTCATGGATAACACATCTATAGAAGTACCTATAGCAGACATTCTTCTAAAACTGACAAGACATAACATATGCAGAGATAGTTAGACCCATTCAGTGGATTTTGACCACGAGGGCATAAAAATTCAATTTCTGGAAATGTCAAGAAAGAACCTCTCGGCACCATCTGTGACTCCCTAGTGCCGCTGATTGTGGAGGTCTAAGAAGACAGACGTCACTGATCACTACAAACAAAATTACAATGCAGTCAGCTCACCACTATGTAAAAGAATGTGATGAATTGAAACCCTCACCGGGTCGAACAATTCACAGAAGTGTTGTAATCCACAGCACCAATTTAAAATTATAAATGTTGAAACTATCAATTTTATTCTAGCTAATTAAAAACATTTCATAGATAAGAGGAATACCTGACCTACGCATTTCAAAGCACCAAAGACTATTTATAGTCACTGATCGTAAGGTCACAAAGTTGACAATAGTTGAGCAAAAAAGAAGGATTCACAGAAGCCTGGTCCAGTGGCAGTGTTTCTAGTCCATGGTCCCCGGTTGAGAGCCTGGTGAACCTCCTCCTACCTGCCGCTAGTCTTGGTGACTCTTCCGATTTGTAGCCCCAGTGAGCTGTCATGGGTGTAGACCAACCCAACAATACTAATGAAAAGAGGCACCATGAATGCCAGCAGTTATGAGGTCGGCATGGTTCTTATAAAGGGGGACCATGGACTACCGACTAAGCCACTGCACCAGAGTTCAGAGAATCTTTTTGCTCAATTCCCATGAAAAGCACACAGTTTTTTAAAAATTTTTTTACCAATAGTGACTTTGTACACATTAACTCTTTGCATTTAAAACACGTAAAGTCATTTTTATATTGCTGTACATTTACTTTCATCATTGGTTTTGCTATGCAGTTTTCAGCGAGTTCAAGGCAGAATCCACATGAAAAAAAAAATATGTGCACATACCCCAAAGCTTCTTTAGAGAAGAGTTTTTTTGGGGGCATTTTTTTTTTTTTAAATGCTATAAAGAAGTTTATGGCAAAACTTCAAATCACCATAGCTTGGAACCAGTATCGGGGGAAAAACATCAAACATGGCAACAGCAAGAAATGTGTTTTCAGATTTTTCATTAACTAATGTTAGAGTAGTTTCACATGTAGTAGTTTTAATATTCCAGCAACGAATAATCACCATTGGTGTCAAATCTTTCATTTTCAGAAGTCTTTCAAATTTTTTTTAAATATTTTATATCACATTTTAAGCATTTCCTTTAAATCAGTAACCACTACTGGTTCATATGAACAGCATGGAGCCCTCCACAAGGTGGTGATATTCTGCTGGGAATAAGGGAATGGCACATAGAGACTATCTTTCCTACACAACTTATTTCCTTCAGCAATGTTTTAACCCTTATGCAATAAAGACAGACCTGAGTGTTGGATTATATTGGCCAAATTGGCCTTTATTATCTATAATATAACGCTGTAAGCGTCACTCTGTCCGAAGCCTTTATAGACAGCGCAAGCACAATGCGCCTGCGCAGTCTGGCTCCAGACAGAATGAGGCAGCCAGCGGTGAGGAGTTGTATGGTGCCGGAGATGGCGGTACCGTACACACTGCATAACGCCATCTCCGACGCCATGCTTACATACTTACCTGACCGGGAGGAGCGATGCCGCAGCGCTTCTCTTCGGCTGGAGACCAGGGCAGGAGTGCGGCCGGAATTGCGCATGTGCATAGCGCGAACTGGCACCATTTTACTGAAGACACACTTGCAGTGTGTCTTCAGCAATATGGCGCCGGACAGCGCTATGGGCATGCGCGTACTCCGGTGCCAGACTCCTCCCCCGGCCTCAAGCAGGACGTGGTGACAGCGCTGGAGCACAGGAAAGAAGGGTGAGTATATATATATTTTTTTTTGTATGTGTGTAGTTTTAATAGGAATGAGGGGACCATGCATACCAGGATAGGGGAGGTGACAGGACCATGCATATCAGGATTGGGGGATGAGGGGTACCAGGCATACCAGGATTGGGGGATGAGGGGTACCATGCATACCTGGATTGGGGAATGAAGGGTACCATGCATACCGGGATAGGGGGTGAGTGGGCCATGCATACCAAGATTGGGGGTGAGCGGACCATGCATACCAAGATTGAGGGGTGAGGGGACCATGCATACCAGGATAGGGATGAGGGAGTACCATGCATACCAGGGTTGGGGGGGTGAGGGTACCATGCATACCAGGATAGGACTGAGAGGTGCCATGCATACCAGGATAGGAGGGTGGCAGCACATACCTGGATGGGAGACCATATACCAATTAAAATGCTCACCACCCGGGCGTAGAACGGGTTCATAGCTAGTAACAAATAACAGCCATTACCCTCAGCCGCGACCACCAGCTCGAGGGCACGTTCATCACCGGGAAACCTTTACCATGCCACCAGCAACCCCACCTTGAAGAATAGCTAAAACCTGGACAATTTTCCATCAACTCCAAGAACCCTTTCACACCTCCAAGCCGAAATGACACCATGACCATCCTAACTGTGACAATATTCCGGACGAACAAAAAGGAAAAACATGGGCGGGACCTTTTCCTGTGGTACCGCCATATGGATGAATGCCGTACAACCCTTCCCACCCCATTTATATGTATCTACACATTTTAAATTAACCACACCCTCAATTCCCTTCACAAACTTTTGACCCCACTTCCCCAACTACATGTAGAGCATTTAACACCTTGTCGCTCCTGCAAAACAGAGTTGTGTGTCACTCTACCCATATATTTGCTGGGCTCTGTTTTTGCTATATATACATTATGTAGTTGCTAAATCTGACCATTTTATCTAATGGGGCATAAATGTCTACTTGGCATAGTGATTTTAATG
Source organism: Dendrobates tinctorius (assembly GCF_039654945.1). Taxonomy (NCBI): domain Eukaryota; kingdom Metazoa; phylum Chordata; class Amphibia; order Anura; family Dendrobatidae; genus Dendrobates; species Dendrobates tinctorius. Next base: position 8,847,215 of record NW_027361784.1, read on the forward strand.
CCTCACAAACTTGATTTTGCATTTGGTAAAAATCTTATAAATTTCATTGAAGTTGGAATCTTTTGAAAAATGCTTTAAAATTGCTACAAAAGTCACATATAGACGAAATGGGATATTTTTTCTGTAGACCTTTATCTGTATTAGATATTGACTGTTGATAAAGGGATTGCAGAAACTCACAATTTCGTGTTATGTTCTTGTAAATAAAAATAAAAAAAAAATGTTCCTCTCTGGACCAAACAGAAAAATAAGCTCACATAGAATCTGGCGCCAAGAAGATTTGATTTCAGAGTATTAAATTAGATTAAGCTCCATTAGGAACGACCATGCATTTAAGAGGCAATAGCTAAGCTTGTTTGTGCTCATCTTGCATTGCAGACTCGTGAAAAATATTGGACAGTGAATTTCTTTTAAAATTTAGCATATGAAAAAAGTCATTTACCAACTTACATCAGGTAATAAAACAACCTGATCCCCTCTTGTGCCCGGGGTTTTCGATGTGCAAGAGATAAATTCAGTGTGCAGGTTATGACTCTTAAAAGGGAACCAGTCTCATTGGAGAATGCTATTCAACGGTAGATATGGGGTCAACCTGCAGGTTAAAAGCATTATGAAGGTGCCCGGCTGTCATACTGAAAGTGCAGCTATTGGGAGAAAATTAATCTTCATTTCTCCCAGCTGCCGCTGGCTTTCAGTCATGGAAGGGTGAATAAAGCGGCTGCAGTCACTCAGCGGAGGCTGTAAATATGCCTCGCTTCTTTGACATCCAGAAGTGTCCCGGACATCAGGGCCATGAGCAGTGACTGTAGCTGTGCTGGCATTGAACATTAGCTAAGGAAATGTATTCCTCCCTGGCTTTATCTCCCTGTAGCTGCACTTTCAGTATGGCAGACAAGCACCTTTTTAACTATATTAACCTGAAGGTTAACCTCATATCTGCGCGTTGATAGCGCTATCCAAAGTGACAGGATCCCTTTAACTCCATCCCCTATTTGAGGAAGGCACAGTATCACACCAGGACACAGGAAATTTCAGCTAGTCTGAAGTTTTAATTTAGTGTGATGCAAACAGCAATGGGAGTTACACATAATATTGAGACACGGAGCATTGAGGTTGCACACCATAATAGGGCACAGGGCTTGGAGGTCACACAAAGTGAAAGCACAGAAGTTGACAACTAATCGCAAGCAAAATTGACAATATACAGGTGCTTCTCACAAAATTAGAATATCATCAAAAAGTTAATTTCAGTTGTTCAATACAAAAAGTGAAACTCATTATATAGAGTCATTACAAACAGTGATCTATTTCAAGTGTTTATTTCGGTTAATGTTGATTATGATTAGCAAATGAAAACACCAGCTTCAAAAATGATTTTAAAATCTGAAATGTCGGCCTACTGAAATGCATGCTCAGTAAATGCACTCAGTACTTGGTAGGGGCTTCTACTGCATCAATTACTGCATCAATGCGGCGTGGCATGGAGGCGATCAGCCTGTGGCATTGCTGAGGGGGTATGGAAGCCCAGGTTGCTTTGATAGCAGCCTTCAGCTCGTCTGCATTGTTGGGTCTGGTGTCTCATCTTCCTCTTGACAATACCTCATAGATTCACTATAGGGTTAAGGTCAGGTGAGTTTGCTGCCAATCAAGCACAGTGATACTGTTGTTTGTAAACCAGGTATTGGAACTTTTGGCAGTGTGGACAGGGGCCACAACCAATCCCATATAAAGTCCATATAGGACAAAGAAGAGCTCCCACCAATACGATAAAACCCATTATTGGGGGTTCAATGGGTAGTTATATTTATATTCTTTTCATGTTGATGTATATTTATCTACAGTGATTTACATAATTAGAAATGGGAGCTGTATAGACTATTAAGCTGACTTATTTATATATACCGTACCTTTTGGATTGTACTAAGTATAATTGGCTCCCTATCAATTAATTGCTTTAGTATTGTTTTTTTATGGTACCCTTATATGTTATATACACCCTTCCCCCTGTAGTATCTGCTCCTTGTAGTGTGCCCTAGCGTCCCCTAACAGCATTTTTGCTTTTTTATTTGGTTTTAATATGGATTCAATAAAAATTTGTTTTTTTTTTTACCATCTTGGTGGGATCTTTGTCCTATATGTACTTTATATGGGATTGGTTGTGGTATTATTGTGAAGTGCCCTAGATATAATTGGACTTTGTCTTAAGTGTGGACAGGTGCCAAGTCCTGCAGGATAATGAAATTTCCATCTCCAAAAAGCTTGTCAGCAGAGGGAAGCATGAAGTGCTCTAAAATTTCCTGGTAGATGGCTGCACTGACTTTGGCCTTGATAAAACACAGTGGACCTACACCAGCAGAAGACATGGCTCCCCAAACCATCACCGATTGTGGAAACCTCACACTAGACCTCAAGCAGCTTGGATTGTGGCCTCTCCACTCTTCCTCCAGACTCTAGGACCTTGATTTCCAAATGAAATGCAAAATTGACTTTCATCTGAAAACACCTTTGACCACCGAGCAACAGTCCAGTTCTTTTCTTCCCTGGCCCAGGTAAGATGCTTCCGGCGTTGTCAATTGGTCATGAGTGGCTTGACCCAAGGAATGCGACACTTGTAGCCCATGTCCTGGATACGTCTGTGTGTGGTGGCTCATGAAGCAATGACTCCAGCAGCAGTCCACTCCTTGTGAATCTCCACCAAATTTCTGAATGGCCTTTTCTTAATAATCCATTCAAGGTTGAGGTTATCACCCGCTTACAGGCCAAGAAATAACTTTTTGTTCACTGGCGGTCTGACATCTTGAAACAACACATCTGAAAAACTGGAAACTTTTATCCCTGTTTGAGTGGATCAGCAATGTAGATGCTAGGTCACTGTTCCATTCATTCCCCATTGAGCTACAAAGCGCTGCACTCCGCTTTTTCCATCCATCCCACAGGGAATGAATGTAGTAGCTTCCAAGTGTCCAACCAGTTAAAGGTTCCTATAGCTGATGAACGGCGAGTGTCCTGGTGGTGAGCCACCCAATGATCAGCAAGTTAACACCTAGGGTCTTCTCTGGTGTAGTTTGGATTGTATCAAGCCATTGTGTTGTTGGTCTTCCTCTTCACCATGTTTCTTCTGTTCTTCCAGCCATGATGCCTTTCTCCAGTGATTGCACTCTTTATAGGAGGTGTCTAAATTAGACAAATCATAACTTGGTGATACTTGCTTAGAGTGACATGTCTGGCTTGATTTGTTCCAAGATTGATTTGTTCTTCTTGCCATCCATAGTACAGACATCCTCCTTGTTATATACACGTCTTTAACGGACATTCTACAGTTCAAGGATATACCTTTTGGAGGAAAAATGTAATCCACTGCTCAGATAATCCTAATTAGATCACACTTTGACATGTGTATTGCTTTTTAGAAACCTGAAGATAGGTTACTATGAAGAAAAGAAAGCATATAGATCTTGGGTTACCAAGCAGTGGTAGGTGGCTTGTCCTAGAAAAGGGCCAAAGTGGAATTGTGCTAGATTCTGACAGCCTAGGATGGTGCTGGTGCATGCATGACTTAGTAAAAGGTTGGCTTAACGGAGGCAAGTAGTTAAAGCTCAGGGAAGAACCAGGAGACTGAATGGGATTGTTAGGATGGTTCAGATCAGGAAAGGCTCTTAGGAGTAATTGCTACTTCCAGACAGATTCCAGTTTGTGCATGGAAAGCAATGAAAAGAAGTTGACCTACTGTTAATTTTAACGTCGTCGAGAGAGCGGTGTGAAACACACCAAATGGAGGACTGCTGTGTTCTGAAATGTTCCAGGAATTGGCCTACCTCGAGCAAGCTGGAATTACCAGGTTCTTGTGCACTATTCAAGATCATAGCCATTTAATTTCTTGCATTGCAGATACGTGAAGAAAGAAAAGTAAGGAATTAAAAGTCTGAAAATCATTTCTTTAAAGAGGATCCACACTCCTACATATGCTTTCTTTCTTTACAGCACCTTATGGTCAGTCAAACCAAGTATTGCTGGCCAACGCGTTTTCAGCACCAATTGTTTTCTCTCTTACAGCATGAACCTACTCAACACTCTTTTTAAACTAGAAGTACAGTATAAAGACAGGTTTGGGACACATTTGTTGCTTGTTGTGTACACGCAGTCTACTTGTATTAATTTGGAAATCAGGTATTCAAAAAGTCTCACAGCAAAAAAAAAAAAAAAAGTCAATCTTTTGACACTAGTTCCCATGGATTACCAACACAAATGTTTTCATAAATGTTCCCGATTAGGCAAAAAACAGACCCAAATTATCTAGGGTGCCGGCTACCAAAACAAAAGCCTAGAGTTACATGGGGCAAAGGCTACGATCTTAACCTCAGAGGATTCAACATAAATTACTATAATAAGTCTAGGAAGTGACTTGGAAACCAAAAACAGGAGCAGAATTTCAATGCAGAAGGAAAAAAAAATAGAACAGGACTGTCGCACACCAATGCCGGAAAGGACGATGACTGGATCCTTACCAACGTACAGTTAGGTCCATATATATTTGGACAGAGACAACATTTTTCTAATTTTGGTTCTAGACACCACAATGAATTTTAAACAAACAATTCAGATGCAGTTGAAGTTCAGACTTTCAGCTTTCATTTGAAGGTGTTCACATTAAAATTGGATGAAGGGTTTAGGAGTTTCAGCTCCTTAACATGTGCCACACTGTTTTTAAAAGGGACCAAAAGTTATTGGACAGATTAAATAATTGTAAATAAAATGTTCATTTCTAGTACTTGGTTGAAAACCCTTTGTTGGCAATGACTGCCTGAAGTCTTGAACTCATGGACATCACCAGACGCTGTGTTTCCTCCTTTTTGATGCTCTGCCAGGCCTTCACTGCGGTGGTTTTCAGTTGCTGTTTGTTTGTGGGCCTTTCTGTCTGAAGTTTAGTCTTTAACAAGTGAAATGCATGCTCACTTGGGTTGAGATCAGGTGACCGACTTGGCCATTCAAGAATATTTCACTTCTTTGCTTTAATAAACTCCTGGATTGCTTTGGCTTTATGTTTTGGGTCACTGTCCATCTGTAGTATGAAACGACGACCGATCAGTTTGGCTGCATTTGGCTGGATCTGAGCACACAGTATGGCTCTGAATACCTCAGAATTCATTCGGCTGCATCTGTCCTGTGTCACATCATCAATAAACACTAGTGACCCAGTGCCACTGGCAGCCATGCATGCCCAAGCCATCACACTGCCTCCGCCATGTTTTACAGATGATGTGGTATGCTTTGGATCATGAGCTGTACAACGCCTTCGCCATACTTTTCTCTTTCCATCATTCTGGTAGAGGTTGATCTTGGTTTCATCTGTCCAAAGAATGTTCTTCCAGAACTGTGCTGGCTTTTTTAGATTTTTTTTTAGCAAAGTCCAGTCTAGCCTTTTGATTCTTGATGCTTATGAGTGGCTTGCACCGTGCAGTGAACCCTCTGTATTTACTTTCATGCAGTCTTCTCTTTATGGCAGATTTGGATATTGATACGCCTACCTCCTGGAGAGTGTTGTTCACTTGGTTGGCTGTTGTGAAGGGGTTTCTCTTCACCACGGAGATTATTCTGCGATCATCCACCACTGTTGTCTTCCGTGGGCGCCCAGGTCTTTTTGCATTGATGAGTTCACCAGTGCTTTCTTTCTCAGGATGTACCAAACTGTAGATTTTGCCACTCCTAATGTTGTAGCAATTTCTTGGATGGGTTTTTTCTGTTTTTGCAGCTTAAGGATGGCTTGTTTCACCTGCATGTAGAGCTCCTTTGTTTCCTTCACAGCAAAACCTTCCAAATGCAAGCACCACACCTCAAATCAACTCCAGGCCTTTTATCTGCTTAATTGAGAATGGCATAACGAAGGGATTGCCCACACCTGTCCATGAAATAGCCTTGGAGTCAATTGTCCAATTACTTTGGGTCCCTTTAAAAACAGGGTGGCACATGTTAAGGAGCTGAAACTCCTAAACCCTTCATCCAATGTTAATGTGGATACCCTCAAATGAAAGCTGAAAGTCTGAACTTCAACTGCATCTGAATTGTTTTGTTTACAATTCATTGTGGTAATGTCTAGAACCAAAATTAGAAAAATATTGTCTCTGTCCAAATATATATGGACCTAACTAACTATTCTCATTGAGTAGAAGCACCTGCCTTGAGGTTGGACAGTGGGGTTGGAGATGCTAGTTGTGACAGTACTTGATAGAAAAAGGAAGTTCTTTAGCAATTCCACTTACTAACTCTCTGATATGTACTAAAATATTAGCTTCCTGCTAAATACTGTGACCTTAAGGGCAGATAGAAGAAAAAAAAAGCACAAAAACCATAGGATAAATACAGATGAAGGGTACATTAACAAATAGTGTTGACCACCTGATCATTCTTGGCTTTTTTTTTTTGCTTTATTAAAAATACCGTTTGGTATGGCAAGTAGGGATGAACGAATCTGCAGAAAATCAAATGTGCAGATTTATGCGCCAATATCTCTCCATATCCCAGAGCATAATAGACAGAGGGATAATAAAAAAAGTTAAAGTTATGCGAAGAATTATTTAGCACATTAACAAATGAAAATTTGTATCCTTAGGAAAAAAAAAAAAAAGCGTACCATTACCAAAAAACTCTGAACATGTGTAGCATGAAGTGATGTATGGATCTTATGCCCAGAACGGAGACTGTTATTCCTCTATTACAACTATAGCTGTGGTTTAGAGCAATTTTTAACTATAAGCCTCAGCACCCACTGGTACAGAAGGTCTCCACCTGTAACAATACTGGCCTATGTGCAAGCTAATGCATTCAGCACTTGCATGAGAGGGTTATGTAACCCCACCGAGAATGAATGGAATCTCACGAGAGGTTCAAAATGTGTCCAATATTATGGATTTTTTTCATGCGAGCCAAATTTCACCTTTGGCCAATATGTAATGATTCAATTTATCTCCTTATTTGAGCCAAGAGTTTACAAGACAGATAGCAGATGATTTAGTAGTTTTACATAATTGCTGTATTAAAAAGAAAAAAGGTAAAAAAACATTTAAGACATTAAGCATTTTTGTAAAAATGTTGCCTTCCAGGCATAAAATCAGTAGATCTTTGTCTCTGCCCATGGAGTTTTAAATGAGTTGTTTTAACACATACAGACCTTTTCACATACAAGTTTCTGCTTTGATCAGCAGTTCATAACCGGTCCCACTTCCAACACCTCTAGCAAATAGCCAATTTTGCTGAGATAATCCATGACCAGTGTATCGACCAGTGTATCAGTATCATTTCCTTGTACTGTACAAATGAATGGCCACCCATACAAGCACAACTCAAATCCCTGAGTAGTATTTGCTTTGTTTTATCTCATAGAAAGGAGTGAACTAGTGATGAGCGCATGTGGTCAGATAAGGTGTTATACGAGCATGCTCGGGTGCTACCCGAGAGTTTTCGGTGTGCTTGAAAAGTAGATTAGAGCTCCGCTGTTCGACAGCCACAACACGTGCAGGGATTGCCTAACAGGCAATCTCTGCATGTGTTGTGGCTGTTGAACATCAACGAGACATGCAGCCGCATGGACGCAAACATATTTTTCGAGCACGCCGAAGACACTCAGCACACGAGCATGCTCAGATAACACCTTATCCAAGCACATTCACTCAGAACTAGAGTGCACCCAAGAAAACATAGGCAACACTGAAGATTGAGATTTATCTGCCTAAAATGTGCATCAGCGGGATCCAATAATTTTGTGCTGGTGTGACCAAGGAGAGACACACTAGAAAGGGGCTGCATTTTGGTTTTGGTATGGGTTTCTTCACACTTCATGGACATTTTGGGTTTTAAAAACTTTGCCGACATACTGTGTAGTACCAGAGAAATAACTTGGAGATTCTTCATTGGGGCCCATGAGCATCAACAAAGTTGCCGAAATACAACAAGGTCTTTATTGGTATATTCATATGGGTCAAAAGGGACCTTTTAGGCTTCCAGGGCTCGATCTAATTGCACCCATTATAGGTACGCCCCCTTGTAGAACCATGTGTGTCTTTTATAATCTATATACAAATGGCCTCTTCACAGAGGAAGAGAGGCAAAGACTATTGCCATTTGTTGGAAGAAGCAAATAGTCAAAGACCTCTCATCACACAACCAACTAGCTGTCTTGATTTGCACTGATGAAAGGCAAAAAACTTGAACCCTGCCTGCAAAGTTTGGCTGTGTATACCAAGCCAAGTGGCAAGGCTCTTACTGTTTGATATTTCTTTTTCAGAATGAAGCTTTCAATAGATGGCACCAGAAATTCTGCTCTCTTCCTCTGTAGAGGCCATTTGCAATCATGGATAGAGCTTGGAACTGCATCCATGGAGTCCATGTTATCACCTTAAATACTACAGTTTTTAGCTGAATGTACATCCTTGAACACAAGTTCAGCTCAAATGTATTGCGGTGCAGAGAGCTGCCGGCTTCCTGCACCACAATCGCTATACATGCCGCCTGCCAATCAGAGTTCGGCAGCTGACGTCAGTGAGCCAGTCACATGACATTGCTGACATGCTCTGCTCTGCCCCCCTATGCTAGCGATGAAGGATTAAGACATTAGAGTGGGGACAGGTAGGAAGAATAATTTTCTTTTTTTCCCCCCCACTTTTTTTTTTTAATGTGTTGGAGTATAGCGTCTGGGCGGGAGCCATTATTACACAACAGGGACCAGGACAGAATCTATTATAGCAGATGGGTTCCAGGTAACAGTTAGCCAGGCCGAAAAAAAAGACATTTGTCCATCCAGTTCAGCCTATATTCCATCCGAATAAATCCTCCAATCTACGTCCTTCTAAAGAACCTAATAACTGTAAGATACAATATTGTTACGCTCCAGGAAGACATCCAGGCCTCTCTCGAACCCCTCGACTGAGTTTGCCATCACCACCTCCTCAGGCAAGGAATTCAGATTCTCACTGCTTTAACTGTAAAGAATCCTCTTCTAGGTTGGTGAAAAAACCTTCTCTCCTCCAGATGCAGAGAATGCCCCCTTGTGACCGTCACCTTCCTTGGTATAAACAGTTCCTCGGAGAGATATTTGTATTGTCCCCTTATATACTTATACATGGTTATTAGATCGCCCCTCAGTCTTCTTTCTAAACTAAATAATCCTAATTTTGCTAATCTCTTTGGGTATTGTAGTTCCCCCATCCCCTTTATTAATTTTGCTGCCCTCATTTGTACTCGCTTTAGTTCCATTATATCCTTCCTGAGCACCGGTGCCCAAGACTGTACACAGTACTCCATGTGCGGTCTAACCAGAGATTTGTACAGAGACAGTATAATGCTCTCATCATGTGTATCCAGACCTCTTTTAATGCACCCCATGATCCTGTTTGCCTTGGCAGCCGCTGCCTGGCACTGGCTGCTCCAGGTAAGTTTATCATTAACTAGGATCCCCAAGTCCTTCTCTATGTTAGATGTACCCAGAGGTTTACCGTTCAGTGTGTAATGGTGATATTGATTCCTTCTTTCCATGTGTATAACCTTACATTTATCACTGTTAAACCACATCTGCCACCTTTTGGCCCAAGTTTCCAACTTATCCAGATACATCTGTAGCAGAATACCATCTTCTCTTGTTTTGACTGCTTTACATAGTTTTGTATCATCTTCAAAAATCTTTATTTTACTGTGTAAACCTTCTGCCAGATCGTCAATAAAAATTTTGAAGAGAATAGATCCCAACACCGACCCCTGCGGTCCCCACTGGTCACAGCGACCCAATTAGAGAATATACCATTTGTAACCACCCTCTGCTTTCTATCACTAAGCCAGTTACTTACCCATTTACACACATGTAAGTAGGTAGGGGGTCAAAGTTTTGCTCCAGGGCCAATAGGGCTCGAGTTAAATATGCAAATAGCCGGTGGCTTAAGTTTTCCAAGGGAGCATTGCATGACCTAAACTTTTTCATAATGAAAAACTTTACACCCTAGACCTCGTTTTGTCATGTAGATACATCTGTTAACTTTTTAGGAGTTTGTGTACTTTTGCAAACTATTAAATACATTGAATACATTAGTACTGCATACAAATCAGTCATCCTTCTATGGTAATTTGAAGCAGGTAGTGAGACGTCATTTTGTTACCTGTCCAAATAACAATAGCAAAAACCCCACAAAAGATGACCAGAAGAGTTAATTATGTTACCAATGTATTTAGTGCCAGTTATTGCTGCACTCAGAGGGATAATTCATTACATTTGTGTATGGAAAGAGAAAAATGCCTCTGGATTTACGACCGTCAGCAGAGTTATCAAAATATGATGTGTGTGCACTGACCATGAGATTCTGATGCAAGATATCAATCACTTCATTAATATTTTACCAAATACCTACAACATGTGACTCTAGATGATCTTTCCATGATGTCAACTTTTCGAGTGAGGTCTTAAAAAGGACACCTAACTAAAATGTTGGTTATTAAAAACTGCCAATATATTAATATACGCAGGCTGATATGCACTTGGGCATGTTCACATGGAGGTTTTTGATGCAGATTTGGAAGTAGATCCACTAAATTTTTGCTTTCTTAGGTGGATATTAGAGTGAACATGCCGCTATTATATATAAACATATATGTCAAACTTTGGCATCATTAGTGCAGCTGAAGTATGCAAGGACACAAACTGCTTGGGCACGGTCCATGGGACCATAATTGTAGGGAAGGTCTTAGCTCTAAAATTTAAAGTCCAAGAATTTGTAAACACAGTGCAATCTGCTCCAATGCTTGCACCCAGGGCCGGCCCGAACGTATAGGTGAACTAGGCGGCCGCCTAGGGCGCCGACCCAAAGGGGGCGCCAGAGAAAAAAAAAAATAGAAAAGTCTTAGTTACTCACTGGTTAACGGTATTTTTCGGAGTCCATGACAGCACCACCTGAGAGAGGGGATCCGCCCTTTAGGAACAGGAAACCTACAGATACAAAAAGGGTGGCACCTCTCCCACGCATCAGTTGGATTACAGAGCACAAGAGGACTTCCAAGGTTAATGCATGATTTATGTACAGTATTCTTTACAATTATAACTTTTATCACCAGTGAGCATATACAAGAAAAAAGACGTGCACACCCCAATTAAACTATAAGGGAGGGAATATACGGGTGCTGTCATGGACTCCGAAAAATACCGTTAACCGGTGAGTAACTAAGACTTTATTCGGTCGTCCATGACAGCACCACCTGAGAGATTTACAGAGAGTAATATCAGCTTTAGGGAGGGACTACAGCCTGCAGCACCCTTATACCAAAAGAGAGGTCTGTGGAAGCACCCAGGTCTAGCCTATAATGACTATAAAAGGTGCTCGGAGAGGACCAAGTGGCCGCCTTACATATCTGGTCGATGGAGACTTCTGATCTTTCGGCCCATGAGGTTGCCATTGCCCTGGTGGAATGCGCCCTCAGCTTTCCGGGTGGCGACCTGCCCTTTGATGTGTATGCTATTGCAATCGCCTCTCTAATCCATCTGGCTAGTGTATTTTTTGATGCTCTACAACCTTTTCTGGGGCCTTGATGAGAGATAAATAGGGCATTATCTTTCTTCCAGGGATCGGTGACTGACAGATATTCTATGAGGCCTCTCCTGAGATCCAGGGTGTGTAGTTTCCTTTCTTTTTCGTTAGTTGGATTAGGGAGGAAGGATGGCAGAACTATCTCCTGTGTCCTATGGAAACTAGAAACTACCTTTGGCAAGTACGCTGGATCAGGTCTAAGTATTACCCTATCCTCTTTAAACTGTAAATAAGGAGGACACCTAGATAAGGCCTGAATATCGCTTATTCTGCGAGCTGATGTTAGAGCTACCAGGAAGGCTACCTTGAGGGACAGGTTTTTTAGGGAAGCCGATGAGATAGGTTCGAATGGAGTCTCTGTCATAGCAGTGAGGACTAGGTTCAAGTCCCACGGCATAAACCTATCCTTCAATATTGGCCTGGATCTACCTGCTGCCTTAATGAATCTGCTTATCCAATAATTACCAGCAATGTTACAGCTAAACAGAGCCCCCAAGGCTGACACTTGTACTTTAAGGGTACTGGTAGAGAGTCCCATGTCTAGACCTTTTTGTAGGAACTCTAATATCTGCATTATAGGTGCTGAATCCCCAGCGATTACTTCTGAGTTTTGAAGGAATTTTTTCCAAATTCTAACGTAAATTTTTGTGGTAATGATTTTCCTACTCTTAAGTAGGGTGTTAATTAGGTCTGCGGAGAAACCCTTCTCTTCTAATAATGACCGTTCAAACTCCACGCCGTCAGATGAAGGCCAGCCACCTGAGGATGGAAGACTGGGCCCTGGGACAGGAGATCCGGGATGTCCGGCAGAACCCAAGGATCGGACACCGACATGGTCCTGAGGCATGAGAACCATGCTCTCCTGGGCCAAAATGGAGCGATGACTATAACCCTCGCTCTGTCTTTCCTGATTTTCCTCATCACCAGGGGTAGAAGAGATAGGGGAGGGAAGGCGTAGGCTAGTTTGAAGTCCCACTTTATCAGGAAGGCATCTACCGCCAGAGGATTTTCTCTGGGATTCAGGGAGCAGAATTGTTTCAATTGCCTGTTGTCTCTGGTGGCGAATAGGTCTACCTCTGGATATCCCCACTTTTGAACAATCAGATTGAATATGGAGGTGTTTAAAGACCATTCCCCTTGCTTTAGCCGATTGCGGCTTAAAAAGTCTGCCGTGATGTTGTCTTTTCCTTTTATATGCAATGCTGTTAAAGATAGGAAGTATTGTTCTGCTAGATGGAACAACCGCTCTGCTACAAACATCAGGGGTCTGGAACGGGTCCCGCCTTGGTGATTGATGTATGCCACGGTGACCCGATTGTCGGAGAACACTCGCACGTGATGGCCCTGTAGGTACACAAGGAGCTTTTTAGCCGCCTGTTCTACCGCTGTCAATTCTTTTAGGTTAGATGACATTCTTAACTGATGATGTTGCCATTGGTCCTGGACTAAAATTTCACCCATATGAGCTCCCCAACCGTAAGGACTAGCATCCGTGGTGACTATGTGGGTTACGTTATACTCCCAGGGCACCCCTTTTGATAAGTTATCTTTGTCTAACCACCACTCTAGGGACTCCCTTGTGTTACGGGATAAGGTTAGCTGACCCTCCAAGTAACCTCCAAGGACTTTTTGATGTAATAAGACCTCGCTCTGTAGTTTCCTTGCATGAAACTGGGCCCACTGGACTGCCGGGATACAGGCTGAAAGAGAGCCTAGAAGGGACATGGCTTTTCTGAGGGACATGGTGGGGTTATTGGAGGCGTTCAGGATCTGATAATGGAGGCGAACAAGCTTGTCCGGAGGCAGACGGCATTCCTGTTTTTCAGAATCCAGGGTTAGGCCCAAAAATTGTTGGACTTTCATTGGCTGCAACCGGGACTTTTTGACGTTCAGCAACCATCCTAACCGTTCTAGGGCAGACATTGCCTTTTGTAGCTGTTGTAAACAATGGTTCGCCGTTTTACCTACAATAAGAAAATCGTCCAGGTAGGGAATCACCAGAATGTTCGATTCACGTAGATGGGCCATGACCTCCGCTATCACCTTAGTAAACACTCGGGGAGCGACTGCCACTCCAAAAGGGAGGGCCGCATATTGGAAATGTCGAATTGACCCATCCAACTGAACTGCCACTCTGAGGAACCGCTGATGGCCTGCATGGATGGGTATATGGTAGTATGCGTCTTTTAGATCTAACACCACCATGAAGCAGTTTTGGAACAGCAATTTTATTGCAGACTTAATCGTTTCCATTTTAAAGGGACGTATGACCAAAAACTTGTTGAGGGCCTTAAGGTTAATTATTGTCCTAAAGGAGCTGTCCGGTTTGCGGACCAGGAACAGAGGGGAGTAGAATCCCTTCCCCCATTCTTCCTCTGGAACCTCTATCAGGACTTTCTTAGCGCACAGGTTATGAACCTCGGCTTCCAGGGCAGCTTGTTCTGCAGCAGACGACCTGAGTGGGGTGATTTTAAATTGATCAAGGGGAACCCTAGAAAACTCTAGTCGTAGTCCCACGGCTATTATCCCCAATATCCAGCTGCTATTGGAGATCAGAGACCAGGATGGGTAGAAGGCAGCTAGTCTCCCTCCTACTGGGGCAACTAGTCATTGGGGCGGCTTTTTCGTATCCCGAGCTGGACCTTCCTGGCGCCCTCCCCCAAACATGAATCCTGTACCTTTCCTTTTTTTGTCATCCCATCTGCCCTGATCTCTGGATGGCCTTCTCCGGAAAAACCCTTTCCTGGCAAAGGGACGTCTGTAAGAGGGGTTCGGAAGACTGGGAAATTTCTTTTTGTCATCTCCAGCTTTCTCCAACAATTCGTCCAAGACGGGGCCGAATAGGTACTCCCCCTCGCAGGGAATGGAACAGAGACGGGACCGGGCTTGAATATCTCCTGGCCAGCATTTTAACCAGAGCGCTCTTCGCGCTGCATTAGACAGACCTGCGGCTTTAGCCGCCATTCTTGCAGAGTCTGCAGAAGCATTGGCTAAAAACGGCGCGGCATTTTGAATGATGGGCAAATTTTTCCGAATAGATGATCTTGAAGCTCCATCTCTTAGTTCGGAATCTAGCTGATCTAGCCAGACCATCATAGATCTGGCTGTACAGGTGGCAGCTACCGCTGGTCTTAACGCGCCTGCTGACATCTCCCATGTCCCTTTAAGGAAAGAATCCGCTTTTTTATCTAACGGATCTTTCAGGGAGGCCATATCGTCAAACGGTATGGCGGATTTTTTAGATGCTTTGGCTACTGCTGCATCTAGTTTCGGGGCTTTATCCCATCTGTTTACTACCGGGTTATCAAAGGGGTATCTCCGCTTAAAGGCTGGTGGCATGGAGCCCCTTTTCTCCGGTCTCTTCCATTCTCTATCAATTAGGCTCTGAACCTTTTCGTTCAATGGAAAAGCTTTACGTTTTTTGGGGTCCAACCCCCCGAACATTATGTCCTGTGCTGAGAGTTCCCGTTTTTTTTCCGCTACCCCCATGGTGGACCGTATAGCTTTCACTAATCTGTCCATCTGGTCTAAGGGGAAGCAGAACCGGCTAGAGTCTTCATCTGAGGAAGACGACGAGGAGTCCGAGGAATTGTCCCCCTTCCCAGGGGCGACTGAGGCCTCCGAGCCTGAACCACTAGCCTCTCTTCTCCTAGAAGGTTCTCTTTGAGGTAAAGCTTTCATTTCTGCCCTGATCATGTCTCTCAGGTTTGAAGTGAAGTCAGGTGTCTCTTCCGCTACCTGCATAAACGGGGGAGAGTGTAAGGGCCTGACAATCTACCCCTGGACTCCCTGTCCTTAATAACTCCTACCGTCTGCCGTATGCATGGCTGGCATAACTTTTTAGGGTGGCCATCTGGTAGGGGGGAACTACAGAGGGCACATTCCCTGTGTTTCTGTTTTCCCGTAACCTTCTTCCCCTGAAAAAGAACATAAGGGAACACTGCATCAGGGTACATTCACGGAGATCTCTTACCCATGCAGATGAGGCAGGTACCGGATCACGGAGGGAGGCAGGGGGGTCCTTTCTGGAGGAACTTTCGCGGCTCTGGTCGCTAGTTCGTCTCTGTTTGTTCTGCTGGCTACTCGTATTGGCCTGTTTCTGCGGCCGCTCCTGCGCCTCGTCCTGCTGGACTAAGGGGGCTTCCGACGTATCCATTGCTGGGGCCTTCAGAAGCACCCCAGCGGCGTCCTCATCTGCCTTATATGGCCTCCTGTCCGGGTCAGCAGGCAACCTGCCATAGCACCACCCACCCGGCTTTGCGTTCCCTCCCCCATGCTCCGGCCCCCCTTGCGCAGGGTCGCCACGCGACCCCCGGACCGGCATGCACCCGCGGCGCGCGCCGGAGGTCGGCCGGCACCCGACTTCCGGTATCGGCGCTATCACTCCGCCCCTTCCGCCGCGTCACTTCCGCCGCTCACAGAGCCCTGCGGGAGCGCGCGCGAAGGAGCCACGCAGCCCTGCCCGGAGTGCCAGCCCCCCCGCGCCCGCCGCCATGAGCCCGGCCAGGGGACAGCACCGACTGGAAGGACCGGGCCTGGGGAAGCGCACCGGGGCATACATACCAGGTGCTGGCTTTGGAGACGGCATCCACCGGACCCCTGCTCCACCTGCTTCGTCCACTGCCATGGTGACCTACCCGGCCCCACCGTGGCGCTTCCAGGGACCCCGCACTGACCGAGGTAGGAGACCCCCTCGCTACCTGGGTCGGTCAGCCGGCCTGGGTATTCAATGAAGATTCCATGACGGACGATCTGTAGAGAGTCCTGTCCTCTAGGAACAGGAAACCAACTGATGCGTGGGAGAGGTGCCACCCTTTTTGTATCTGTAGGTTTCCTGTTCCTAAAGGGCGGATCCCCTCTCTCAGGTGGTGCTGTCATGGACGACCGAATAAAAAATTATAAAAAATCTTTTCAAAAGGCAAAAAGTTTTAGGTTTGGAAAGAAAAGTGTACATATTTAAGGGCAAATATGACGCAAGAGAGGTTGGCAACAATTTCGATAGAATCTGAAGTTGCTAAACAAATTAATCTCGGTGACTTAGTGTCATCCTTTTCAAAAAAAAAAAAAAAAGGCAAGGAAACAAAAATTTTAATTACCTATGGTCGTTTTTGTTTTGGGTTATTGATTACTTTGTATATATTTGTCCTATACAACTTCTCAGAAGATTAAAGAGTTAGGAGAGAGTTAATTAATCATTGTTGTTGTGGTTTATTTTGCTCCTAAATTTATATCCCAACTTTTCATCTACTGCCAAGAATAGTAGGGGCGCAACAAAATAGTTTCGTCTAGGGCGCCGTAATCTCTCGGGCCGGCCCTGCTTGCACCAAGTTGCCAACAGGCAGTCTGATCTGACTATGGAAGTTGTATTATTAGGATATCACTTCTTAGACTATAGGGTCCAGTTGTCATGGTCAGGCCTCAAGGTGGAGTGAATATTCATTAACTTAATGAGCAAGGCCACGTAATCGCTCGGCCGGAAGAGCTGCTGGTGCAGAACGAGATGCAGCGAGGGCGCACAGGGACGGTACCATATTTTTCGGACTATAAGACGCACTTTTTCCCTAAAAATTTTGTGGGGAAACGGGGGTACGTCTTATAGTCGGAATGTACTTACAGTTAGCGTGGTGGCAGCAGGAGTCGGGAGATTCTTCTGGTGGTCAGACGCTGCAGGGTGATGATCTCACTCCCTTCCCAGCCTGGTGTGGCAGTTTCAGAGGTGCTCGGTGCTGCAGGGGGTTCCAGTGAAATTATTTGAAAGCTCGAAGCTCCTGCAGTTCTACTGCCTTGATGCTGTGGCCTCTGGGAAAATGGCTACCGGAGGCGGCGTATGTGCAGATTGAGCTCTCAGCTCCGAGATCTCGTCTCCCGAGATCTCAGGACGAGATCTCAATCTGCGCCTGGGGAATCAATCTGGCCTCCAGGAAAATGGATGCCGGAGGTGGCGCATGCGAAGATTGAGATTTCGGCTCGGAGATCTCTTCTACCAAGATTTTAGCCTGCGCGTGCGCCGCCTCCAGCGGACATTTTCTGGGAGGCCACAGCACCAAGGCAATAGAACTGCAGGGGCTTCGGGCTTTAACATAATGTTACCAGAGCCCCCCGCAGCACCGAGCACCACCAAAACAGCCGCACCAGGCTGGGATGGGAGACAGATCATCGGCCCGCAGCGACAGACAACCTTAGAATTGCCCGCCTCCTGCTGCCACCAGCACTGCCAATCCCCCATGGGTAAGATGAATTCAGGACTGTAAGATGGAACCCCATTTGAAGCATTAATTCCCCCCCCCCCCCCCCCATTTTCCTTCTGAAAATTTGAGGTGTGTCTTATGGTCCGAAAAATATGGTAAGTAGGATGTGTTTTTTGTAGGAACCATGTATACAATGGTAAGGGATAAGGAGCCATGCATACAAAGACAGGGATGAGGGGACAATGCATACCCGGCTTATACTTGAGTCAATAAGTTTTCCTAGTTTTTCATGGCAAAAATAGGTGCCTACTTGGGTTGACTTATACTCGAGTATATATTGTATATGGATGTTTATTTTACTCACTTAAATAGCGTCATTAATTCGACATCGCTTTACAGACATCAGCACTGTCCTCAATGGCAGCTAGGGTCAAGTGCACGACACAAACAGTTCATAACAGGCTCCTAGAGGCAGGGTTAAAGTCATGTAAAGCTAGAAAAAAGCATTTCATTAATGAGAAGCAAAAGGAGAGCCAAGCTGAAGTTTGCCATAGACCATAAAGATTGGACCATAGAGGACTGGAGTAAGGTAATCTTCTCTGATGAGTATCATTTTCAGCTTTGCCCAAACACCTGGTCGTCTCATGGTTAGACGGAGAACTGGAGAGGCGTACAAGCCACAGTGTCATGCACCCACTGTGAAATTTGGTGGAGGATCAGTGAGGATCTTGGGATGCTTCAGCAAGGCTGGAATTGGGCAGATTAATCTTTGTGAAGGACATATGAATCAATCCGCATACAAAGCTATCCTGAAAACCAGTTGATTACTTCCGCTCAGTCAATGTTGCTCAACTCTGAGGCCTGGTTTTTCCAGCAGGACAATGCGCCATGCCACACAGCTAGGTCAATCAATGTGTGGATGAAGGACCACCACATCAAATCCCTGTCATGGCCAGCCCAATCTACAGATCTGAACCCCATTGAAAACATCTTGAATGTAATCAAGAGGAAGATGGGTAATCACAAGCCATCAAACAAAGAACTGCTTACATTTTTTTGTACCAGGAGTGGCATAAGGTCACCCAAAAGCAGCGTGTAAGACTTGTGGAAAGCATACCAAGACGCATGAAGCTGTGATTAAAAATCATAGTTATTCCACAAAATATTGATTTCTGAACTCTTCCAGAGTTAAAACATTAGTATTGTTTCTAAGTGATTATGAACTTGTTTTCTTAACATTATTTGAGGTCTGCAAGCACTGCATTTTTTTTTGTCATTTTGACCATTTCTCATCTTCTGAAAATAAATTCAAAATTTAGTGCTTGGAAATTGGATGACACATTGTCAGTAGGTTATAGAATAAAAGAGCAATTTACATTTTACTCAAAAATATACCTATAAAGAGAAAAATCAGACAAACTGAAAATTTTGTAAAAATGTAACTCCTTATATTTCCTCCCTCCACTATCCTACTTCAAATTGCCATTTCATTGGGTGATTCTGGCATAACTTCTGAGCAGCAATCTTGCAGTCTTTGGGTTATACTTGACTCCCATCTTTCCTTATTTCCTATATTAGATCACTCACTTGCTCAGGACACATGTATCTCAAAAACATCCGTAGAATTCAAACTTTTCCTACCTTTGACTCTGCAAAAACTTACCGTATATACGCGAGTATAAGCCGAGATTTTCAGCCCATTTTTTTAGGCTGGAAGTGCCCCTCTTGGCTTATACTTGAGTCACTGTCCTAGAGGGTAGGTGGGGGAGGGGAAGCACAGGAGCCAGCGGCTGTCAGGTGAATATCGCAGGTTGCCGGGAGCCTGAGCCAGCGGCGACACCAACACCTGACCCCCATAGCACTCCGGTGTCCCAGCCTGCTCAGGACTCCGGCACCTGGCCCCCAGCGATGAGAGGGGAGTGTCTTTTTTTATCACAGCAGCATATGAGGCATATATATCTATGGAACATCTTATAGTGCCATCAACCTTTATACAGCACTATATGGGGCCATCAAACTTTATGGAGCAGCATATGGGGGCATATATATATCTATGGAGCATCTTATGGGGCCATCAACCTTTATGGAGCAGCATATGGGGCATATTATTCTATGAAGCATCTTATGAGGTCATCATTAACCTTTGTGCAGCATTATATGGGGCATATTTTTTGTATGGAGCATCTTATGGGGCCCATCATGAATGGAGCATTATTTGGTGCTCCTGATTCAATATGGATATTCAAAAACATTTAACCTACTGATGTCTCAATTTTACCTTTATTGGCATCTATTTTTATTTTTGAAATTTACCAGTAGATGCTGCATTTCCCACTCTAGGCTTATACTTGAGTCAATAAGTTTTCCAAGTTTTTTGTGGCAAAATTAGGGACCTCGGCTTATACTCGAGTATATACAGTACTATTACTCTTCTTTATTCTTGCCTGGACTACTGCGACTCTACAAATCGGTCCCCCATTTCAAAACTCTCCCCTCTCCAATCTATCCTGAAAGCAGAAGCCAGGATCATGTTTATGTATAACCGCTACACTAATGCCCTCAACCCTGTGCCAGTCATTACATTGGTTGCCGATCCGCTACAGATTTCAATATAAACTTATCACTTTCACGCACAAAGCGCTCAACAGTTCTGCACCACCCTACATCTCCTCTCTCATTTCTATCTGTCTAACACCCTACCCATGTCCTCCCCTCCACTAATGACCCAAGACGAACATCCTTAATAATGCAAACTTCCCACTTACAGTGGGTACGGAAAGTATTCAGACCCCTTTACATTTTTCACTCTTTGTTTCATTGCAGCCATTTGGTAAATTCAAACAAGTTCATTCTCATGAATGTACACGCTGCACCCCATCTTGACTGAAAAAACAAAGGTAGAAATTTTTGCAAATTTATCAAAAAAGAAAAACTGAAATATCACATGGTCATAAGTATTTCGACCCTTTGCTCAAACACTCATATTTAAGTCACATGCTGTCCATTTCTTTGTGATCCTCCTTGAGATGGTTCTACTCCTTCATTGGAGTCCAGCTGTGTTTAATTAAACTGATAGGACTTGATTTGTAAAGGCACACACCTGTTTATATAAGCTCACAGCTCACAGTGCATGTCAGACCAAATGAGAATTATGAGATCAAAGGAATTGGCCAAGGAGCTCAGAGACAGAATTGTGGCAAGGCACAGATCTGGCCAAGGCTACAAAAGAATTTCTGCAGTATGCAAGGTTCCGAAGAGCACAGTGGCCACCATAATCCTTAAATGGAAAGAATTTTGGACACCAGAAGTCTTCCTAAACCTGGCCGTCCAGCCAAACTGAGCAATAGTGGGAAAAGACACTTGGGGAGAGCGGTAAAGAAGAACCCCAAGATCACTGTGGCTGAGCTCCATATATTATTATTATAGTGCCATTTATTCCATGGCGCTTTACATGTGATGAGGGGTATACATAATACATACCAAGTATAGTAATCTTAAACAATGCAAGTCACACCTGGTACAGGATGAGAGAGGACCCTGCCCGCGAGGGCTCAATCTATGAGGGATGGGTGAGGACACAGTAGGCAAGGGTAGAGCTGGTTGCGCAGTGGTTTGGTGGATCGGTGGTTACTGCAGGTTGTAGGCTTGTCGGAAGAGGTAGGCCTTCAGGTTCTTTTTGAAGGTTTCCATGGTAGGCGAGAGTCTGATATGTTGTGGTAGCGAGTTCCAGAGTAGGGGGATACGTGGGAGAAGTCTTGTATGCGATTGTGGGAAGAGGAGATAAGAGGGGAGTGCAGAAGGAGATCTTGTGAGGATCGGAGGTTTTGTGCAGATAAGTACCGGGAGACGAGGTCACAGATGTTTGGAGGACTCAGGTTGTGGATGGCTTTGTATGTCATGGTTAGGGTTTTGAACTGGAGTCTTTGGGTAATGGGGAGCCAGTGCAGGGATTGACAGAGGGAAGAGGCCGGGGAATAGCGGGGGGACAGGTGGATTAGTCGGGCAGCAGAGATTAGAATAGATTGGAGGGGTGTGAGAGTGTTAGAGGGGAGGCCACAGAGCAGGAGGTTGCAGTAGTCAAGGCGACAGATGAGGGCATGGACTAGGATTTTTGCAGATTCTTGGTTGAGGAATGTACGGATCCGTGAAATATTTTTGAGTTGAAGTCGGTAGGAAGTGGAAAGGGCTTGGATATGTGGTTTGAAAGAGAGATCAGTGTCAAGGATACCCCCGAGGCAGCGAGCTTGTGGGACTTGAGAGAGTGGGCAGTCTTTTACTTTAATGGATAGGTCCGTTGGGGGGGGGGGGGGTCATGTGAGATAGGGAAAGATGATTAATTCTGTTTTGTCCATATTAAGTTTTAGAAATCTAGCAGAGAAGGATGCAGTAGGGAGATGGGAGAAAGTTCTACAAAGTCAACTATCACTGCAGCCCTCCACCAGTGGGGCCTTTATGGCATAGTGGCCTGATGGAAGCCTTTCCTCAGTGCAAGACCTATGAAAGCACGCATAGAGTTTGCTTAAAAAAATAAATAAAAAAAAAAAACAAAAAAACAAACACACATGAAAGACTCTCAGACTATGAGAAATAAGATTCTCTGGTCTGATGAGACGAAGATAGAACTTTTTGGTGATAACTCTAAGCTGTATGTGTGGAGAAAACCAGGCACTGCTCATCACCTGCCCAATACAATCCCAACAGTGAAACATGGTGGTGGCAGCATTATACTATGGGGGTGTTTTTCAGCTGCAGGGACAGGACATCTGGTTGCAATTGAAAGAAACATGATTGCGGTCAAGTACAGAGATATTCTGGATGAAAACCTCTTCCAGAGTGCTCTTGATCTCAGACTTGGCTGAAGGTTCACCTTCCAACCTGATGGAACTGGAGAGGATCTGCAAGGAAGAATGGCAAAGAATCCACAAATCCAGGTGTGAAAAACTTGTTGCATAATTCCCAAGACGACCCATGGCTGTAATAGCCCAAAAGGGTGCTTCTACTCAATACTGAACAAAGGGTCTGTCTGAATACTTATGACCATGTGATATGAGTTTTTCATTTTTAATAAATTTGCAAACGTTTCTACATTTGTTTTTTTCAGTCAAGATGGGGTGCACAGTGTACATTAATGAGAAAAAAAAACTTTAGAATGTACCAAATGGCTGCAATGAAACAGAGTGAAACATTTAAAGGGGTCTGAATACTTTCCATACTCACTGTAGGTCTCCCAAGACTTCTCTCGTGCTGGTCCAGTTCTCTAGAACACATGACCGTAGATTTGAGCATGCCCTAAACATGAATTTCATGAGACTAGCCAATCCTTCCCCTCACTAATCTGATCCCTTTTTGCACTTCCTAATTTTTTCCTCAGAATCTGGTCCCTCTTATCATCTGTCTACACACCATCCATGCATTTAATAGCACTTGTACTTGTCCACATACTGGCTGTTGACCGGTTCATGCAGCCTTACTTTGAGTACCCCATTTATTATATTGATGGCTGGACCATACCATAGAAGCACTTTACCATTTACCTTTTTGTGCCTCCCCTACTTCTTCATAGGTTGTAAGCTTGTGAGCAGGACCTTCACTCCTCTTGAGATGTGTTGAATGAGTTACGCTAATGTCTTTATTGTCTATAAATGTGTAAAGTGCTGCAGAATATGTTGGCGCTATATAATTAAAAAATTTTCAGCTGACCGTTCTCCTGTGAATGGACAGCTTCATGCGCCTCCTGTCTGCCAAGTTTCAGATTCCCTCTTTGTTTGACTCAATTGTTTACAACCCATTGTAAATCTCACATGTGATGATGATGAGCAGGAAACACTGGAGCCACCTCAGAGATGCCACCATTGAGCAGTCTGTACTAATTGGAGTGTCTGTATTTGTGTAGAAAATGTAACAGTATCAATTAGAACAAGAGATTATTGCTGCTAATAAGCTTGCAAGGTCAAACATTTCCAATGCTATCGGTTACCATTGAGGGCAGAGCGAATGTTATGACACTGAAAGACCAAGATCATTTTGCCACATGTCTGACATCTCAAAAGCCAAAAGGTCCCACAAGGTTACGACCCTTTCTTGAACTTCTCAATCTGAACCCTTAGTCCATTTGACACACCATAGACCATTGGTCACATTACATTGTAACTTCCACAGACTTTCTACAGGATATATTCCTGTCTAAATGACATCCAACAGAGAGCAGTCTCCGGGGATCCTTGAGAATGACCAGTCTTGTGTTTCTAATAGCACAGAAGCCTGTCAAAGGATCATGTAAGAAAAACATCTGCAATACTACACTGAAAGAACATAATGTTGACAAATTAACCTCTCTGAACCGAGCAGTCAGAACATGTTAAGAACAACAAACAGCAGTACCTAACAATGGGGTTATTTATCCGCGCCGAAAAAAGAAGTATAGTCGAAAAACGAAGAAACAAAATACAAATAAAGTGTTAGTGGTAGTAATGCACAGTGACCAAAATAAAAAGACACGTAAAGAATAGCACCATAAAACACCGGTTTACGAAAAGTCAGAACTAGTACAAGTGTACCAACTTTCTCGTGACAAAATTCAGCACTGTCGATTAGATGTGTAAAAGGATCCGTGTCTTGGATATAAAGGTTTGCTATAAAAACTAGAAGACGTTTCGTTTCCCTTTTGCTAGATTTCAAAATAGTCAAAATAAATATAAAAAAAACAAAAAAAAAACCCACACAATTAGATTATGTTTTTGGTCTCCACTGAAAGCTCCTAATGCCAGGCACTAATCATGTCCATAGAGTTACATTAGAAGTGGCTGTCCAGGACTAGGATATTGATGAACAATCCTTGAGACAAATCATTAAAGAGACCCTCTGCCTTACTCCTAAAAAGGAGTATACATTTTGCATGTATAGTTACTTCCTCTGCTTAGCTCAGTTCTTCTCCCGCTGCCTTCTCTGCTCCTGGCGGTCTGATCCTCTTCAATCCAACATGGCTGGTCCAGTGTTATGGTGAGCACAAGCCTAAACTACATCTAACTGCCTTTCTTATGCTGAGGGGGACACCGTACGTGTCTGTCCCTCAACAAATGAAAGACAGACATGGTTTAGCCTTACAGCCATATAACGGTCATGTTGGATTGAAGAGGACCAAAATGCCAGGAGGAGGAGGAGGCGGCAGAAGAATGGAAGCCAGCAATGAAAGTGACAATGAAAGTCCTGAGCAAAGATATTCCATAATTGGTATATCATGGGTAATACAATTTACTAAAACATGACAGAAGAGCTGACGGGTCCTCTTCAAATCGCAAAGGATTAAACAGTTTTTTAAAAATCTGATATAACTTTCCTCTAATGTATCAAGACCATGACCTAACCTCCTGATTCTTATGACACCGGATGAGTCACATTGCTGGACATTGATGACTGATCACCATTTATAGTAAATCCAGACATCAATAAGAGGTATAAATCTTTCTGATATCAAGACTATAACAAGAGATTGTTTTCCATTTTGATATAGCAGTTATGGATTTAGTCATCACTCCTCATGTAATATTGATAATTTTACACTTTCTGATCCCGCTTCCAGTTGACCTTCAACATGCAGTATTTTTATTGTTCAAGACATTAGCTATACTAAGTGATTGGCCTGCAGTTTAAAGAGGACCTGTCCGCAGGATTTTGGATTTTTAATCTGTAATGGTGCAAAAAGCAAAATTTTCCCATCAAAAAACTGGGTGCACACCACAGAACTTCTATGAGCGCACCCATGTTTTGATTGGCCAGTGTCAGAGTGGAGTAAAAAAATGCAAATTCTCACAGAAGTTCTGTGGCATACACCCAGTTAGTTGAAGGGAAAACATAAGCAAAAAAAAAAAAAAAAAAAACTGTTCCAATAACTGTGGAGCACCACCAATTGGGGTACACGATTTAAAAGGATTTTGGACTAACTGAGGACATGGCTAGAATGGTACTTTGAAGATTAATTAAAATTTTTTTTTTTTTTTTACGAAATCTGTTTCGGAGTTCTTCTCCATTAAGCCACGGAAGCTTTTATACCAATGAGCTATCTGCATGATTTTCACCACCGATCAGCAGCAGCGTTTGCCACGCTGTCATGCACATGACAAATACTGGATGTTCGGGCCCCCCTTCCAAGTGAATTGGGTCCGGGTCAGGTTTAGATCCTGTTCTGGTACCCAAACTTTTTGTAACTGTTCGGCCGAACCCGCCGGACCTGAACATCAGAGGTGTCCACCCATCTCTAGTGGTAAATGGTGGCTACCTGCAGGCCAGTCTGTCTCCACCATCAGGAGCTCCAGTGAACACCAGGTTGTCGCTTAGCTATGCCCTTTCCTAAGTAGGTCCGGCCATGTAGCACAGTGGGTCCACAAATCCACAAGCGCCACTATTGGGTGTAACATTAATATTTAAAAGAAGTGATTGAAATCAAATCTATTTTCCTTTATAGAGACCTTTAAAATACCAGTTTGAATACCATCTCAAATACTTATTACTCCGAACCAGTTTTGTCCATATTACTAAAACTGAAAATTTTCAATTGTTCCATCCCTGTTCCCGAGAGTCAGGTGGTCACCGTTTTAGGGGTGCATATGTATTTAACTTTGGGTCCATAAGCGTACAGCAGTACTATAATTGCTAAATTACAAATCGGGGAGCTGAGCTTAGAATCTTAAAATGAATACATCCAAACTTAAAATCACACCACAAAAAACTTTTACCTGTTTGAAAAAGTATTATCAAGTTGGATATTTTTTTTCCTGGAGGGCAGAAAGGATTGTGTCATCTGAAAACGAGACACAGGCTGACATCTCTATTGTGCAATACTTTTCAGGGATCATTTTCTCTTTTCCTAACCTGGCAGTGACCTTAAGTTTTTCTATAGATATTTCTAAGAATAGCACATCTGTTCTTCTTTACTAATGTAATATGATATTTTATACTCAATATAAATGTGTAGGCCCCCTGCAGATCTGTGGACCTTTGCCAAATTCTTTAAATAAGACTTTTCCAACAATGATGTCGAGCCTTCGGTGGGGACTGGCCCTAGAGTGAGATTTTTCATATAATGAAGGGTATGGATTTTTCACCTTGAAACATAAAGGTTTTATAGAAACAGCTCTACAGAAATTAACAACAAAAAAAATAAAAATAAGGATGAGATAAGACTTCGAGAAACAACTTACAAAATGAGCAGTCAGTTCTTCTTAATACTTAAGTCTCAAACTAAAATCTACTGCACTTTTATAGGGCACCTCCAGACTACAAAAGGTTGCATATGTCAGAAGACAATGGTGGACCTCTTCAGAACCTTGATTGGCCAAGAAAAAAAAAAAAAAAAAAAAAAAAAAAAAAAGAAGGAGGAGTGATTGGTAGGTTACAGTTTTAACAGTTTTAGTGGGGCCAGCTTGCTCACCTGAAACCAATTGAGGGTCACGAATCTTAAAGGGATTGTCTGAGATGTCATTTAAGAGTCAGTCTACAGGCTTCACATTGTATTGCAGCTCAGGCCCAGACACTTGGATGGGGCAGAGATGCAAAACTAGTTGCGGTCTGTGGCCATCAGAAGACACATTTAAGAGTTTTAGATCTTTGGCAATTGCAGAGACCTTTTTAAGTGCTCAAATATGGGGTAAGAGGAACCCAATTGAATTCCTAAAAATATGATCTTGATCCACTCTAAGCTACGAGTGCTTTAATTATAGGCCTATAAGTAAAATTTAGCATGCACTCTGTCTGAATTGTGACGTGCCAGTGCAATGGACCAATTGGTCCCAACAGCAATATAATTTAAATTCACAGCACACTCCTATGGATTTCATGCTGATTAGTGTTGTGAATTCGCTTTCTGGCCTACCTCTGGTTACTACTGAAGGTAGTGGAGCTGGTCAAATTGACAGAGGGGTTGCGAGTTCTCTTTCTGGGCTCCATCTTGTGGTTTCTGGAGGTAATGAAGCTGATCTGATTGGCAGGGGCTTGCCACCTGATGAGGACGACGATTGGAGATCTGGAGTTTCAGACTGGATTTAAGACAGCCGACTCCCTCTATCCCTGCTAGTGATTTTTTCCTGCCTCCTGAGGTCTTAGTTTCCAACTCAGGCCCTGCATGTTCAGCTAAGTGTTCTTTTGCTATTCTGTTCACATTTGATCTGGTTTTGTCTATTTCAGTGTTGTGTGGGTCAGCCAGCTCCAGCTGGGGCTGTGCTGAATCACCATCCATATGTTACTGCTTGTGCCAGTTTGCTTTTGTCCCTTATTATATTGGCCTCTTTTTGCTCTGCTTTCAGAATATACCAGAGTGCTGATATAGTGGGCGAAGTCGTGCGACTTCAGTATTTGTGCATCAGACGTGTTGGACCTTTTTTGCAGGGTTTTTTGTGTGATTGCAGACAGTGTCTTTCCTTTCCTGTCCAGTCTAGTCAGTGTGGGCCCCATCGTTTGCTCAGTTGATTTTCCCATCTGCGTTTGTGTATTCATCTTGTCTCACCGACAATATATGTTTGGGGGGTATCTATTCCTTTGGGGTCTGCTCTGGGGCAGTTTAGATTTCCCCTTTCTTGCTTTAGGCTTAGTTAGCTCTCTGGCTGTGCCGGGGCATCTAGGATCATCATAGGCACGCTCCACGGCTTCTGCTAGTTGTGTGGATAGGATCAGGGGTCTGCAATCCGCTTAGTTACCAACCTCTCTGGTTTTCTGTGGCCTAGCTTGGGCTTGCACTCCTCCTCGGTGTCCCAATCATAACAGATTAGTAAAAATTTTATTATATACAATTTTATGGGAGCAAACAAGAATATATAGTAGAAGCGATATAAATACTCGACGTTTCAGCTCTGCCAGAGCCCTAATCACTTTATCTCTTAATCCAAGGTCAGATCATAGATAAGGTGCAGAAAAAGGAGGAGAGAGGGAAGATTTCCCTGTGGCCACACAAGATCATTGTGACAGGTATGTGGGTCATCCGAAGACCCTCAGCTGTTATGACAACCCATCAACCCATTGACATAAATGTACGTCAAAGGTCATGAATAGTCCATTAAAGATGAAAGCAGCACACCATGGAGACTTCAGTTAGGATGATGTTTATTAGCCCATCCAGCTATGTGCCCATAGAGCAACGTTTCAGTCCAAAAGGGTGCGGACCTTTCTCAAGCAGGTCATGAATAGAGATGAGCGAACCTTTTAAGGCTCGGTTCGATTCGCCGAATGTTTAGACATTCCCCAATCAGTTTCACGAACATACCCGAACCCCATTAAATTCAATGAGAGGCCAAATGAAACGTATACACAAACACCTTAAGGGGTCAAAAAAAGCCTTCTAAACAGCTAAAATTATTGGGAAAGACACCATGAAAAGTGGCATCAATTGACCCACAGTAGAAATTTGCAAATGGCACAACAGCAATCAGCCATGGGCCATGGATGAGCCATCATGGTCTGGCCAAGCATTTACAGTGTGGAATTGAAGTTTCAATGAGGACCTGGTGGTTAAGCTTTCTTAGGTGGGAGACCTCACACCTCATGCAACACCTCCATTTTTTTGTTTGTACCAGCCACACGCAGATGGCACTATCATCAGTTTCATACAGTAATATTACTAGAAAAATGTAAGGAAAGTAAAACCGGTAGTTAAGTGAAAGTGCAGGCCTGCGTGTCTGGGAGCCCTACTTACACGTGCAACCCACCATATGGAAACCTAACTTCAAGTCTCCACATTTCAAAAAAATGTTTGTAACATCAGCAGCTTTAGCCACAGCAGGCACAGAAGCCACAACAAAAGTGTCACAGACTACAAAAATGTGAAATCAATGCAGGACATCATTGCCCTACCCAGTCTGTGAGTGGGGTGCAAAAGTCATCGGAGATCAATGACTTGTTTATTTTGATAAATTTTAGGTGGTCTGCACCTTCAGGGGACAGCCGGAAGTGCTTATCCAACAGGACACTACCAGCAGCAATGAATACACATTCTGAGAGAACGCTGGCTGCCAGGCATGACAACCTCCAAGGCATGACAGGTGAGCTCAGGCCACTCTAATTTTTGAACACCAAAATGCAAAAGGGTCCAAACCCCCCCCCTCCCCCAATTGCGTTGATATTGAGCTCCAGATACTCCAGCATGTGCACATCCCTTTCCAGGGGCAGAAGCATCTGTGTTGTGAGTTCATTTTCCCCTTCATTACTGAGGCCCGAGGAACTCCCTCTTCTGGTAAAGAAAGGTAGTGAGCCTGATTGTCAAACTCCTGAGGCTGATGATTGTGACTGGCTGAGTGGAGTTACGGACTGGATATAATGCTGCCGACGCCCTTCTGCCCTGCGGGTGATTTCTCTGTGGGATCCTTGGAGACCAGTCTGAATTCCTGCTCCTCCAAAGCTAAGTTTGCTGCTTGGCCTTTTGCTTTTGTGCTTTGACTTTGTTTTTGCTGTGTTTTTCTGGATTTCTGCCATTCCCTGCTGGGGTGTGCTGAATTCATTTAGCTCTGTCTTCTGAAAATACCTGAGTGCTGATTCAGTTTTTGAAGCCTAGCTGCTTCAGGGCCTTTTTCATATCAGCTGGTTGGCTTATGTCTTTGATAGGGTTTTGGCAGATTGCAGACAGCAGCCTTCCTGTCCTTTCCTATCTAGGTAGTTTTGGGGCCCCGTCTTTGCTCAGTCTATCTTTCTGTCTGTGTTAGTATTTTCATCTTGCTTCACAGTCATTATATGTTGGGGGCTGCCTATTGCTTTGGGGTCTGCTCTGGGGCAGTTTAGATTTCCCCTTTCTTTCTTTAGGCCTATGTATTTCTCCGGCTGTGATCGAGGGGTCTAGGGCATCGTAGGAACCCCCCACGGCTACTGCTAGTTGTGTTGATAGGTTCAGGGGTCTGCAATCTGATAGTTGCCATCTTCTCTGGTTTTCTGGACTTAGCTTGTATTTCTGCTTTTGCCTCCTACGGTGACTCATTCATAACACATCTGGCTAAATTTACTCTTGTACCATGGATCTTACAGAGTGGAAACCCAGTAGTCAGCACTATTTCTAATGCTAAAGAATACTAGCATCATGTTGAAGATAGTGCAGCAGGAAGGCGCTCAAGTTTCGGGCACTTCCATAATGTCCAAGTCATTGGTGTTTTGGTGGCAGGGTAATGGCCAAGCGTTCTTCCTCCATCCCCTCCCACCACCCACGGACAACAGAGTGTGGATCATTGTATTCTTCATCTCCTGACTGTTGTGCATCCTTCACCTTGTCTTCCATTTGTTCCTCAGCTCCTGCACCTTCACTAACAGTTTGTCTGGTACCATGAGCCCCCCATGATCATTGTAATCCACCCCTCTATGGCACCCACCTGTGCGATGACAGTCCATAAATTTGA
Organism: Dendrobates tinctorius; assembly: GCF_039654945.1. NCBI lineage: Eukaryota > Metazoa > Chordata > Amphibia > Anura > Dendrobatidae > Dendrobates > Dendrobates tinctorius. The sequence goes on from NW_027361784.1 coordinate 8,878,325, forward strand.
GATATTGTTATCCCTTTCACATCCTCTTCTGCTTCTACCTCTTCTTCTGGGACCACCACCTCCTCACTCAGATTATGCAAAGTGAGCTCCAACATGTAGATGGCCAGAATAGTGATGCTGATGACGGCATAGTCAGCGCTAACAATCTTAGTAGCCATTGAAGAAATTATTACACTTCCCAGCTCTTCTGACCTAGATAAACCCCCTCCTCCTCAAACACATCCCCCCACTCATACAGCACCACTATCCTAGCCAAAGTCCTAACAAAAGCATTAGTAGAAATGCGATGATTTACCAAACTGTGACTGAATTTTGTCGACTGAGTAAAAATGCTCATGAAACCAAACACGGATCCGAATGTGCTACATTCATGCCGAATTTGAGATTGGCAAACATTTTCTGAATAAGTTCGTCGTGAAGTGATTAAACTGGGCTAAAGCGATTCATGCAATTTCATACATGTTACAGAAACTGTCCAATCCATAATTATACTATTAGTTGATTTCTTTCGCTCTTTAAAGTGTCTCCAAACTTTGGCACAATTTCAGCACAAAAAGATTGTCATGTGGGTCACTTTTTTTTGGGGGGGGGGGGAAACATGCCTCCTCCTCTGATTGGTCACACACCTTTTTCAGCAAGTTGAAATACGAGGCTAAAACTCACATGGTGAACCTCTAAAACAGTTAATGGCACAAAATAAGCTAGAATTTTGGCTCACATAGCTTTGTAAATAAACTCATTAATCAGGGCATTAAACTCTGAACACATTGGGGCAAAACAAAAAAGTAAATAAATCACAACAGGACAGAATCCTTGAGCTTTTAATCTGAGAACAAAAACTGATTTAACCTCAACTTTGGACAAAATTGGTTAAGATAAGACTCATACAAAAAAATTAGGAGAGGGTTTTCTTTTTTTGCCCCCAATGCCAGAAGGGGGTTCTAAAGGGAGGAAAAACATAATGGAAACAAATCCAATGCACTTTTCTTTTTTAAAGTCCAATTTTGAAAAGTCTTTCAAAAGAACACACTGAACAGGGACTTTATCCTGTTTGCTGAAATCAAGCCTGAACAGTAAATTACACAATGATCATTGTAAATTGATTGGCAAATTATACCACTTAATTGCTGATTAAAATCAGGTTTACTTTCTACTTGTGGAATCTGAAGGCATTAGTCACTCTGGTCATAGCTAAAGTTTTGAGCTTAGAGTGACCGGTTTAACGGCATGGCTTTTAATACAAATGGTAACATTTAGGTTAATATATGTAAGTAGGAGGAAATATTTAGACTTGTTCTCGAAATGTAGCTCCCTAATACACAACATTTCAAGTAAGAAGTCTCTGACTGTTTCATGCTGAAGGCATTACAACGCATTTATAAAATCTGTCAGCGGTAGCCATAATCTCCATATTATGATATTACAAGGAATGTATCTAAATATGCATTTCATTAATAACCTTTCCTATGTCCAAAAGTCACACTGTCTGGCTATGAATAAATAACATCATGAAAGGATGCAATGTGAAGAAGAAGGATTGGCACAATTTGTAAACCGACTGACACAAAATGAAAAATGACCATGATCGAATTAGTGAAGTCTGGTTTTAAACTTTTATTACAAGGTAAGGATTTCACCGTGACGCATTCCGCAATTTTTCAAAATTAAACATTAGGCCGGGATCACACATGCGAGAAACACGGCCGAGTCTCGCATGTGAATACCCGGTACTTGGGAGCGGAGCGTGCAGCTCCATGTATTGCTATGAGGCTGCACGCTCCGATCCGAGTGCCGGCAGCAGTGCCGGGTATTAACATGTGAGACTCGGCCGTGTTTCTTGCATGTGTGATCCTGGCATTGGAGTGGAAAACAAGAATGGTTTTCTGTAGTAATGCACAGTAAACAAAATTTAGAAAAAGGACCTTGCATCATTTTTTTAAAATTTGAATTGGACACAGAATGCAACAGTGGTTGAAAAGCGGAAAAAAAGCATTATTGTGCAAATGTTTTATTTTACATTGTAAAGCACCTCTATCGGCCATAGTCCTCTCGTAGCACCTCACGAATACTTTGCCACTATCTCGGCCATGGAGAGGAAAATTAAAAGAGACATTTTATTTTGCTCTGCATTCTTTATTACATCTTGTTGTGTCCAGTTCAACATAAAAAAAAAATTGGTGAAAAGTTAAACTGTAAAAGAAGTTATTAGTCTTTTAAAACTTAAAGGGATATCCCCATCTCATTCCTTACTGGCATATCCACAAGGCATAATGGACCATTTTCAGAACTCCAAACCGAGTGAAACAAAGACTTCCTCTATTCTATAGAGATGGGTGTTCTGTAGCCATAAAAGTCGGAAATAGAAATACTGCTTTAAAAGTAACTTTTCCCATAACTGTTCAATACCATTATTATAGTGGCATACATGCCAAATTCGGAGTGAGCAAATTAAAAAAAAAAAAAAAAAAAAAAATTATGAGATTGAAACCCCTTCCTACCACATGGCCCACATATAAGTATCCTGCCCCTTTATCGGTACAGAATTTGGGCACAGCATAGGTATTACATGGAAATCGCCATTTCAGTGTAACAGAACAAGAGCTTCTGCACAAAATACAGCAGTGTCGACCGTCCTGATAAATATTTTTTTTTTTTAGCAGAATGCTTTTGTAATGTCTTTGCCAAGCAAACACCCCATCGATGACCTAGCTGTGAGGGCTGCATGGCTTCTTGACGGTACCTGCCGCTGGCAAGTACATTATCTCCTAATCTTATGGGAAGTCCATAGGCTGGCCAGAATGTTTCATTCAATTAATTACATATGTGTCAAGCATAATCTTGTAACAAAAATTAAAAAAAATGAGCAATCTAGACTTTGCAGTAGAAAAAGAGGAATTATCAAAATGTTACTGGACAGAAAACGCATGCTTTTGATCTTGTCATACATGAAAACAAAATCTCTTCAAGTATTTTAATCTAGTGTGAGAATAATTGCTGAGGGCAGGCTTTCAAATCAGGGAAGGAAGGAAGGGTTTTACACCAGTGTAGAAATGATTGCTTATAGTTGACACATGCCACCTGGTTGATGGTGGCATTGTCAAGGTTTTACAACAAGGAAGAACTTGTCCAAATTCTAGGGGTTCTCACCTGGTAAAAATGTGCTACTTTGACCCAGAGGCACCGCTACAGATTCATGGGTTATAATGTGGCAGTGCAGCTTGGGCTTCTGCCCCAAACACCTCACTAAACTCTCTCACCGCACTACAGCCTATGGACATTAGTGTTTTTTGGTCCACTTCTGCGTCACCACTTATGGCAAACCAACAAGTGGACAGTCCACCTGACCGGACGCATAATCTGATGTGGAGATGAGGCTTGATGGCAGGGATAGTGACTTTAAAAAACAAGGACTGTTTGCCCTCTAGGCTTTGGGGATCAGATCACATTTGCCGCTGCTACAACCCCTATAGATACCCATTACTTTAACTATATTTTTATTACACTTTACCAGTATGGAAATTACATATGGGTACAATATCTATACAGCTAACATAATCATGGGTTTGTCAGATAGTGCCCAGGTCTTGCCTTAGTGCGCTCTCCAATACAGTTACTTGATCAGTGACATTTAGTGTTTGACTGTATACAGTGTATTATTTTTATAGTTTATGTGAATCACAAGTTCATTTACACATCATCTACATCGACAAATTGTACGGAACAAAATTAATGTAATTCCTTGATATTAAAGTGCCAACATGCACACATTTCCAAACACTAATCCTACAGAAGGTGAAGGAATTTTATAGCTAGTACAGCTACTTTAGAGGCTATGGTCTCCATGGTAACAGACTACAAACAAATGTTGTGTAGTCTGATCCTACAGTAATACCACACGCCTTGGCCATCTCCTAAATGTATTCTGGCACCTAGGCTCTTTGAAAAACTGAGAGGAGATGAAGAAATGCTGGTTTAATGTCAATGTTTTTCAGACACGATTTGCAGTTGTCCTGAAGGAGAATTCGGAGTGATTCTGAAACGCGTTGACATTAAACCAGCATTTCTTCTCATTGTGGCTTGTCCTTTAATCCGGAATGCAGGATACTTCTATCACCCTTGGCACAACAGAGGATCCTTGACTCTAGTTAACACTAAAAAGGTCCCAGCTTATTAACGCGTACCGAGGAAAATGTTACAGTAAAAATTTAAAATAAAAATTATAAAGCATGCGTCTAAGGGGGGAAAAAAAAAAAAAAAAAAAACACTTTAAACCCCAAACACTTTCTCAGTCATTCCGTTAAGGCATAAAATACATGTACAGCTAGGTTTGGGTTTTTCCAATTTAAAATATACCGTAATTTATCCCCAAAAGTTCCAGCAACAGTGAGATGAGAACAATTGGACATAAAACAGGTGAAAAAGAATAAAAGAAATCTGTAGTGGTTTGGCCAGCAAGCACAGAAAATGGATCTGGTGATAAAGACAAGTCTGCTGATGGGAGACTAAGCCCAGGAACGTGATTGTGCGATTACAAAGTCGACACTGCAACTATATCTGTATGCGAAGATTAGAACAAAGATATGGAGTGAACCTTTTGAGAAAACTTTGAGAGACTTAGTCATTTCTCACTAGAAGCAAAATGATAATATCTTCTTTCATATCTTATTGAGTTATTTGAAACCTGCCTTAAAAAGTAACCCAACAGCTGATACATATGGCTGATCCAAGAATTTGCCATAAAAAGGTCTGTGATGGGAAAACTCATACAAATCACCAAAACTGTTAAAAGGAGTAGAGCAGTGAGATGGGCCAAAATAATAATAAAAAAAACTATAAAATGGGAAATTGCTTTTTGACTACTGAAGTATCTTACCTCCAGGGCAGTGTCGTAATGCCATTTTACATCTTCTAGATTCAGCAATGGTTGGACATGGGATTGTGTCTTTTGCTGGTTTCTTGACAATGTGTCGAGTCCTTGTCTCCAGACCCCATTTATATCCACACGTTCTATTATTCCTACTGCAAGTTCCCCATTCGCTCCATGGTCCCACCTCACATCCATCTGAAGGGAATGGAGATAAAAGAGAAATGTTTAATCACAGCTTATTTAGTTAAGACTACCTAAAATGGCCTGCTTTTCCAAGAAGATACAGTCCAAACCACTGATGACCATTGACATGAATGGACACTACATCAGCACATACAGTAGTTCCCAAAGCTCAGGTTGGAATAAAGACTTTGGCTGCAGACATTAGAAATCCTTAAAGAGAACTCTTCGCTCACCTACACACTCCATAGTGTCATCCAATGCTGCAAATCCCTCAGGACATTCTTCAAAACAATGTCCTTTGTGGGAGTAAAATCCTGGTTTGCACTTGGCGCAAAAATCTCTGCTAAAGCAAGAGTCACAATTTTCGACTCTGCACCCTGAAATAGAAATTTTAATAATTAGCATTTTCTCTTTTTGCATATTACTAGTTGCACTTTTATAAAACTCTTTGCTTAAAACTTCTAAAAAAAAAAAAAAAAAAATATTCAGTATCTTCTACGCATACTGTACTTGACGTTACACATACAACTTTACAGCCTACCCTGGGCTCCCATGATTTGGGGTATCTTGGAGGCTTCTTATTGTAATACCCCAAAAAGTTGGTGATTACATTAATGGTTTTGAAGTATGTTCAGTGACGCAGGATATAGTCACCTTATTCTGTGAGCTGTTGAACTGTCAAAATTCTGTATTGTTTTTAGCATAGAGATATACTCCATTATTGTGAGTGTTCTTTTAAGAAATCAGATTCAGCACTTCACACACAATAGAGTTCACAACTTCAGGAAGTTAATTAAAATTCTAGAATGATGGGAAGAGGAAAAGTCAAAAAAGAGTTAGAGCGAAACGGGTCAGTCAAATTCAAAAGTCGCCTATTTTCGCCGAGCGAAATCCCACCATAGCGTGAGGTCGGCCATGTGATCGCCGACCCGAGTGCCAAAGTCAGATTTCCCAGAAATCTTGCACGTGACTTTTTTCAGCCACTGAGCAAGGACACAGAAAGCGCGAGAGAGAGAAAGCGCGCGAGAGAGAGAAAGCGCGCGAGAGAGAGAAAGCGCGCGAGAGAGAGAAAGCGCGCGAGAGAGAGAAAGCGCGAGAGAGAGAGAAAGCGCGAGAGAGAGAGAAAGCGCGAGAGAGAGAAAGCGCAAGAGAGAGAAAGCGCAAGAGAGAGAAAGCGCAAGAGAGAAAGCGCAAGAGAGAAAGCGCAAGAGAGAAAGCGCAAGAGAGAGAAAGCGCGAGAGCGAGAAAGCGAGAAAGCGAGAAAGCGAGAAAGCGTTTTCGCGCACTTTAAAAAAGCGGTCCGGCATGTAGATGTGTTTACTGTCCTCCACTCCCTGCTGACTTTGCTTCCCCATTGACTTGCATTGGGTTTCGTGTTTCAGTCGGCCTCCGACTTTTCACGATAATCGGCCGATTTCGTTTGACTCGACTTTTGAGAAAGTCGGATTTCATGAAACCCAACTTTGACCCGAAAAAAGGCAAAGTCGCTCATCTCTAGTTACTGCCACTGGCTATTGAGAAGGAAGTGGCTAGTGGGCAATATGGAGTAGCAGCGACAGCAAGGATCTAGGAGACAAGCTTCCCCTGTATCAGTAAGGGTATGTGCACACGCTGCGGTTTTTGCTGCGGTTCCGCTGCGGTTTTGGCCCTGCGGAACCGCAGCAGTTCCGCAGACATGGTACTTAACCATGTAACCCTATGGGTTTTCAAAACCGCAGTGCTCACGCTGCGGTTTTTTCCGCACGGTTTTGCTGCGGTTTTTTTTCCGCAGCATGTCAATTATTTCTGCGGATTCTGCTGCGGTTTCACACCTTTAACATAGTAGAGGTGTGAAACCGCAGGGCAAAACCGCAGGCCTAAACGCAGCAAAACCGCAGGTCACTTTACCTGCGTTTCCGCGCGGAAAAAACCGCAGCGGAATCCGCAGCGTGTGCACATAGCCTAAGCCAACAGTAGAACTATCTGAGATCAAACATAGAACACCTTGGAGAACAACTCTTAAATTAAAAAGGGAAGGTTAATTATCAAATTCCTAGCTGCACCCAGCTGTAGTGGATGGTCAGTTTGAGCTGCATATAAAAAAAAAAAAAAAAAAAAAAAAAAGTACAGTGGGCATGAGAGATCTATAAATCTCATCTACTTTGCTGGAACTGTAAGACTTTTTTTGCGCAGTGAAAATATACAGTGTCAAAAACTCATCATAGGAACTGCTCAAAATCTAATCCAAGTCTAATTCTACACTATTGGCAAAACATCAATGCAGGCAGCAATCACTGACTACTAGGGTCATGGATGGCTCATCAACACTGTACAGAATGCAGAGGGAGACCATCGTAACAAGCGGCATGGGAGTATACTACATTTTATCAAAGTTATATTAGAACTGACTTATACATTTTCTGTTTATTTTCAGTTAAAGCAAAGTGATTTCTATGGACAAAAAAAAAAAAAAAAAAACACCTCACCTAAAACTTAGAACGTAGCCAGAGGACTCATACTTAGTGAGAATAAAGGACCAATGTGGTCAGATTTAAAAAAAAAAAAAAAATCAGATTGTACTTTGCCTAAATCACACTGCATACGTATGTCATGCGGACGCTAGGCGAGAAAAATCGCAATGTACTTGCATGACACTTGCCTCACTTTTCAGGACCAATTTTATTCATGCTGATGGGTGCGAACGAAGAGAGAAAAATACAACATAAACCCACAGTCCGTGCAGAACATATAAAGAACATAAAAAAGTGGTCTAAAAAAAATAAAAAAAATAATCCTCAGCCATCCTAATGTATGAGGGAGGGGGAAGCAGCAATCGCCTGAACAACAGAAGAAAGTTATACCTGGCGGAACAATGGGCACGAACACGTTATAAATCAGGTACATTATGAGGAATACGAGGTTCATTTCTGAAACACTATATCCAGCATCAATGAAAACTATCAGCAGACGTACGGAGTTACAGCGCCGTGCATTTGGAACTCATTTCATATGGCACAATACTTGCTCCTTTGGTCAATTGCATAAATCATTCTGGTTTCATTGTGTCTGAGAAATACAGAACTTCTGAAATAACCATTTGTGAACTCCCCGAGGCTTTTTCCAACTTTATAAATTGAGGGTTTTTTTTTTTTTTTGCAATACATACTGTATATAAAAATACAAAGCAGTCAAGGTCAACGAGGAAACCTATGGGCAACATCTCGTGTAGTAGAAGCTGTAAAGGAGTCTTTGTTCTTAAGTCTTGTACTATACTAGTATTTCACGTCATGCATGATGCCCTCCAGAGGAGAGACCTCTATAGGCATTCTCTCTGACAATACCTCAAGAAGGAATAAACGAATTTGTAAGGAAATAAAGCAGACTACTTGACAATACGACTGACTAGCCAGGAATCTGGCTCAGCAAAACCACATGCAATTTTATTGTCAATTACCCCATCGTTTCACTTGTAAAACATCGCAAAAAAAAAAATCTGTAAAAACTGCGCAACCACAGCCTACGTTGAAAAACTACGGTAATGAATGATAAAACCACCAACTATATTCTTTTTGTTATGTGAAAATTACATGAACTGAATGAAACCTAAGCAAATGTGCTGGGATAAGGTGTTATCCGCCATGCTCATATGCTAATAGGGTGTCTCAAAAATATACATATACACACATAATAAATATATATATATATATATATATTTTCACGAACATTTGAGGCCATCAATCCATTATATGTCCTTTTTGCAAGCCGGGGAGAAAATCTCGCTGTACAGATGCCATACGGATGTCAACCGCATGCTTAGATGCGACAAAAATCACTTCCTCGCATTGCACACGGATGACCTACGGATCACTGTTCAGGGAACATTTCTGCGTTTCTCGTCCATAGAAAATGGACCTTTTTTTATACGTTGTGTGTGACTCTGGCCTAAATCAGAGACTCCGAACAATAAAATCAGATAAATCTCCATGCTTTTGTGTGGTCCACTAATTCTGAGGAAAAAAAAAAAAAAAAGGATAGATTGGATATGTAACTACTTCATAGACTAAGCATGCCTACCATGAAAAACATGGATACCACTCGTATGGTAAAAACGGATGTCTGAATGAGCCCGAGGTGTGAGGACAGCTTGGCTTTCAGTGGTTCCATTCAGTGGAGTCTGATCTTAAGGCCAGGGTCACACTTGCAACAGCAATGCGAGAAACTCGCATCAATACCCAGCATTGCCGCCGACACTCGGGACCGGAGCGCTCGGCTGCATAGAAATACATGCAACTGCACACTCCGGTCCAGAGTGCCGGCAGCAGTGATGGGTATTGATGCGCGTGTTTCTCGCATTGCAGTTGCAAGCGTGACCCCAGCCTAAGGCTTTATTCACATGGAGTTTTTAATATATCAAAAATAAGTTTTTCAATCAAAAACTGTTTCAGGAAGTTTTTTCTTTACTAGGGAGTTTTTGAAGTTTCTTTTTCCTGAAAAGTTTGAGTTTTGCTCCTGAAGCTTTTTTTTTGCAGCCTGTTGTGTGTGTGACAGCATCTAATATGGAGAGTAGTCCATCAAGCTCCGTTTCAAAAGAAGTCACACGTGCTTTTCTTTTTTTTTTCCCCCTACAAGGCATTTTGAAAAAAAAAATCTTCAGGGAAAAGCAAAAGCTTAGATATTCCTAGTATAAACAGAGCAAAGTGGATTTAATCTCCCATAGAAATGAAAAGGAAGAGCGTTTTCTGTACAGTTTTTGCTTTTTTTTTTTTTTAAAACTGTATTTTTGATTGGTTTTGCACAACAAAATAAATAAAACAACTACCTCAAATCCCCCCCCCCCCTCGAAGTAAACCTAGTCCAAGAATACATACTCATGAGGCAATTTCACAGCCCATATGGTTTCCAAAATTGGGGTGGTAAACCCACACGTTTCAACTGTCGCACTATAGAGTCAAAGATGCAATGACATCCACAAGAGAAAGTGGGCATGCTGTGGATTTCAAACTCAACGCTGATAACCTTACACATAGATTCTTCTGAGTATATGTGGCACCCCCAGGAGTATGGTCGCCACAGTGGCATTGCCTTCTTCCAGGGAGGGTGATGTCATGCTTGGAGGCAATGAAGGGTCTCTCTAGCAGTTAACCATGTCATGCAACATAATTCCCACTCCAGGCCAGCAGAGGGAGCTCGGAACCAGGATTGGGGGAGGAGCGCGCTCTGAGGGCCAGGAGGGGAAATAGGCAGTTAGTGTGAGGAGGGCAACGAGTGTAGACGTGTGGAGAGAAGCTGGGGGTTGAGCTGAGGATAGAGAGCTCCCTCCCAGTGAGAGCGCATGATCTGGAGCCTGGTCTCCACGGTTGTATGGATACTGAAGGTCCTGCAACAGAAACCAGAGGAATAGGAAGCTGTAAATGCTCTATTCCCAACAAAGACTCGGAGGCACAACAGCGACGGGTGAGCCAAGAGAGATAGAGGGCTACAGCTGTCTGCCATACGAGGTAGTTCTCAGAGACGATAAGAAGGAGGAACATCAGTGTAACACAGTACTGGATGTACCTCAAGCCAGCGCTAGGAAGGAGACTACACAACCCATCTGATAGAGAGATCTCTGAGTTGCTTCCAGGCTAGCCTGCTCCTGTGCCATCTGTAATCAGGACCCTGGACTGCATTTGCCAAGTAAAGGTAAAGAAACTGCACCCTGTTGTGTCCTTGCCTTCTTCCTGCAACATCCTCAGCACTGCTACATCTCTGTGCCAAACACTGCACCCTCTTCCTAAACATTCCGCCACACTGCCCTGGGACAACAGCTCTACCTGTGGAGGGCTACACCATCGTTGCTGCACTACACCATCAGTCCCAGAGGATCTGTCTGCAGCGTCGGCTTAACACCTCCCTTGCCGAACACCACAGGTGGCGTCACGAATCACTTATAAACTTTATTCCCAACTCAACCCCTTTCGCATGGGCGCCCAGGGCCACAGACCGGGTCACCGCTGCTGTGACATTCCCCTCTGAAGGACCGGCCCGGTACCGAGTACCCCACAGCCGTGGGAGGGCGACCCATATATACATGCAATTTCTTGAAATCTCATGCACAATGCTGGTCATGAAAATGAAGATTTTCCTCTCCAAAAACTTGCAATACTTTACGTTACGTGACAATGTCCCAAAGGGTGAATATGATGCAGAAGTGTTTGCACCTGAATAGGGTGGTTTCAGATGAATGGGAAGGCCCAGAACTTTGTGCCACAAATTTCGCAGCACATAATCAATGTGTGAATATACCCAAACATGCACAGAATACCCTAAAATTAGAAAATCATGGCTTCCTTCCTGGAACCTCCACTCCACCCTCCCCCAAAGGAAAAAAAAAACAAAAACACCCACATACAGCCCTGATAACAAAACTCAGCTAATCTACTAATGCAAGAATCTGTCAGCAAGTTTTTGCTATGTGATCTGAAGGCAGCATGAGGTAGGGGCTGAGAAAATGATTTTAGCTATGTGTCACTTATGAAGTGGCGTGTGGTTTCAATACAATGGATTTTATCAGCAGGTGATTCAGTGCCTGGACTACAGCTCCTGGGCGCACTGGTCTGACCACGCCCCCTTCTCCGATAAGCAGCTCACTGTCACTATACATTGTATACAGAAAGCTGTGGTGTGGGTGGGGGGGGGGGGTCAACTTTCCGAGCTCTGCTATACGCTACATCTAAAAGCTCAGTTTACTGAGTGCAGCATTGGTGACTGTGATAGAGCGGCGGATTCAGGGTCTCTTTTCCTACATTATGCTGCTCTCAGATGAGGAAGAAAAACCTGGTGACAGATTCCATTTGATGAAAAATGGAAGTTTACACGCATTTAATTTACTGGTATTTTTAGTATAGCAACTTTTTTTCTCCATCACAGCGGACTAGTTTGTAACATTTCTTCTAATCCTAAGAACACTTAGGCTTACATGTAACAACTTTGACACAAATAATCAGCAACAATTTGTTCAAAGGTTGAATGACAGTAAAAAAAAATAGACATTTTACAAGCAAATTACATAAATGATGTGTTAACGCACAGGGCTCAGCAACGTCGGGATTAGTAAACTATGCTAAACTTGCAGTCACATCAAAGAGGATCACTAAAGACGATTGAAACAAAGTGACATTAAGAGGTTTCTTTCTGTCTGTCTGGGAAATCTAGGAACACCCAAACCTACTAATACCTTCGGAACCACTAGGAGAATAAAGCAATATTTGGAACATAGGTTGGACATGCAATATAAAGGAAATTCAACTTCTATTGTATGGAAGAGAAAAACATGGTACACCAATATCTCTCTATCTATATATGTGTATCACCAACCAATCATGAAGCATCTTTCATTTTACCAGAGCTGTTCAAAAGAAGCTGAGCTGTGATTGGTTGCTATGAACAACAGTTTTCCTTGCAACCAATCAATAAGCATCTCTCATTTCACCAGAGCTGAGCTGTGATTGGTTGCTATGTGCAAGTTATCCCACTTGACAACACCTCAGCACACACTGACATGGTGGGAGAACTCTAGCATCTTCGGGAACATAACCTCCCAGCCATTGTCTGCCCCACTGAAAGGAGCAGAGAGCACATGACAGAACTGAATCCCCCCCCCTCCCGTGCCCATATCCCCATCACACATCCTCCATCCCATAGGCACATCTTCCCTCTGAAAGGGATCATTGGTATGGAAGTCAGAGCAATTCTATCCAGGGCTTTGGTTTTGACCCCAGACCTCTCTTATAGGGATCCTTGGTATGGAAGTTAGGACCATTCCACTCAGCTCTGTGGTTCTGACCCCATGGTCTCAAAGGGATCATTGGTATGGAAGTGAGGGCAAATCCACTCTGCGCTTTGGTACCGACCCCAGGCCTTTCTTAAAGGGATCTCCAGTATGGAAGACAGGGCAAATCCATCCAACGCTTTGGTTCCGATCCCAGGCCTCTCTTAAAGGGATCACCTGAATGGAAGTTAGGGTAAATCCCTCAGCACTCTGATTCTCACGCCAGGCTTCTATTAAAGGGATTATTGGTATGGAAGTCAGGACAAATCCACTCAGCGCTCTGGTTCTGACCCCAGGCTGATGGGATGATGTGGGATATTAGGGGTAGCAGTCCGGTGGCTCTGGCTGACGGGATGATGTGGGATATTAGTGGTAGTAGTCAGGTGGCTATGGCTGACGGGATGATGTGGGATATTAGGGGTAGTAGTCAGGTGGCTATGGCTGACGGGATGATGTGGGATATTAGGGGTAGTAGTTCGGTGGCTCTGGCTGACGGGATGATGTGGGATATTAGTGGTAGTAGTCAGGTGGCTCTGGCTGACGGGATGATGTGGGATATTAGGGGTAGTAGTTCGGTGGCTCTGGCTGACGGGATGATGTGGGATATTAGTGGTAGTAGTCAGGTGGCTATGGCTGACGGGATGATGTGGGATATTAGGGGTAGTAGTCCGGCGGCTGTGACGGGATGATGTGGGATATTAGTGGTAGTTGTCCGGTGGCTCTGGCTGACGGGATGATGTGGGATATTAGGGGTAGTAGTTCGGTGGCTCTGGCTGACGGGATGATGTGGGATATTAGGGGTAGTAGTCCGGTGGCTCTGGCTGACGGGATGATGTGGGATATTAGTGGTAGTAGTCAGGTGGCTCTGGCTGACGGGATGATGTGGGATATTAGGGGTAGTAGTTCGGTGGCTCTGGCTGACGGGATGATGTGGGATATTAGTGGTAGTAGTCAGGTGGCTATGGCTGACGGGATGATGTGGGATATTAGGGGTAGTAGTCCGGCGGCTGTGATGGGATGATGTGGGATATTAGTGGTAGTTGTCCGGTGGCTCTGGCTGACGGGATGATGTGGGATATTAGGGGTAAAGTTCGGTGGCTCTGGCTGACGGGATGATGTGGGATATTAGGGGTAGTAGTCCGGTGGCTCTGGCTGATGGGATGATGTGGGATATTAGTGGTAGTAGTCAGGTGGCTATGGCTGATGGGATGATGTGGGATATTAGGGGTAGTAGTCCGGTGGCTCTGGCTGACGGGATGATGTGGGATATTAGTGGTAGTAGTCAGGTGGCTATGGCTGATGGGATGATGTGGGATATTAGGGGCAGTAGTTCGGTGGCTCTGGCTGACGGGATGATGTGGGATATTAGGGGGAGAAGTCCGGTAGCTCTGGTTGACGGGATGATGTAGGATGTTATAGTGAATGTGGCTATGCGGAGTGGGCGGGGATTTGTTATAACTAACCGTTTTTAGTTACTATGACCGGGCTCTTCAGCTAGTGTAATATATATATTTTTTTATTATTTATTTATTACACATACACTAGTACGGTCACTGCCAACTCCACAATAATAAAATAGGGAACTATAAGCAATTATCTATACAGTCCAATTGGACACCCGTTACAGGTTGTGTATGGCTTCAGGAGTGTGGCTTTCAGAGCAAGAGGAGCAGAGCTATTCAATTTTATATATTTCACTCAGAAAGGTAGGCAGTGTTTATAAAAAAAAATAAAATAAATAAAAAAAAAAAAAAAAAAAAAAATATATATATATATATATATATATATATATATATATATATATATATATATATATATATATATATATATATATATATATATATATATATATATATATATATATATATATATATACACACCCAAAAGGCGATACAAAATGGGAACAAAACAATGAGGTATATAGAATTATATACTATGAAAGGAATAGTAAATGAGAAAGTACTAAACTTATGTCACAAAAATCACTTAGAGCTTAGCTGTGGGAGGTACTGTAGTTATGTCTGTTTTCTTAAGGAGTAAGTTGTACCTTCCAAGACTGAAATGACCAAAAAAAATAAAACTCTGATTTTTAATTAAATCAAAGTTACGCCCACATACCTTCCCTTGTTGAGCTCATATGGGGGCTGGTTGTTGGATGTGCTAGGCCTGTTAGAATTTTAAGAGATCCCTAAATTTTGTGATATCTTTGCCCCTGGAGGTCCCAAGTGGTAGATATTGTTGTCATGTTTCCCATCGCAACTTTATGTTTCTATAGAGCTGAAACATGGCATGGATAGCATCATCCATCAGAACAATATTAAGTTGGAGGGGTTAGCATGGAATTGCGGTGATTTGTGTGAATGAATCATGCTCATTCTTTTGCTACGATGTCAAAATGCATCTCCCATGAATATCAGATCGATGCAAACCCCAATATTCATAAGTGATCACTGGCTCCAAGTAGTCTGGGGACTTTTGCTTTTTTTAACCAAAATAATGTTAACCAAGTACCCTAATGTTATTTACATGCACTATTACTTGCATACTATAGGGTATCAGCTCATTTTGTTTTTTTCTAGGGTTTTGTCTGTGAAATAGTCGGTGTTCTTACACATTGCATTTATACCAACTTATACTCCAGCTCATTTCTTTGGCTCAAAAATGAAAAGTAGTAGATTCCATTTAAAGCAAAAACTTAATACACATACGCTCAGAACAATGCAAGACATTTGTATGGTATGTATTGGAAATTTAATACTTTTTTTTTTATGGATAGCATTGATTGTGGAAAGTTATTCTTGACCACATCAAACGTCACACAAATATGACAATTATTATGGTTTATGGATTCTTAAGCTTTCTTCATAGACCTCCTTCTAGTCTCATGGGAGCAGCATCAAGTCATAAGTGTTTTGTCTGATAAGCATTAAACCGTAAGAGCAGCACCGTGACGTCTTCAAGATATTGTAATAGAAAGGGAGAGACATGCTCTTTGGAAACTTCTTACACAGTTGGTACTCTGTATGAAGTCTGTAAATCATGTGAAAAACTACTTTCTGGGAAAGATTCCTTGCAACATATTGGTTCTTTACGTTCTAGGATGTATTAAAGGGAAGTTTTAATGGAATGGCCTTAAGGAAGGGAGTGAAAGATCAAAACAATTTACAAAATTTATTATTAACTATTTTAACAATTTGTCTTTATATTTTCTCATTGACCAAGTGTGAGCATGTTGTCCTTATAATTCCTACAGGACATGATGTTCTCATCAATGCACTGTACCAGTTCATAAATAACCTTGCATGTCACATTTTCAGGCTATAACCTGGGACTTTGGTTATTATTCATTAAACTTGCTGGAACTGGTATCAATCCCTCAGATCCCATGGAGTTTAATGGAGCTGCATAATGGAAATGTCACTGTTCAAGAAGAAGCCTAAGATTGGGGCGGTTCTGTCACTTACACCTGACATTAATCGGAAAGGGACAACAAATCCCAGCTATATGTAATCACAACAATGTGAAAGCCCCTGGTAGTGAAGTTCCACCTAATGTTTTTCTATACTAGTCATTATATTCACTATATTGTATAGAGCTATGAGACCTCAGCACAGTTCTCTATGATGACAGTTTTTGGGTATTGCGGCTCAGCTCTAATTCAAATTTATAGATGAGTTGCAGTACCCAAAAATGGCCACTACACTGTGTAGAGAGCAGTGCTGGTCCAATTCTGCTCTATATACAGCTGCTGCAAACATCTGATCAGTGGGGGTTTCAAAATAAGTTATCAGTTTTAGGTGTGTACCCTATATGAATCTTAAGTGTAATCACTTCCTAGAGACTAATCATCTGTCACTTCTCCGTCAATGGATTCCCAGTTACTGCAGATGCCATAAAGTATACACAAACACCCTAAGGTGGCAATATGGCCACCCATATTTTT
Source organism: Dendrobates tinctorius (assembly GCF_039654945.1). Taxonomy (NCBI): domain Eukaryota; kingdom Metazoa; phylum Chordata; class Amphibia; order Anura; family Dendrobatidae; genus Dendrobates; species Dendrobates tinctorius. The sequence continues at coordinate 8,895,107 of NW_027361784.1, forward strand.
TAAATAAATTCAAAAGGGATCTTCCAATCTTCATGGATGTTGTCGTATAGTGCTGGTAAAAACAAGCACTTATTCAGTTTACTTCTTATTTAAATTTTCAGCCATTCTGGAGATATTAACACTTTTGTTTACAGATCGTTGCGTAGGAGACGGATCACCACTGCTTTCTAGCCTTACGCACGGAGCTGAAGTTAGGAGGTAACAGCACGCTACAGCAATCCTGAAAAGCCTTAAAACAGTGCTTACGAGCTCAATAGAAAAGAGCTTGTAAACACTGCACAGGTTGTGCGGTCTAGAACCAGAGGTCTGTCTCCAAGGCAACAAGCTGTAAACAAAAGAAAAAAATGCAGCTGAAACTCATAAGCCGTAAACTGCAAAATTACTTCTATTTACAAGCACTATACAACAAATCCTATTTATGAACATAGGAATATCCCTTTACTTCAAACATTCCCATTTATGAGAACGGCAGCGTTTATCTAATGGAAGCACAGGCCACGTGAGACAGATCATATTTTAGTACGACCCCATCAATCTGCAATACAGAAGAAAGAAGACCATCCAGTGGACGTCCAGGTCTCACAGCAATTGCATTGACTCAAGTAGTGCCAAGGGTGTGGTGGGGGGAGGGTCAGATCAAACAAACATGCGCAATAAATCGATACGGCTTACTTGAACATCTGTTCATGTCGGGTGCTCTTAGTCCATAGTATCCAGGAGGACAGGAATGCAAACATTCTCCATACTGCCTCATCCCTTCTCTTCGCAGAAAGAAAAACATTCTTGGTCGGCAGCGGATGCACCCATTGTCTCTTGAGCACGACAAACAATCTTTGCATACTGGATTTGTTCCATAACTGGCTGTAAAATAAAATGTGCACAGTCAAGTTAAGAAGACCTGGAAGGAGGGCAAGCAAGGACATGTGAATGATATGGACTTTTTACGTTACAGACATAATTATACCAGAGTAGAATGTGCGCAGGATTGGGCAAATGTGGGGCACCCACAATAAAAAAAAAAAAAAACCACAGGAAAGTCAATTAATATTAAAAGGGAATCAGTCAGCAGGATTTTGCTATGCAATCTTCAGACAGCAGGAGATAGAGGCAGAAAAAAATTAAAAAAAAACAAAATTCAGGGATGTGTCACTTGTCAACGTGCACGTGGTTTACTAACTGAGGGACTTATCACTAGGGAAGAGTGGACCCGTGGAAGCTCGGGTTCTTGAACCCTACGCAAACTTGAATCCGGACCTTACTGAAAACAATGATGACCCAAACTTGTGTTGGAAAATGTCTTCTGTGATCAGCACCTCACGGGCCTATAGATTTTGTACATAGAGGAGCCTGGTGTGGGCGGGGTTAGCTGTGATGTGGGCAGGGTTTGCTTTATCAGCTCTGCTTCATTCTAAAAGCGTTGAGGCTATGGTAGTGTCAGAACTGCTGCACCCAGTAAAAGTGATACATCGTATGATTCAGCTTCTCTTTGCCTACATCATGCTGCTCTCAGATGAGGTAGCAAAAAATCTACTGACAGATTCCCTACAATGGCCAACCATGAGACTGTTCAGAAAGACTAGTGAGAGTTTAACAGGAAACAAAAGTAGCACATCACTTCCAATTGGGTCTAGCAATTGGTGGGTGTCACAGAAGTTACTTAGTGGCTGGACATTAGTGAATTATTTTAGCAATTGTCACTTGAGCAAGGGAGGCACCTGCGATGTTGGAGGCGACAGGGGCCTTCCAGGTTGTGTGCACTTGTCGCGCTTATTAGAAAGCAGAAATGAATGGCACCGGAGAATCTCATTAATCCTTTCACTGTCAGAAGACATTTTGATGTTATATGTATTCTCGTGCAATTAGTTTAGGAAAAAAAAATAATCACAAAAACTACTGATTAAATATACAGAAGTTCGCTCCCACATGCCCACCTCTCTCACGTACTTTCCGGTGAAAGAGTTTGATCAAAGTCCCGAGAAGCTCCCCCATAGACTGGTTCAAAGATAGACTTTTTAAAGCGTTTGCAAAGTGTCTGACTGACTGTTGGACCGTGCACAGATTCAGAGAACAGGGCCATCTACAGCTGCCCCATAGAGAATTAAATATTGCAGAGTTGAACATGGATTGGTTGGTCGTCCCCAGCAGACCAAAGCATTTGGAAAGGTATCCTGTCTGAGGCAACACCAGATCACTAGAGTGGGTAGACATGGATTCACAAAACCTAGCCCATTGGCCACATCCGTAATCTTTGGGAACAGACTTTTACTTGACAACTGCCATTCTTCTTTAGATTAGCTGACTTGGAGTGAGGTCACATGAGTGACATGCCACAATGACGTCATGCCAGGCTGGTTAATCAAAAGAGGAGCCGCGCATGTAGCCAGGCAAGAGTCTGTTCTGACAGTTCCCATTCAGTGGCCCCAGATTACAGACGTGGCTCACAAGTTGTGCGAATCGCGAATGACCGACCCTGCATATCACCCATTGATTCCGTCAGTCACCGACAACAATGATTTCACAATCTTCAAGTAAGGGTGAGTGCACACAGTGCGGATTGAGCTGCGGATTTTTCCACGTGGATTTGCAGGTAAAGTGACCTGCAGTTTACCTGCGGATTTGCCAGCGGTTTACCCCTGCGGTTTGACACCTGGACAATGGAACAGGTGTCAAACTGCTGCGGAATCCGCAGAAAGAATTGACATGCTGCGGATTTAAAACCGCTGAAAAATCCACAGTATGTGCACTGCGGTTTCTAAAACCCATTGAATTGCATTATACTGTACATTGCTTGCGGATCTGCAGCGGATCCACAGGGCCAAATCCGCAGGGCCAAATCCGCTGTGGATCCGCAGCACAATCAGCAATGTGCTCACATACCCTAAAAGTAAAACTAGTTACGGTAAGTTGTCCACAACAACCAATCAGAGCACGGCTTAAATTTCATAAACTGCTCTGGTGAAATGAAAGGTGCACTGTAATTGGTTGCTAAGGACAACAAGACTAATTTCCCTATAAAACCATTGATAAGGCCCAAGCAGTTTTTGGAATGACCTGTATCCGTGTGTTGAATCCTGTGCGTCACAATATTTTTTTTCTGACTTGCAAAGAAAAATTTCCAAATAACACAAATGGTTGTAAAGTCTCATCATCATCAAAAAAAAGAGAAGATGAAGACTCAGAAGAAAAACGTTCTGTCAGTCAGGGATTGTGCGTCCCGCTGTTTATTTCAACATAGCCTGTAGGGATTACAGGGCGCTGCACAGTGTCAAAAGGCTGCTAAAGGCCTTTGATGTGATGCGCTACTAGTGAGCTCACCCAGCCGATTGATAAATGACAGACAGGCAATAATTATTCTAAACTCCACAGAGGAGTGAAAAATAAATGAAATGGCAATCAATTGTAAAATATAACCGGGAAGCCCTCGTCTCCAATCATCGGTTTATATAATCACCAATCTGCAGTTCCAAAACTCAATGAATAGCGTTCCAAATGTTAATTATCACCCTTACAGTTGTAGACCATGTTAAGAAAAACATGACCGCCTTTTGACAAAAACCACATCATGCTGGTCCACAGGCTGTGTGTAGTGTTGCACTTCAGCCCCATTCACTGCCAATACCAAAAACACAACCTTCAGGCAAAAAGAAAGCAACTACTTTCTAACCCTTCTCGGTTGCTAAATTATTGGTATAAATTTGGAGAATGATCTATAGCCTCAATCATGGTCATCACTACTAGTATAGTTACGGCTATGGGGCCCAACTGGAAACAGGTTACTTGGATGCAACAACACAGATAATGAGGAGACAGTGGGACTTAACCAGTGTAAGCAAGAAGGCGGCAGGGACCCTCATGTACTTTCTGGGTCGCCCTCCCAGGGCTGTGGGGTACTCGGTACCGGGCCCGATGAGCCTCAATGGGAGATGTAACGGCAGCTGGGACCCGGCCCATGGCCCTGGGCGCCCATTGTGCAAGGGGAAATGTTCAGTGTGCTTATGATGATTAGAATGAATGAGTCGTGATGCCACCTGTGGTGTTCGGCAATGAAGATGTTAAGCCGACGCTGCAGACAGATCCTCTGGGACAGATGGTGTGGTGCAGCGATGATGTTATAGCCCTCCACAGGCAGGGCTAAAGTCCCAGGGCAGAGTAGGTGAAGTGACACTTAGATGGTGTAGTGTAGGGCGCAGGGGATGTAACAGTGCCGGGCAGGTTGATGCAGGAATAAGCGAAGGACACCAGGGCATGTAGTTTCAAAGCTTTACTCACAGTCTGTTGTGGCACAAGAGCCCACATACGTGCCATGTCCTCCGGGTAAGGAGCTCTGCCAACTTCCAGGCAAGATGAAGTACTCCTTTCCAACACTCCACCAACATATGTGCCTTTTCTGAACGTCTCCCTCTTAGCGCCTTTAGTGAAGTACTCACAGTACTGAGTTACACTGGAGTTCCTCCTGTCAGATGTTCCTATGAACTCTACTTGTATGGCAGACAGCTGTAGTCTGCTTCGGGGACTCTGTTGTGAGTTCATTTTCCCCTTCACCGTTGATGTCTGATGAACTCCCTCTGCTGGTGAGGAGAGGTAGTGAAATTGATTGGGTTGGGAAGAACCTGTCATCTGAACAGGTGGTGCCTGATTGGACACCCGGAATCACTGAGTGGATATAAGGCAGCCGACACCCTACATGGGTGCTGGTGATCCTTTCTGCTCTGAGCTCTTGCAAACCAGTTCAGTACCTATCTTCTGAAAGCTAAGTTTTTGCTCTCTTATTTTTCCATGAGATTGTGTCTGTTTACTTAGTGTTTGTGCTCTGCCTGCCCTTGTTGGTACAGGCTGAGCTCCATTTTTGTCTCTGGTCAAGTTGATCTTTTGCTCAGTCTTCAGAATATACCTGAGTGCTGATATAGTGATTTTGAAGTCTAGTGACTTCAGGGCCTTTTTTCTATCAGATGTGTTGGACATTATTTTGGCAGAATTTTTGCGGATTGCAGCCAGCATCTTTTCTGTCCTTTCCTATTTAGTTAGTTGGGCCCCATCGTTTGCTCAACCTGTCTTTCTGTCCATGTTTGTGTTTTCATCTGCTTTTCACTGACAATACAAGTTGGGGGCTGTCTATTGCTTTGGGGTCTGCTCTGGGGCAGTTTAGATTTCCCCTTTCTTTCTTTAGGCTTATTTAGTTCTCCGGCTGTGAACGAGGGGTCTAGGGCACCGTAGGAACCCCCCACAGCTACTGTTAGTTGTGTGAATAGGATCAGGGGTCTGCAATCCGCTAGCTACCAACCTCTCCGGTTTTCTGGACTTAGCTTGTATTTTTGTTTTTTCCTCCTTCGGTGACTCAATCATAACAGGACTCCTTACTACCTAGTCCTGGCTCACTATCAATGCTGTTGTGCCCCCCCAAGTCTGGTGTGGGAATAAAGTGGTGACAACTTCTATTCCTCCGGTGTCTGCTGCAGGACCATTAGTATCCGTACAACCTCGGGGACTGGACGCCGGCCTTGCGCTTAGAACTTGGGAAGAGTTCTCCTCTAACCCTAATCCTTAGTTCTCTTCTTCTCCTCATGTTCCATACTAATCCTTTCCTTCTTATGGAGACTCAGGCTATCAAAGTTCCTTTCCTGTGCCAGTGGACCTAGGTCACTGAGGTCGGCTGCAGCACTCCCTTCATCCATCCCACTCCGGGGATCTCCTCTCACAGACTGACCTCGTCAGACTCCTGTGACAAACTGACTGAATCCTAAACTCTTCCCGCTCTTTTGATGCAAAACTAAACTCCACCCGCCTCGTGTTCCAAGCAGGGAGCCACCAAAGGGTGCTTTGCTACACTACTATGTTGTGTGGGATGCAGGTGTTGGAGCGTGGTCAGGTGTCTCCACCTTACCTGGATGGTGGGGTACAACACCTCAGGAGGAGGTGCAGTACCTTTGTGGCGACTGAACCCTCAGGGGCGCCACACTTCGCTCTCCTTGATGCTGTTCAACTGTGTCACATGTGGCACCCTGATGTTTTATTAATGTTTTGCCATTGTGTGCACTGTATTTGTCATGTACTGTATTGTCATGTATTGTGCTTTAGCTTGGGGATAGATTAGTGAGTAGTGCATGACCATAGGGGGATTAGAATAGAGGGGGCACAGTAGAGATAGAGCATATAATAGATGTAAGCAGTAAGGTTTAAGCAGCATAGGGGTTACGTAGAGGGGAGGAGTTAGAGCAGAGTAGCACAGAGCAGGGGGGTATAGGACAGACTTCCTGGTTCTGTCATAGGCCTGGGCACCTTGCCCAAGGGCAGGACGTGTGAGCAGAGTATTACAGGACATGGGGATAAAGCTGTTTCAATAAGGAGCCCCGGGCTGAGAATCATGCAGGTGGTCACCAGCTTATACAGAACCGTTCTAAGGAAGGATCCGAAGCCAGCGACTGGGATTAGGAGGCAGCTAAGTCAGCGAGCCCGTTACCCTATAACTCGCAGGCAGACCAGGGAAACAGCAGGAAGCTGGTGGGCCTGGAGCACGAGTGGGACAGAGATTGTCCAGAAGGACAGGGATTGTCCAAGGAAACAGGTGGGAAACGGATTGTCCAGGGATATAGTTGAGCTTGCCGGGAAATGGAAGCGGATGCAGAAGAAATCTTTCTCTGTCATCTTGTGCTGCCTGTGTGAGGAATGAAGAAAAGAAGATGTCTCTGTGTTTGACTTGTGCTGCCTATGTGATGAATACACTGCTGTCTAGTAAAGTTCAGCTGTTGGAAAAATACTAGTCTCTGAAGTGATTTGCAGAGCTCATGAATGCGGAGCCAACATGGCAGCAGCTGAGGGGAATCTGACAGAGCCTGTGAGTGTGCTGTGGTGCATGCTGCACATGCAGTACAAAGAACTTTATTTTTTCATGTACAAAGTGTCGGGATGCTCACTGACTGTTGCTTAGTGAACTCACCCATGACCATCACCCCGTGCCACCTTGTTACACCAACACAAAGAAAATTCATCCGTCCTCTATATCATGGATAACAGTAGGAAAGTAAATACCATATTTTCAGTCACTATGAGAACACAGCAATGAGACCAAATACAATATCTATGAAACATTCTACTATCTACACTGCTTTTATTATGTCACGCTTAAACTACTAATGTTTTTATGTCTCTGTTTAAACAGCCATGACTCAGTATTAGGACTGTGGTCATGGCTGAGCACTCTGGTGTTTCTGAGCCCTGGCCTCCTCTCACATGAAAACAGCATTCTTTCACCAGCATACCTGGTCTCTCTCTCACTGCGCCATCAGGGATACCAATGTGGTGTTAAAGCCTTTCTGCAATTGGTTTTGCAAGAATTGAGACAGTCCAGTTCCAATGCAACAAGTGAAACTTTACTTGTACAACTTGGCAGCACATTCTTGTCAGTTACAACATCAACAGCAAGTTCCATGCAGTTCTCATTCTGTTCTTTCCCTGTGCTCAGTTCCACATCCTCCAGTACAATACTGGGTAATAGCGCCTTAGGCGGTACCGCAGCACTCTCCCTGTTCAGTTTCGCCCCGATCCTGAGAGCATCGGCCCATGCAGCTATATGCCACATGTTGAACTTCTGTGCCCTGTACTTTCCCAGACTGCTTCATTTCTCCAGCTATGAACTGCTGCAATCCTGCTGCTTGACACCATACTTCTGTCCTATAGACTCCAAATGACTAAGCTTCTCTTCTTTAATGTTACGTGAGTGCTGTGGCCCTCTGGGTCTAGAGCCCATGTGGACTATTCAGGAGACTGGGCCCTTCTGACTACCTAAGGGAACGTTCCTAGCTTACCACACAGCAGCCCCTCCTATGGTTAACCCTTTCCTATACTATTCACTAGCTGAAAGCTCTGTCCACTATAATGCCTCATCTAGTGGCCAATCCAATAACTACACTTACACTATACATAGCAGCATTACAACGGTATAACATTATACATACAGTATATACATTTAGCAAGACAGTAATACACAACAGTGTAGCAGTACAATTATATAGACATCGTAATACACTTAATCGTGTAGCAGTACCATAATGTATTAACAAATATACATACACTGATAATATATGGCACCGGGATGAAAGAGAAAGGCAAGGTCATTATCGTAATATATCATACCCCCTACACCAGTAAGCTCCTCTGGCTCAAGCGTGGGTCACCAGCATTTCCTACTAGGCCGCAAGGCCTAGATATGCTAGTCACTGAGTATACAGTGTGTTGTTGCACCGGCTGCCTCCATTGCCTGAAGAGCGGCCCGGGCCTACACCCTGTACCGCATGTCTATGCTGGAGGTAGCAGTCCACAGGTATGGTCCTTTGCTGCATCCGGATAGTCTCCGTAGCTTGGTTCGGATCTGGTCACGGTCCTCTACTGGAGTGGACCCAGGATCTTCAAAGCTCAGGCCTTCTCCAGCATCTGACTGCTCTCAAACCCTTCTGTGGCGATGGTGGCTGTAAGCCCACCTCACAGACATACAACCCTCCCAGAACAGGTCCTGTGGCCAACTACCCCCTTTCACAGTCCATCCAGGCGATTTATAATTAGTAAATGCAACATGGGTGTCCTGGTGTCATATTCAATCTCCTCCCATGAGCATGCACTTCCACTCTTGGGGTTCTTACGGCTATAGTTCTCTTTACTTTCACTTTTGATCAGTAGATCGTGGTATTTGCTAGCAGACAATCTGCTAAGCATCAACTGTACTCTACTAAAGGGGGCCCTTTTACATTCAGATGCAAGGAGCAGGTAGGGTTGAGAGTCTGGAAGATATAACAAAATGTAATATGACCTAATTTGAATATTATGAAGCACCATGATTAACCCTGCTGTGTGCATGATCTTTACTATGCGGTCATGCACTTGTGCTATGACAGTGGATCGCCATCCAGGGCAGTGGGGTACTCGGTACCGGGCCAGTGTCTCAGAGGGATGTGTCACAGTGGCAGTGACCCGGCCCGTGGCCCTGGGCGTCCATGCAAAAGGGGTGAAACGTAGCTGAATAAAGTTTATAGGTGGATGATATGTGACGCCACCTGTGGTGCTCGGCAAAAAAGGGGTTAAGCCAACGCTGCAGGCAGATCCTCAGGGACAGATGGTATAAGGTATCAAGATGCAAGAGCTCCCCACAGATAGAGCTGTAGTCCCAAGGCAGTAGTAATGCAGTGTTGAGGAAGAGGGTGTAGTGTTAGGCACTGTGATGTCTAATTCACCGCACACTCAGATTTTATGCAAATGGGTGTTCATTTTATTACATGTGGGAGCCAAACAAGAATATATAGCACACAATAGAAGCGATATAAATAAGACGTTTCGGCTCAGCCCGAGCCTTTATCACTTTATTGCTTAATCCAGAGTTGGAAATTTGCATAGGGTGCAGAAGGAGAAGAAAATCTCTCAAGAAGGCAGCCCAAGATAAGTGGCTAGAAGTGTGCTTAAGAGGGAAGCACTCCCGCGCCTGTCAGTCGTGGCTCCCACATGTAATAAAATGAACACCCATTTGCATAAAATCTGTCTGAGTGTGCGGTGAATTAGACTAATTTGAGATTGGGACCTACTGGTCCGTTGCACCTGCACCTCGTTATTTTGACTAGAGTGCATGCTAACTCCCCAATTTAGGCACAGATGTAGCAGTGCTGAAGGGGTTGCAGGAAGAAGGCAATGACACAACAGGGTGCAGTTTCATTTTCCTTTACTGTGCTTTGTGAGTGCAGTCCAGGATCCAGATTACAGATGGAACAGGAGCTGATCAGCCTGAAAGCAACTTAGGAATCTCTCTATGCAGATGGGTTGGCAAGTCTCCTTTCTAGCGCTTATCTGAGGCACTTGCAGTACTGAGTTACACTGAAGTTTCCCTTGCTTGCTCTCTTTAGAACTCCCCTCGTATGGCAGACAGCCATAGCCTCCTTTGTTATGAATGAGTCACCGGAGGAGGAAAAAACAAAAACACAAGCTAAGTCCAGAAAACCGGAGAGGTTGGTAGCTAGCGGATTGCAGACCCCTGATCCTATTCACCACAACTAACAGTAGCCGTGGGGGATTCCTACGGTGCCCTAGACCCCTCGTCACAGCCGGAGAGCTAAATAAGCCTAAAGAAAGAAAGGTGAAATCTAAACTTCCCCAGAGCAGACCCCAAAGCAATAGACAGCCCCCAACATGTATTGTCTGTGAAAAACAGATGAAAACACAAACACAGATAGAAAGACAGGCTGAGCAAACGATGGGGCCCAACTAGATAGGAAAGGACAGAAAAGATGCTGGCTGCAATCACACAAAAAACCCTGCCAAAAATAATGTCCAACACGTCTGATAGAAAAGGCCCTGAAGTCACTAGACTTCAAAGTCACTATATCAGCACTCAGGTATATTCTGAAGACAGAGCAAAGGGATCAACTGATCAGAGACAAAAATGGAGTTCAGCCCGTCCCAACCAGGGCAGGCTGAACACAAACACTAAGTAAACAGACAAAATCTCATGGAAAAATAGCAGAGCAAAAACTTAGCTATTAGTAGACAGGAACTAAACTGGATGCCAGAGCTCAGAGCAGAAAGGATCACCAGCAAACCCTGCAGGGCGTCGGCTGCCTTATATCCACTCAGAAATTCCAGATGTCCAATCACACTCCACCTGTTCAGATGACAGGTTCTTCCCATCCAGATCAACTTCACTACCTCCTTTCACCAGCAGAGGGAGTTCATCAGACATCAGAGGTGAAGCAGAAAATTAACTCATAACACTCCTTTTTTTGGCTCACACAAGTTGCTGCTGTGCCTCCGAGTGTTAGCTGAGAACAGAGCATTTACAGCCTCTTTGTTCCTCCGGTTTCTGCTGCAGGACCATCAGCATCCATACAACCTTGGATACCAGACTCCAGACCATGTGCTACAGCTAGAAGTGAGCATGAATTCTGCTCAATCCTCCAGCTCCTCTTTCATCCACACGAACTGAACTAACTTCCCTTTCCTTGGCCCTAGAGAGCAGCTCTGGCCCCAGTTTGGTTCAGAGCTCCCTCTGTTGGCCTGGAGTGGGAACTGTGCTGTATTTGTCTGATAGAGAGACCCTTCATTGCTTCCAAGCATGACATCACACTCCCTAGGAGGAAGGTAATGCCACTGTGGCGACCATACTCCTGGGAGCGCCACAACAGTGTAAGGAGGTGGCGGGGACCCTCATGTACCTTCTCTCTCCTTAACACTGTTCACTTGTGTCACATGCAGCGCCCTGATGTTTTATTAATGTTTTATTATTGGATGCATTGTAATGGAAATGTATTTGTCATGTGTTGCCCATAAGCTTAGGGATAGATTAGGAAGTAGTGCAGGACCATAAGGGGATTAGAATAGAGGGGGCACATTAGAGATAAAGAATATGATAGATAAGAGTGTTAGTTAGATACAGGCAGCATAGGGGTTAAGCAAATGGGAAGAGTCACAGCAGAGCAGCACAGAGCAGGGAGGTATAAGAAAGGCACTTCCTGATTAGAGGCAGGCACCCGGGCATCTTGCCCAAGGGCAGGGCATGTGAGCAGAGTATTCTAGGCCGTGGGGATAAAGCTGTTACAGTAAGGGGCCCCGGGCTGAGAATCGTGCAGATGGTCACCAGCTTATACAGAGCCATTCCAAGGAAGAATCTGAAGCTAGCAGCTGGGATTAGGAGGCAGCTGAGTCAATGAGCCCGTTACCCTATAACTCGCAGCCAGACCTGAGACTGGAAGGAAGCTGGTGGGCCTGGAGCACGAGTGGGACAGAGATTGTCCAGAAGAGGAAACAGGTGGATTGTCCAAGGAAACAGGTGGAACACGGATTGTCCAGGGATATAGTTGAGCTTGTCGGGAAAGTAAAGATGATGCAGAAGATAGTCTGTCCGGATGACAGGGAAAGATAAGATGTCTCTGTGTTTAACTTGTGCTGCCTATGTGATGAATACACTGCTGTCCAGTAAAGTTAATCTGTTGGAAAAAGACCTAGACTCTGAAGTGATTTATGGGGCTCATGGATGTGGAGCCAGTGTGACAGCAGCCGAGGGAAATTTAACAGTGACTGAGTGTTATGCTTTATGTGCAACTGAAGGATCTTTGCATTTCGTGTGTGGGGCGCCAGGGTTTGGGGACAGATCAGCCAGTTGCCACGACTACCACCCTGGCCACCTTAAAACATCACCTGTAAATTTATATTTCAAAATTACATTTGTTTCTTTTTGTTTCCCAATTCATCGTGAGGTCACAGGAGCGTGCAGCATTTCTGTGCAATAATATTACCATGTATATTAGCCCTATACACAAACATTGCTGTTTTGTTGTATCTTTACTACGAGATCACCAAGCACTTTCGTACAGTCAATTTTCTGGAGGTCTTATACCTGTACGGTGAGATCCCTGGGTTCCTTAGCTCTGTACAATGAGAGTTTGTCTCATGTTCCCCTTTTCAGGAGAGCAGCACTTTTGTCTCATTGCCTTCTGCTGCCGGGCGCTGGTGTGCTCCTGAAGACATTACAGCATGGGATTGCAGCAGATTCTGTGAGGTAAAACAAGTTTTTAAACAGGCAGGGAAAGGTTTTACCTCACAGAAAGTCAGGTGCAGTCTTCGGCTGTCCTGTCTTTAATCCTCTCTTTTGCTTCATCCCGTGCCCAGTAGCTGCGATACGATAAGACCGTGTCCCTGTATGGTCAGACATCAGACATTACACAGTACACAGCAGTGGCATATTTACTGTATAAGATTTTCTCTGAGCAGGAATATTTTTTTTTTAAACTCATCCAATTGTGGAACTTCTTTTCATTACAAGATATATTGATTAAAGTGTACTTTGCTTATGGGTCAACATCCTTAAGCAGTCCATGGCTGTTCTATCCATCATTGGATGATTTGGGGGTGCGTATGTGGACTATGTAGGGGGCGCTTCCACTCCGGAATCAATGTCAACCCCTTCTTGACCCATCTATGTACTCGGCAAATTGTTTGCCGTCCTCTACTTAGGCTTATCACCCAGAGGCGTATCCGGGGGGGGGCAGCCGGGGCATGTGCCCCGGGTGCAGCCGACAGAGGGGCGCCATCAGTCCTCTTGATGCGGCGGTCCAGGGTCGAGGCTCCCAGTCGGCGGCATTCTGCCGCCCCCACACAGATTCTCCCGTTCTCTGAGCCAGCTGTCAAACTGACAGCCGGCTCAGAGAAAGTGCTGCTTGTCGGTCGGTGACTCGGTGTACAAGCGTCTTCAGGTGTCAGACGCTAGTACATGTGACTCACTTGTTGCTGTAATCTCTGACCGCCGCCGGGCGCCGGCACTTCTGCACTTCAGAGGCGAAGACACAGGGCACAGGCAGCATTGTGGTTGGTGGTAAGTGCTCCAGCTCCAGACGGGGTAATGGAGCTGAAGACACTGAAGATCAATGGTGGAAATGTAAGGACATGCTCTGGGGGGGCTAGGAAGGGATGGTTGGGTGTCGGGGACGCTATATGGAGTGCATGGGTGGATGAGTGCAAACAGATGCATGTGGTGTAGAAACATGGGGAGAAGGGGACCGAAATCTGAGGACATTATAGGGGGGATACTTTATGTAAGGGGGGATTTGGAGTGGGGATGAGGGGGTATTTTATGTGTGGAGAGATTTGGAGTGGAGATGAGGGGGTACTTTATATGTGGGGAGACTTGGAGATAAGGGGGTACTTTTTGTGTGGGGAGATTTGGAGTGGAGATGAGGGGATACTTTATGTGGGGGGGATTTAATGTGTGGGGAGATTTGAGGACACAACGAATAGTATGTATGAGGGCATGTATGAGGAAACAGTATGGGGGATGGGTGCAGACAGTATGGGGAGCGAACAGGTAAATGTATGTGGACACAGTGAGTAGCGATGGGAAAAATGTATGGGGAGTGAGGGTGATGGGATATGTGTAGACACAGTATGGGGAGTCAGGGGTATGTGTGAGCAGACAGTATAGAGCAGTGATAGCGAACCTTTCTGAGACCGAGTGCCCAAACTGCAACCTAAAACCCAATTATTTATGACGAAGTGCCAACACATGTCAAATGCCCCATCATTGTCCCCTTCATGTAGAAATATGCCCCATCATGATCCCCTTCATGCAAAAATATGCCCCATCATGATCCCCTTCATATAGAAATATGCCCCATCATGATCCCCTTATTGTAGAAATTGCCCATTCCACCACCTCCATCATTTCCTCCTCACCATCACCCCATCATTGTCCCCCTCCCCATCGGCCATCTCCCCATCACTCCCATCATTGGCCCTCTCCACATCACTGACAAACAAACACAAACACACACACTCCACAGTGGCCACACACACCAGCGGCCTCACTCACCTCTCCGCACACCGTGTGAGAAGCAGGAAGTGCAGCTCCGGATCAGTGAGGCGAGGCCACATGCCAGCTGAGAGGGCTCTGCGTGCCCTCTCTGGCACGTATGCCATAGGTTCGCCATCACTGGTATAGAGAGTGAGGGGGTAAATATATGAGGAGACAGTATGGTGAACAGAGAGATGTTAAAGGAGACAGTATGAGGAGGGAGGGGATAGTGTGGTGAGACAGTGTATTGCAGACATTTTTATTTAGGAGCATTAGGCCTCTTTCACACATCAGGTTTTCGCCGTCAGGCGCGATCCGGCGCTTTTGACAGAAACCGGATCCGGCGAAATGCAATGCCGGATCCGGTTCCCCCCCATTGACTTGCATTTGCGCCGGATGGCCATGCGTTTCATCCGGTTTTCGCCGGATCCGGCAATGTGTCGCGATCCGGCGTCTGGAAAAAACGGCTACTGTAACGTTTTGTCTCCGGCGAAAAAGCCGGACACGCCGGATCCGGCGCGTCCGGCTTTTTCACACAATGAAAGCCTATGAGCGCCGCAATGCGCCTGATCTGGCGAAAGCCGGATCCAGTGGCCGGATCCGTTTTTTTTGGTCTGAGCATGCTCAGTAGCTCTGCCCACAAGACATATATAAAAGCAAGACAGTGGGACCCACAGCCACACCCAACATGCCACCCAAGAAAGCAACCAAGCGCAGCAGGAGAAGGCAGGAGACCACTGCAGCACCATCAGCACCACCACCACCCCAAATGGAGCAGCAAATGGAACATGCTGAGGAGGGGAGGCCAGCAGCAGAAGAGAGACGGTAATTATCAAATCCCCCATTCCTCCAAACTAGGGCTATTGAATATCAAGATATTCATTGGCCCTTTGTTTCTCTTTATTCAACAGCCGCCCAATAGATGCAGCAGCAGCAGCAGCAATGGCAGCAGCTGGAACACCACCCACAGGCATGGAGTGTGGCCACCAGGAAGACAGCACATCATCTTCTGGGAGCCCTCCCTCGCATCGTCAGCGTTTGACGGTAAGTTTTTATTTCCAAAATCCATCATCTCTGTAATATATGTCTATTCATTGCCTTTTATTTCAAAACAGGATTCACAAAATGAAGGAGCTCCCAGAAGAAGAAGGAAGGGGTGGACAGACACCTGGAGTGGGCTCACAATTGGTAAGTTTTTTGCATCAAACGCAGAAACCCAACATCACACTACACACAACACATAGAAAACAATGTTCTGCAGACCACACACAGCAAACAAATGCCTACATCCAAAGACATAACATTTTTTGTTTTCTTCTCTAGTCTTCCCAATCTGGTGCTCGGCCAAGAGGTCCTCGCAGTGCCTCCCAGGGTCGTCGGCGACAGCAATGCAGCGGTCACCAGCGTGTAAGTATAAATATTTTTGCTTTGTTTTTTTGCACTTTTTATTTCATTTCTTTTGTGGAGGCTAATTATGTTATTTTTGTCTTTTTCTTTAACAGCCTTCACAGCGTGCTCCTGACTCTGACGGTGAGGATGGAGGACTCGATGTGGACCACCTCATCGATCTCGTCAGAAAAAGGGAGCCGCTCTGGAATATGGCTGACCGCCGCCACGCTGACCTGATCGTTACCCGACGACTCTGGGAGGAAATCTGTTCGCTCCTTGTGGGCCGCTGGGAGGACCTCGATGTTCGGGCCCAGATTAAAGAGCGTAAGTATATACAGTACCGGTTGCTTGATGTAAACCAGTGTTTCCCGAACTCCAGTCCTCGTGGTCCCCACGGATCATGTGTTCAGGATTTCTATTTACTATGGAAATCCTGAAAACATGACCCTTGGGGGACCATGAGGACTGGAGTTTGTGAAACACTGATGTTGTATACTAACCACTCCTTTCTCGTTTCAGGGAACAGAATTGTGAATCGGTGGCAGTCTGTGAGGGATCGTTTCAAGAAGGAGTTCAATAAAGAGATGCGGGCCCCGAGTGGATCTGGAGGACGCAGGAGCAAGTACAAGTACGCACGAGCCCTGTCGTTCCTCCGGGAGACAATGCTCACCAGAAGGTAAATATTACACACCACATGTGACAAAAAAATGTTTAGATGTAACTTTTTTTTTTTCAGCCAGGGCCATACCATGTCAGTATTTTAATTGTTTTTTTTTCTCTTTATTCCACAGCACGGTGAGCAGCACTCGGGAGCCTGCACGATTGGACCCTTCTGAGGCGATCCCTGAGGAGACCGGCACCGAGGGACACTTCGACCGCCCCGGTACATCTGCACCTTCCCAGCCTTCCCACACATTCGACCCATCTGTCCCATCCACCAGCACAGGAGCATCGTGGCCGCCTACATTACATGAAGCTGCTGGTGAGGAGATCGCTTTCCCTTTACCCCACCCTTCTGCCCCTGCCACCTCTAGTACACCTGCGGGTACTGGGCGGCAGCGGCAGAGGGGTCAGGAAAAGAGTTATGCGCCAGAGTTCTTGCATCTGAATGCATCTTTCCAGAACTGTCTAAAAGTCTTGTCAGACAAATCTCCGCAGGCTTTCAGCAGATCAACTCCAGCATTCTGGAGGTGAAGACACTTCTGCAAACCATGCATTCAGAAGCAAGATCTTCGCCAAACCACACCTTTTTCAGGTCTGTTGTGGAGCGCATGGCAACACTATCTCCTACCCAGCAGATGCATGTAATGCATTCGTGCCACGGTGCTCTACAGCAGGTTACCTCCCAACCTCCACCTCCCACCACTGTAGTTCCTCCACCTGCACCCCCTCCAGCCACTTTCCATCCTCCCCCTCCTATTACATCTGCACCCCCTCCAGCCACTTTCCATCCTCCCCCTCCTATTACATACCAGCAACCTCACCAGTACCAGCAACCTTCCCAGTACCAGCAACCTCCCCACTTCCAGCAACCTGCCCCGCACCAAACTCCTTCCCCATACAACTTTCCATCAACATCATCTGCTCCTACAGTCCCTGCCCAACCTTCCACTCCACCGCCCACCACCTCTTCTGCCTCCCACATGTCCACCCATTCTGTAGCTTTTTCCACACCATCAACTCTAACTGTTCCTTCCCCACCACGATCCCAGTCCTCTCTCCACACTCCCATTGTCGAAGTGTCCCGCAGCCCCTCCAGCAGTATTTCCACCCCACACTACACCGAGTTATAATGTTTTTTTTGTAATAAAAATGCCCATTTGGTTGGTTTCAAACCTTTATTAAAAAAGTTTTTTTAACTTTAAAAACAGTTTACACAAAAAAAAATATTTTAAATAAAAGTTAAATTATTGTTTACACTGGTTGTCTGTCATTTCTTTCTGCGGCGAAATATGTTTAAAAAAAAGGTTAAATACAGGGTATTTAAAAGGTAAAAAGGTATTCAAAACCAGGTATATAACTGTGGGTAAATTTTAGCTTTTTGCCACAGTTGTGTTCCTGGTTGTGTTTGAAGCAAAGTATTTCACCTGAAAAGTTGTGTTTATTGTTGGTGATTTCCTAACAATGTACACAACTTTTGTTAAAAGGTGAAATACTTTGCATAAAACACAACCAGGTACACACCTGTGGCCTAAAGCTAAAAATAGTAAGACCATGACAAGATAGCCAACTTTGGTTGGCAAAGGTATATACTGTTGGTCCAGAAGGTACACAAATTTGGTTAGGGCACAAATCTTTCACACTCTGTCATCCTGCCAGTGTACTCTGCCTTGAGGTGACAAAGTATAGTGCAAAATTGTCCCTCATTACTGAAACCGTCACAGAACTTCTAGTGGTAATATTTCCAATGACAACATCCATCTTCGCCAGTAACTTGCTCTTCTCTCCAACCTGCACTTTCTCCTCTACAACCTGTCAAAGAAGGGATGTAGGAACATGCTATATATAGTTTTCCAGTAGCCAATCCCGTTCGGAAGGCCACGGATCCGGTTTTGTCTGTCAAGAACAAGACGGATCCGGCAGAAAACCGGATCCGGCACATCAGGTTTTACAAAACATTTGCCGGATCCGGCATTCCGGCACGACGCCGGATCGCGCCTGACGCCGAAAACCTGATGTGTGAAAGTAGCCTTATAAAAACACTTCTATCTTTAAGGGGATTGTGTGGAGATTTGCTGCAGAAGACCGGAGAAGATGGAAGCCTGCAGAGACAAGATGTGGATGAGAAAACTCATCATGGGGTCAGGACAAGAAAAAAAAAAAAAAAAAAACGAACGACTCCAGAGACGACATCTATAAGGTACCTGGATGTAAATATTTGTGATTCTGACTAATTCTCATGTTTTTATTTGTTAGGAACATTAAAGAGGTTCTCCAGGTTTCTGCTGAGTCTGCAGTCATTCTATGTGACTGCAGACTTCTGAATTCTCACAGTGCTCACTGAACGCTGTTAGGATTCTCTCGTACCGGTAATTTACATACATGCGGTCACATGCTGACTAGACATGCATGGCTTCACTCAATGAAAATGAACCGAGCGAGGCCGGGCACGTCTAGTCGGAATGTGGCCAGAAGTATATAAAATCACATACATGTGCTGATATGACTCTTGCCACCGGTACAGGAGAATCCTAAAAGTGTGCAGTGCATTCGTTGTGAGAATTCAGAAGCTGCAATGTCAGGATTCAGCTCTGCAGGTTCCAGTAGTCATCATATGGACACTTCACTCATATGAGACTTTCTTACTTATGGTCCTGTGACAACGATCTTCTTTTCCTGCTTCTCTGTTTTTCACTGAACATTAGGAAGAGCAGCTCGTGAGTACAGGACTAAGGCCGGGGTCACACTAACCGACGCAAAATACGGTCAGTATTTTACATGTGTAATACGGATGAATGGCCCCTAAACAGTGCTCCATATGTCATCCGTAATCAAGGTGTGGTCACGTATTTTGCGCATGTCAGCATCCGTATGGCGAGATTTTCTCGCAGGCTTGCAAAATGGACATATAATGGAGCCCTATGACAGGGTTTATAACATAAACCAAAGAATAGATATAGACACATAGAATGCATAATATATATATATATATATATATATATATATATATATATATATATATTTATTGTGTATTCTATGTGTCTATATCTATTCATTCGTTTCTTTATTAAACCTGTCAGTGTGAGTTTACAGTATAGCGCACTGAATTGCCAGCTTTGCTAAAAGACACCTGGTGCGTATTTCTCGCAAGTCACATGTGTGGTCCGTGTGTAATCCGTATTTTTAGCGCACCCATAGACTTGCATTGGCGTACTACGGCCGTAGTATGCTGACAATCGCAGCATGCTGCGATTAGCACGGACCGTAGAATACGGATGAGAAATATACAGCTGGTGCGAGGGACCCCATAGAGAATCATTTGTCTGTGTGTAATGCGTGCTTTTAGCGCCTCTCACTCGGCCGTATTCCTCGCCAGTGTGACCCCGGCCTAAGTGTGCAAATCGCGTGTGCGGGCGCCGGACCGAATTCTTGCCCCGGGTGCCAGAAAGCCTAGATACACCTCTGTTATCACCTCTACGGAAGTTACAGATGTAACTTGTGGAGTGCCCGCCAGGGCAGTGGGGATACTCGGTACTGGGCCACTTTTTAAAGGGTCAGTGTCACGGCAGCAGTGACCTGGTCTGTGGCCATGGGCGTCCAATAAAAGGGAATGATGAAAAAGTGGAAAAATAAATAGTTTGTAATAAAATGTTCGTGATGCCACCTGTGGTTTCTGGTCAGAGGTGACCAGCACTGCATTGCAGATCCTCTGGGACTGACTATAATGCAGCAGAGTTGGTATAGCTCTCCAATGGCAGAGTTTGGTCCCAGGGCAGTTGCAATAGATGAGATGTTGGATGGATGTAGCAGAATTGGATAGGTGACGCAGGAATAATTAGAGGACACAGCTGGGTGCAGTTCCAAAGGTTTACTCACAGTTCTTATGGGGCCAAGTGCCCACTTGGTGCTGCGTCCTCCAGGTGAGGGCTCAGAAAACTCCCAGGTAGATCGGGCTTCAACTTCCCAGGACTCCCTTAAGTGTATGCCTTTCCTGGCCGTCTCACTGTGCTGGTTTCTACTCCTCTTTCTGCCCAACACCTCACAGTCAGTGTCCCAGGCCAGCAGCCGCAGACCTTGCCAGGAGACGTCCTCTCTGCATCCCCATGCTCCCTTATCACTGCCTTTCCAGTGGCTTGTTGCTGAGGTACCTACAGGTGCCTCTGCCTCTGGCTTGCCAGCTGAGTCTAATGATTATTCCACTGGACTAGGGGGCCATACCCCACTGCGACCTGGTTCCTCCACCCAACGTTAGTTGGCGTGGGAGGAGCCCCACAGGCAGTATGGTCGCTGCGCCATGCCTCTAGAATCACTTCTCTCCAGAAGCTTCCTTCTGTCCCTTTCCTTGCTGCAGCTCCTCCTGACAGGGAGCTGCTTCACACACACACACACACACACGTCTTTCCACTTTCACTTCCTCCTCATGTTCTGGCTGAACTGAACTGTCCGCTCCTGCTTTTTTCCTACTAGCTCCACCCACCTCCCAACACCCTTTCCGACCCAGTCAGGGCTGAGATCATCCTCCCCTAGGGTACATCCAGGGTGCCCTGCTACTATAGTGTGTGTTGCGTGCAGGTGTTAGAGTCCTGAGTGGTGCTCCCTCCTTACCCGAGAGTGGGGTAGCAGAACTCTGGATGAGGTGCAGTACCTCTGTGGCGACTGAACCCTCAGGGGCGCCACACTTGTGGCTCACTGTCCCTGTAAATATCTACAGATATTTTTTCTATTCGACTGCTGCTTAGGGGAACCATAGACATTAATGGTCAGACGTAGTACAACTTGTGCTTATGATTGACCTCCTTACATAGAGTATATATTTTTTTAGTAATCTACAATATTGTGCTATGCTGCACTGCTCTATACATATTACTCCAAGTATGCATTTTTTATGATGGTCAAATGCAAGTACAAATTGTACCATGTCTGCCCACAAGAGTCTATAGTTCCTCTGAGCAGTACCTTTGAATACCCCTTATAGTCAAATGAACATCCCTTATATCAAAAAACTGTAGTTGCACAATATATGCCAACATAGTAATGTGAACAGTCCCGTATTATAGATTCATATCCAGATATTCTTGAAATAAGAGGACACGAGTGGTTTGTGAAAGTATTCGCCCCCTGTGCATTTTTTCGAGCTTTACTACCTCACAACCTGGAATTTCACCCTTTTGATGGCTTGCATCACTTCATGTAAAGAACATGTTTTCAACTGTAAACATTCGGTTTTCTTTTTAATAGGAAGCAAACAAATGGGATAACTGAAAACTTCAGCGTGCATACATTTTCAGCCCCCTAAAGTCAGCCTTTGTTGAGACAATTACAGCTGCAAGTCACTTTAGATAAGTCTCTATGAACTTTCTACATCTTGCCACTGGGATTTTTGCCCATTCTTAAAAGGCAAATCTACTCCAGCTCCATCAAGTTAGATGGTTTCCTCTGGTGAACAGCAATCTTCAATTCTGACCATAGATTCTCGATTGGATTAAGTTCTGGGGTATGACTAGACCATTCCAAAACATTTTACACATTTCCTCTTAAACCACTCGAGTGTTGCTTTAGCAGTATGCTTTGGGTCATTGTTTTGTTGGATGGTGATTCTCTGTCCCAGTCTCAAATCACTGACCGACTGAAACCGGTTTTGCTCAAGAATATTCGGGTTTCGCACCATCCAACTTTCCCCTAACTCAAATAATTTTCCCTGTCCCTGCTGCCAAAAACATCCCCACAGCATGATGTTGCCAGCACTATGCTTCACTGAGGATGATGAGCTGTGATGATTTGGTGACAGACCGTGTCTTGGTGGCCAAAAAGGTCAATTTTTGTCTCATCAGACCACAGCACCTTCCTCCATACATTTGGGAAGTCTCCCACATGTCTTTTGGCAAACTCAAAATGGGCCTTACAATTTGTGTGTGTAAAGGCTTTTTTCTGCCCACTCTTCCATAAAGGCCACCTCTATGGAGTGTACAGCTTATTATGGTCATATGGACAGATACTCCAGTCTCAGCAGCTCCTCCACGGCTACCTTTGGGCTTGGTGCTGCCTCTCTGATTAATGCCCTCCTTGCCCGGGCTGAGCATTTTGGTGGCTTCCCTATCTTGGCAGATTTGTTATGATACTATGTTCTTTCCATTTGATGATCATGGATTTGATAATGCTCCAAGGGATCAGAGATTGGATTTTTTCATATAAATCCCAACCCTTGCTTGCATTTCTCAACAACTTTGTCCTTGACTTGTTTGGAGATCTCCTTGGTCTTCATAGTGTTTGGTTAGTGGTGTCTCTTGCAGCCTCTGTGACCTGTCATGTGACACTTCGAATACACACAGGTGAACTTTCACCAAGCATGTGACTTCTAAAGACAATTGCTTGCACCAGAAATTTTTTTTTTTTTTTTTTTTAGGAGCTGCATAGCAAAGAGGGGTGAATATACATATGCACATACCAATTTATAGATATTTGATCCCATACATTTAATGCTTATATTTTCTTACTTTAACAGTTTAGACTATTTAGACATTTAGACTGATGCATCACACACAAATTGATCACAAAAATATTTAAACACAGGATGTCATGTAACAAAATAAAGAGCCAGAAGGTGGAGGTGGTGGGGATGAATACTTTCAAAAGTCACCATCTGAAATGTGCGCTTTTATACTTTTTTTTTTTTGCACCCACAATGAAGACAAATATTTCTTCTGAAAGAAAGCTCATATTTTGCAACGTAACAGCAGGAGGCATAAATTGCACTTAGCATTCAGTTTTTAATAAATATAGCAATGACAGTTTGAATATGGCAGATCTATGAAGACGGCATATAATTTCTATACTAGACTAGCTGAAGAGCACGGTGTTGCCCAGGCGTAGCAACTAACTATGGTTAGTTAAATTATAAGGATTATCCTCCATCCCATAGTCCCGTGCCAATATACCCATTATACACATCCTCCATCCCATAGTCCCGTGCCAATATACCCATCATACATATCTGCCATTCCATAGTCCTGTGCCCAGATACCCATCACACGTCCTCCATCCCATAATCCCGTGCCCATATACCCATCACACGTCCTCCATCCCATAGGTGCATGTGTGAATCAAGCCACACCCACTCCACAGCCTCACCCACTCTGCATAGCGGGGACATCAGTTGATTATGACAATTATTCAATGAGGTCATGATCATTTTATGACATCAAATGATTACGACAAACGATTGTGATATCATATGATTATGACATCGTCATTATAAACACTAATATATATTAATATATATATATATATATATATATATATATATATATATATATATATATATATATATAAAAAAACCACTTTCACAACACTCATTACAGTTACAGTAAAAAAACAGTAGCAATACATTAAGCTTGGGTTGATTACCATATCTACATAGTAAGCCTGGTTTGGTACTGTATCTATGTACCCAGCTTGGTTCCGAAAACATTTTTCAGAATTCCATTGATCAGCTACTGCTCATGGGCCAGTGCTATGCATTTTCACTTCCCCCCGGCTAAAAATTTGCCATCCAGCCCTTTCTAAATGACAAGACCATGTGCGCTTTCAGCAGCAAGTTCTGTGAAGCTTGTGAATATTTTGGAGTGGGGGGCCCATGGTAATGTGTTACACCCATCTGGGATTTAGTAAATTTCACTGCGTCAATATATCATGAATTGTGCTACGACAAACTCTGCTCAATACTACAGTTGCATTTATAAAATCCATTATACCAATGACCCGCAAAGAAAACCTTCTATAAAAAGGAGTAAACAAGCAGCTACTTTACTACCATGAGCCAGCTCCGTCCTGCATGACATGAGTACCCACAATCCCCAGTTGTGCATATACATTTCCCCTTTTCAAATTTTCCAATAGGTATTGGGTAAAAATGTAGAAAGCTCTTGGAATTGAGTTATACGTTCTACATTTCCATAAGTCCATTATGATGACCTCATGTATTTAATCCAAGGCAGAAATCCATTTGAAGGGATACAGTTTCCTCTGAATCTCCATACCAATACAAATATTGATTTTCACTCCTATTTAGAAAGGTAATTTTGCTTTTCTGCCCTTGTGTAATCGCAGCAGAAGAAATTACTTGAAGTAAATCATATATATATTGGGGTGCCCAATTAAACGTATTCTATACATCTCTTCCAATAAATGTGCAATTATGTATAGATTTACTAGAGCATAATTCACTGCCCAATTTCCTAATATGTTTTTTCTGCAGGGCTCTTGCATACAGTAAAGGTTCGCGTATGGTCCTGGTATCATGGCACATGGAATGACTAGAGCCACATTGGAACAACTAAGTTGCCAATTGAATAAGCAATAGAATAGTTTTCATTATACAGTGGGGAAAAAAAAGTATTTAGTCAGTCAGCAATAGTGCAAGTTCCACCACTTAAAAAGATGAGAGGCGTCTGTAATTTACATCATAGGTAGACCTCAACTATGGGAGACAAACTGAGAAAAAAAAATCCAGAAAATCACATTGTCTGTTTTTTTTTTTTCCATTTTATTTGCATATTATGGTGGAAAATAAGTATTTGGTCAGAAACAAAATTTCATCTCAATACTTTGTGATATATCCTTTGTTGGCAATGACAGAGGTCAAACGTTTTCTGTAAGTCTTCACAAGGTTGCCACACACTGTTGTTGGTATGTTGGCCCATTCCTCCATGCAGATCTCCTCTAGAGCAGTGATGTTTTTGGCTTTTCGCTTGGCAACACGGACTTTCAACTCCCTCCAAAGGTTTTCTATAGGGTTGAGATCTGGAGACTGGCTAGGCCACTCCAGGACCTTGAAATGCTTCTTACGAAGCCACTCCTTCGTTGCCCTGGCGGTGTGCTTTGGATCATTGTCATGTTGAAAGACCCAGCCACGTTTCATCTTCAATGCCCTTGCTGATGGAAGGAGGTTTGCACTCAAAATCTCACGATACATGGCCCCATTCATTCTTTCATGTACCCGGATCAGTCGTCCTGGCCCCTTTGCAGAGAAACAGCCCCAAAGCATGATGTTTCCACCACCATGCTTTACAATAGGTATGGTGTTTGATGGATGCAACTCAGTATTCTTTTTCCTCCAAACACGACAAGTTGTGTTTCTACCAAACAGTTCCAGTTTGGTTTCATCAGACCATAGGACATTCTCCCAAAACTCCTCTGGATCATCCAAATGCTCTCTAGCAAACTTCAGACGGGCCCGGACATGTACAGGCTTAAGCAGTGGGACACGTCTGGCACTGCAGGATCTGAGTCCATGGTGGCGTAGTGTGTTACTTATGGTAGGCCTTGTTACATTGGTCCCAGCTCTCTGCAGTTCATTCACTAGGTCCCCCCGCGTGGTTCTGGGATTTTTGCTCACCGTTCTTGTGATCATTCTGACCCCACGGGGTGGGATTTTGCGTGGAGCACCAGATCGAGGGAGATTATCAGTGGTCTTGTATGTCTTCCATTTTCTAATTATTGCTCCCACAGTTGATTTCTTCACTCCAAGCTGGTTGGCTATTGCAGATTCAGTCTTCCCAGCCTGGTGCAGGGCTACAATTTTGTTTCTGGTGTCCTTTGATAGCTCTTTGGTCTTCACCATAGTGGAGTTTGGAGTCAGACTGTTTGAGGGTGTGCACAGGTGTCTTTTTATACTGATAACAAGTTTAAACAGGTGCCATTACTACAGGTAATGAGTGGAGGAAAGAGGAGACTCTTAAAGAAGAAGTTACAGGTCTGTGAGAGCCAGAAATCTTGATTGCTTGTTTCTGACCAAATACTTATTTTCCACCATAATATGCAAATAAAATGAAAAAAAAAACAGACAATGTGATTTTCTGGATTTTTTTTTCTCAGTTTGTCTCCCATAGTTAAGGTCTACCTATGATGTAAATTACAGACGCCTCTCATCTTTTTAAGTGGTGGAACTTGCACTATTGCTGACTGACTAAATACTTTTTTCCCCACTGTATGTATATAGTTAGTTATGAACTGGTTAGTACTACCATAAAATGTACAATATTATGTAAAATATAGGTTGAGCCTAAAACTGTCAAGGTCAAACAAACAAACAATAGGATCTGGCATAAGAGGCATTGCAAAGGTGCTTCGTTGTATTCCCTCATTTATAGTACAGTAAAAAGCCAGAGGCAGGACAGAACAGATGGCAATGTCGATCAATTGCTTCCCCATTTTATTTTTCTTAAAAATCTTGATTTGACCACTTCAAAAACTTCCATCTGCCGCATGGAGGTGGCAAGAAAAATACAATTCTTCAAGAAGGCGAATGGAAGAAAGAAAGCCTGTCAATGGTACAGTATATCAAAGTGGCCTCAGAACACAGTTGGAATCAAAAGGTGGAGGAGACAAGACGCCAGCCATCTGCCTGTGAATAGCCTCGCCACGTTATGTCAAGAAACTTCAATCTCGCTTTTCAGGTCTCCAATCTTACTGAATAGTAAAAGCCGTCCAGGCAACTGTAGGTAAGTGGTTGCCGGAAAAAAAAAAAAAAAGAATGATTTTAAAAATTTAAAAAGATTCCCAGAACCCTGGTCCAAGTGCCATTTCGGTGGTAGTCCATGTCTGCTGGACCAAAGCCCTGCAAATCACTTGCCAGAATCACCAGCATCACATGCATAAAGTCATGCTGGTACTACAAAATCAGAAGATGCGCCAGGGTGCTTAGAGCGATTTGTTATGGCAGCTACAGACTACAGATGTGGCCTTTGTGTAACGTGGTGAGGCAGTAGCTGTGGGGCGAGGAACTCCACACTTGCACATGACATGAAGGTGGTGGTACTTGCTGGGTGTGTTAGACTTGTGCTGTGAGAGCGCTACTCCCATACAGGTCGCAGAAAACCAATGTTACTGGTTTACTAGGATCAGGCGTTTTACAGTTTAATGAGGAAAATCACCATTTGAAAATAAACTTTTTACTGAATGGGAACTTGGTAAGGAATATACTGTATACAACAGATAGCGGGTACACAGTCTTATGAACGTTTCCTTTACAACTCGAAGCATTTTCCACACAGTTTCCTTACTCGTTTCTCTACTGTTCTCCTTTCCTCTTTACTCTCCATTTGTTCTCTGCATCCACTGTTTCTCACTACTTCACCAAACCCAGCTTGACTCAAGAGCTGGTTACTCTACCTGTCTAACTCTCACTAGCCCTACTGTCAAACTAGACACACTATCAACATTACTAACACCTTTTGCACACATCACAACTCACATTGCACAAGCACAAGATTGAACTTGTTTGAGTCCTTGCTCTGTAACATGGCATCATATTGGTGTTGGGCGAACATACTTGGATAAGGTGTTATCCAACCATGCTCAGGTGCAAGCAGTATCTTTGGCGTGCCCGAATACTAGGTTTAGAACCCGAGCATGCTCTGAAAACCCCTTATCCAAGCACGTTCGCTCAACACTACATCCTATGTAACATGCTACTTTTTTTTTAATCTGGATCCATATGGTTCCTAAAAAAAGACAAAAAAACCCACAACAAACAGTGCTTCTCATAAAATTAGAATACCCTCAAAAAGTTAATTTATTTCAGTTCTTCAATACAAAAAGTGAAACTCATTATATACAGTCATTACAGAGTGATCTATTTCACGTGTTCATTTCTGTTAATGTTGATGATTATGGCTTACAGCCAATGAAAACCCAAAAGTCATTATCTCAGTAAATTAGAATACTTTATAACACCAGCTTGAAAAATGATTTTAAAATCCGAAAGGTTGGCCTACTGAAATGTATGTTCAGTAAATGCACTCAGTATTTGGCGGTCAGCCTGTGGCACTGCTGAAGTGTTATGGAAGCCCAGGTTGCTTTGATAGCAGCCTTCATCTCGTCTGCATTGTTGGGTCTGGTGTCTCTAATCTCCTTGACGATACCCCAGAGATTCTCGAAGGAGTTAAGGTCAGGCAAGTTTGCTGGCCAATCAAGCACAATGATGTTGCTATTAAACCAGGTATTGGTACTTTTGGCAGTGTGGTCAGGTGCTGGAGAATGAAATTTCAATCTACAGAAAGCTTGTCGGCAGAGGGAAGCATGAAGTGCTCTAAAATTTCCTAGTAGACAGCTGCACTGACTTTGGTCTTGATAAAACACAGTGGACCTACACCAGCAGATGACATGGCTCCCCAAACCATCACTGATTGTGGAAATTTCACATTTGACCTCCAGCATCCTGGATTGTGGCCTCTCTACTCTTCTTCCAGACTCTGGGACCTTGATTTCCAAATGAAATGCAAAATTTACTTTCATCTGAAAACACCTTGGACCACTGAGCAACAGTCCAGTTCTTTTTCTCCTTGGACCAGGTAAGATGCTTCTGGCATTATCTATTGGTCATGAGTGGCTTGATAAGGAACGCGACACTTGTAGCCCATGTCCTGGATACGTCTGTGTGTGGTGGCTCTTGAAGCAATGACTCCAGCAGCAGTCCACTGCTTCTGAATCTCCCCCAAATTTTTGAATGGCCTTTTCTTAACAATTCTTTTCAAGGCTGCGGTTATCCCAGTTGCTTGTGCACCATTTTCTACCACACCTTTTCATTCCACTCAACCTTCCATTAATATGCTTGGATACAACACTCTGAACAGCCAGCTTCTTTAGCAATGACCTTCTGTGGCTTACCCTCCTTGTGAACTGTGTCATTGACTGCCTTCTGGACATTTGTCAAGTCAGCAGTCTTCTCCATGATTGTGGAGCCTACTGAAACAGACTAAGGGACCTTTTTAAACCTTTTGGAAGCTTTCACAGGTGTTTTTTGGTAATTATTCTGAGATAATGACTTGAGTTTTCTTTGGCTGTAAGCTATAATCAACATTAACAGAAATAAACACTTGAAATAGATCACTGTTTGTAATGACTATGTTTCACTTTGTATTGAAGAACTGAAATAAATTCACTTTTTGATGATATTCTAATTTTGTGAGAAGAAGCTGTATGTTCATCCATGTGAAATTACAGACTGAGATACCAACAGGCTTTGAAGTGTACCTATGGCAGTCACATTCATGTTTGGTAGTCCAATCAAAACACGAAAAAAAAATCCTTTACCCTGAACAAATTCCAAGAAAGCGTTTTATTGGGGTTTTTTTGGTATCACATGTAGGGAAAAACATACTAAAAGTTTACCAAGATAGGGTTACCACAAAGGGTCTAAATGTGACATCAAAGAATATGGCCGCCAAAGCTGTAAAATGTTAAATGCGACTAGCCTTTCAGTGTCTATCATATTTCTTTTACAATTACTACTATTATATTTATTAAACGATTTATTTATCTTTTACAGAGCTGAGAATGATGGAAAGTCAAGAAACTTGCCCCTTATGCAGCCATGAAGTAGAAGATGACAGAGAAAGAGTGGTGATTGGTGCGAAAGGAGCTGACGGGATCAATAAAGCCAGTATTGAGAGGGGCATTAGCACTGTGGTAGCTGCTGGAGCAGTGGTGCACAAGAGATGTCGTATGAACTACATAAACAAGAAGCAAATAGACTTGCATAAGAAAGCTACTTCCGTTCATCGTTCACCTGCCAAGAGAGGTACACGGGTGTCTACTGGATCCTATTATAGCACGATGCAGTGGTGAAGACAAGATCTAGTAGTGATTTCGATGACTATAGCTTTGTTAAAGCGGATGGATTTGTAAGGTCCATCTTGTCACATTGCAAACAGCGTAATGACGACTGGGCAATCACCATTCAAGGGAGAATCGTGTACTTTGGGAAGGACTTACATGCTGCAGACTGTCTGTATCATCGTTCATGTGACATTAACTTTCGGACAAATTACGGAATTCCTATGCGTCATGGTGGTGGATCTACTACAAAGAAACCGCGGAAAGTAGGGAGACCGATGAACATGGACCAAGAGCAAGCGTTCTTGAGAATGTGTGCATTTCTCGAGGACAACTATGAAGAGCAACTGACTGTCACAGATCTTGCAAAGAAAATGACGGAGTATCTTGTAGAAGGAGACAGTGCTGCCTATAGTAATAAATGGCTGAGGTATAGGCTGGAGGAGAGGTATGGCGATTCGCTATTGATAGCAGAGTGTGAAGGGTTGCCTAACATTGTAACGTTCCATGAAAAGACCAGAATAATCCTGAGTGACTATTTCTGTAGTCAGGAAATGGATGAAGAAGCTCAGAAGAGAGCCATCATAGAGACTGCGGCCAAACTAATCAAGAGCGATATCAAGTCTAAGATCACATCTTCAACCGATGAATATCCGAAGACTTCTTCACTTGAATGTCAGTCTGCCTTAGATTATCTCCCCCTGAGTTTGCTTTGCTTGCTTGAAACCCTCTTCGTTGGAAAGGACAGTCACAGGAAGGTCACAAGCATTGGACAATCAGTTGCTCAGGCTGTACATCCCAGGGCTGTAGTAGCTCCATTGCAGCTTGGGTTTCAGGTCTCGATTCCTTGTAGACAGTCTCTCAGCCATGGGATATTGTTCATCATATTCGGAAGTTCAGCGATTCAAGGAAAACGCTGCCGCTTCTGTTGGCCAGGATGTACTCGGTGGTACCATAGACAGACTGGATATGGCACTGCTGTTCGCTGCGGACAACGTCGATCATAATATCACGTTAAATGGGAAGGGGACTTTCCATGGCATGGGGATGGTAGTTACTGTGACTCCAGGAAGGAAGGTCAGTCGCACTGTTCTCAGACGGAAGACTGCGGACTTGGTTGAACAAAGCAGAGTTGATGTAAGGGAATACCGTTTCGCAAAACACACTCGCCGAAACATAAAATTCAAGCCCTTTCCATTTCTCGATGCCATTGACCATCGTGTTGATGTATTGTGGGAGATGTCTTACACTTCAAACAGCCTGCACCGAGCTGGAATGGAATGATGCACATGCTACATAAAGACTGTGATCATCCAGGGTCGTCTTTGGTAATCTTCCTGCCCATCATTGACATATATTCCGGAGACAAGTCATGCATCTTCTCTACTCGAGTATCTGTGCATCCTTGCTGATAAACACCGATCCGCTGCAGTTGTTACATTCGATCAGCCACTCTACTGGAAAGCGTCAGAAATCAAACACGAGGTGCCTGAAGACAGCCCGGTTCGAGATGTTGTCCTGATGCTCGGGAGCTTCCACACATTGATGAATCTTATGAGTGCCATAGGAACGTTGATGGATGGGAGTGGAATCAAAGAGATCTTGGAAACAATTTACGGTGACAATGCTGTGCAACACATCATGACTGGAAAGGCAGTTCAGTGTGCAGTTCGTGGCCATCTCCTCCTTGATCAGTGTCTTACTCAGCAAGTTGCAGACAAAGTACTTTGCGACCATCCCGGTTTGCAGACCTGTTGCAAGAACTTGAGCAGTTGTATGCTCGGACACGGACAGGGGAGAGAGACTTGAATTCGGTCATCACTTCTACCTGCCTACACAGCAGGTAATTTCCCACACAGCAATGGCATAAAGTGAGACTAGGGACTTTTTTTTTTTTTTAAGTGGCGGAGGAATACAGCGCGGAAGGATACCTACCTTCCGTCATTGGATTCCTGCAGCCCGTAGAGAACGGCAGCATCATCTGATGCTGCAGTTCTCTACCCAAGATCGTCGTGGGACACACTCGTGGACTGCTTCGGATCGTGGGTGAGTATTTTTGTGGTTTGTTATGTTAATATTTATTCCGGAAAAGACACTGGCTTCGGGGAACAATGTGACAAGTATTGGTAAGTATGTTACTCTATGTTATATGTACTGTATGTCTATGTATGTATTGTATGAATGTATTGTATGTATGTAGTATATATGTGGTATGTATGTAGTATGTATGTAGTATGTATGTAGCATGCAGTATGTATGTAGCATGCATGTAGTATATATGTAGCATGCATGTAGTATATATGTAGTATGTATGTAGCATGTATGTAGTATGTATGTGGTATGTATGTAGCATGTAGTATGTATGTAGCATGCATGTAGTATATATGTAGTATGTATGTAGCATGTAGTATGTATGTAGTATGTATGTGGTATGTATGTGGTATGTATGTAGCATGCATGTGGTATGTATGTAGCATGCATGTAGTATGTATGTAGCATGCATGTAGTATATATGTAGTATGTATGTAGCATGTATGTAGTATGTATGTGGTATGTATGTAGCATGTAGTATGTATGTAGCATGCATGTAGTATATATGTAGTATGTATGTAGCATGTATGTAGTATGCATGTGGTATGTATGTAGCATGTAGTATGTATGTAGCATGCATGTAGTATATATGTAGTATGTATGTGGTATGTATGTAGCATGCATGTAGTATATATGTAGTATGTATGTAGCATGCATGTAGTATATATGTAGTATGTATGTAGTATGTATGTGGTATGTATGTAGCATGCATGTAGCATGCATGTAGCATGCATGTAGCATGCATGTAGCATGCATGTAGCATGCATGTATGTAGCATGCATGTAGTATGTATGTAGCATGCATGTAGTATGTATGTAGCATGTATGTAGCATGTATGTAGCATGTATGTAGCATGTAGTATGTAT
Source organism: Dendrobates tinctorius (assembly GCF_039654945.1). Classification (NCBI taxonomy): domain Eukaryota; kingdom Metazoa; phylum Chordata; class Amphibia; order Anura; family Dendrobatidae; genus Dendrobates; species Dendrobates tinctorius. The sequence goes on from NW_027361784.1 coordinate 8,928,044, forward strand.
GTAGTATTTTTTTTTTTTTTTTTTTTTTAACATTTAACACATTAGCCGGATGATGGGACTACTACTGTCCCATCATTGGCTAATGTGTCAATCACTGTCATGGTAGCAGGCATCGCCCGATGGGACTTGTAGTCCCATCGGACGATGCTTGCACAGACCCCCGGACATCAGCACAGGCCCCCGGCAGGCCGGCACAGCCCCCCGGCAGGCCGGTAGAGACCCCCACAGGGTGCACAGACCACCGGCAGGCCGGCACAGCCCCCCGGCAGGCCGGTACAGACCCCCACAGGGTGCACAGACCACCGGCAGGCCGGCACAGCCCCCCGGCAGGCCGGTACAGACCCCGGGCAGTCCACACAGCCCCCCCGGCAGGCCGGCACAGCCCCCCGGCAGAGACCCCCGGAAGGCCCGAAATGACGGCGCATCATGATGCGCACACACCGCGCATCATGATGACGTCAGTCTGTCAATCAACTTTGAACTTCCGATTCCGATGCCGAATTCCGATATTGAAAAAAATATCGGAAGTCGGTATCGGAATTCCGATACAGCAAGTATCGGCCGATACCCGATACTTGCGGTATCGGAATGCTCAACACTAATTATGGCTCCTTGCAACTCTGAGGTAGAGAGCAGTTACAATATATCAATATTAATTACTTTAATTAGACACTGAGAGCTGGCCTTTTTTTATTACGTGACATTTATTTTTATATAGCGCTAACATATTCCACAGCGCTTTACAGTTTGCACACATTATCATCGCTGTCCCCGATGAGGCTCACAATCTAGATTCCCTATCAGTATGTCTTTGGAATGTGGGAGGAAACCTGGAGAACCCGGAGGAAACCCACATGAACACGGGGAGAACATACAAACTCCTTGCAGATGTTTTTCTTGGTGGGATTTGAACCCAGGGCTCCAACGCTGCAAGGCTGCAGTGCTAACCACTGAGCCACATAGCTAGGTTTCATGGATGGAAGTAGTATGATATATATGTCGAGAGATCAATAGCTTTATACCATACATACACACCAGCCCATACCAGGTAATTTCTGCCCACACAAAAAATTGCACTCCATATAGAATGTCCCATCTTGAGATTCATGATCACAGCCATCTACATGATTTTTGCAAGGTGAGATTCCAATCGTGGGTTATTCACATCCCAGTCTCCAGTAGAGCCATGAAGGCATCAAGTGAACATAGTCTGGGAATGGGATGGGTCATGCCGAAGGCTTTATGTAAAGTAATTTCAGAATGTTGTTCTTCACCAAGAAAAAAAAAAATGTATGAGACTGTTGCCCAACAGACAGCATTAATCTGGACGAATGTCAAAAGAGCATGTGATGGCAAATTAACAGATGCAAGGATGAGTTCCCCCGTATGTGTGGGATTTTACACCATAGTGACAGCTGCAGCAACAGAGGCTCCTTCCATGCCGAGAGCTCTGCTTGAAGACAGTTTTTGCATAAATGTGCATTTACCTCTTAACCTGAGAGCATTATATGTCTTGGAAGACCAAACTGTATATCAAGTAATTCTATAGAGATATGGAACTTAACCGAATTCTTTAACTCTAGTTGTAAAGTTGCTTCATGGTGCTAAATCTTTCTGTGTTACAAACTGTTTTGTTGGGGAATACTACTACATTCCAGAATATTTTCTGCAGTGAATAGCTCATAAAAGAAAACCCAAGTCTCAGCAGTCATCTAATACCCATCCTAAACTACAGCTCATATTATAGCCAAAAACTACATTCACAACGATGCAGGCCCCAGAGCCAAAATCTCCCAGCATTCCCTGCTTCCCGAAGGTCTGCAAATAACTTTTTCTATTGACTTGCCTTTAAACAGGGCACTTCTCATTGCAGTTTATATCCTGTAGATCCCGGTATGGCCTTCACCCTGACAATCCATGGCTCTCAGAAATGAAGCCCTAATGATGGCGGCTCCTATCGGAAGCTGTGAATTCAGCATTCCCTCTGGAGCTTCATAGCCTGAAATGGGTGATGGCATCAGACCTGCCAGTGAGCCCATCGAAAAATGCCAGCCTCAACTGTTTTTTGACAGACATTGTGTACCGACAGATACCCTGGATGCCAGAAATGAGCCTACAGAAAACTCCAGGTATTGGTATTAGTTTCTCTCTGACATCTCTTCACTATGCCAGAGTAAAACTATGCTGAATCAGACAGATATGTGAATCGAGCAAAAGCCAGTGCCTGGAAATTGATCTTTACTGTGATTGCCACCAGACTTAATGAGGCTTTTACCAGCTCTTATTTGTACAAAGAATGAGTAGTTGGGTGAGTGAAGCAGCAATAGTCACTCTTGACTACAAATGGAGGACCATGGTACGATAATGTGTGCAAACATATAAGGGTTGTAATGGCTAAAGAATCCCGTTTTCTTTAACTCAAGATCAGTACAATGTAAACAAAAATTAAGTTACCTGAAAGGGGTTGTCCACTACTAGGACAGCATCCTATCATTCCTCATGTTTGACCAATTTAAAATTAAATACACCTATACTCACCTCTGGTGCCAACGTCGTTCTAGTGGTGTTGATACTCAAAGATAAAATACCAGTCACAGAAGCGCTGGAATAAGACCAGGACAAGGGTGTATAGTGTTTGTCCACAATGCATTTTGACGGCACCCCATCTTCATCAGGTGAGAGGACGGGGTGCCATCGAAACGCATTGTGGACAAGCACTATACACCTTTGTCCTGGTCTCTTTCTGTGACCGGTATTTTATCTTTGAGTATCTTCACTATCCTCCTAGGAGGTTTACGGCTGGAGGAGTGGTGGACCCGGCCCTCCCCACTGAACTCACTGGCTGCTTTCACAGCGCTCAACTGTGACCGCTATTCTCTGGCTTCTGTCCCAGTGGTGTTAGCACTCGCATTCCTGGAGCTCAAGTGTAGATGTCACGTCACAGTTTCCTACTCCACACTGATGAGGGGCAATACCCTGATACAGCTGTCTGTGGATGGATACCATGTTTTGGCATAGGTGGTTTCCTTTATTGGAGACTGCCCTTCCCGTGGTTGTTCCTTCCCGGGGAAAGACCTGGCTAGTCATTGCTTGCGTTGAGAAACATGTGATAGTGTCTCTGCAGCTTGTGCTTTGCATGTTTTTACATATTTCCCATAAGGGATGGGGGCAGTGCTCTAGAGTCACTGCGTTGAGAAACATGTGATGGTGTCTCCGCAGTGTTGGCTGTTGATCTCCATGAGTTCATTCATCCTCATTTTTCCGTCACAGGAGGGGACAGTGGCACCAACGCTGATTGGGGACCAGGTCTCACGCAACATAACCTCATGTGAGCCCAGGGAATACAAGTTCTGACACCACTGGAACAGGTTCGGCACCAGAGGGGAGTATAGGCTTTTTTATTTTAACGGGGCCAAACATGATGAATGGGAAGTGGTAGTGGTGCAGGGCATTTTTAACAATTTTTACTTTTTGGTTGACTTTTGTAAAAAAAAAAAAAAAAAACAAGCAAGTGGTCAAAAGGCTCACAGCAAACCAAAACATACCAGATTGCAGCCAAATAGCCATATGTGGATGACACAGGCAGCATTACTTATGCCCATCACAAATATCTAGTTTTAAAAGGCAGAATGTGCAGATACTGTACCAAGTAAAGACTGTGCAGTAGGTAAAAAAAAAAAACATGCAAACACCCATTCCAAAAATGCTGTATACATTATCAGTAACTTATGGAAATCATAACCCAACCCAGAACAAGAATGACTGCTAGACCGCAACAGGCAGAAACCTACGACAATATCTTGTAAGGAAATACTGTAAAACAAATCAAAAGAGTGAGCTTTACTTTACAATTTCTGCACATAAACACTTCACACACCAGACACATATGAAATGCATTTACAGCAAATAAATGTTTAAAATTGCAAAAGTCATTTAGATATAACATTTTATACAGAAATTTCACTTAAGAAAATAATTTCCTTTCCCTGTCCCGTTTGATCTACGCTCATTTGTAATATTCACTTTACAAAACAAAAACGCAGTCACTGAAGAATTTGAGAAAGCGCAACTATAAAACCACAGCAGCAAATCCTGAGGAAAAAAGAGGTGGTTGCTTTAAAGATAACCCCTAATAAAATATCCTATTAGGGTATTTTATAGTAGTAGATGAGGGTCCTAAAAACAACAGCCATGAATTCTCCTAGACTGCAGACTTTATAGTAGAGAAAATGAGAATTACTTAAATTTCCCTTTTTTGGCAAATTAAAAAATAAAAATAGCAAAAAACCCAGAAACTTGATTTCCACTTACAGAAAATCATAAAAGGTAATTGTAATTAATTATTAATTATTTCACACAGCACTGTGAACAAGTTTCAGGCAGCTGGAGAAAAAAAAAAAAAAAAAAAAAAGGGAAGGACCCTATAAAAAAGGTATAAGTGTTTGTTAATTAATAAAAAAAAGTGAACAAAAGTGCAAATTAAAAGAAAAACCATCAATTCTTCTGGTTACATTTGCACAAAGTTGGGGAATTTGTAGGCTTGTAGTCGGACATGCAGCAAACTCGTCTGCACGAGCCTATACACCCGAGTTTGATCAGATACTTGGATCACACTCAACCAGGCAAGTTGATGAGTCCTTAGAAAACATCGGACTGCACTTGCATGACGTCGAAGTGCTGTGATAACATGTAGAGGGTGGAGATTAATTTTCATCTACATCTGGTCATCGAGAAAATTAGATCACATTTTGTTAAGAGTTTGATCAAATTACGATTAACATAATCGGTCAGATATTTTCGGATGAGAGAAAATACGGTGGTGTGACCCTAGTCCTTGACTTACTAAAACTGGAAATAATTATTTTTTGTGTATCTTGAAACTCTGCAATTAAACAGTTGGGTAGGAGGCTTAAAACAGAGTAAGGAACAGCCAAACTGCTAAAAAGAAGAGTTCGTGGAAGTCGGTTTATGAATGGTGTATAAAAACTACAGCAAGACTGAAAACAGTTCCTATAGAAAAAGGTCTAAACAAACAACAGACACCTTAAATTATCGCGAAAACCTACAGAAAAGTGTACGCCCAATAAGATAAAACATTTATTGAAATACAAAACTAAAAAAATTAAAAAAAAAATGGAGAGTAGAGACCCAATGTGGAACAATAGTGCCATTAAGTTGTCTAAAATCTAGTTTATTAGTTTTTGTTTTTTCTATTGGTATCTATAGGAGTGTATGTATAATATCTATCTATCTTTCTATCTATCTATCTAGACACACAGTTGTGGCCAAAAGTTTTGACACCCCTGCAATTCTGTCAGATAATACTCAGTTTCTTCCTGAAAATGATTGCAAACAAATTCTTTGGTATTATCTTCATTTAATTTGTCTTAAATGAAAAAACACAAAAAGAATTGTCCTAAAGCCAAATTGGATACAATTCCACACCAAACATAAAAAAGAGGGTGGACAAAACTATTGGCACTGTTCAAAAAAATCATGTGATGCTTCTCTAATTTGTGTAATTAACAGCACCTGTAACTTACCTGTGGCACCTAACAGGTGTTGGCAATAACTAAATCACACTTGCAGCCAGTTGACATGGATTTAAGTTGACTCAACCTCTGTCCTGTGTCCTTGTGTGTACCACATTGAGTATGGAGAAAAGAAAGAAGACCAAAGAACTGTCTGAGGACTTGAGAACCCAAATTGTGAGGAAGCATGAGCAATCTCAAGGCTACAAGTCCATCTCCAAAGACCTGAATGTTCCTGTGTCTACCGTGCGCAGTAGGGTGACCGCAAAAAATTGATGTCGGAATTTTGTCCGTCTGGACCCCACAAAACGATTCCCCTTTCCAGATATTGAGATAGCCAAAATTTGAGCTCAATCAAACGACGTTAACCCGTGCCGCTCGTCGCTCAAAGTTTGAAAAAATCCAAATTGAGGTATTTTAAGATTTAGGTATTTTGCATAGTCTGTTAGACTATAAAGAATGTGACAACAACATTGCAGAAATAGCCCTGACCAAATTTTCGAACCATTTGTGGTATTTGAATGCAGAGTTGGTGGGATTATCGTTTTTTGATCCCACCATTACAGACAATGAAAAGTTGTTAACGGCACATAAATTGCTCAGTAGCACAGATGAACCATCAGAGCACGCTAGGGTTGTAAATCCAAAAGTTAGGAAAGAAAAATTAAAAGAGGTAGGAAGTAACCGACTTTAACGACCTTCTGACAAAAGATGAAGAACAAAAGCAATATGTCCTGCAAGTTGTAAGCAAATGCCGAGCATTATATTCTGACGTTTCAAAAACTACTTTAACAAAAGCTCTAGAATAGATTAGATAACTATGTAAAATTATCAACTCATGTAGGTTAGCGTGCTCTGATGGTTCATCTGTGCTACTGAGCAATTTATTAGCCATTAACAACTTTTCATTGTCTGTAATGGTGGGATCAAAAAACGATAATCCCACCAACTCTGCATTCAAATACAACAAATGGTTCGAAAATTTGGTCAGGGCGATTTCTGCAATGTTGTTGTCACATTCTTTATAGTCTAACAGACTATGCAAAATACCTCAACCTTAAAATACCTCAATTTGGATTTTTTCAAACTTTGAGCGACGAGCGGCACGGGTTAACGTCGTTTGATCAAGCTCAAATTTTGGCTCTCTCAATATCTGGAAAGGGGAATCGTTTTTTGGGGTCCAGACGAACAAGATTCGGACATTTTTTCCCCCCGTATGAGATCCGGTCACCCTAGTGCGCAGTGTCATCAAGAAGTTTAAAGCCCATGGAACTGTGGCTAACCTCCCTAGATGTGGACAGAAAAGAAAAATTGACGAGATTTCAACGCAAGATTGTGCGGATGTTGGATAAAGAACCTCGACTAACATCCAAACAAGTTCAAGCTGCCCTGCAGTCCGAGGGTACAACAGTGTCAACCCGTACTATCCGTTGGCGTCTGAATGAAAAGGGACTGTATGGTAGGAGACCCGGGAAGACCCCACTTCTTACCCAGAGACATAAAAAAGCCAGGCTGGAGTTTGCCAAAACTTACCTGAAAAAGCCTAAAATGTTTTGGAAGAATGTTCTCTGGTCAGATGAGACAAAAGTAGAGTTTTTTGGGCAAAGGCATCAACATAGAGTTTACAGGAGAAAAAAAAGAGGCATTCAAAGAAAAGAACACGGTCCCTACAGTCAAACATGGCGGAGGTTCCCTGATGTTTTGGGGTTGCTTTGCTGCCTCTGGCACTGGACTGCTTGACCGTGTGCATGGCATTATGAAGTCTGAAAACTACCAGCAAATTATACAGCATAATGTAGGGCCCAGTGTGAGAAAGCTGGGTCTCCCTCAGAGGTCATGGGTCTTCCAGCAGGACAACGACCCAAAACACACTTCAAAAAGCACTAGAAAATGGTTTGAGAGAAAGCACTGGAGAGAGACTTCTAAGGTGGCCAGCAATGAGTCCAGACCTGAGTCCCATAGAACACCTGTGGAGAGATCTAAAAATGGCAGTTTGGAGAAGGCACCCTTCAAATATCGGGACCTGGAGCAGTTTGCCAAAGAAGAATGGTCTAAAATTCCAGCAGAGCATTGTAAGAAACTCATTGATGGTTACCGGAAGCGGTTGGTCTCAATTATTTTGGCAAAAGGTTGTGCAACCAAGTATTAGGCTGAGGGTGCCAATACTTTTGTCTGGCCCATTTTTGGAGCTTTGTGTGAAATGATCAATGTTTTGCTTTTTGCTTCATTCTTTTTTGTGGTTTTTCATTTAAGACAAATTAAATGAAGATAATAATACCAAAGAATGTGTTTGCAATCATTTTCAGGAAGAAACGGAGTATTATCTGACAGAACTGCAGGGGTGTCAATACTTTTTGGCCACCACTGTAATATATATTCTCTATCTCTCTATCTATATCTATCTCTTGAGCCGCGTCCTCTAATATATACTTACCTTGTAATGTCTTCACATCCTGTGTTCCGTCCAGATGTGTCCAGATCCCAGAATTCCAAGCGGCGGAAGTTCACCAACCGCCATATTGGGACACCGAAGTGATAGGTATCTCGATATGGAAACTGCTGGTGGTACCAGCCTATTGTGCAGTACCACCAGCGGAACACCGTTGCACCACACACACTGTTTATGCCATACGCACCACACACACTCCGCATACAGCCTCTTGCGCAGTGCCACCAGTGGAACACTGTGGCAAATACAGCGCTGCCGGGATCAGACAAATGATTCACTGACCGCCGCCATCGTTGTACAGGAGGAGCGCATGTGCAGTTTTAATGTGACCACTGCTATCTGTCTGCACAAAGTTGGCGGCGGTCTGATTTACTGCGCCTGCGCGAATTCCGCCCAGGCGTAGTGAATCATTCGGCTTATCCGGGCGGCAGATGCGCGACCTTTCTACAGGCAGAGGAAGCCGGTCACAGCTCAAACGAGAGAACACATGAGGGAAGAAGACAGCACAGTGGTGGAGAGAGAGAGAGCAGACAAGGGGGAGAGCACATGGGGTACACAGGTCAAATAAGAGATGACATGAGAGGAGAAGACAGCAGATGGGGGAGAGAAAGCGCACAGGGGAGACAGCTCAAATAGGACAGCACATGAGATGAACAGCACAGGAAGGAGAGAGACAGCAGACAAGGGGGATAGCACATGGGGTAGACAGGTCAAAGAACACAGCACAGACGGGAGAGGTCAGTACATGGGGAAAGCGAGAGTGGATAGGTGGGTGAGCACATGGGGGGGGGGGGGGGGGGGGGGGGAGATTCTCAACGCTGCAAAGCCTACCGCCATCATGATATTACCGCCCTCCCGATGCGATAGCACGGGTCTCCATCTGGTGTGTATTATATATATACACACACATTATATATATATATATATATATATATATATATATATATATATATATATATATATATATATATATATATACACACACACACACATTCATACATATCTATGTACATACATATATTAATTTCATAGGTGCATCTTCTTGACCACAACAGGTTACACTGCCTGTGTTCCCCATAGCAACCAATCACTAAGCATCTTTCATTTCACCAGAGCTGTTTAAAAGATAAAAGCAGAGCTGTGATTGTTGCTCATAGCAACCAGTTTTGCTTGTAGACAGTTGTGGTGTCCTACTGGAAAAAAGCTGGAAAAAACACAAAAGCTGGAAAAAACACAATTACCGTGTCAACACAGACCACCCTCGGACACAGGCTACAGGGGGGGCCCAGAATCAGGAACTTTTGACTGTCATGAAGCATCTCATTAGCTTAAGAATTCAAACACAGATTTAAAAAAAAAAAAAAAAAAAAAAAAAACAACAACAAGACAGATTTCACCAACCCAGATATCATTTTAATCATTGTAACAGCAACAACCTGACACACTTTAACCTTATTTATACAGCTACAACTAAAGCCACTCTATTATTAGTCCTTTACAATTTCTATCTAAATGGTACATTAGGCGTCAAGTTTCTACCACTGCACAGAGGGAGTCTCGAGCCATGTCCTCTGCGGTCTCCCATTCCTCTGCAACCACAGAGGTGCCTGCTCAGCAGAGACGTCGGTCCCAGCATCTTACCCAGGATAATGCTAGGCATCTGGTTGCTCCTCCAGGCTCAGCTATTCTACCATGCATGAGTCAGCGGAAAGCAGACGCTCCTGGGACTTAGCCCTGCTTTTCTCCTACTGAGCATGCCTGTGGGACGACCTCTCATTGGAGGTCGGAGGTCACATGCTGAGGTCCTGTTGCTGCTCCGATTGGACCACCAGGAAAGTCACAGAAACCTGCAACTATACAAGCTTAGCATGGCCGCCCGGCCATGCGCTAATATAGGGAAAGATATATAGACCATGAGGAGTGAGTGATGTATGCATGTATGAATGTCTCTGGTGAATGTTTCATTATGAAACCCCTACCCTTGGTACGCATGTGTGGTGTAGCCTAGCCTGCTAGTGCCCAGGCTGAGGTCCAGGTAGAGGCAGAGTCAGAGACTGGCATCAGCATCCACTGGTGTCTTTGTCTGTACGCCACAGTGCACATAGTCTGCACTCCTCGGTGGTCAGCATTCATTAGAGGCGTCCGCAGGTGTGAGCCTAGACAAAGGAGCACTTCTGAAATGCGCGTCGGGGCGCGTTAGGCCCCTTAACTATCACCATCTCTAACCCATTGTGCAGGTATTTATTGCAACATTAATTTTTTTCTTAATCTGGTCACTTGTAATCCTTTTGGACACTGTGTCCTTTTCTATATAGGGTCCCTGTCTAATGTGATTGACAAAATGGGCCTTTTCTGATACTATACAGCACTTTACAATATACAGGTTCAAATAATTTTTAGCGTCATCATTTTTGTACATAGGGCACCATTATGTTATTCTATATTGGCACATGTGAGTCACATGCACATAGCACTTTAGTCATTTGGATCAAAGAGTCACTTTCTATTTTTTTGTGCCAGTAAGGTACAGCAATTTTCACTTTCTGCACATTTTCTTTGTATTTTTTGGCACAATTGTGATGCACATGCACACAGCACTTTAGCTATCCAGATTAAGTTGGAGGATCATTTGTTTATTTGTAGCATATGTCACTTTATATTTTGTTGATTTATTTTTTATCTGTGCCAGTAGGGTGCAACATTTTGCACCTTTTGCTCTTCTTTGCACTTTAAATAACTTCTGTGATCAGTCTTTTTTATGACAATTACTACACAGCTTTATTGGTATATAAATTAGCACTTTATATATGCACATTCCTTATTTTAATAATTTTTTTTTATTGAATTTTTTGGTGCTCCATGTTAATTTTACAATCTCTTTGATACCATACCTGTGTGCTATACATTATATTGGGGCTAAATGAACTAACCATTCACAATGGGTCTAAGTTGTATCTGGTTATAAATTACTTTGTAATTTTTAAATATATTTTTTTTGGTGTCTTTTTTATAGTGTATACAGTGTTAACCTACTAGACATCAAGGTATTTTAATGAGCATATTTTTGCCTCACGTCCTATTTCTCGCTGTTCTTTGGGCTCAACAAATCTTTAATCTGAGGTCCAGGTAGAGGCAGAGTCAGAGACTGGCATCAGCATCCACCGGTGGCTTTGTCTGTACGCCATGATGCACATAGTCTGCACTCCTCGGTGGTCAGCATTCATTAGGTGCATCCGCAGGTGTGACGCCGCACGCTCAGTAGGTCTAGAGGGACTCCGACCTCGTGTCCTTGGGGCTGAGTTCTGTGACCACATACTGAGTGTTCTCTTGCTGAGTGCTGTGAGTTTTAATAGGCTCCGGCATTTATGTTCCGCGGTATTGCTGCTCTGTGACATAACGGAGTCCGCTCCTGTTCACACCGGGTGACGTTAACCCGCATGTGCCTTTCTGTATACCGCTATATATATCCGCCATTACCAAGCAGCAGTTTACCACCTCTGCACGGTGGACCCCAGGCTGCAAACGCACCTTACTATCATTTTACTATTTGGTGCGTTCCGCCATCCCTAACATGGTATAACACTCCCACAAGGGTGAAATCTGTTTTTGCTAAAAGAAAAGCTGTATTACGCCTCAATGAGCAAGACTTACAGAAAGGAGTACAGAAATGGAAGAAAGGGAGGCAAGAGCTGCTTCCCCAAGGGCCACTGAAACGTCTCAGGAGAGACTGTGCCTCCACCATGCACAGACGGGAGGGAACCTGCGAGACGTACAGGTATACACTATATACAGGGGGAGATGACATACAGGTGTATATACTATATACAAAAGGAGATGACATACAGGTATATACTATATACAGGAGATACTATGCCTGGGCAACGCCGGGCTCCTCAGCTAGTGCTAAATAAAAATATGTTTTATATTTCACCTTCTGGTTCTCTTCATCGGCTAAGGTTATGCAAGTCTGAATGTGTTTATATGCGATGGTATTAAGTGCCAGTTTTTCTATAAACAGACAATATTTGATAAATTAAAATCTAGTGCATTTATAGTCAAATGGAAAATAATGATGGAAGGATCATACAGGTAACAGCATTGAACAATGCAGCATTATCTAATGGCCGGTACCCAACAGGAATGGTAAATGTCAGATTTAGGCCAAGTGGCCATACAAATATTAATATTTTTCACACTTGATAAATTATATCAGTGTTAAGAACTTGGAATAAATATTTAGACAGCAAGACAAGAGCAAAAGACATGCAAATGGAATGCTAACAAAACTAGGCAGAGCTGAAGAAAGAAGCTGAGGTACAATAAAGAGATCGCAATGAGGGTTTCGCTTATAGCTTCTTCCTGGTGGATTCCTAGATTTCAGACATCTTACCGACACTGGTCTTCATTACATATTTAGTCTCTTGAGTGACAGTTTCCATTTGTACTCTCCATTTTTTATACATTTTTTAAGTCCTTGTAATTCAATAAAAGTTTTCTTGTTTATATATTGGGCAAATACTTTTTTTTGTAGTTTTTTTTTTTTTTTTTTTAAGGGCTTGCTCATACTGCCATATAAACAAGGCCGAGTGCCATTGTTATGCTATGGGGTAGGGCAGATTTGCGATTATTTTCTCATATCGATTCACCATGAGAAAAACAATCCAAGCATGCTGCGGGTGCATCCAGGAATTGGATCATACGCACTGTAGTGCGGTGGTAAGACTGTGCAGTGAAGAGGCAGGGACCCGGCAAAGTTCAAAGCAAAACAAGTCTCTTTAATGATTAACTCACAAATAAGGCACAGCACATGATATCCTCCTGATCGCAGCCGGGAACCTTATCCTCGGGGATACAGCCAATATACACGCCAGTCCACCTTCTAGACCAGTTCCTGTGGGTGATCGCACCGCTGTGCAAGCTGTGGGTGCCAGTAGTTCTGTCTGCCGGGCTCTGTTAGGGTACCGTTACACCTAGCGATGCACCAGCGATCCCGACCAGCGATATGACGCGGTCAGGATCGCTGGTGCATCGCTAGGTGGTCGCTAGTGAGCTGCCACACACGCAGATCTCACCAGCGACATCGCTGGGGACGGGGATCGCTACTTACCTGTCAGACGCAGCGATCCTGAGTCTTCCCGCCCGGCTCCACGCGTCGCTCGTCGGCGCCGCAGGAAGTGACCGACAAGGAATGGTCCAGGAGCTTCTCGCGCAATCAGCGATAACCAGCGGGGGAGCCGTCGGAGGCAAGTATCACATGCAGCGATATCGCTAGTAATATCGCTATAACGTCACAAAATCGGTGACTTTACAGCGATATTGCTAGCGATATCGCAGTGTGTAACGGGGGCTTTACTCACACAGGCTGTGCTCTTACAGGGCTCTCAGCTCTACACCATACAAACTCCACTCTGATACTGACACACCCAAACCCTATACTGCAGGGTTTTCAACCAGAATCTGTGGCCTTCAGCCACATGGAAAACCCGGCCAGGATTGAAAGGGACTGCAACTACAGTTTTCGGACTGCAATGTCCTCTCATGACCTTAATATGCCTCCGTGCACATCCCGGGGGGAAACATACAGCAGCCCCTACAAGTAACACCAGTCACTGCCTCACAGCACCCATAAAAGTCTATGGGTGCAAATGAAACAGCGGACAGCACTGTGATGTCACCCGAGCACAGTCTGATTACCGCTGACACCAGCAATGGAGAGATTACGGTACTTTCTCAGTCTCCACCGCACCTGTTCTACGACTCATGCCAGAGGATCAGAGCTCAATGCACTGACACTCTGATCAAACGCTGACAGAGTATCACTTTCATAATCTGCCAGAGGCTCTTGTATGACTAAGCACAGGAAAAAGACAAAGGCAGTTATACCGCATCAGCAAGGTTTCTCCCAACAAGACTGCGATTTCAAGATGTGTTGTTCAAGATCTTCAAGAAACTTGAAGATGGTCAGCAGCGCCATCAGATAGGAATAGGCAGCAACTAGTAGCACCCATTTACTGTTCAAAGTAGTCTAGCCAGAATTGGTCTTCATAGGATTATTACAGCCAAAAAAGCCATACCTTCAATATGGATAAAAAGGCTATGTGATAGCTATGCGTGAAAGCATAGGAACTGGGGTTCAGAAAAATGGCAGCAGGTGCTTTAACATACGTCAGCTTGTTCGCCAAAGGGCTGGAGTGTGGTACAATAAAAAGAGTGACTACAGGCAGCAGTGAAGAACGGGGGGAGGTTGCATTTCAGAATTTGAATCGGAGATTTGGTCAGTATTAATGGTGACCTCAATACAGGCAAAAACATATTCATCCTGAAATACTATCAGGGAGGCATCAGATTAGGCCAAATGTATCCTGCAGCAGAACAGCGACCAGATATATACAGCCAGTGCCCTTAATAGCCATCTCCAGTGTAAAGAAGAACAATGACCGCGTATGGCCAATATGGGTTTTTCTTACCTGATAACCTGCCTTATGCCCCACCCGTACTGGTAGACAACGCCACTCTTTCTTTAAAATAACAACACTACTCAACATATTTTTTGGAAAATTTTGGCCACAGCGGCCAGTTTATTAACAAACAAAAACATAAACCTTGTTTAACAATAAATATTAAATAGGTCATATGTAATGACATGAGGGGAGGGTTCTTGGAGCCCATAAAAAGATATGGCTTAAAATTTGGCAAAATGTCCATCGAGAACTTCAACTATCACGTTACCCTCAGCCGTACAACACCAGCTCGAGGGCACCATAAATCCCGTTCCGGGAAGGCCAACCACCAAACAGCTTCCGGGGTAAAAACCCTGTCCAGAGCCCGTAACCAAAATGCCAGATCACCCACACAATTTAACTGTCCGGAATTTTACCTACAATTTCTTTTTACACTGAATCAGCGTCAACTCCAAGAACCCCCACCCCCTGCCAACTTGCCACTGTGACAAAGTAATCTTCATAACAAAATACCCAGACTACGTTGCCCAGGCACCCCATTGTGACTCAACCTAACTCCCCTGCCCATCCCACAAAATGTGGGGGGAGGGGGTCCGAAAAAATGGGAGGGTGGGTGGGTCTTCTCTCGGTGTCCTCCTGCGCAAAAGTGCGGTTTTCCCTCACTTTTTCCCCCCCAGCATCCTCCGCCCCTCCCAATACTCCTCTCTTATCCTGCCTCCACCAATCCCCTCCAAGTCCACCCTGTCTTCAAAAAACCCTGACCTGCCCAGCGCAGTCATGGGGGGCCACCATCTAGCTGCGCTCATTTCCAACCCCCGTCTGGAGTCCCGGAGGTGATATGACCCCACAGAGCCTGGATCTCAACAGCAAGTCCATGTGGAATTACATGGAGACAGAAGGATCTGCACAAGCAGATGATCTGTGGTTAGTTCACAAAGCTGTTTAGAAGAACCTCCTTGGAGAGTTCCTTCAAAGACTAAGTGACCATGGAAGAAGTGATGCAATTTTGAAGGCAAAGGGCGGTCACACCAAATACTGATTAGACTTGGAATTACTTTAGTTTATTAATTTTGCATATTAATAATTAGCCCTTTTTTAAAAGCATTCTTACTTTGCAGCAATTTTTCCACACCTGGTACTTTTGCACAATAATATGTAACATTTATTGCATAAAGAAAGAAAAAAAAAAAAAAGGTACTTTCAGATCCCATGAGATTTAGTCAGTGTCTACAGTTACAGTGGAAATTTGGGAATCCAATAGGCATTTATGACAATTTCTGGGCCCTGGACCACTAGAAGCTGAACACCGGATCGGCCACTAATACAGACATTTAAGTCATACTTATTCAGTGTAATATACAATTAGAGTCAAATGTGCTTTGAACTTTGGCAGTTTCTGATGTTCAGAGCTGAAAAATAATAAATCATAGCAAATGAATGCTTGCGAGTACAACAGAGAAGACAGCAATAAGGAAGATCACTTAAGTGTGTGAATAGTGCCGAGAGCGGTCATTACCTGAATTCAGGGCTGCTGGGGATGGTTTTTTTTTTCACTTCAAAAACAAAAAATAAAAATTACTGCATTCTGTAAATGACATGTTTAACCCTTATTTTCAGACGTCTTTTTTATTTCCCCCCCCCCCCCCCCAAGTACTGCTCACTTTTGGAAGTGTGACAACTTCTCATGATTGCTTGCACAGTAATAAAATGTTAAACAAGAATGTGAGTAATTGGAGAGTTTAGATCTAAACTACAGCCTTAAGGTTCAATAACTGCAGAACGTTTATAGCGCAGCTTTGATGTATGGCTCTGATCCTAAAGAAAAAAAATAAAAATAAAAGTCAAAAATAATTAAAAGGTAGTATGCAAAACAAAAGAAAAAAAAAAAAAAAAAAAAACACACAACACACACACACAACAGGATGGTGTTCTTTGTGATTGTATATAGCTCCTATGGAGAAAAGAACAGCAGATTTGGCCTTCTGTACAATCTCCACGCTATGGACGCTCAATTAACTCTTCTAGTAACACAGTCACTGGTCTTTCGTGGTATTCAAAAGGTAACGTTTCTCCTTGCGAAAGGTGACATGCCAAGGTGAGGAGGAGACACTTAAGCCTTGCAATGCTCCTCTGGGAAATATGCAAATTGTCTCTTCAGAGAGGAAGGGGACTAGAACTCTAGTGCCACCTATAAGTAGTAGCAATCCTAAAAAAAAAGTCAATATCAACCCTCTAACAAGCCTTGTCACATGACTTAGGATAAAAACCAAAACCTCAATTGAAGGACAACTTTCACCCAGCCAAACCAGATCTCACACTTTAGGTTTCAGGGTATTGCCCCTCGTCAGTGCAAAGTGTGAGATCTGGTTTGGCTGTGAGAGGTGTCTTTAAGTTGAGGTTTTGGCTTTTAGCCCAAGTCATGTAATAAGGCTTGTTAGAGGGTCGAAATTGACTTAGGTTTACTACTAGAGTTTTAGTCCTCTTCCTCTTTGAAGAGACAATTTGGCGTTTAGTGCTAATGCAGAGGCAATGTGTCTGTTGTCTTTGAAAGAGAACCGGTTAGATGCTGCCTGTGGATTGGGCAGCAAGTTTCATCTAACAGGCACTGGCTGTATGATCTCCGCTAGGTTTGTGTGACTCTGCATTGTTTAAGAGAAAAAACATTTTAAAAGCCACCAGGCACTGAGCTACACAGGAGACTAGTAGGAAAGGTGGGTCCCTGGTGGCTTCTACCCACCCGCTGATGATGACTCACAGGTCTTTCCCTAGTTGCATGTATAGGGAGAGATTTATCACTGAAGGAGTGTGCAGGGAGAAGACACCAGGAACCCACCTTTCCAACTAGTCCCCGAGGGCCTTTAAAGTAGGTTTTTTTTCTCTGAAACACCACAACATTTCAAAGTCAAACATCCATCCAGTGCTTGATACATGGTGCCCATGGTTTGGGAAGCATGCATCAGCTGTCCGGTTCCCTTTAATATCAAGCCCTCCCTATACGTAAACCAGAAAAACTTTGCCTCGATTCATCAAGTCCGCCGGTCTTGGGCGTGTTGGAGTCAGACACTTAATATAATAAGAGGCACACATCTCAATGATTAGGAACATTTGACGAGTGGCAGATGCAAAGCATGGAAGAAACTGGCATGAAAATGTCAAAATTCGCACAAAAATTATGCGACTTCTCAATGCAATTCATGCCAGAATTGTGGCAAAAAATTACTACTACAACAAAAAAAAAAAAACAACACCCTCATTATCCAATAATCATAAATGTCTGACACTTCATTCCCTACTCAACCCAAGAGTGCAGGCCCCAACCAAGGATCAAAGAAAAAAAATTGACCTTATCCGACAGGAAATTTTCTCTCAATCCCCTCATACCATGCACTGTCCTCCCTCCCCCCACAGCATCTAGCTCACTCTCTGACTTTGAACCAGTCACAGAAGAAGAAGTGATCAGGCTCCTTGCATCTGCTCGCCCTACTACTTGCACCAGTGAACCCCATTCTGTCACATCTCCTCCAGTCCCTTTCCCCTGCTATCACCACTCAGATAACAAAAATATTCAACCTCTCTCTCTTCTGGTATCTTTGCCTCCTCATTTAAAGCTTACCATCACACATCCATTACTTAAACGTCCCTCGACCAAAACTGTGCCGCTAACTATAGACCTGTCTCTAATCTTCCCTCCATCTCTAAACTCCTGGAACGCTTGGTCCACTCTCGTCTTATCCGCTATCTCTCATATAACTCTTCTCGACCCTCTTTAATCCGGTTTCCACTTTTTACACTCTACTGAAACTGCCCTCACTAAAGTCTCTAATGATCTACTAACAGCTAAATCTAATGGTCATTACTCCATGCTAATTCTCTTGGATCTCTCTGCAGCATTCGACACTGTGGATCATCAGCTCCTCCTCACTATCCTCCGCTCCATCGGTCTCAAGATCACCGTTTTCTCCTGGCTCTCCTCCTACCTCTGACTGCTCCTTCACTATATCTTTTACTGGCTCCTCCGCCTCCTCTCATTTTCCCCTTACTGTTGGGGTTTCTCAAGGATCGGTTTTAGACCCCCTCCTCTTCTCTTTCTTTGTCCAATAGGAGCATTATACAATCAGTAGATTAGGTTTCCAGTACCATCTCTATGCTGATGACACCCAATTATACACCTCCTCTCCTGACATCACACCTGCATTACAAAACACTAGTAATTGTCTTACCGCTGTCTCCAACAACATGTCCTCCTTCCTGAAACTGAACCTCTCAAAAACTGAACCCCTTGTGTTTCCTCCCTTTACTAACCTACCTATGCCCAACATTGCCATTTCTGTGTGTGGTTCCATCATTACTCCCCAGCAACATGCCTGCCATCTTGGGGGGTCATACGTGATTCAGAGCTTTTATTCGCCCCCACATCCGATCACTGGCTCGCTCTTGTAATCTGCACCTCAAAAAAAACGTACAGAATTCGAACTTTTCTTATTTTCGACTCTGCAAAAACTCTTACCTATTCTATTATTCATTCTCATCTGGATTATTGTAACTGTTAATCAGTCTCCCTCTTACTAAACTCTCCACTCTTCAACCTTTCTTAAATGCTGCAGCCAGGATCATATTCCTCACCAATAGAGTTGAGCGACTTTGGTCGGATCGGGTTTCATGAAACAAAATTTGTTTCAGATGAAACTGATCCGACTAGGGCAAAAAAAGTCAGAGTTTCGTCCGAAACCCGACCCCAATGCAAGTCAATGGGATTCACATATTCTGGCTGATAACCATTTCATGCAGCATTACATGAACACCCGATTTCTATTATGGTTGGTCAGAACAATGAGTGTAACTGTTACCACCCACCTTTCGTGTCTCCTCTATTTCCTCAGACAGTAAGCTTGCGAGCAGGGCCCTCATTCCTCTTGGTATCTGTTGATCTATGTGATTATTGTTATGCTGTAATGTCTATTGTCTGTACAAGTCCCCTCTGAAATGTAAAGTGCTGCGGAAAATGTCGGCGCCATAAAAATAAATTATTAATTTCTACTACTACTACTACGCTAGATGTCCTGCAAAGATCCCCAGTTACACAACTGATAATAACTTTCACTGTTACCACATACAGTTGACCTGTGCTGCTTTTCATCAGGTTTGCATGCCCTAGTGCTGCATTGTACAGTACTGGAGGCTGCATTTGGTATATAACAAACTGGCCATTACTACTTAGTTACATGGTTTTTTTTTTTTTTTTAACCAAAGTCCATCAAGTTCAACCTTTCTCCATCAATTATACATTTTTTTCACTAAATTAACTATAACTCACAATGTTCTGTGTACTGAGGGAATCTTCCAGCCATTTTTTAAAAGCTGTTATAGTGTCCGCCATTACTACCTCTTGTGGTCGGCATTCCACTGACTGCTCTATCTGTAAAGAACCCTTTCCTATTTAGCTGTTGAAATTGCCCATCTTCCACATGTAACGAGTGCCCCCTGGTCATTAGTATGGTCTTTGGAAGGCACAAGTCATGCGTTGTC
The DNA here is from genome assembly GCF_039654945.1 of Dendrobates tinctorius. Classification (NCBI taxonomy): domain Eukaryota; kingdom Metazoa; phylum Chordata; class Amphibia; order Anura; family Dendrobatidae; genus Dendrobates; species Dendrobates tinctorius. The sequence continues at coordinate 8,948,011 of NW_027361784.1, forward strand.
CCTTGTACTGACCACACAAACCAATATAAAACACAAAATTTAGATATAAACATTTCTGACATTAAAAAAAAAAAAAAAAAAAAAAATCAGTGACTAATATAGCCACCTTTCTTTATGATGACACTCGAAAGCCTTCCATCCATACATACATTCTGTCAGTTGCTTGATCTGTTTACGATCAACATTGCGTGCAGCAGCCACCACAGCCTCCCAGACACTGTTCCGAGAGGTGTACTGTTTTCACTCCCTGTAGATCTCACATGTTAAGAGGGACCACAGGTTCTCTGTGAGGTTCAGATCAGGTGAACAAGGGGGCCATGTCATTAATTTTTCTTCTTTTAGACCTTTACTGGCCAGCCACGCTGTGGAGTATTTGGATGCATGTGATGGAGCACTGTCCTGCATGAAAATCATGTTTTTCTTGAACGATACAGACTTCTTCCTGTACCACTGCTTGGAGAAGATGTCTTCCAGAAACTGGCAATAGGTCTGGGAGTTGAGCTTCACTCCATCCTCAACCCGAAAAGGTCCCACAAGGTCATCTTTGATGATACCAGCCCATACCAGTACCCCACCTCCACCTTGCTGGCGTCTGAGTCGGAGTGGAGCTCTCTGGCCTTTACTGATCCAGCCTCGGGCCCATCCATCGGGCCCATCAAGAGTCGCTCTCATTTCATCAGTCCATAAAACCTTAGAAAAATCAGTCTTAAGATATTTCTTGGCCCAGTCTTGACATTTTATCTTATGTTTCTTGTTGAAAGGTGGTCATTTTTCAGCCTTCCTTACCTTGGCCATGTCCCTGAGTATGGCACACCTTATGCTTTTTGATACTCCAGTAACGTTGCAGCTCTGAAATATGGCAAAACTGCTTGCAAATGGCATCTTGGCAGCTTCATGCTTGATTTTCCTCAATTCATGGGCAGTTATTTTGCACCTTTTTTTTTTTTATCAACACGCTTCTTGCGACCCTGTTGCCTATTTCCCAGGAAACGCTTGATTGTTCGGTGATCACGCTTCAAAAGTTTGGCAATTTCAAGACTGCTGCATCCCTCTGCAAGACGTCTCACAATTTTTGACTTTTCAGAGTCCGTCAAATCTCTCTTCTGACCCATTTTGCCAAAGGAAAGGAAGTTGCCTAATAATTAAGCACACCTTATATACGGTGTTGGTCATTAGACCACACCCCTCCTCATTACAGAGCTGCAAATCACCCGATTTACATAATTGGCAGTTGGCTTTCAAGCCTATACAGCTTGGAGTAGGACAACATGTATAAAAAGGATGATGTGATCAAAATACTCATTTGCCTAATAATTCTGCACCCAGTGTATTTATACATGTAAATGAGATCCCCTCTGAGGCGTCTTTTTTTCTAAGCTAAACAAGCCCATCTTTTGCAGCCTCTCATCATACGAGAGGCCTTCCATCCCCAATTTAGTTGCCCGCCTTTGAACTGACTAACTTCTGAATATCCTTCTAAAATGTGGAGCCCAAAACTGGATCCCATATTCTAGATGTGGCCTCACATGATTTATAAAGGGGTATCAATACATTGAGATAACAGGATTTTTCTCTTTTTATACACCCTAAAATATTGCTGGCTTTTGTAACTGCTGCTTGACATTGAGCACTACTGTTCAGTTTAATAGTAACCATAATACCAAATTCCTTCTCCTGTATATGCAGAAATAGAATTAAACCATCCTAGGTGCATTACTTTAATTATCTGTGCTTCTTCTTTCAATTGATTAAATTTCCTAAGTAAACATAGCCCCTACAAGATATCCATTTGTGAGTTTTGAAAGAAATTTAACCCCAGATTCTTTAAGAATGGCGCTCTAAATGCCAGTCTTTATGAATTTGGTGCATCTTTCAGCTGCCGTGGGCCACAGTGTTGAGCTGAAGTACGATTCAGCTGTCATTTATGCCACCTGTGGAATAAAATATGATCAAAATTTGTTGGGTTCACTGAGCCACGTCCTGCCTTTTCGAAGTTCTTACCACTCTTCAAAAAGTTATTGGAGCTGGCCTATACTGGCAAAAAAAAAACCATAAGAGAGTCAACATTTTTTTGAGCAACTTCAAGTGGTGTAAAAATTTTGTGACATTAAGCAATTGGGCAAAATTTGGGTAAAATTTAGGGAAGCCCTTAATTTGAAACACGCTACCTCAACAAATTTACTGCTCCTTTCCAGTATATCAACCTGCACCACCCATGCACGACATATCAGTGAAAAATTTTTTTTTTTTTTTTTTCTTTAAACCCAAGACAGGACACGATATTTTCCGCACACGCTTTGAGAGTTGTTTTTTTAACCCCAGCCAATACGCCTTTTTACTGACCTGAGATAGAAGATATTATCATCCCCATACAGGTGACAATCCAGCAGATGTCAACCTGACAACTTGCTTTATCACAGTGAGTGTTGGCACCGTCCATATCTGGTTAACCCCATAGTTACTGCTGTCAAAAATGACATCAAATAAATGGTTAATAGATTGTAGGGGCTTCTGCTTTAATCTAATTGACACACCAAGATCATGACTGTGGTCCTGTTTGCCATAGCAGTTCATGGCCAAATAGCGGCCTTAGAGTCTCCCGGCTATAGCGGTCAGTTCAGAAGTAAGCGACATTTAGGTGGTAAACACTTTTTCAATCCTGCTATACTACTTTGCATTAATTCCTGAAAATCACCTGAAGGGCTAATAAACTACCTGACAGCAGTTTTCAATATGTCAGGGGGTGCTTTTTTAAAAAAAAAAAATTGTATCACTTTTGGGGTTTTCCAATATACAGCACCCCAAAGTGACTTTAAACCTAGATAGGTCCCTCAAAAAAATAAAGTTTGTAAATTTCCTTGAAAAAATTACTGCTGCTTTTTTAAACCTCCTAAAAGGCTAACAAAATAGATTAGCGTTTTAAAAATCGTGCTGATGTAAAGCTAATGTTTTTATATGGTATGACTATCTGTAAAGCTAATGTTTTTATATGGTATGACTATCTGGATTGAAGGGATAATCATTCAAACTTTGAAAATTGGATTTTTTTAACATTTTTGTCACATTTCTGATATTTTTTTATAATTAAACACAAAACATATCAACCTAAATTTACCATTATCATTAATTATAATGTGCCACGAAAAAAAAAAAAAAAATCTAAAAAAAAAAAAATCACTGGGATAGGTTCAAGCGTTCCAGAGTTATCACCACATAAAGTGGCATTGGTCAGAATTTAAAAAACTGGCCCCGTCACTAACGGGGTTAAAGAGATTCTTAATTTTTATTTGCCTCCCTCCTCCTGTACTTTGCTCTGTCTTAGCCTGGGTTCACATATGCGGGAGAATTTTACCATCCTTGAGAAACGGACAACTAAGTTTTTTCCTCCAGTGCCAACCTCGTTCCATCTGTTTTCATATTTAATCATCATCATCCTTTCGTTCACAGAAGAGGTGCGTTTATGCCCAAGACAAAAAAAAAAAAGATTTTTAATGAAAATTATATTCACATCTATCACTAAAATCCAGATCATCGATTCCCACTGACTTATGGTAGAGTCTGATCTGCAAACATGGATCAGAGTAGGGCATGCTATGAATCTCACACTCATGGTTCTATATAGATCGAGATCCAGGGGTCCAAGAAAAAAAAAAAAAAAAAAAATGAAATATTAGCATACAGCTATACGATTGTAGCCTTAAGTTTAAGGTACAAAAGACATCTCACTTCGATAGCTCCAAGCTCAGTAGGGACAGCGGATTTGATGTGCCAAATAATCAAAGTTACTGATACATGTTCACATTCGAGTAATTTGTTGTCACAAGTGAGTAAAGGCACCATAGGTCATTTTATGCATAATGGAAGTGGCAATTTGTTCCAGTCGGTCATATAAGTAGATCACTTAAAAATTCACTGCAAAAGAAAAGAACAATCCTAGAAAGAGAAGAAAAACAAGTTAGATTACTCTCTCCGGAGGGTGGGTGTGATGGGTGTCGTGGTCCGGTGCCTCCCATCTTCATATGATGGCATCCTCCTCCTTACTTCTGCTGCGGCTCCTGCGCAGGCACTGGGAAAGGTCAGAGAGGTCCGCTGCCTGCGCACTGCAGTACTGTACTCCGCCCTCAAGAGGACAGAGAAAGTATGCCTGCGCAGGAGCCGGGGCAAAAGTAGGACATCTCTAGAAGATGGGAGGCGCCGGACCGGACCACGACACCCATCAGGCTGGATCCCTGGGTGAGTAGAATCTAACTTGTTTTTCTTCTTTCAGGTTAGATCGGGGGCTTATCTACAGCATTACAGAATGCTGTAGATAAGCCCCTGATGGCGGTGGCTGCATTTAATAGGGGATGACAGACTCCCTTTAAACAGGGAATGGTCAGGGAGAAAGAAAATCTAGTCTTGATAGCAACTGGGTGTGGTCCTCAAGAAGACACACAGAAGGGTGGAGGACCATGCCCAATTAGAGAAAGCCTAGATTTTTATGAAAGGGATGATGTTGCCATATCTCATGAATAAAGAAGCAAAAATTACAAGAGAAAAACAAGGTCAGATTCGTTAGTACAGCGGCATTTACACTAGTTCTGACAGTTACAGTTAAAGAGAATCTCATTTGTAATAAAATATACAGTCATATGTTAAAGTTTGGGCACCCCTATTAATGTTAACCTTTTTTCTTTATAACAGTTTTGATTTTTGCAACAGCTATTTCAGTTTCATATATCTAATAACTGATGGACTCAGTTATATTTCTGGATTCAAATGAGGTTTATTGAACTAACAGAAAATGTGCAATCTGCATTTAAACAAAATTTGACCAGTGCAAAAGTATGGGCACCCTTATCATTTTCTTGATTTGAACACTCCTAACTACTTTTTACTGACTTCCTGAAGCACTAAATTGGTTTTGTAACCTCATTGAGCTTTGAACTTCATAGCCAGATATATCAAATCATGAGAAAAGGTATTTAAGGTGGCCACTTGCAAGTAGTTCTCCTATTTGATTCTCCTATGAAGAGTGGCATCATGGGCTCCTCAAAACAACTCTCAAATTATCTGAAAACAAAGATTATTCAGCATAGCATTTCAGGGGAAGGAGTAAAACTCCTTTTTACTATTTGCACAAGACGCTTCTCACTTTCTGATAAATAATGCATGGATGTGCAAAGTTTAATTTCAATTGGGAACTGTGTAATGTTTCATTTCTCCTCCGGAGGCGCTGCAGGGAGAGGAAATCCTCGTTCTAGGGTTTAATCACAGATTGTTGTAGAGCCCAGCAGGAATTAATACATTTTAAGGGAGTCTAGAAAATGGGGAGGTCAAGTTTAGGAATCGACCAATGTATATTACAAGTGCAAAAGTAGCTTAGTTTTTTTTTTTGTTGTTTTGTTTTCCTCTCCCCTACGTCTTTCTTTCCATGTGACCAATAAAGAACCATGACAAAAGTGATAACTGCATTATCCTTTAAGCGCATAGCAATTCTGTAGGCTGGGCAATTACTAAATGAAACACTACTTGAAAATGTCAAAAAAGTTTTATTTACTTGGGAAGGGGACAATCATCTAACGTACTTGTGCTGATTTGACCCCCAGTGCCCCAAAGAAAATTCATACACAAGACTGAAAGGTTTCAATTCTACGCAGCGATTTTCATCATCAGAAAACTATGCTAATGTTGAATTGAATGTGAACCATTAGCTTCATGGTTTAGATTTCCTCCTTTGAATAAAGTGAAATGATTTGTGAAATGTTATGGAGCTTTATTTTTAATAGGATTCCAAAAACCTGAATTTTACGTTTTTTTTTTTTTTTTTTTGGGAAAATTTGCCCAAAGTGAAGCCCAAACATCTGTCAGTCATTAAACTGCTGTTATACATTTCTTTCCATAATGTAAATTAAGATAAAATGTTAAAATGTATATAATACAGTCAGGGGGTTTTGTAACTGGAAGCAATTCAACTTAAAGCAAGACTTAAAAAAAACTATGGTAAGCCATGCAAAAAAAGGGAAAAATATATAATTTTCACTTTTATTGGATATATATACTACGTATACACACACTTTTCATGCACACACAGTGTGAGTGTAATGTACGTTCTCTTCGTCTGTAATATACGTTAGTTTTTTTTTTGCTATGCAATTGTGCCTACATGAGTAAATTGATAAAATTTTGGAGCAATTAGTGATTGTCACAACACATAGACCGCCACTAAGTGACAAAAAATTTTGAATTGCTACTTACAAGCTAAGGCTATGCGCAGCGCTTCTCATTTCTTCATCACTTACCAAGGCAAAAGTGTGATAGGATGCAAACACTAGACTTGCAGACTTAATTTGGAAGCAAGTACGATACCCACTGAATGCCTAGTTATTGCATCGACTGGCATGCAGCAGCATCTGCCAGCATCCAAGAAGAAGAAAAAAAAAAAAAAAAAAGTAGAAATTCAGCACAAACCTATAAATATAAGTGTATGAAATACTGAATTGTAAAATTTTAAAAATTCTGTAGTCCCTTAAATTATTTAAATAAGCACTCACATCAAGGTGTTTATCCTATTGCTGTCATTATATTATATAGCATTGTGTGCTTACAATTGCTCATTTTGCCTTTTTACCCAGCTAATAGTTCTCTGCTCCATGTAGAAAAAGGAAGTCTTTTGTTCCTGCATTTATCATTCCCCTCTTCAACTTCTGACCCTGCAGCTCCGCTCCTCCTCAAGGCATAGGCTTTTGCAAGGACTCATGACTTGTGCAGGGAAAATTGACCTCCTGTTTCTACGTAGAGCTTAGGCTAGTTTCACACTAGCGTTTTGAGGCGCAGGGCACGCTTGCCCTGAAGCTCCGCCCCCTGTCGCGCCTCCTCCAGTCAGCTCCGTCTATGGGCACATGACGCTGCATGCATACCCTATCTTTAGCATTGGGTACGCAGGCTGTGCGCATGTATGCCTTCATCGGTGTATGCGTCCTTTTGACGGTGCACCGTGCGATCCAAAATGCAACACGATGCTTTTGGCGCAGGTCGGCGCACTGTCAAAAGGATGCATGCACCAGCAAAAGCATACCTGCGCACGGCCTGCGTACCCAATGCTAAAGATAGGGTACGCAGGTCGCATGCAGCGTCATGTGCCCATAGGTGGAGCTGACCGGAGGAGGTGCGGCAGGGGGCGGAGTTTCATGGCAAGCGTGCACTGCGCCTCAAAATGCTAGTGTGAAAAAAGCCTTAGAAGGATTCAGCTAGTCAATTTTTAATCACATGATGTCATAGACCCAATTGAAAAGCGAATACTTATCTGGACAGAAAGGCAAAATGAGCAATTGTAAGTACACAGTGCTATATAATATGGTGACTGCAATATGATGAAGGATAAAAACCTTGATGGGCGGAGGAGGAGGAGCGCTTCTTTAATGTACAGGAAATTAATTTCACTTACACCAAAAATCAGTCTCTTCAGCAACAAGTAAGATTACAGAGTGTTAAATGGAGCTTTAAAAAAAAAAAAAAAAAAAGCTAGCCTTTAGGTTGGTCAAAAATCAAATGTGGCTTGAAAAAAAAAAAAGGAATATTAAGATAATGCATAGATCATTGTATTTAGTTCAGGGGGCACAAAACGCCTCAGCAGAGAGGATTTTGGAGTCCAAGTTTTCAATCTGGTCTATTGCCCTCGAGGAATATTTCATTCCTATGACTATCCACGTCCATTATAACTTCAGCACTCTACATAACGCTTCAGAAATATCTGGGCACTGGCTCTCGAATTAGAATTTAAGGGTATGAGCACATGTTGCGGATTGCTGTGCGGAATTTTCCACGTGGGATCTGCTATTTTTGGCAGAATCCACAGGTCAAAATCCGCGCGTTTTTCCTGAAGACTTTGGCATGAGTTTTTACACCTGTGGATTCCTACAATGGAATGGGTGTAAAAACACTGGAATCTGCACAAAGAATTGACATGCTGCGGAAAATAAGCCGCTGCGTTTCCGCGCTGATTTTTCCGCAGCATGTGCATAGCGGTTTTTATTTCCCATAGATTAACATTATACTGTAAATCACTAGGAAATCTGCAGCAGATCCGCAGCAAATCCGCAACATGTGCACATACCCTAAGAATTGAACCTACCACCCATCTTCTATTCCTGGAAATCTGTTCCACTGCTATGATTAGAAAAACCGTATCCCAATTCCATGCAAGGAGAAACTGACTCTAGTGTGTGTGGGGGGGGGGGTCGCGAGGAGGGGAAGTCACCCCACAAAAAATGCTTTATAATCGGATATCAGCATGGTTTTTGGATGGCAGGAGGAAAATCATTGTAGCGAAGCCAAGAGTTCATGTTTATTACGGGACATACACTCGTTAGGTCAGCCAGTGCAACACTTTGGCATCGAATAGAATTTTTCAAAACCATCAAGATCATTTTTGGAGGCAAAACAATATACTAGAATAATGCTGCTAAATTAAATTTATGCTAAGTTATATGATATGCTTCTTTCACATCCATGCTTTGTTTTATGTTGAGAAACTTTGCAGTTCTATAAACTTACAAGACCATTGATGGTAGACATTGTGTTTAAAAAAAAAAAATAAAACCACTGACCAGGATGGGTTAGTAGAAAAAGCAGTGATGAGCCTGACATGTTCTATGGGGAGAAAAAAAAATTAGTCACACTCCTCGTCCTTTAAAACGTTTCTTATTAGAAAATTAAAATATATCGTTTGCAGGGCTGAATGGAATATTTACAGGACAACAGCCGTTTCTCACCAACGGTTGCTTCGACAGGTCCTTGTGTATTCTGTGGGGCCACACATATAGGTTAGGCACATGCTTACAGCAGAGACAGGGTGTTAATGGTCCATGGAGGTTTTTTTTATTTATTTATTTTAAAGGTAAAAACCAAAATGGATGGTTAGTGGCAAGTGTATAAAACCAGGGAAGGGTCCACCTTGAAGTCTCTCTCTCTTCTGGGACAACCTTAGGACAAGACCCTTGTTACATTAATCAAGCCCACCCCTCACTTTTTATATTGGTAGGTGGCATAAAAGTTATTCCTTTTAAATCACAGCTGCCTATTACAATTGGGTTTGTTATCTCACGCTATTTAGTGGCAAATTCCACAATTTTACTAGTTAGGCCGGGATCACACATGCGAGGAATATGGCAGAGTCTGGCGTGTTAATACCCGGCACTCAGGAGCAGAGCGTGCGGCCACTTAGCAATACATGGAGCCGCACGCTCCGTTTCTGAGTGCCGGCGGTAGTGCTGGGTATTAATATGCGAGACTCGGCCATATTCCTCGCATGTGTGATCCCGGTCTTATGGCCATACTATGCTAGTGCATAAAAAATAAGCAATGTAAAGTATGAAAAAGCCATATATTCCCAAAAATGTATTGTTGTTGGTTGTTAACCAAGTTGTGCTTCTAAAGCCAGAAAAAGAGTGGAAGGCATCCTTTTCAGCTCAGTTGAGTGGTGGTATTAATGCCATAGTATTTCTCTACAAGGACAGAATCACGATTTTCAAGTGCTTAGGCAAGTACATGACACAGGCAACTATGCGACAATGTGCTAGATATAGTATTTCTGAACTTCAGCAAAGCATTTGAAAAAGTATCTTATACTATCCTTACTGAAAAAATAAGCAATTATGGGATTGACAAGACTACGGTTACGTGGATTCACAACTGGCTCAGTTATACTCAGAGTGGTGATAAATGGTTGCACATCCAATTGGAACAGAGTTTCAAAGTGAACTGAAGGTAAACAAAAACTAATCAAATTTGCCAATGATGCAAACCAAGAGTGATAGCTAATACTAGAGAAGGCAAAGGATTCAGAAGGATCTAGGTAAGCTTGAACAGTGGGCAGCAACTAATAAAATGGTATTTAACAGGGAGAAATGCAAGATTCTACATTTGGGCAAGAAATATGAAAATTACATCTACAGAATGGGAGGAAAAGCACTAAGCAACAGCACATGTGAAAGACTTTTATACCAATAGATCACAGACTGCACGAGTCACTGTGATGCAGCAGCAAAAAAATGCAAACAGTTCTAGGATGTATTAAGAGAAGCATAGAGTCTAGATCACTTGAAGCAATTATCCCCCTCTACTCTCCCTTGGTCAGACCTCATCTGGAAAACTGTGTCCAGTTCTGGGTATCACATTTAAAAAAAAAAAAACAAAAAAAAAAAAAAAACACAACATTGAAAAACTAGAGCAAGTTCAGAGAAAAGCTACCAGGATGGTGAGCGGACTGCAAAGTATGTCCTACGAGGAACGGTTATAGGATATGGGAATGTTTAGTGTTATGAATGGGTCACCGAGGAGGAACAACAAAAAGCTAAGTCCCAGAAAACCAGAGAGGTTGGTCTCTATGCAGAATGCAGATCCCTGACCTTAACCACACAACTAACAGTAGCAGTGGAGCGTTCCTACGTTGTTCCTAGACGCCTCATCACCGCCGGAGGACTACATAAACCTAAAGCAAGAAAAGGGAAAAGTAACTGCCCCAGAGCAGACCCCAAAGGAAAAGACAGCCCCCACACATGTACTGACGGTGAAGAAAGATGAAAACACATACACAGGCAGGAAAATAGGCTAAGCAAACGATGGGGCCCGACTAACTAGAAAGGACAGGAAAGGAAAGCCACTGTCTGCAATCTGCAAAAAAACCCTACCAAAAATAATGTCCAACACTTCTGATAGCAAAATTAACCCTGAAGTCACTAGACTTCTCCCACTATATCAGCTCTATGAAATATTCTGAAACAGAGCAAAAAGAGGCCAATCTAATAAGGGACAAAAAGGCAAATCCGCAAATACAGATAAGTAGGAGTGGAAGTTCAGCATAGCCCCAGCAGGGGCAAGCTGACCACACAAAAAACTGAATTGACCAACAAGCGCAAGTGTGAACATTAGCAAAAAACAAACTTAACTTAAGAAGACTGGAAGAGAGCTGAAGTCCAAGACCTGAGAAGCAGACTGAATCACCAGCAGCAGGATAGGGCGTCGGCTGTCTTATATCCAGTCTGATACTCCAGAGATCCAATCGTTATCCTTCTCATCAGGTGGCAGATCACTACCACTTAAACCAACCTCATTACCTCCTGTCACCACCAGAGGGAGAACGGAAGGAGAACTCAACAGGAGGAGCTGAAAATGAGCTCATAACAGTTTAGCTTGCAAAAAAGAAGGCACATGGAAACAAGTGAAGCAATGGAATGAAAATGAAGGGAGAAGATACAGATTAGATATTAGAAAAAAAACTGAAGACTGTGAGGGTGATCAATTAGTGGAAGAGGCTGCCACAAGAGGTGGAGAGTTCTCCTTCAATGGAAGTGTTCAAACAGGCTGGACAGACATCTGTCTGAGCTGGTTTAGTGAATCCTGCATTGAGCAGGGGGTTGGACATGATGACCCTGAGGTCCCTTCCAACTCTAACATTCTATGATTCTATGTTTCCTGTCGCCCATGAGAAAGGCGGCTAATGAGCGACTAACCAACTGAGAAACTATACTCACAAATGGTCCCAACATAATTGGAAGCATGAAATTTTCCAAAATGTCTTGTTATGGTGAAGTCTAAAGATTTCCATTAAGGCTATGATCCCACTATGAATAACAGGGGAGTGTCACACAACCGTATAACTGACGAGGATCGCAATGCAATTCTCGGACTGGCTGTCGTCTCTCGACAGAAACTTGACAGAAGTTTCTATATGGCTGTCGTGTTGCGGTCCTCATCCAAGATATATGGCCTTGTGACTCTCCCCTTTGGTGCATCAAAAGCTCAAATAGGTAAATAGAAATATATATATTTAAAGAAAATTATGCCAGCTCACCATGAAAAGTCCTGTCTGCACGGAAACCACGATCCAATCAATCGTGCATGAAGTAGGCAAAGAAAAAAATTTTCCAGCTCCTGGTATGAAAATATTTGTGACAAACTTTATTCTATCAAGATTGAAACCGTATTCAAGGCAGGATATTTAAAAAGCGACGCATTTCGAACATGACCGCATTTGTCAAAGCTTGTTTGAAATGGCTGGATGTCAGCCTTAAATACACAGGTGAACTGATTAAAAATAAAAACACGTGACATGGAATACAAAGAATGTAACATATGTATATGTGAATAAAGGAAAGCACATCTGTAATACGAGTGATTTACTGATACAATTTTACAGGGTCTACACTTTATTGCCGACTTGCTCCGTTCCTTCAATTATACCACTCACAGCCAGAAACTGGATGTTATACACCTGTCGACCCCTCAAAGGAAGGATGCTTTCAATGAGTTAATGAGACCCCCCCCTCCCTTGAATAGTTAACAAGCAGTCATCTACTACAGAGCTGTGGTAAGTAGTCATCAATGATATCTCCAGATCAATGACCCCTAAAATGGAAAGCAACCCTCTTCTCACTTTTGAGGAAATTTTCAAAAATTTATTACAGAGATGTGGATGTTAGTCACACCATTATGCAATGTACAACAAAGCCATAAAACGTTCTCCTGTCACAGATTGGGTAAAACACATCTGTGTTCTACATACACACTCTTGTTATGGAGGCCTTCAAATTCATTAGTCACCATGTTCATTCCTTTCCTTCATGAAACCACTTTTATAAACATTAACTATACCAAACCCACAAAGATCTTGAGATACATATGTAAATACCTGCACTCTACAATATTCCTTTTGACATCTGTTTTAAGTTTGTATGTTATATTGTGTAGCTTGATTCACAGACCCATCAAAACCCTATAACCATCCCAAGACACTGAAAAATGCATGAAAAAAAAAAAAAAAAAAAAGCTATAAAACAAACTGTAGTATTTCAGAGTAAAATGTCTCCTGTCTGGAAGTCAAAGGGTGAGATTTATCAAACACCGGAGAACAAAAAAATCTGTTCTACGTTTTCCTCACAGCTGTCAAATGCCATGTACTAATGTAATTCACCTCGTGTGTCATACACATTACAAGTCATATCTCATGTCTCCAACATATGGATTTTGACACACTTCAGACAGAGAAGAACTTTTTTTGTTAGAGAAAAAGTCTTGATGCATCTATATCTTCCCTCACACCCGGTGAGCTTTTACCCAATCAATCAGTACACTTGACACTAGATCTCCATAAATTTACGAAAATGTGAATACCAAAACCACCACCGCTCCTCATCTCAAGGAAGGACATTGTTAAACCAGGTGGTGTTCTCATAAAGGAGCAGTAATTTTTACTTTCAATTATCATGCACACTTTTTTTAAATTACAAAATAGACATTTGATTATTTTCTGCCAACGCTTACATTTATATATGAATCTGGATGAATCTCGAACCTGTAAGATACAGGAGTAAAGACATGTCCAGCACCGAGAAGGTGGCTTAGGCCGGGGTCACACTAGCAAGAAACTCGCACGAGTCTCGCATCTCAATACCTGGCACTGCCGCCGGCACTTGGGACTGGAGCGCTCAGCTGCATAGAACTACATGCAGCCGCACACTCCGGTCTCGAGTGCCGGCGGCAGTGCTGGGTATTGAGATGCGAGACTCGTGCGAGTTTCCTGCAAGTGTGACCCTGGCCTTACCCCCGAAAACCTGCTTACCTGTAGTTGGTACTACGATGAATCTAGGGGAATTGATCTTAAGGTTCCATAAACAAAAGGGTTCATTTAGGGAAAATGGCAACACCCACCACAACCCCATCAACTAACAGAGGTTAAAAATATAGCAGGAGAAAAATGCATGGGTATACATGGCACCCTCAGGGTTGCCTCATGTAAGGAGCACTCTTGAAAACTTTTAACCCACTTTCTAAACTAGTCGTGGTCATATCCTCAAGATATTACTCACTAGAGCATCTCTGGTGCAAATTTACTAATGCCCCCCCATTACAGATGGGGTGCTCATTTTACCAGGTGGATAAGTAGGAGATTCACGAGACAGTTCTTGACTCTTCCAATACAGGGTAATAGTTTATATTTCTTTACCAAGTTGAAAAGAGAACCTGTCAGCTTGTTTTTACTCCCTCCCCCAAACCCTTCAGAGTAACTCTTAAAAAGAAAAAGTCCAGCCACACCTTTAGTTAGTCAGTCCCTTTCTCTGTTTTCGTGATATCCTGTGGATGGGTGATAAATGATTTTTGGGAAACCCCATTGACTAGGTCTACCTAGTACATGTAATAGAGCTGAATAAGACAAAAAGAACTACATAACTGATGCAATTAATATAAGACTGCATATATGAGACTCTTAAAGCCAGGCAAGATCAGCCATCTGCAGAAAGTGGACCAGCCACTCATCTGGACACAAGACAAACCGTAGACAGAGCTTTGCTCAGGTCAAGCTTTAGCATGCATTAATCCTTTTCAGGTGACGATGTGTCTTTGGTACAGAATACAACTGATCTCCTAAAATATTTTCCTTTCTTCAGTTCTTAAGCCTTCCAGATAGACTTAAGTAGCAGAAACTAATGCATTTCAGTAACTGAACATCAAATTACACTGCTGAGTGTTAATCTTAAGACTGAAAAATGAAGACAAAAATCAGATTAAACTGGAGGTAAGCATGTATATATCAAGATGAAAGCAAAATATAATAGGATATTTCCACCCAAGGGCTCCTTCACAAGTCAGTGACTCTTATTGCACATAAACGGTTTGAGTTTTACAAGTACAGTGGTGTGAAAAAGTGTTTGCCCCCTTCCTGATTTCCAATTGTTTTGCATGTTTGTCACACTTAAATGTTTCAGAGCACTAAATAAATTTAAAATATTAGACAAAGATAACAAAATGCAGTTTTAAAGTGAAGATCTTTATTAAGGGAAAAAAGAAATCCAAATCTACAGTGCCCTGTGTGAAAAAAAAACAATTGCCCCCCCTTAAAACAATTTAACTGTAGTTTATCACAACTTTGGAAAGCAGAAATAAAATTCCCTAGCCACACCCCAGGCATGATTACTGCCACACCTGTTCTCAAACATGAAATCACTTAAATAGGACCTGCCAGACAAAGTGAAATTGACCAAGCTAGACATCTAAAGAAATTCTGGAACAAATGAGAAAGAAAGAAATTGGAGATCTATCAGTCTGGAAAAGGTTATAAAGCAATTTCTCAAGCTTTGGGACTCCAGCAAACCACAGTAAGAGCCATTGTTCACAAATGATAAAAACATGCAAGAGTGGTAAACCTTCTTAGGTGTGGCAGGCCATCCAAAATTACCCCAAGAGCACAACGACCACTCATCCAAGAGGTCATAAATGCCTCATAACATCTAACGAACTGCAGGTCTAACTTCCTTCAGCAGAGGTCAGTTCATGACTCCACTATAAGAGAGGCTGGGCAAAAAAGTTGAATTTTTTTGAAGGTGTATGTCCCATGTCTGGCATACAAGTAACAGCATTTCAGAAAAGGAAGATCATACCAACAGTAAAATATGGTGGTGGTAATGTTATGGCCTGCATCTGTTTTGCTGGAAGACTTGCTGTGCTAAACGGAACAATGAATTCTGTTGTCTATCAAAAAATTCTGAAGGAGAATGTGTGGCCATCTGAAGCTGAAGAGCACTAGGGTTATGCAGCTGTAAGGGGGTTGCGGAGAACTTCATTACTTCCCCTCTCTATGTGCTGGTCCCGTGCACTTTATGCAGTACCTGAATGGTGTACCTGTATGTTAACATATTACTGTTTTGCTGTTGTTCAGTAATGTGTAATGCTATGTACCACTTATGCCTTAATGTTATCCCCTTGTAGTTTACACTGTTAAATGTGCTGTGTCTGCCATGTATGACTGTTGTACTGTGTTTGTTACGCACATGCTAGAGGCAGGGACAGAAGGAGCTAATTTAGGGGACAGAGCCAACAGCCTCTAATGAAGAGGACGCTGAGGCTTCCTGGGCAGAGCCCAGGCAGGACGTGTGTCCCCATATTGGCTGCCAGGACAGACGGGCACCTGGACTGGATGTGTGCCACACCAGAGACTTTTAGCTCCGAAGAGCTTACTGGGAGTTTTGGACTCTGCTCCTGCAGCCGTTGCTGTGACTAGGGACAGAGCAGGAATTACACGTCTCTTGTTTCTTTCTGCATCTTCATTATCAAAATAAAAAGTTGCCACTGTTGGGCCCTATACAGTGTGAAGTGTGGTTCCTCCAGAGGATGCTATTCTGTCATGGAAAGCAGCCGCAGAATTGATGTAACCTACCGTGACTCGGGGATGGGACCAGAACTTTCATTTTATGTGCAAGGAGCCGGGGTGTGGACTGACTCTGCTGCAGTAGATGCACCCGCGACTACCAACCATGCCACCTTATTACACAGCAGTACAATGATCCAAAACACAAAAGCATGTCCACCGCTGAATGGCTTAAGAAAAACAAAATTAAGACTTTGGAGGGGCCTAGTCACAGTCCTGAACTTAATCCGATTGAGATGCTGTGGTATGACCTTAAAAAAGGCAGTTCATGCTTGGAAACCCTCCAATATAGCTGAATTACAACAATTCTGCAAAGATGAGTGGGCCAAAATTCCTCCAGAGCAATGTAAAAGACTCATTGCCAGCTATTGCAAATGCATTATTGCAGTTATTGCTGCCAAGTCTGGCCCAAACAGTTATTAGGTTTAGGGGGCAATCAGTTTTTCCACACAGGGCCCTGTAGGTTTGGATGTCTTTTTGACTCAATAATAAAGACCTTCATTTAATAACTCCATTTTGGGTTTACTAGTGTTATCTTTGTCTAATATTTAAAATTTGTTTGGTGATCTGAAACATTTAAGTGTGACAAACATGCAAAAGAATAAGAAATCAGGAAGGGGGCAAACACTTTCACACAAATGTATTTAATCAGTTTTATTTCCAGATAAAAAACCCACACGATCGAAAGAGTTCTCAAGCTTCTCCTACTAGACAGTCCATGAAAAACAGGCAGCACATGGATGTCAGGTGAATGCCATTTAATTTTTTCACAGATCCAAAGACTTGCATTGATGAATTTGATCCGATCCCTGATCAATATTGGACAAGTCTCCTCACTTTTGTAAGGGCCACTCGGTTTGTGGAAAAAAAACAAACAAAATCATCGACTCCTGTAATGTTTTTCACAACAAGGCAAAGAAGTGCCCCATTTTTGTTTAATGTCCTGGAATTTCTGGTCAGTTGGCAATTCTGAGCCAAAACGTCGAAATATTGGTCTTCAGTTTTTCATAAGAATCTATACAATTAAGATCTATCCTGAATAATTCTAATTATGTGTATTCTATCTACATATACTTAAAGCATGTAATGGTGGCACAACAGTCAGTACCTTAATGCACCCCACAACACCAAATGATCATACACAAGAGTCATCTGAGAAAGCGTATAAAATTACTCTTTAAGAGCACACATTACTCTTCTTGCTGAACATGGCCTTTCTGGGAACAATTAATTGCTTGAAATAACAACCGTGATTGATAGAGATAACTTCTAGATTTTATAGATACTTACAAGTCCTCAATGTACTTAAAACCAAACTGGGAGCCAGGTTAAATAAAGAAATGAAATCATTATCACTTGATCAAGATAAGAGTCATTAACCCCTTACTGCCATTGGACGCAATAGTATGTCCAATGGCAGTACCCCTGCTTTGATGAGGACTCCGGCATTGAGCCCGCATCAAAGCAGTTACATCTCAGCTGTTTTTAACAGCTGACATGTGCCTGCAATAGGCGCAGCTGCCATGTGTCTGCAATAGGTGCAGGTGGAATCACAATCTGCACAAATTAACTAGTTAAATCCTGCTGTCAAATGCTGACAGCGGGATTTAACCAGCGCTTCCGGTGCCGGGCCGGAAATACGCGCATCCCTGACCCCGTCACGTGATCGGGGGTCAGCGATGCATTGCCTTAACAACCTGAGGTCTCCTAGAGATCTCCATGGTTGTTAATGAGACATTGCTATGAGCGCCACCTGGTGGTCGGCGCTCATAGCAATGCTGTAATTCTGCTACATATAGGCGATCTGCTCAACGCCTATATGTAGCAGAGCCGATCACGATCAAGTAATGGATGCTTCCAGCCTCCCATGGAAGCTATTAAAGCATGCCAAAATGTAAAAAAAATTTTTTCACAGATGCACATTAGGTATCGCCCGATCAATAAGGAAAAAAAGAAAAAATTAAATAAATATATATATCTATATCTCCCCTAATCGCTAAACGATGACGTAGCGGGGGGAAATAAAAAAAAATTCGAAACACCAAAATTAAAGTTTTCTTGGTCGCCGCGACATTGCATTAAAATGCAATAACGGGCGATCAAAAGATCATATCTGCACATAAATGTTATCCTTAAAAACGTCAGCTTGGCGCGCAAAATATAAGCACTCACCCAGCCCCAGATCATGAAAATTTGAGACGCTACGGGTATCGGAAAGTGGCGCAAATTGTTTTTTTTTTTTTTTAGCAAACTTTGGAACTTTTTTTCACCACTTAGATGAAAAAGAATCTAGACATGTTTTGGGTCTATGAACTTGTAATGACCTGGAGAATCATAATGGCAGGTTACTTAGCATTTAGTGAACCTAGCAAAAAAGCCAAACAAAAAACAAGTGCGGGATTGCACTTTTTTTGCAATTTCACCGCACTTGGAATTTTTCCCCATTTTCAAGTACACGACATGGGAAAGCCAATGATGTCGTTCAAAAGTACAACTTGTCCCGCAAAAAATAAGCCGTACAATTCCTTCAAAATACGATCTCAAAAGTTCCATTCATAACAGCTTTCACTGTATGAAAAAGTTTTCCGGAACCAAAAAAAATAAAGAACTGCTAGTTAAAAATCATAGTTGGCCATATTAGCAAGTGTGTGAATGCCTTCTCCATCAATTATATTATCATTTTTGGGACACAGTTTTGTGTGTTCATCAGGGGCTTCTGTCTGAACACAAAAAAAAAAAAAAAAAAAAAAAAAAAAAAAAAAGTGGGATTCAGACACGCCCTTTACAGAAAACTTAGATTAAACGTAATGAGGCAGATGGACTCACCTTGTACTTTGTCTGGCATCCATTTCTTTTTTTTTTGGGGGGGGTGGACACCATAGCATGTTAGACTAGGGATGGGCGAATCCTGAAATACTCGGAATCGCTAGACTCTAACGAGTCCGACTCGGAAAATCGCTATTCGTTGCGAGTCTAGCGAGTCCAATGTTAATGAATGGGGATGCGAGTATTGCAGCGATTCCTGTGCTGCCAGTTTTTTTTTACTCTTTACTCTCGCAAGTGGCCCCTAGCTTAGCGATTTAGAATTCATCCCTAAAGCACAGAAAATAGTTTCTACATCACACTAGAAGCTAAACAGGAAGTCGCCTGTGCTAACCGATTTACTGCACAGGCTGATCTGATATTCTGCACACACAGGGCAGATCTGATCTGCACACACAGGGCGATCTGATCTGCACACACAGGGCGATCTGATCACACAGGCCCACCAAAGATGTGTAGCAGACGTGATACAGAGAGGCTGATCGGCCTGGTTGAAGAGTGGCCCCAGCTGTGGCAGCCCACCCACCCTGGCTATGGTGATGAAAGACATCGAAATATGGCTTGGAGGTCCATCGCCAGAAGTATGTTCCCGTCATTTGATCACGCTGGAGAAGATGGGCAGGCAAACATGGGTAAGAGTTATGTGATGTCATTTCTTCTATTTTCTTTTACTGTACCCTTTTTTGGATTAGGAGAGAGTGAGATTTCTTGTGTCACCATTGGCGTCTGTGACGCACTGAAACCGTGGTACCCAGCACCGGGCCGGGGTCTGCTTCACTGGGGGATGTGATGTGACCCGTGCTGTAGTCTCAGGGGATGCACAGTGCAAAGGGGATAACTACAGGGGATGTTTTAATTAAACGTTTTTAGTAGTTATTGTTGGGACGCCACCCAGAATAAATGTGGCTATTTACTGCCACCGTTGCCTATGACTGGCTGGGGATGATGGTGAGGGGCAGCTGAGGTGGAGAAGCCCTTTCTGGGTAGGGCTGGGATCCCCAGGCAGGTGGTAGTAGATGGATCTTGATGTTGGTGATGGGGAGGCTGATGCAGGTCTATGCTTGCACTTAATTGGTCTTGCAACACTTGTCTTCACACTGGATCCTGCTGCAACTACTTTATTAAAAGCGACTCACACACTGGTCAGTGTTTACCGGATGTAACTCAGCTCTGACTTTCTGGGTCTTTTACAATCACAGATGTTACAATTCTTTTCACCTTCCTGTTACAGAGGTTCAATTCTTTACACTTCTCAATTACACCTCTTTACACTTCAACTGGGACACTCTCCTTTCCCTCAGGGACTCTCCTAAACTGCAGACAGGTTCCTTCTCTTGCCAGACCCCTCTCTCTAAATGGTCCTTCCATGTTTCTCCTCTCCCTTCTTTGTACGTGTACGGTATACTTAACTATGGGTACAAAGAGGGCAAGAAGTGCATGTCTATTGTATGTTTGGGCCTATTGTTTGATACCTGACAATGTGTGATCAAATCTGATGTCTGTATTTTATTTATCTGCTTGCAGTTGAAATGATAATCAAGAGATGGAGGAGCTGCCGTGACCAGCATAAGAAGGAGTACGAGCGGCAGTTATGCCGGGGCCCACAAGCTGCACCACCGTTGTGGGTTTATGACCACTATCACAGATTGGCATTCCTTCGTCCATTTGTGCGCCTTAGAAGGTAGGATATGTCAGATTTTTATTTGCCCATAACTTTAACATTTGTAAGATTAGACACTATGTCTGATGTCCCTAATTTAAAAATGTTACTTGGCCCATTACCTTAATCAGGGCTGGCAAAGTTATATTTGTTTATGTTGGACACACAAGGGTAAATGTAAGTGTAGGTTTGCATTAATGTTGGTAATTTTTACCTTGTGTTTTTCCCTATCTCAATCCAGCAAATGTGGGTTGACATTTTTTTTTGTGCTTACAAATAGACCTCGCCGGCAAAATCCCCAAGAGGTGGAGGTTCCCCAAGGCCAAGGTGCAGATGAGGAGGCCGGTGTTGCACCTTTGCAACAACGAGACAGACCAGCCCAGCAACAGCCTGTGGAGGAAGCACGGGAGGGTATGCAGGCGGATGACAACCAACCCGTGGCTGATCAGCTTCCACCACCTTCACCACCACGGGCTGCAGAAGAACATGCTGTGAGTGGTATGGCTCTGGCAGCTCCACCAGTTCATGGGCCATCCGGTTTTCAAGATGCTGTGGTCCCCTCTAGCTCTGGCCATGATCTTGAGAACTCCAACAGTGGTCCTGGTCCAGTTCCCTCCTGCACTGCCCCAGCTAGTTTTCTGGTTAGCTCCACCCCAGCTCCATTAACTTGCTCCTCTGTCCCTGCTCTGGCTCCCTGCCACTATGTTCCTTTGCCGCTTGTGTCCACCTCTGGCCTCACTGCTCCATCCTCGTCATTTGGTCTGGATTCTGTGGCCTCCTCCAGCTTGCCCACAGTTTCCTTCACCCCCAGCTTGGCACCTTTCCCCAGATATGTAGCCCCTGAGGTTGAGGAGAATTTCTTTGCTCCCTGGGAAGGGGGGGGGCTGGCCATCCAATGCAGAGACCAACGCAGTACAGTGGGTTGCTGCCTTTGCACACAGTCTCATTGGTAGTCTCACACATATTCCACGTGAGCGGAGACGGCATGCAAGGGCAGCCTTCCAAATACTACTTGAAGCAAATGTGCCCCCCAACAGCCCCACACGGGTATTAAATATGCTTGAGGATTGGCAGCGTTCACCACACAACCTCATGGCTACTTCAACTCGCCAGCAGCCAGGGCAACCAAGAGCCGTGCAGGGCTACCAGAGTCAGGACGGACACCCTGTGGAACATAACATATGGCGTCCATATCAGCCATTACTTAATGTGCCCAATGTTGGAGGTTTGCCAGAGTATCACAGGCCCTTGGCTGAGGAGATACAACAGGCGCTCAACGTGATCAATGTTCCTGTAGATGAGGGTGACCTGGATGTCAATGTGGAACAGAGTGGTGGGCCAAGTTACCATGTACTCTAATTGCATATGGACATATGGAATTTTCTGCCCAAAACTTTTGTTTTTTTTTTGACAATTAAACGTTTAATTGTCTATGTTTGAGATACTGTAACATTTTTTTTTTTTTTTTTCTTATCCCCTTTCTGTAATTTTTTTTTGTCTTTTACAGTTAAGAAATGTGGCTTTTTGTGGCATTGTGATACATATGTGGAAAGAAGGAAAGAGCAAGACAAAAAATTTAAGTAAAAGAAAGCCAACAGGCATGAAAGTGAACCACAGAAATAAAAAAGGGTTTTGCCAGCCACACAACAGTTGTATGTGTCATGTGTTCAGTACACCACTCAAAACATGTTTTTTTGAACTATCACACACTTTTCATATGAGCACTTAAGCAAGACAGTTTATGTAATACACGGAAGGTGGGATTTCGGCTGCGGTTACATTTGCATTTGGAATTGGCGATCATGATCTATTATTTGGGGCCACACCACGAGGAACTCCAAAAATCAGATCCGGGTAGATTCTCCAAATTATACTTTTTCTCCAATAGGTCAACACACCGGTGTTCTCAAAAAAACATGAACGGCATCTACAATTGTAAACGCAAATGTAACCGTAGCATTAGCCATTTTTGAGACCCAACACGAAGCGCTTTGACAGAGGCACAACGCTTGAGTCAACAAGTAAAGTGTAAGGCTGGCCAGGCCATACGGGTGCATATTCGGGCCAATGACTTAGAGATACAGTGTAAGAAGAATGCTGAGGGCCTAGCTGCATTTGGTGACATGTTGCCAGTCCAACACCACAACATGTCCACATAGCCAAACTGATGCATGTATTTCCCCAGAATATGTACTTCTCCAATGTGCAGATGGTTTGTCAAATTTTGTACGTCAGAGTAAAGTGTTTGGCACCCCTGCCGAAATGCACATGCAAGTTCATGGTGAAAGACATAATTTGGGCGGACATGTGTGTGCCTTTTTTCCAACCAAAATCAAAACAGTTAGTTGTGGTTTGGCAACTGTTGAGCAACTAATTTGATGATGTGTATTGTTTACATTGCCACATGGAGTATTACCCCCCCAAAACCATTGATGATCAGGAGGACCATGTTGTGTGATGTTTGCTAAGGTTAGCAGATATAGTATTTATGGCAACACTGGTTATCCATGAACATTCCATTATGTGGGTTTGCCCAGGGAAATGCCCCCTCTGGGCTATTGAAATAATGTATAAAACAGTCACGGACACGCAGTCCCTAGTGCTCATACAATATACTTGCTTGTACTGGGAGCATAGTACATGCAATACCCACTATGCAGGCATAGGCTTGGTGCCTGAAAAAATTAGCCCAAGGGGCTTTCGAAAAACTGTATTAAAGAATAAAGGGCGCGTGGCCCATACAATATACTGGCTTGCAGTAAGAGAAATGCCCACTGTGTAGGCATAGGCTTGGTGCCTCCAAAAATTGGCTCAAGGGGCTTGAGGAAAATTTTTTAAATAAAGCAGGGCGCGTGGCCCATACTAAATACTGGCTTGCAGTAAGAGAAATGCCCACTGTGTAGGCATAGGCTTGGTGCCTCCAAAAATTGGCTCAAGGGGCTTGAGGAAAATTTTTTAAATAAAGCTGGGCGCGTGGCCCATACTAAATACTGGCTTGCAGTAAGAGAAATGCCCACTGTGTAGGCATAGGCTTGGTGCCTCCAAAAATTGGCTCAAGGGGCTTGAGGAAAATTTTTTAAATAAAGCTGGGCGCGTGGCCCATACTAAATACTGGCTTGCAGTAAGAGAAATGCCCACTGTGTAGGCATAGGCTTGGTGCCTCCAAAAATTGGCTCAAGGGGCTTGAGGAAAATTTTTTAAATAAAGCAGGGCGCGTGGCCCATACTAAATACTGGCTTGCAGGAAGAGAAATGCCCACAGTGTAGGCATAGGCTTGGTGCCTGGAAAAATTAGCCCAAGGGGCTGTATGGAATTGGATGCAAATACACAACTCTGAAAAATCCTCACAAGTGGATGCACTTGTAAAGTAAAATGAATCAAACTGATTGTGTATTTGTGTTATAATGCAGCAAATGTTGCATGAACATTACTAATCAAAGCGACTGAGATGAGGGACATAGAGATATTTCAAGTTAGAAAAGGGCATAATGTTAAAAGCGCAATCTCACAATCCTAATAATCATGATTATGTTACCCTAGGTTTGGGTACTGTCGTCTGGAAGACTTAGGAACTGTGATGATATCCAGTCCTTGTTGAACTTTATGAGAGTCAGCCTGTCGGCATTTTCTGTAGTAAGGCGTGACCTTGTCTCAGTGACTATACCCCCAGCGGCACTGAAAACACGCTCTGATGTCACGCTAGCAGCTGGGCAGGCCAGCACCTCCAAGGCATACAAAGACAGCTCTGTCCAAGTGTGAAGCTTCGAAACCCAGTAATTAAAGGGTACAGACGGGTCGGTAAGGAAGCTGGTACTGTCACTGACATACTCGTTCACCATGTTTGACAATGTTTGTCTCCTACTCAAGGTGACCGCATGCACACTGCGTTGCTGATTGGAAGGTCTGTTGAACATCGCCCAGTTGGTGGACATCTTACCCCCACCTCTTCTTGACATTGTGGGCGTTTGGGTCCCAACCAATTGCTGCTGTTGCAAACTGCTGCTACTTCGGTGTATAGCGGAGTCAGACGGTGATATTGTCATCAAATTCTCTACAACAAGACTCTTGAAATGATCCATAGTTAAGCCCCTTGGTGACTGCAACAGCAGCGACGGAAATTTATCTTTGTAGCGCGGGTCCAGAAATGTTGACAACCAGTAGAGGTTGCTGTTATAGATGTTAATGACGTGTGGATCTTGGGACAGACATTGAGACATGAAGTCAGCCATGTGTGCTAAGCTGTAAAGACTCATCTCTTCGGTTTCACCCGAATGATGGGCACTACGCATCATGGCCTCTAAATCTGTCTCCGCCTTCTCCTCCTCTTCAGCCCACCCATGCTGTACCGACATAAAGCTGGGGTTGGGAGTACCATCAGGGTTCACATCAGTGCCACGGAACAAGAAATCTTCATCCTCATCACCCTCATCGCATTCTTCTTCCGGACCCAATGTTGCCTGCTGATGTTGGCTTGGCTGCCTAGGATCAGCGATGTTCAAATCTGGCTCCATAGCCATCCGCTGGGCCCTCAAAGCTTCTGTTTTCAGATTCATGAGGGATTCTTTGAGCAGACAGAGCATGGGGATGGTGAGACTGATAATCGACTGATCACCGCTGACAAGTTTGGTGCAGTAATCAAAGTTCTCCAGCACCTCACAAATGTCAGCGATCCAGACCCACTCCAGACCACTAAGGTGTCTTGTCTGACTTCCGGTGTGACGGGCATGTTGCAGCTGATATTCCGCTATTGCCCTCTGCTGCTCATTCAACCTTGCTATCATATGGAATGTAGAGTTCCAGCGTGTGGGCATGTCGCAAATTAGCCGGTGTTTGGGCAAATTCAATTGGTTTTGAAGGGCAGAAAGACTTCCAACCGCCGTGGAGGAATGTCGGAAATGGGCGCAAATTCTCCTCACCTTCTCTAGTAGGTCAGATAACTCGGGGTATGTTTTAAGGAATTTCTGAACTACTAGGTTCAGCACGTGAGCCATGCAAGGTACGTGTACAATGTTCCCAAGCTTCAGTGCTGCCACAAGGTTTCGACCGTTATCGCTGACAAGACCTGTTTGGAGTTGCAGTGGGACCAGCCACTCATCAGTCTGTTGCTTAAGACCTTTCCACAGCTCTGTTGCAGTGTGAGGTGTGTGACCTAGACAGATGAGCTTCAGAAGAGCCTGTTGTCGGCTTGCTGAAGCGCTACTGCAAAGCTCCCAACTTGGACGTGATATTGCGGGCAAGTCAGCAGTGGCAGAGGAAGTTGAAGAAGCCGATTGGGTAGTGGACGTATATGATGAGGCGGACACCCGGAATGATGTTGTGCCCACTATTCGTGGAGTTGGTAGGATCTCACATGGTCCACTTTTAGAATTTGGGACACTCTCCACCAGGTTGATCCAGTGAGCCATTAGTGATATGTATCTGCCCTGTCCACAAGTACTTGTCCACGTGTCCGTAGTTAAATGGACTTTGCCGGTTACAGCATTTGTTAGTGCACGCTTTAAGTTGTTTACCACGTGCTGGTGTAACGCGGGGACGGCACAACGTGAGAAAAAGTACCGGCTGGGAACGGAGTATCGTGGTGCTGCCACAGCCAACAACTCCCGAAAAGACTCTGTTCCCACAAGCCTAAACGGCAACATTTCGACAGCTAACAACTTAGCAATTTGAGCCGTCATTTGTTGAGAAAATGGGTGCGTCGATTGGAACTTCCGCTGCCTCTCATACAGCTGTGGCACAGACAACTGCACGTTTGGCGCAGACTGACAAGTGGCTTGACTACTGTCATGTCTGTCTTGTAACGCAGCTTCGGAGGAGTACGTCTGAGCATGACCTGCTGCATGAACACTAGATGGTGAAGGATGGATCTGAGGTGGAGTGGAAGTGTTGGGATCAGAAGCCACTGATTTTGAAACCTGACGGGCCGACCACTGATTTGGGTGCTTAACAGATATGTGCTTACGCATACTGCTGGTGCTCAAGTTTCCTTTTCCCTGGCCTCTGCTTAGCCTTGCATAGCAGATGTTACAGATCACTTCATTTGGTACTGATGGGCTATCCTTAAAAAATTCCCACACAAGGGCTTTTCGTCCTTTATGTTGTATTGGAGGCACAGGAGGATACCTCTGTCCAACACCAACTGTTGATACAGTTTGGGCAACAGTTGACACAATTTGGGCAACT
This sequence comes from Dendrobates tinctorius, assembly GCF_039654945.1. Lineage (NCBI taxonomy): Eukaryota > Metazoa > Chordata > Amphibia > Anura > Dendrobatidae > Dendrobates > Dendrobates tinctorius. The sequence continues at coordinate 8,974,857 of NW_027361784.1, forward strand.
GTTGTCACAGTTTGCCTTCTGGAGAAAGGAGTAAGCCTTGGTGCTTTTGGCGGTGGTACATTGCCACTTTCCTCCTCCGGGCTGCTCTGTTGGCTATGCATTCCAACAGTCCATGTTGGATCTGTGGTCTCATCATCAACCCCTTCCTCTTCAAAGTCTTCAGGATAACGTGACTGTTCAGGCTGGCCAGATGAGATGAGTGTCTCATCATCATCATCATCATCATCATCATCATCATCATCGGCAACCTCCTGAGACGCTGTATGCCTTTGGTGAAAGTGGCTTTCTACAGTAAGAGGTGATTCCAAACTTTGTCCATGAATAGACCTTACGTCTTCTTCAAGTATCTCATCAGGCAGTGACAAAGAAACTCCAGATTCAATCAGGGGCTGGTAAGAAGCAAATAAATCATCAGAGTGACCAAATTCGCGGTCACAATATTCCTCTGTCTGCCGATGGGTTGAGGAACTAGGAAGAGTTTGAGGATTGGATGACCCTGTGTTGTCTGTAGCGACACTAGACCTAGTTGTCAAGGACGATTGTGTGCTGCAAGAACCAGTGGTTGAGGTCTTCTCAGCCATCCAAGATGTAATCTGGTCTTGGTCTTCCGGCCTTAAGAGACGTTTTGGTTGAGTACTGGGAAATTTAGACAGAAGAAAGGTCGATCTATCAATCTTCTTCTGTCTACCTGTACCAGTGCCTTGTTGTGCATGACTGCCAAGACCACGACCTCGTCCCTGTCCCTTTGCAACCTCTTTTTTGGGAACTTGTTTTTTTTGGGACATTGTTGAGAAATGCAGATGTTAGCTGTAATAATCTGAACAATAATTAGCAGTTAATACTTGCTAATAGGAGGACAATCAAGGCTAGTGATGCGTATTGGCACAGCAGGAAGGTAACGTGTGTGCTATTAGCTGGTAGCAGAGAAGGCCTGCACTCTCCCTGAAAAAATTGTTTAGTGCGCAAAGGCAGTCACCTAGGTGGACTGTGGTGCTGTCTGCGTCACCGCTCTGGGGTGGAGTGCGTGCTGTAACTTAGCAGAGAAGCGACGCACTCTCCCTGAAAAAATTGTTTACTGCACACAAGCAGGCAGCGTGTGTGCTATTAGCTGGTGGGATAGATAGCAGCAACGCACTGGTCTGCCACAGAAACAATAACGCTGCAGGGGTAAATATGACCCCAATAATATATGGTGGAAAAAAAAAAAAAAGAAAATTTGCTCAGCTATGTTTCTGATTTCAGCTCTGATGGAAGCTGAGTGAGTAAGCTAAGCTCTGAGGATGGTGCTGTATGCACTGTAAGGCTGCTCCTGCCTTTCTCCCTGCCTACAGTCCTCTACAGTACTCCTCCATCCTGGTAGTTCTGAAAAGAACTTGTGTTATATGTGAGGAATCTTGAGGTCCTACACTGACTAACAGTCCCTAGATCTGCTCTATGTCTCCAACTCGCCCTGCACTAGCTCAGATCGTCACAGGAATGTGCCCAAAATGGCGGGGGCAGGGTTTATATACAGCCTTGCCTGTGATACATGACATAGGCATCACGATGGACAGCAGCCAATCATAGTAGTGCTCTTCACAGTTTTCTCACCTAACAAACTAGGCTGTATCTGAAAATTAACATATTCTGTATTCTGCGAGTCCCGAATACAGTATATAGGAGTCCTAGACTCGCTAAGACTCGCTGCTGACAGCGGGACACAAAATCGCTAAGAAACTAGGATTGCTTGTATTAAACTCTGAAAAAACTAGGATTGCCATTGATTTGCATTGGACTCGTTACTGTGCGAGTAATCGCTTGGAAACTCGCAGAGTACCGACTCCTACGAGTCCCCTACTACTCGCAGAGTAATGAGTCCTAACGAGTAGATTCGCCCATCCCTATGTTAGACTCCTTTTCTGGCCGGTTACAAAAGACATGCAATGCTGGAACCAAGGCCAGACAGAAATGCAAAGTGACTATCTGCTTTTTACTGTGAAGAGCTCTACTTGGGCTTCCTCAGGTTCTCCTCCACATCCTGGTTTATTGGAAGGTCAGATGAATCTTCCAATACAGTAACGAACATGGGCCTTAGATGATCTCCCTCCTCCTTTCACAGGTCTCTCGACAGTTAAGAGGACTGCCTCCTCTTACCATTCTATAGAGAAGCAAACCTATTCAATTCATACTTGTCATCTGTGAAGACATTCCAGCTGCTGAGAAAAGGAGAGACCTACCATATGAGATGGCAAATCTCCCTTACGCCAACAGAAGCTTCAGCACCTTTTTTGTGTGACACGCCAGGGTAGTTTGTCAAACAGAGCCCCAGCCTCCAGCTGCACATTTGAGGGGCAAGAAATGGGTTGTAGTCTCTAAAGGGGGTTTTACACTAAGCGATATCGCTAGCAATATCGCTAAAACGTCACTGGTTTTGTGACGTTATAGCGATATTGCTAGCGATATCGCCATGTGTGATACTTACCAGCGACCGGCTCCCCCGTTGTCCATCGCTGATCGCGCGAGAAGGTCCGGCTCCATTTCTCGTCGGGCGCTTCCTGCTGAGACTTCCTGCTGTGACGACGAGCGAAGCTGGAGGCGGGCGGGAGGACGTCAGGATCGCTGTGTGTGAATGGTAAGTATCGTGCTCTGCGTCGCTGCTGCATCGCTGTGAGGTCTTTCTGTATGAAAGCTCACTAGCGATCATTTAGCGATACACCAGCGATCCTGACCGGGTCGGATCGCTGGTCGGATCGCTGGTGCATCGCTAAATGTAAAAAGGGCCTTAAGAGGGCCTCTTTATGGCCAAAGATTTGCAATAGACTATCAGCACATTTTTCTTTTTTTCAAAGCAGTTCTGCCTTGTTACCAAGTAGATCCTTTCTTTTGTCTGCCTATTTATAAATGGGGGGAGGGATGGAGTGATTGTCACTGTTTTACAGATGTCACAACAGTAATTTTGTTACTTAATAAAAGCTTCTATTTTACATTAAAAACGAGATATGGGAATGGGAGATTTGGCTGAGATGGTGTCACGGGTGTGTCAGATGCTACAGGCAGTCGCTCTGCATCTGGCTGCAGAAGGTCTCTGCGTTTGGCATTGCAAACACCTTCTTAATCCTTCTGACTTTTGAACCCAGTGGCAACCTCCTTCCAGCTCTTGACACACTTGGACCTTGGTGTTTATAGACTCCCAGTCGGCTTCAGGGAGTCGACAGTAATATTCACATTTTCTCCTTGTGAAAGTTTGGAGCCTTGGCAGTCTGCTTGCTTCCTTTCTGGTGCAGTTGGACAACGTTTGGTGTTCTCTCTCGAGTCTGCTCAAGCCAAGTTGCTTCCCTCTTGTTTGTATCCCTTCTTATCTTTACTGTTCAATGGGGACTGACCAGTGCTCATTCCCCTTCCCTTTTCAGGGCCTAGCCCTAGGGATATGCAGGGCTTTAGTTCCTGCTCAGCGATTGGTGTGGAACCAATATTTTGATGGTAGGGAAGGAAGGGCGCCATTAGATCTGCCTAGGGGTCTCCACTCCCCCTTTCCCTAGCATTTGGGCTTCCTTCCCCCTGTTCCCCTCATGTTGCACTTAGTCTTCCCACACTGTGCAAGGCAGATGACTGTCAGTCGAACAATCGGTCAAGAAATTGTTCAGCCGACAGCCATTAAGATTTATGGCCGGCTTAAGTGCCCTTGTCAATTTTCTACCTATAGTCTGTTGATTTATGTAGATCTGAGTCAGAGAGCAAAACGTAGTACCCATATGTGCAGAGAAACCAGTTTTGGTCCCAAGCTCACTTCTGGGTCATCATGAACGAGCAAAAGTTGAGTATTCTACCCACACTAGGACAAACATCCTGGGTTTGTGCCGGTTTTCAGCTCTCTGCCATGGGTTTGGCAGATTTCATGCAGGCTGCAAATGCAGTATTAGTGGTCATCTACATCAAACAGGTCAGGAGTGGATTAAAAACTGAAAAATTATCATGAATGAGCATTTTTAGGTGTCTTGGTCAAACAGTTTCCCCCCCCCAAACAGGCTGCTGATTTTTCAAAATGATCATTCGACTGAAATGATCTTTTACGAAGCGCAGAAGATATTACTTTTGCCAGCGCATTGTCATGTGTAAACATGACTTGCACTATAGAGAACAATGGCAGCCTACATGCACCGAGCGATCAATTACAGATTAGTGCTTTCAAAAGATCCCCTGCCAATAAAGATTTACTGGTCGGTGTTCGTATAGTGCCGCTGGTCAGTCGTTGTAAACAGACCCTCCGCCCTGAAATGCCACAATTGATTGAAAAACGTACAATTGTTTATTTGCACACAGCACAGGAGTAAAGTATTTTTTAAAAGTTGACTAAAACAACCTCAAAGATCTTTTCATGCCAAGCTATCAATTAATTGGTTCAAAGGGACAATTTGGTTGACAGGTTCCTTCTAGTCCCCATTGTAGCCAGGTTCCCTCTTGCGGAGGGCTCCAATGGTCAAAACTTAATTTCACAGGACCCTTCTAAGAACTCTGGATTATCCAGACACTAAAGCAGAGAGCACTTAAAATGCTTCATATTTATCAGTTGTGGTTAATAAAGGGATTCGCCTTAAATATACAACCTCCTTAAAAGAAAGCATCAGCAATTTTGCCCCCTTAGAGTGGATCTACCTACTACAGCAATGGAATAAGTTATCTGATTTACACTAAGATTAGTTACAGCATAGATCATAAGCCTTCTACAAGTCTTATCAATAACCCTACAACCACCATTGCAACAAAAATAAACTTTAGACAGACATTTATTCTTTCTCCCCTTTTCCATGGACACCTAATACCAGACTAAACAACAATCATGGAGCAATAGCCGGGAAAGTCTAAGAGTGATAGCAGCGATCCAGATTCATATCTGTGTCATCTCCGTTATACAACTACCTTACTCATTTCCTGAGACGCACTTGCTCTAAATTGAGTAGTTTAATTGCATTTCCCCTGTAGAAACACACAGACATTTATCATTAAGGACTTTACTATCTGCATACATTCATTGCTCAGCTTAAACATGCATCCCATGGTGTGGTACAGATGTGCAAACATTCTAGATTCTTATAAAAAAAAAAAAAAAAAAAAAAGGAGGTTAAGGATTTATAAATTACAAGTAACCATAGATATGAATTGCCACTTCACATCCTTACAATCACCATTTGTGAATAAAGAAAAACATGGCTGCCTCTTCCAACAACAGGGTGGTCTGTCTGGAATTGCAACTCAACTCCACTGAAGTGAACGGAGGGAGAATAGATCAATCTTCCACTGCTTTTTATCCACAAAAGCCATAAGAGCGAGTAGGTATTATCTAAGGATTAGTTTTCCAGCACATGTATTCTTGTAGAGTAGCCACATTAATCCAGTGGAGGCTAAAAAGTCAGTGATTGGACACCATGAACTCTGGAGATTACAGAGGTTTCCACTCCTGGGGACATATTTTGTCAAGTACATGCAGTTCTGATTCAGCTCCGCTTTCCGATTCCAGTGATCATCACTTGCAGTCACATGCCTACTAGTGTTTCAGGAGTGTCACTCAATTTTTTATTCAAATTTAGCAAGTTGTGTGGCCTTCTGAAAATTTTCTCAAGGGTGGACATCACCTTTGTTTTCATAATTAGGTTTATGGAATTAAAGTGATTGGAAAGAGGTAATTTCCATAAAAGTCATCATGATCACAAGGGCAGTCACCACAATTACTGGACTCCCTTTATTTGCTACCCTGTTAAAAACAGACAGGCAGGCTTTAATATTTGTTTTGGAAGGAGAGAGAAAAGAGAGAGAAAAGAGAGAGAAAAGAGAGAGAAAAGAGAGAGAAAAGAGAGAGAAAAGAGAGAGAAAAGAGAGAGAAAAGAGAGAGAAAAGAGAGAGAAAAGAGAGAGAAAAGAGAGAGAAAAGAGAGAGAAAAGAGAGAGAAAAGAGAGAGAGAAAAGAGAGAGAAAAGAGAGAGAAAAGAGAGAGAAAAGAGAGAGAAAAGAGAGAGAAAAGAGAGAGAAAAGAGAGAGAAAAGAGAGAGAAAAGAGAGAGAAAAGAGAGAGAAAAGAGAGAGAAAAGAGAGAGAAAAGAGAGAGAAAAGAGAGAGAAAAGAGAGAGAAAAGAGAGAGAAAAGAGAGAGAAAAGAGAGAGAAAAGAGAGAGAAAAGAGAGAGAAAAGAGAGAGAAAAGAGAGAGAAAAGAGAGAGAAAAGAGAGAGAAAAGAGAGAGAAAAGGTAGTTTGACACTAAACAGGAACCAGATGTGGTAATCTTACCAATGAACCTAATGACATGGCTGTATAGTTCTTAGAATAAATAGATATTAGTAATCAGAAATGTCAGTGCTTAAGTTGTTCCAACATTTACATTAATGTTTTAGTGCTATTGGTGGTGGACGTTGGTGAAGGGGTGGAGGGGTGGGGGGGGGTGGAATGATGCACAAGCAGTTAGTTATTCTTTGTATAGTGGTATTATTCAGTAGGTAATATTTAATCACTGCATAGTGTCAGTAATATTTTTCAATGGTCGATAATTTAAAAAGGCAGCAACGATCATGTTATCCTCGAATTATGGATTACAAGATGAGGAAGGCCAGCGAGGACACAGACTTTAAGGTTGGACTTCAGAAAGGCAGATTTTAATGGATTCAGAAAGACTGTAGGAAAGGTCCAATGGCTAGATATTCTAAAGGACAGAAACGTCCAAGAAGGATGGGAGATTTTGCTAAAATGAAATTGTCTCTGCACAATCAGTAACAATCCCTAAAAGAAATTAAGCACTTAAAGGAAAAAAAGAAATATATTAAATAGAAAGAGGGGCATATCTAAATAATATAATGCTATCTGAAGGTAATGCAGGGCAAGTGTTAGAGCTAAAGCCAGTAATGAAGTGAAGCTTGCAAGGGACACCAAAAGCAATAAAAAAAGGATTTTGGGGGTATAGCAAAAGAAAATGCAAAAGATGCTATAGGATTTTTACAGGATAAAAAGGGTAAAGTAGTCAAAAATGATGTCGAGAAGGCTGTACTTTTAAATTCCTGTTTTGCATCTGTGTTTTCTGAGAAAGCAAATGTAACAACTGATCTTCACTGTACTATTGAAGGAATAAAGTTATCCACACTATCTATAAAACAAAGATGGTGAGGCATCATCTAATTTAAAATTTGCTGGTCCAGATGAATTACATCTTAGGGTATTAAGAGTTGAAGAAAATTGCAGAACAACTAGCCAGAATCTTTAAAAATTCCAGGAGAGCAGGAGAAGGGCAAATGTTGTTCCCATCTTAAAAAAGGAAAGAAGATTGAGCCAGGAAATTACAGGCTAGAGAGCCTTACTTCTATACCAGGAAAGATCTTTGAACAAATTATTAAACATGTATTTAAGTACCTGGGTAAGAATACAGTGATTAATCAGAGACAGCATGGGTTTGCAGCAAGTGAGTCATGCCAGACTAATCTAATCTCATTCTCTGATGGAATCACTGACTGGGTGGATCACGGAAATGAGGTAGACATGGTACATCTTGGCTTCAGCAAAGCATTTTGTAAAGTATCATGCTATCCTTAGTGAATAAATTACCAAAGTATTGGATTGACAAGGCAGTGTCATGAATGGGTCACTGAGGAGGATGGCAGGAACAGGCTGAGCCACCAGGAAACCAGAGAGGTTGGTAACTCAGCAGATTGCAGACCCCTGATCCTAACACCACAACTAGCAGTAGCCATAGAGCATTCCTACGATGCCCTAGAAGCCTCGGCACAGCCGGAGAACTAACAAAGCCTAAAACCAGAAAGGTGAAATCTAAGCTGCCCCGGAGCAGATCCCCAAAGGAATAGGCAGCCCCCAAACATATATTGTTGGTGAGACAAGATGAAACACAAACACAGGCATAAAATAGACTGAGCAAATGATGGGGCCCAAACTGTCTAGATAGTGTCTTTTCTGTCCTGTCTGCAATCATGCAAAAACCCTAAAAAATCCAACACATCTGATATACAAAAAAACCTGAGGCCACACGTCCTCACCCCCGCTAGACCAGCACTCTTGTTATGATTGAGTCACCGAGGAGGAAAAAACAAAACACAAGCTCAGCCCAGAAAAACAGAGAGGTTGGAAACTAGCAGATTGCAGACCCCTAATCCTATCACACAACTAGCAGTAGCCGTGGAGTGTTCCTATGGTGATCCTAGACACCTCATCACAGCCGGAGAGCAACATAAGCCTAAAGAGAGAAAAGGGAAAAACTGACTACCCCAGAGCAGACCCCAAAGCAGTAGGCAGCCCCCAACATATAATGACGGTGAAGCAAGATGAAAACACTAACACAGATAGAAAGATAGGTTGAGCAAACGATGGGGCCCAAGCTAACTAAAAAGGACAGGATAGAAAAGCTGCTGTCTGCAATCCGAGAAAACCCTGCTAAAAAATATTACCAACACAAGACTTCAAACCCTATATCAGAACTCAGAATATTCTGGAAGCAGAGCAAAAGAGAACACTGTTCAAGGAAAAAGGATCCAGCACACCCCCTGGCCTCCAAGAATCCAGCAGAGAAATCACCAGAAACTCAGAAGGGCGTCGGCTGCCTTATATCCAGTCAGAAGTTCCCGTTACCCAGTCACCGTCCACCTGCTCAGGTGTTTGGTAATCAGCCTCACTACCTTCCTTCACCAGAAGAGGGAGATCCTCGAACACAAAAGATGAATGAACAGATGAGCTCACAACACACTCTGGTGTGAACTGGAAGCAAAGCAAAAGATACTAATATAACAGGGAACTGAACAAACTGGCACAAGCTGTAACATATGGAGCGGGGTCCAGCACTGCCCCCCCAGCAGGGAGTACGCTGAACACTCGCATCAAAGCAGAAAGCAAAAAAAGGCACAACCAGATTAGATGAAAAGGATCAGCAAAATAATCACTTAACTGAACCAAGCAGATCAGGCAGGAGACTGAAGAGTTCAAAAGGCACAAGGAGGAAAATCACCAAGGGAAGCCTGCTCACTTATATGCTCCCAGCCAGCAATCCCAGATTCCCAATCATCGTCAGGTGGGAAACCTCCATCAGACTGGCCAGCTCCACTACTCCCAGTAACCACCAGAGGGAGCTCCAGCTCAGAAGTCTGAGCAAGGGAATTCACAACAGCTATGGTTAGGTTGTGTCAGGATCCTGTCAGCGTCGGCAAGCTGCCACGGCTGAGCAGGGTGACTTACCCACACTGTGGGAGGGCCCGGGGTTCGATACTGCAGGGAAAGTTCAGGCAGACAGGACCTGCGACACTGAAAGTAGTAAAGAGTACAAGGACCTACGATCATGTGACTGCAAGGGGCGGGTCTTAGCGTCCTACTGCTGCAGATTATATAATATACTTACTACTTGGATACTGTAGTAAAGGAGAGGGAAACTCAGGTCAGACAAGTAGAGGTCATACACGGAGAGGGCGGCGCGGTACCAGAGGGACGAGCAGAGAGTTGTCAGGTCACAGGCAGAGTGTCATACACAGAGGGTAACGCAGTACAAGAGGGACAGGCAGAACTCATAACAGGGACGTAACCGGATCAAAACCAAACAAGCAACAAGTTATCAGGCACACGTACGCAAAGGGTCAACTAACTCAGCCGAGGGCAGGAGTATAGCTGACACCGGACCTAGGTCGAGTGGCCACTAAATAGCCACCCTCTGCCAGAGAGAGGGAGAAACAATTAAGCCCTGTCTGACCAGGACGGGCCAAAGACAAAACCCCGCCCTGGATCATGACAGGTGGATCATAACTGGCTCCGTGATCATACTGAAAAGGAAACGTTCACATGTTTAGTATTTAACATCAGTATTTCTAAGCCATCAGTAGTGAAACGATCAGAGGAAAATAGAAACATGCATCACTTCAGCATTTTTACATCCACTCCTGGTTTTGGCTTACAAATATACGGATATGAAATACTGAACATGCAAATGTGACCAAAGAGTGGTAATAAATGGTTGCAGATTCAAGAGTGTCTCAAGTGGGGTACCACAAGGCTCTGTCATGGCCCCAGTGTTCAACATTTTTATAAATGATCTAGATAAGGTAACTGAAGGTAATCAAATTTGCAGATGTTGCAAAGCTAGGAGGGATAGCTAACACTAGAGAAAACAGAAGGGATTCAGAAGGATCTAGATAATTTCTGCCCATTGTTCAAGATTAACAGAATGGTATTTAACAGGGAGAAATGCAAGATTCTACATTTGGGCAATAAAAACAATGGGAGGAATAGAACTAAGCAACAGCACATGTGAAAAAGATTTGGGTATACTAATAGATCACAGACTGCACATGAGTCAACAGTGTGATGCAGCACAGTAAAAAAGGCAAACAGTTATAGGCTGTATTAAGAGAAGCATAGAGTCTAGATCATGTGAAGTAATTATCCCCCTTTACTCCTTAGTCAGGCCTCATCTGGAATACTAGATTCAACAAAATTCCAAGGTCACAAAGTGCATATTAAGGAAGAAATTTTATAAAACCTTATCGGAGCACAAATGGACAATATAGAACAAAAAAGGACAAATCGGATATTGAATCATTACACAACGAGAAAAAACTAAATCAACTTCCAATATTAATTTTAAATATTTATTGAAAAAATTCCTAACAATAGAATAGGTGCAGGGGTGGGAATAAAATACCAAAAGAGAGGGGGCAACACGAGATAGATTGCACAGATAACATGCGGCTTCATAGAGTATTATACAAATGTAAAAAGAATAAATAAGCCACTAATATCTACATAAATATGAAAAGTGCAATTAGGATAGTTCATAAATAGGCTCAGGTAAATACAGGACAATTCATGTACAAAGTGCAATGTGCAACATTAGTAATATGTATATAATTGGCTTAGGCATACAACCACATAAAAAAGTTGCTAGGATGGCAATTATAAATAGTCATATGGACGGAATAGACGTGTGTCACAACAAGTAAAGGTGCACAATGCAAGGTATTAAGAAGTCCAATGATAACTAATCATATATAAAAAAAAAAAAATATATGTGCCAAATAAAGTGTTCTGTGCAATCTCTCATGTTGCCCACTCTCTTTTGGTATTTTATATCCACCCCTGCACCTATTCTATTGTTCGGAATTTTTTCAATAAATATCTAAAATTAATATTGGACGTTGATTTTGGTTTAACTCATCTGGAATAATGTGTTCAGTTCTGGGCACCACATTTTAAAAAAAGAGATTGAAAAACTGGAGCAAGTTCAGAGAAGAGCTACCAGGATGGTGAGTGGACTGCAAAGTATGTCCTATGAGAAACAGGAAAAAAATCTGGGAATGTTTAGCTTGCAAAAAAGAAGGCCAAAAGGAGACTTAATAGCCATCTACAAATGTCTGAAGGGATGTCACATTGTAGAGGGATCATCATTCTCATTTTCACATGGAAAACACAAGAAGCAATGGAATAAAACTGAGCGGGAGAAAATACTGATTAGATACAGTCATATGTAAAAGTTTGGGCACCCCTATTAATGTTAACCTTTTTTCTTTATAACAATTTTGGTTTTTGCAACAGCTATTTCAGTTTCATATATCTAATAACTGATGGACTCAGTTATATTTCTGGATTCAAATGAGGTTTATTGTACTAACAGAAAATGTGCAATCTGCATTTAAACAAAATTTGACCGGTGCAAAAGTATGGGCACCCTTATCATTTTCTTGATTTGAACACTCCTAACTACTTTTTACTGACTTCCTGAAGCACTAAATTGGTTTTGTATCCTCATTAAGCTTTGAACTTCATAGCCAGGTGTATCAAATCATGAGAAAAGGTATTAAAAGTGGCCACTTGCAAGTAGTTCTCCTATTAGATTCTCCTATGAAGAGTGGCATCATGGGCTCCTCAAAACAACTCTCAAATGATCTGAAAACAAAGATTATTCAACATAGCTTTTCAGGGGAAGGATACAAAAAGTTGTCTCAGAGATTTAACCAGTCAGTTTCCACTGTGAGGAACATAATAAGGAAATGGAAGAACACAGGTACAGTTCTTGTTAAGCCCAGAAGTGGCAGGCCAATAAAAATATCAGAAAGGCAGAGAAGAAGAATGGTGAGAACAGTCAAGGACAATCCACAGACCACCTCCAAAGACCTGCAGCATCATCTTGCTGCAGATGGTGTCACTGTGCATCGGTCAACAATACAGCGCACTTTGCACAAGGAGAAGCTGTATGGGAGAGTGATGCGAAAGAAGCCGTTTCTGCAAGTACGCCACAAACAGAGTCGCCTGAGGTATGCAAAAGCACATTTGGAAAAGCCAGTTACATTTTGGAAGAAGGTCCTGTGGACTGATGAAACAAAGATTGAGTTGTTTGGTCATACAAAAAGGCGTTATGCATGCGCTGTATTGTTGACCGATGCACAGTGACACCATCTGCAGCAAGATGATGCTGCAGGTCTTTGGAGGTGGTCTGTGGATTGTCCTTGACTGTTCTCACCATTCTTCTTCTCTGCCTTTCTGATATTTTTCTTGGCCTGCCACTTCTGGGCTTAACAAGAACTGTACCTGTGTTCTTCCATTTCCTAACTATGCTCCTCACAGTGGAAACTGACAGGTTAAATCTCTGAGACAACTTTTTGTATCCTTCCCCTGAAAAGCTATGTTGAATAATCTTTGTTTTCAGATCATTTGAGAGTTGTTTTGAGGAGCCCATGATGCCACTCTTCATAGGAGAATCTAATAGGAGAACTACTTGCAAGTGGCCACTTTAAATACCTTTTCTTATGATTTGATACACCTGGCTATGAAGTTCAAAGCTCAGTGAGGTTACAAAACCAATTTAGTGCTTCAGGAAGTCAGTAAAAAGTAGTTAGGAGTGTTCAAATCAAGAAAATGATAAGGGTGCCCATACTTTTGCACCGGTCAAATTTTGTTTAAATTCAGATTGCACATTTTCTGTTAGTACAATAAACCTCATTTGAATCCAGAAATATAACTGAGTCCATCAGTTATTAGATATATGAAACTGAAATAGCTGTTGCAAAAACCAAAATTGTTATAAAGAAAAAAGGTTAACATTAATAGGGGTGCCCAAACTTTTACATATGACTGTATTAGAAACAGCTTTTTGACAGGAAGGTTGATCAATGAGAGGAACAGGCTGCCACGAAAGGTAGAGAGTTGTCCTTCAATTGAAGTCTTCAGAGGCAGAACTGACATTTGTCTGAGATGGTTTAGTGAATCCTGCATGAGCAAGGCATTGGACACGATGATTCTGGAGGTCTATTCCAACACTAATATTCTATGTATTAAAAATATTGCCTTCAGGCTAACATCCCTTATTGTTTTCAACCCTAGCAATGTTCCTGAATTGCTAGAGATCAGCACTTGGCCATCAATAGCAGATTCAAAAGGCAGTTTGTGGTTCTGTTGATACAATATGTTACCAATTGGGGCCACACAGTCTAAATTCAGCTTTGGTAGCAGAGCCTATATACATGATATAAACTTCCTGAAACACTCAGCCACTGCACAAAAATACAGACATCAGTAAGATATTACACAGCATCAGTAGTGTAGCTACAGTAGGAGGCAGTTACCCCAGGCTCAGCGGTGCCCACCCGAAGCTACCGGTAGACTTAACTAAATCATCGGAGTGGTGAAATCATTGTGCCGCACTTCAGACATCACCTTGGTTCGCCTGCACTATGCAGGTGGACTCAGTTGTGTAATAACCTGCAGGTACAGAGGATGTCGCCATGGATCAGAGACAGACCAAGAGTTAAAGGGTTTATTTACAGGGGATAGATTCTCCACACAGGTAGGAGCAGTGAGGATTAAAAGGGATAGGGTAAATGGTAAAACAGTACACGAAAAGCTAAGTAAAGCTATGAAACAGTCAAGTATAAATGGTTAACAGGAATTCTTGTAACTTTTCTCTGGACTGATGTCTTGGTTGAAGGGTCCTTTTCTCCAACGTTGGCACCGTCAAAAGTGGCACTTGAAGTCTCTGTAGTCTCTCCTCTCTTGGAAACCGGGAACTCTGGGGTTAAATATCTGCAGTCTCTCAGGGTGAAGCTGGGACCTCAGGGGCTTGTCACTGGGGTCCCCAGTACTGCGCACTCGGGTCACTGTCTTTGCACCATCAGGGGGAAGGTCTCCTCAGATCACGGAGGCTACCGAATCCCCGTACTCACATACAACACGCACTGTGTCTTGCACTTCAGTCCCAGAACTCTGACAGGGAGTTCTTTCTTTCTCTCTGGGAGCATGGTGCTGCAGCCGCTCTCTGGCGCGCTCTGCTTTCACACCCTCTGCCTGCACACTTCCCGGTCCACCGCCCCTCACTCTTCCACCCTGCCCCTTGCAGTCACATGGTCCAGTCCGTCCAGGGCAGAAAGTCTTCCCCCGGCAACCCTGCTGTCTGGCTAAGTGGTTCCGGATAAGGAGCAGGGAAGGTAACCTTATTTGGGCTCTTCCTCTTCACCCCCTTAGATTTGGATCCAGGATTAGGTGAGCGTATGATTTTTTTTTTTTAAACAAATTTTTCATCATCGTTAAAACTTGTGATGTGGGGGCATTATAAACAATGATGGCCACCATACAGTGTAGGTGTTATTGTGGTGGACTCTGAAACAGTGTGGGGGGGGAGGTTTCATACATTATAGGGACTACTGTGTGGGGTCATTATACAGCGCGAGGTCTAATGCAGGGGCCATTATATAGTCTGAAGGCTACTGTGTGGGTATTATACTATGTTTTTGGAAAATCATACTATGTTTAGGAGAGCTGTGGTGTGGTACTGTGTACAGGGAAGCTGTACATTGGGCGACATTATTATTAGGTGTTAAGTGGGCACTTATGAAGCATTGTTATAGGAGCACGCAGAGTCCTGTGACCATCAAAGGTCCACAAGGAGCTTTATTACTTTCTAGGTGTAAAATGTGGGCACTTTCTTACGGCATTTATATTTTCTAGGGGGTAATTTTACTATCTAGAGGGCACAAAGGAGGCATTAAGTAAGGTACACAGTGGTGGGCAGTACTACCGGGTATGGGCCCATCCAGATTTTTCACCATTCCCAAGCTGAACAGCTAACAACGCCTCTGCACAGTATACAAGAGCTGTGGTCAATAAGAGGAAAAAGCAGGGGAACTTCAAGGAGTGCATAAATATAATATCATCATCATCGTCATCATCATCTGTTTGGTGAACAGGTGACATATTTTGCTCCAAAAGAGTAAATTTGCCTGACAGCAAGTTGCTTTCTTAAGGGGCCTTTACACATAGCGATATCTCTAAAGCATCACAGATTTTGAGACGCAGCAGCGATATCACTAGTGATATCGCTATGTGTGATACTTACCTCCGACCGGCTCCCCCGCTGTCTGTCGCTGATCGCGTGAGATCATCCAGGTCCATTTCTCGTTGGGCGCTTCCTCCTGGGCTTCCTGCTGGCGCCAACGAGCAACGCGTGGACGCTGGTGGAGGACGTCAGGATTGCCGCGTCTGAAAGATAATGACCGCTGCTGCGTCGCTACATCGCTGTGAGATCTGCCTGTGTGGCAGCTCACTAGCGACCATTTAGCGATGCACCAGCGATCCTGACCGGGTCGTATCGTTGTCGGGATCGCTGGTGCATCACTAAATATAAAGGGGCCCTTGGGGTGTTTTCACACGCTGCAGATTCTGCTGCGGATCCGCAGCGGATTTGGTCCTGCGGATCCGCAGCAGTTTCTGCTGCGTTGTACAGTACCATTATAATCTATGTAAAATAAAAACCGCAGTGCACATGCTGCGGATTTTTCCGTGCAGATTTGCTGCGGTTTCAAATCCGCAGCATGTCAATTCTTTGTGCGGATTCCACTGCGGTTTGTCACCTAACTCAATGGCAGGTGTCAAATCGCAGGGGAAAACCGCAGGGCAAACCGCAGGTCTTTTGACCTGCGGTTTTTCTCAAATCCGCATGGAAAATTCCGCAGAGCAATCCACAGCATGTGCACACAGCCTTAGAAACCAAAGGCAGGTAACATTGAAAAGTCAGACATTACGGAGGTTTCTACAGGGAAGCTTCAATACTTGTGCCTACAAAAAAAACCCGCATTGAATTGATCAGTAATTAACCTTTTCCCTTGTGCACAAGCCAAAATATATGGATTGGAGGAATAACTAGTTTTGTCTTTGGACAGATTTTTAGCTTTATTTATGAACTTTCAGGATGACATAAGCTCTAGCTCAGGGGTGGGGGAACCTCATGCCTGTAGGCAGTCATGTTCTCCGCACCCCAAGCAGACCCCCCCCCCATAAACGACAATGCTTCGCCTCCAGCCCAGTTTTGCAGACCTTTCAATTATTCCCTACACTGTGAGCATGTAGCATTCACGACCGATTGCTGAGACACATACTATAAGGTTAAAGTCTTGAGGCTGGATAGGCTCTTTGTGGGCACTTTTAGTGCACACTGCGCTCCAGACCCTCTGATGAAGCCAGCAGTCAGTGTCTCCTATGTGACTTATGTACAGCAGTCTCAGTGTCTCCTAGGTAATGTATATACTAAAACGTGACACCTAGACACGGATTTCCAAGCTTGCTCCTAGCTAGAAGCAAATGTCTAATAAAAATTCTATATCTCGAAGCAAATAAAACACCGCTTATCTGCAGCAGCAGTAGTGTTCCCCTGTAATTGGTTGTAGGGATCTTCTGCATGGGAAAATCCAGCAATACCACAATAGTCAAGATTAATTGCACACGAGGAGGAAGAGAGAGACACTTTGGTTTTCAGTGTTAATTCTCAACAACATTGTTTGTCCAGCTGCCATTTATTTTGCACAGTAGCAAGCTTAAGCCTCAAGCCATGATCATCATTTGGCCTACTCAAAACATTGCAGGGCCCCTGCTGTCTAGCTCTATAGTGGTCAAAAAGGACTGTGGGAATTTTCACCAGCCAACTAGGCTGAAAGCACATGCCTTAACCCCTTCACGATCTTGGGGTTTTCAGTTTTTTGTGTTTCCATTTTTCTTGCTCCCCATCTTCCCAGAGCTATAAAAAAAAAATTTATTTTTTGGTCAATATGGCCATGTGAGGGCTGGCTTTTTTTCTGGGCAAGTTGTACTTTTGAACAACACCATTGGTTTTGCCATATCGTATATTGGAAAACGGGAGCAAACATTCAAATTGCCGTGAAATTGCAATTCCACAATTGTTACTTGTTGGTTTTTTGTTAGGCTTTGTTTTTTTTACCTTGTTCACAAAGTGATAAAACTGAACTGCCATTATGAGTCACCAGGTCATTAAGAGTTAAAAAATAAATAAATAATTAAATATCATATGTGCAAACATGTATAGGTTAAGTGGTGAAAAAAGAAATCCAAACTTTGCTTCTCCATTTTTCATAATCTGGGACTGTATGAGAATTTATTTTTTTGTGCCCCAACCTGACCACCTAGTTCTGGAACTTTGGAGTATGGTCGCCACACTGGCTTTGCCTTCCTCCAGGGGAGGGTAATGCCAGGCTTGGAAGCAGTGATGGGTCTCTCCAGCAGTTAACCTAATACATGCAACACAGTTCTACTCCAGGCCAGCAGGGGGAACTCTGAACCAGGATTCTGGAGAGGAGTGTCCTCTGAGGGCCAGGAGGAAGAAGGGTCAGATAGTGTGAGGAGGTCCACATGTGCGGACGTGTGGAGCGGGGTGGAGGTTGAGCTCCGGGAGGAGAGCTCCCTCACCGCTAGAGCGCAAAGACTGGAGCCTGGTCTCCATGGTGGTATGGATACTAACGGTCCTGCCACAGATACCAGAGGAGTAGGAGGCTGTAAATGCCCTGCTCTCACCAAAGACTTGGGACACAACAGCAATTGAATAGAGAGCCAGGACTCAGGAGAGGAGTCCCCAAGAGAGGCTACAGCTGTCTGTCAAACAAGTATAGTTCTAGGAACATCTGAAGAGAGGCATTTCAGAGTAACTAAGTACTGGAGTGCTTCACACTACAAAGCACTAGGAAGGAGACTGCACAGCCCTTCTGCTGAGAGAGAATCCTGATCTGCTTCCAGGCTAGCCTGCTCCCATACCATCTGTAATCAGGACTCTGGGCTGCATATACTCAGTAAAGGTACAGAAACTACAACCGCTGTGTCTTGTCTGTTCCCTACGCTTTTGGCACTGCTACATCCCCGTGCCAGCTACATCTACACTGCCCTGGGACTACAGCTCCACCTGTGGGGAGCTTTACCATCTAAGCTGCACATACCATCAGTCCCAGCAGATCTGTATGCAGCATTGGCCTAACACCATACTTGCCAAACACCACGGGTGGCGTCACAAACTATTCTACCAATAACTACATCTCCGCATTACTTGGGCACCCAGGGCCACGGACCGGGTCACCGCTGCTGTGACACATCCCCCTGACACCGGCCCGGTACCGAGTACCCCACAGCCCTGGGAGGGCGACCCATATGTCCGGGATTGGCATCTGCACCGTCGCAGCTACAGCCACAAAATTTTGCACAGTCACACGTCTGGACCCCGAGAGCGTCATAGGCTATGTTGTCAGGCGAAATTTTAACACCACGCATTCCAATTCACCAAACAATTTGGCCTATTATTCTTATCATTTCTATGGTGTTATTGTCCTTCTGTAAAGCTGGAAATAACACAATTTATTACCGTGCCAACACAGACCACCCTCTGACACAGACTGCAGGGGGAGCCCAGTATCACAGGATAGGATTAGATACACAGCTCAGCAGTCAGTATCACACAGGATAGGATTAGATATACGGCTCAGCAGACAGTATCACACAGGATAGGGTTAGATACACAGCTCAGAAACAGGATGTGCCAAAGGAGAGGACATTTTCATTCCAAGAATTCCACTCATTCCATCTGATTTGTTCTTTGATTTTAAACGCCTCCAGTTTCCAGTTCAACTGCTATTTGCAATGTCCATTAACAATGCTCAGGGACAGTCCTTGAAAGTAGTAGGGATCGATTTGCAATCTCCATGCTTTTCTCATGCTCAACTTTACGTGGTCTGTTCAAGAGTTGGAACTGCCAAAAATCTGTCCATCTTTGCACCGAAAGAAAAGACCAAAAATCTTGAATGAGTTGAAAATAAAATACTATCAATATTTGGGTAATCGTTTAGTTAATTTGTGTTGCAAATCTGTAGTGTTGAATATATGATGTGAAATGTTTTTATGTGCATTATAAATCATTACAATTTGTTATAACTAACCACAGTTGGTTACTATGCCCAGGCAACGTTCATACATACGCACACATATATACACACACACACACACACATCATAGAATCTCTATTATCCCCTTCACGATCTAAGTCGATTTTTTTTTTTTTTTTTTTTTTTTTTTTTTTACAGAAACAGTACCTTGCCTATAGGTTGTTATTGAGGTAACCATGTAATACTAATCACTTGAAAAAGGGATAAGCTGCAATATAAGGAAGCAAGGAGAAGGATGTGGCATTTTTTGATAATATAAAAAAAAAAGGCAGGGGGCTTGGGCAAACATACATTTTTTCCAGTTAACAATTCTTTTCAGTCACCCACAGAAATTTACTGAATTCAAATAAATTGCGACACACAAATCACACACAAATCAAGTAATAGTCCCCCATTTGAGGAAAAAAGTATCATACAGATTTAATAGGGAGAGAGTTACTGTTACATACAACACTGCCCTTCACCTCTCCAAACAAACCTATTTCAACACCCTCATCACCTCACTGTCCAATAACCCGAAACGTCTCTTTGACACTTTTCATTCTCTACTCAATCCAAGAGTACAGGCCCCAACCACGGAGCTCCGAGCTGACGATCTGGCCAATTACTTCAAAGAAAAAATTGACCAGATCCGACAGGAAATTATCTCCAAATCCCCTCATACCATGCACTGTCCTCCCTCCCCCACTGCATCTAACTCACTCTCTGATTTTGAACCAGTCACAGAAGAAGTAAGCAGGCTCCTTGCATCTTCTCGCCCAACTACTTGCACCAGTGACCCATTTCTGTCACATCTCCTCCAATCCCTTTCCCCTGCTGTCACCCCTCACCTAACTAAAATATTTAACCTCTCTCTCTCTCTTCTGGTATTTTTCCCTCCTCATTTAAGCATGCCATCATACATCCACTACTTAAAAAACCATCCCTCGACCAAAACTGTGCCGCTAACTATAGACCTGTCTCTAATCTTCCCTTCGTCTCTAAACTCCCGGAACGCCTGGTCCACTCCCGTCTTATCCGCTATCTCTCAGAAAACTCTGTTCTCGACCCTCTCCAATCCGGTTTCCGCTCTTTACACTCCACTGAAACTGCCCTCACTAAAGTCTCTAATGATCTGCTAACAGCTAAATCAAATGGTCATTACTCCATGCTAATTCTCTTGGATCTCTCTGCAGCATTCGACACTGTGGATCATCAGCTCCTCCTCACTATGCTCCATTCCATTGGCCTCAAGGACACCGTTCTCTCCTGGTTCTCCTCCTATCTCTCCGACCGCTCCTTTACCGTTTCTTTTGCCGGTTCCTCCTCCTCTCACCTTCCCCTTACTGTTGGGGTTCCTCAAGGATCGGTTCTAGGCCCCCTCCTCTTCTCCTTGTGCACTGCCCCTATTGGTCAAACAATCAGTAGATTTGGTTTCCAGTACCATCTCTATGCTGATGACACCCAATTATACGCTTCTTCTCCTGACATCACGCCAGCCTTTCTAGAAAACACTGGCGATTGTCTAAACGCTGTGTCTAATATCATGTCCTCACTATATCTGAAACTGAACCTGTCAAAGACTGAACTCCTGGTGTTTCCTCCTGCTACTAATGTACCTATACCCGACATTGCTATTTCTGTGTGTGGTTCCACTATTACTCCCCAGCAACATGCCCGCTGTCTTGGGGTCATACTTGATTCCGAGCTTTCCTTTGCCCCCCACATTCGATCACTGGCTCGCTATTGTCATCTGCACCTCAAAAACATTTCTAGAATTCGACCTTTTCTTACTTTTGACTCTGCAAAAACTCTTACTGTTTCTCTTATTCAGTCTCGTCTCGACTATTGTAACTCTCTTCTAATCGGTCTCCCTCTTACCAAACTCTCCCCTCTCCAATCTGTCTTGAATGCTGCAGCCAGGATCATATTCCTCGCCAATCGTTACACCGATGCCTCTACCTTGTGCCAGTCATTACACTGGCTACCCATCCACTCCAGAATTCAGTATAAACTTATTACCCTCACCCACAAAGCCCTCCATGGCTCAGCACCACCCTACATCTCCTCCCTTGTTTC
The DNA here is from genome assembly GCF_039654945.1 of Dendrobates tinctorius. Lineage (NCBI taxonomy): Eukaryota > Metazoa > Chordata > Amphibia > Anura > Dendrobatidae > Dendrobates > Dendrobates tinctorius. Next base: position 8,996,120 of record NW_027361784.1, read on the forward strand.
AGTATACCACCCTACCCGCGCCCTCCGTTCTGCTGATGACCTGAGGTTAGTATCCTCAATAGTCAGAACCTCCCACTCCCGTCTCCAAGACTTTACACGTGCGGCGCCAATTCTTTGGAATGCACTTCCCAGGTCAATACGATTAGTCCCCAATCCCCACAATTTTAAGCGTGTCCTGAAAACGCATTTATTCAGACTGGCCTATCGCCTCAACACATTAACCTAACCTATCCCTGTGTGGCAGAGCCAAAAGTTTTACCATAACCAGGTTCCCAGCATCATGTTCCCACATGCTTTATGCATCCATTAGCCCTCTGTGTCTGTACTGTTACACACTTAACATTATGGCTGGTCCCTACAATCAGAGCAACTGTTACCACCCACCTTTCGTGTCTCCCTCTTTCCTCATAGACTGTAAGCTTGCGAGCAGGGCCCTCACTCCTCTTGTTATTTGTTATAATCTACTGTATGTGATTATTGTTATGCTGTAATGTCTATTGTCTGTACAAATCCCCTCTGAAATGTAAAGTGCTGCGGAATATGTCGGCGCTATAAAAATAAAAAATTTATTACTGTCCATTCATCCACATAGCACTTTGTTTATTTACTTAAATAGCATCATCAGATGCCACAGCGTTTTAGACCTAATCACTGTCCCCATTGGGGCTTATTATCTATATTACCCATCAGTAAGTCTGGAGTGTGGGAAGAAAGTCACAATTTCCTTGCAAATGTTGTCCTTTGTTGTATCCAACCCCATAAAAACCACTTAAAGCAAACACAGAGTTAGTAATGTCAAAGTAACCTCAGAGGCAGCATATTGGCTCAGTAACATTGTTGCTTTGCAGCACTGGGGTTTTTGTATTAAAGATATGGGCATGTTCAACTCAAATACATCCTTGGTAATGTCAAAAATTTTAGATACAGTTCCACGAGACCTCAGATTGTTCAACTGTCCATACACATTTATTTTTATTTATTTTACTAATTTATATAGCACCATAAATTCCACAGGGCTTTACAGGCATTATTGGCACTGTCCCCGATGGGGCTCACAATCTAAATTCCCTATCAGTATGTCTTTGGTATGTGGGAGGAAACTGGAGTACCCGGAGGAAACCCATGCAAATGGGTCGCCCTCCCAGGGCTGTGGGGTACTCGGTACCAGGCCGGTGTCAGGGGGATGTGTCACAGCAGCGATGACCCGGACCGTGGCCCTGGGCGCCCAAGTAATGGGGAGATGTAGTTAATGGTAGAATAGTTCGCGACGCCACCCGTGGTGTTTGGCAAGTATGGTGTTAGGCCAATGCTGCATACAGATCCGCTGGGACTGATGGTATGTGCAGCTTAGCTGGTAAAGCTCCCCACAGGTGGAGCTGTAGTCCGAGGGCAGTGTAGATGTAGCTGGCACGGGCATTTACAGCCTCCTACTCCTCTGGTATCTGCTGTAGGACCTTTAGTATCCGTACAGCCGTGGAGACCAGGCTCCAGTCTTTGCGCTCTAGCGGTGAGGGAGCTCTCCTCCCGGAGCTCAAGCTCCACACGTGGACCTCCTCACACTATCTGACCCTTCTTCCTCCTGGCCCTCAGAGGACACTCCTCTCCAGAATCCTGGTTCAGAGTTCCCCCTGCTGGCCCGGAGTGGAACTGTGTTGAATGCATTAGGTTAACTGCTGGAGAGACCCATCACTGCTTCCAAGCCTGGCATTACCCTCCCCTGGAGGAAGGCAAAGCCAGTGTGGCAACCATACTCCTGGGGGCGCCACACAAACACAGGGAGAACATACAAACTCCTTGCAGATGTTGTCCTTGGTGGGATTTGAACCCAAGATCCCAGCACTGCAAGGCTGCAGTGCTAACCACAGAGCCACCGTGCCGCCCATATTTAATGGTTGTTGGCTGAACGATCATTTGACCAACAGCCATCTCAGCCAACTTTCATACACAGGAGTGTTCATTCCAATTGCCCCTGTGCTCCATCAGAAAGCCATCAGCTGGTGGCTTATTTCCGAGAGACAATCTGAAATCGGACATGCGTAATCAATAGCTCTTCCAACCTTTAGTTCGCAGGCGCCTCCATACACATTAGACAGTTAGCCAAACCCTTTGGCATCGGCAGGTTTGGATGCCATGGTCTAAATCTGTATGGGGGCCTTTATCCATTTCTTTAGGGAAATTGCATGCTTTTCTGAACTTTCAATATGTAGAGAATTTTAATATTTATTAACACTCCTCCCTCCACCAAAGCCACTGTATGCTGCCGATACATACCTCTTCAAATGTCTAACTGACCAAAAATAAAGTTTTGTGTGATTTCATAACGACTGGTGATCAGCTTCCATGGAAGAATGAACACAATTCTGTAAATTTCCTATACTATATCCATATTTTTCAATTTTAGATTGGTCATCCTGGAGGGAAGAGACCATGCATCCTCTCCCATCACACCCCTTTCTCACCTATTCCATGCCCATTGAAAGTGCATTTGGGTGCCGACAAACCATTCTGAACGCCATTTCCTGGGAAAATTCATTGGTTCCTGGGAACTTTGACAACTTTTTAGGGGAGGTCTTCTAGGATGTTCCCGGTAAAAAAAAAAAAAAAAAACAACGCAACAAAAACACATGACGAAAGCTGCCAATTATGATTATATCATAGAAGTCCAATCTGGTGTACTGGCAGATATGAGAGACTGTGCAGTAAATCGTGTCCAATTAATACAATTGTTGAGCGTAAAAATATTAAACTTTAGGTACCAAAATAACACTGTCCAACATAACTGGGGAAGGTAGCTGCATCTTGATGTCCAATGGTGCCAATCATCATGTGTGATCGCACAAAGATGAATGCATTGGGAAGATTTGGATTGTATGCACACCATGCCTGGACACTCACCAACCTTTAGGTGCTGGTAAGATATTTCGAGAAGTATGTAAAGAAGCTGTAGAAATATTCAGAATTCTCTGGTTGAAGTGTGGGAGGAACGGCCCCCCGTCAAGTGTCCGGGCCGGAACCAAGGGAGCAGTCATCTGGGTCCCGGGGGAAACTGTCCCCTTGGGGCAGAATTAAGGGGCGGACCGTTGTGACAGATGGGCTGGGGGAGGGACCAGTACAAAAGAGGCGGGAAATTCCCGAGACGATGAGTCAGCAGACAGACACAGACAGCAGGAGACAGTGGGAGCAGCTGAAAGCGAGAGCGACTCACCAGTGCCAGGGAGGGCGCTCACCGAGGACTCCAGAAGGACTGTACCGAGGCGATTATCTGGGACTTGCTGCCCCGCTCCAACCTGCGGCGACAGTTCAACCCACGGCTGCTGCCGCCTCCCCTCAGCCCGCTGCCATCTCTCCCCAGCCCGCGGCTGCGGCCTTTTCCCCCGCTACCTGCAGCCGCCCTGTTCTCACCAGTGGCCGCGGCAAGTAAAAAACCGCCGGTGGCCACCACTGTCCCACTCTGGTCCACAGCAGGGGCCGGGCCTCGGCTGACCGCGGACTCCCCGTCGCAGCCATTAGCTGCACAGGTGGCCTGTCATTCGCCACCACACATCGCTGCCGCTTGCCCCAGGCCAGGGGCTGTGGCCCAACCGTCCAAGGACTCCGCCGGAGCCTGTGGGGCTCCTGTGTCATCAGCGCCTCAGCAACTGGGCCCAGCAACTACTACACCGAAAGACCACCAACCCGAATGGTGAGGGACGTCTGGACAGCCAAGTTAACTTTATAATTAAGGACCCGTAGTCGGCCATACCGTGGCCCTATAGTGACCGGCTGTTGCCGGAAGTAGTAGTGTTCTACCCATTTGTGTGTGCTTGTATAGAACCCCTGCAAGGGCAACCCGTGTTACCCCTTTTGGTGATCAGGCCGGGACTGAGGAAAGTTCCCTCTAGTCTTATAAAGGTTAATATAGAAAGCACCCAATTGTCTCGCGACTCGTCACTGCATCCTGCGTACCTGCAAACACCACAGAACAACTTTCCTTAAGTCACACAACCATAAGAGCAACTCAAAAACTAGGTTCCTGGTTGACTTCCCGGCCGTTCCCACCACGTTTTATAAAAAAACATCGAATTAACATTGAGAACTGTCACACTGTTTAACGTATTTTGCTTGAAAAAAAAAAAAAAAAAGGTAAGAATTCTTCCCATTTCCATGCCTCCTAAAAATAAACCTATTAACTTGTACCTCTACAAGAGGCCAACTTTCGAAGTGCCATTAAGATGTCTGGCATATAGATTTCTCTGTGTCATATTATACATATCAGACTAAAGGCTCTGAAGCCAAATGGTCTTTTTAGAAACGCTTCAAAAACACAACATGCAATGTAAATGTATTGCAGAAGAGAACAAAAAAAAATATAAATCTATAAAATTGATGTTTGCATGACTATACATAGCAATAACAGGGCTTAGCTTACAGGCACTTGAACCATATATCCCTGGAAAGATCCTGTGCTGCGGCTTCTGAGAGCAAGCAAACATTCCGACTGGCAAACCGTAGCAGTCAGTGTGCAGTAAATCAGTTCAGAGGGGCCCAAGCAAACACACAGCCCTGCGAGTTAGCTGGGCAACACATTTAGTAAGGCTTCCAATGCTCTGTTGGAAATGCTGAAAGCCATCTTTCATAGAACAATCCTACATTATGTGCACTCCTATCAGTGCCAACCATCATAAATAAACTATTTTTAAGTCCCCCCCCCCCCCTTTTATCATTTCAAAATTATTGCAGCAAAAGTTAGCAAAGCTCTGCAGGCTTTAACAAGTTTATCGAGAATATAATCTATCTAGAAAAGAGCAGCACTCTATAGGAGCCAAGATATATGCAAACAGTGAAAATGTTGAATGTAAACTATTATTCAGCAAGATGAACTTACAGAAATGAAGGCATAAATTGGCCAATCCATGTGTGTCCATCAACCGCGGCAAGGTGACCTCCCTCTGTTGGGTCCCTGTTCTACTGTACATACCTCTCGAGCTACAGTTAAATAGACATAACAGGTCTCGTCCGGGCCATGAGCCTACAATTCAAATGGGTAAGTAGAATGGATATGCATCACCTGCTGGTCAATAACGGGAGGAGAACAGATTCATGCTAATTGCTCAAGAGAGGTCTAAAAATTATTATAATATATATACACACACACATACATACACACACACACACACACACCCCAAAAGCTAAAGTCTACAGATCCCTCCAGGTATACAATAGGAGGCATGTAAATATCAACTACAGCAATGTGGTCACATCCGTGTCTGAACATGCTGCTGTAACCCTTGCTCTGTTAAACAGCAGAAAAAAATAAAAGGCAGCACCACTTACCTGCCCAGATCTTGGATCAAATGCACTACAGGGTGCAGCCAACTCCTAGCAGGATGTCAGCAACACAGGTGCAAAGTACTAGATCAACAGCCACTCTCCACCTACCCATTCCTGGAGGGGGTGACTGCCCAGTATACAATTGCACAATAAAGGCCCGCATAGGGCGCTGTTCATATAAGGGTACTGCATAGTGTCTGGTTCACAGCCTATTATAGTCACACCCCTACTATTCAATTAGGTGGGCTGGCCAGCACACTCTCAATGCATCCCAGTGTGAACACCCCTCATACCAGACCAGACGTGTTTGGGCTTGGCTGCACCCCGAAAAATATAGTGCACAAAACACACAAAAATAGTGAGGTATTGGTCGATATTTTGGCCAACCCCTGCTCTGGCAGCTGGATGGCCTCACACCAACAATACAGTTCCTGCTTGGCGCCGGCAGCGTGTGGGCGTTTAGGTTTCAGAATGCTGAGACTAAGGCTACTTTCACAGTAGCGTTTTTTTTTGCGCTGTGCTGTGTGTGCAGTCCAAACGAAGGCAAAAAACGCATCAAGCGTTTTGCATGCGTTTGCTTATTTTATGCGCATGCGTTTTAACCAGTTTGTAGCCATATTGACTCTTGCGATTTTAAACGCAGGTGTGCGCATGTCCACGCGCACGCCTGTGTTCCCATAGACTGTAATGTGGTTTTTTGCGCATTCCGTGCGCATGCGTTTTTTGAGACAGGTCGGACGAAAAATGCAACAGGTTGCGTCCGGCGTGCCTGGGCGCGCACTACAAAAAACTGCATGCGCACGAAAACGCATACGAACGTGTGCAAACTCTAGACCATGCCCCCCCCCCCCCCATGTTAAAGATAGAGGTTCAGGACCCATGCGCATGTAAGTGCACGAAGCGCTACGCTAAAAAACACTAGTGTGAAACCAGCCTAATTCCTCCTTTACTATTCACTGTGTTTTGCTGAATTGAGCTGGTAATTATCTCTGTGTCTCTGTCGGGAGCCATGGGCAGGACTCCCTTCTAGATAAACCACAGCACACTGACTAGCCATCAGTTATTAGTTAGTGTTTAGCTAGTGACATAGGAGCCAAGTTAGAGCCTATGTTCTGCTTTGTACTCCTGATTTTGTCCTAAATGTGACTTCTTGGCTTTGACCCCGCTTTGTGCTCTTCCTACCTCCGGTACGCTCTTTCGGCCACTGGACCCACTTGGAAGACCAGATCCCTATACAAGAGTTAAAGTGTGCCGGAGTTCCTCTGGAATCTTCCAAACGGAGTGCAGAATGGCTTGTGACCTGTCTGTCTAAGGTAGCGTTTGGCCTCTGACAGAGGTGACAAATATAGGAAAAAAAAATAAAAATATGAACAAAAACAACTGAAAACCATGATCAAAAAAAGAAAAAAAAAAAAAAAATTAGCTTAATTCGAAGGGTAGAAATATTTCAAATATAAAATATGTCTACAAAATGATGGCTTATCCTACCATTACTTAATATTAATTTATGTTACTGTATAGCTCCACAGCACAAAACATGTTTCACATTTCCTTCCTCAGGTGTTTGAGGATATGAAGCAAAATTATTGAGAATGCCATCATTTTATAGACTTTTAGATTTTAGCGATAAGAGACTGGTTAGAAGTAGTATTTTGTCATTTTCGCACAATAATGCAATTTTTTTTAGCGACATTTCTTTCAAACTTTGTACTTTTATAAAATCCTGAAAAACTCTTTACAATTTATATGGAAGACTATGTAGTTATTATCTAACACTCTACTGGAAGGATAGCAGCCATCATTTAGGCACTACTGGATTCGCCATAAAAAAAAAAAAAAAAAAAAAAAAAAAAAAAAAAATTGGGTACCCAAATGCTTAGAGCTTCTTTTCAAAATGAAAGCCGCGTTTAGCCGCTTCCTGTGGTCATGAGGATATCTCCAACACACAGAAATACGAGGTCATTACTAAAAAGGTAAGGTTTTAATACTAGATACAGGACCATTCCGATGGGTACACCTTGCGGTGGGATGGTTTATAGGATTTTTTTTAATCAAAATGGCATTAACCAAGTACCCCGTGTTATTTACCATGACCTTTGGCTTGAAGGTTATGCATTAATGAGAATCTAGACAGTTTCTGGACATAGTAGACTGGTATTTGCACCAGAAGTAGTTTAAAAATTTTAAACTAAAGTTTTTCTACCTATCAATTTCATGGATCAGAGTAAGTGCAAGGGTTCTCTTCCACAGAAAACTTTGGAGGGCTTGCCGTAATAGTATAATACAAGGTTTTACTCCAGCTAATTGGTAAGGCCTCTACTCTACAACTTAATAAAAGAGTCTGTGATTGGACTGTTTATTACACGGGCCGCTCTGTACACAGGGGGCATTAACACAGGATCTGAAAGCCATTTAGGCATCTTGTTAAATTGGTTTTAAAGTAAAACATTAAATGAAGTGAAATGATCGATCTGATTTCCATTTCAGCCTGGATGCAATTGATTTCTACTGAGTTAAAGACAGGACCTGAGCCAAGTTTTTTTTATTTCATTAAGAAAATTCTATTATACCGCATCTGAGATCATGTAATAGAGCCGAGAACGCCAGAGACATTTTTTTTTTGTGGCCGATGCCCCACAGTGATTATTTAAACATTAGCAGATGTTGTAGAGCAAGCGGCAGGATTCTAGGAATGTTTTATATTCTCCCTGAACAAAATGTCAGGTTATGTCTCTTCTAGATTATAGTTCCCCATCCCTTATTAGACCTTACTTACAAGACCATTATTATGGAATTTTCTGGTTCATGTTGACAATTGAAACATCCCTTTTCAACACCCTATCTGGTGTCCTCCACTTGCCTCTTCAGCCAAGACCAGTATTCCATGCCTCTAACTTCCCAAGATGGCTGCTTTAGTGGCATGGGGAGTGCAGCAACAAGTCTGAAAAACACCGTCACTGTTTTTCCTATGCTGTGGGATAGATATGGTAGGGAAGATGTGGTTGAAACTTGCCACTAGAGAGGAGTGAACCCAAACTTGCCAGACAGTTACTAAACGCTGAACACGGAGTTTCCCAGGCGAAGTCTGGCACAGCACTAGAAGTTGCGGGCAAAGTCCAGCTCAGTGAGAGGTTCCCCCCAATCTCAAAAGTTTGGGTCTCCACTGTTTTCAATAGGGCTTGGTTTCTAGTTCAACTTAACTTACAGTTCTGGTACTCAAATTGAACTTTGGAATAAATCACTAGAGTTCGGACTTTGGAATAAAGTTTGGGTCGGGTACCAGAACTTCCACAGATCTGCTCATCCCTACTTACCACTCCCCATTCCATCTTGGAAGGAAAAAAAAAAAAAAGCCAATCTGGACACAGGAGGCCAGTAGGGTGACTATAACTGTGAAATGTATTAGCGCTTTTCAGTCTCTTCAAAATTCTAAAAGGATGACCATTCATAAAGTAATTTATATTATGTTCCTCAAAATAGCACACAATCACATTTTTGCATTAAAACTACATATTGCGGTGTACAATTTTACCTCACGATAGTCACTCGCACCTTGATGTGGGAGTGGGGGGGACTCATGTCAAACATTCACAGTATATACCATAAAATACCGAACAGCGCATGACACTCACGAACAGGGTCCCCTGTCCCAGTCTCTCAGCTATGGCGCAGTGACAATGCACGTACGGCTTTCTCCATGGACTTTGATGGGAACTCTGAAAGTAGTCAATATACCAATAATGGGACTGAGGACTCCTGTGCACAAGATGGTGCCACTTCTAGGACTCAATCCCTTCTTTGGAACAAAACTCTGATCTTGTGACTGTCGTTTCATTTACTTTCAGGCCTTCCACAGAAAGTCAAGTCAATGGAAAGGGCGAGAATCCTGTCTTTCATGCACATTGCAATATATTACAGTACAGGTCTACTGGTTGAAATTCATGAATACTGACAGAAAATTATGGCTACAATTCTGCAGTGTTTGACAGAAGTATGATAACAAACTTTGACAAGTTGTACCACATTTGTGCGAATGGAGGTCGTGCAAAAATTGAGAGAGACTTTTTGCATTTTTTTTTCCCAAATCATTTTCACTCAGCTCTACCAAAAGGTGAGGGATGTGGGGGGGTGGGGGTGATGTCACACTTGTCCAATTCTTGATGAGCTGTGCGTTCCGTATACCAAATCTTATTTGTGGCGAGGAGCACGGCCCATTTTAGATGCACCTGATCAATCCTTCATCAATCAGGCGCCTCCGACTCAAGCATGCCCCCTCAAGACTAGTATGAATGTCACCTGTCTTGATGATCTGGAGCCAAAATGTCTTTCGCGGTGATTGACTAGAATGGGCAATAGAGAGATATAAAGTTTTACCTCATTATACCAAAGGCACTGCATCATGGAGGTTTCAGAACACAAAAGGGAACAATTTAAAATTTTACAGGCCAAGTTAAATTAATAATACACTAAACAGAATGCGTGACCTTCACCAGGTCCAGATTCACTACAATTGTGTTACTTAACAGGGTCCTACACCAATATCTCTGACACCATCTCAAAGACATGCTCTCAAGGGCTTGGCATAATTTGGCAAAGACTTTGGATAACCAACATAAGCCAACTGGCAGTGGGGAAATTTATGCTAGAAAGTCTGAAGATGCACCAAATTTCTTAAACAACATGAACCACTCAGAGTAGATCATTTGAAATGATGCAAAATTCTTGTTAGTCAGGTGAAAGAATTTTTTTAGTTTGTGTATAAGGAACAATGGTTCTCGGCAGCACATCTTTCTGTAATAACAGGTCATGTTCTGCTGAGAACAAGGATATTCTAGACACCCAGAAGAATCATTGATAAAAATCATTTTGTGCAGATGGAAGTATGGTTAGCCTGTCTGAAAACAGGCTATTGCAGCAGTTAAACAGTCATAGATCAGCCAGTGTAAATGCACCAAAAAAAAAAGTTAGAAAGCTTTAGTAAAAATTAGCCCTAACATTTGAAAACTTACTCCTGATTTGAACAGATAACCATCGAACTCTACAAATCTTGATCTGGTTTTTCCCCCTGAAATTTTGAAGGAAGGGAAAGACTTTACAGAAAAAGGAAAAAGAAAAATCAATTTTTAGTCGTTATCAATGGATACAATCCCTACAAATTGAATTGTCTTCCGTTGGCCCTCCAGACAAAATGAAAAAAAAAAAAAACTTTTGTTCCCCAAATTCCTTTAAAAAAGGAAAAAAAAAAATAGTTCTTAATAACTCAAAAGAAAGGAAATCAAGTAGGGATTTAGACAAAATGAGAAGAGAAAATGTTGACAGTGTATACCCACCTGTGAATGTGCTTACCATAAATATTGAGGGACTTTTCGCAAAGTATTCAAATGTCCACCATTGAGCAGATTCAACCCATGCTCCTTTGGCTAATCCACTTGTTCAGTTTGGTAGGAGATCAATTAAAATCAGCTTAGGTTATTGTAAATGGGACAATTCACACAAGTTGGGTTAGATCTCTATTCATTTCTCTCACTCACAATACAAAATACTTAAGCCGGGCAGTAAAGCATCTATCACCCTTCACCGTCTAGCCAGCACTTTAAGTAGTTCCACATTTAATTAAAGACACAGTATACCCTTTGTTGGCACAGATTGTCAGGTCACTTTTAAGCATTTGCAATCAAATTCAAGCCGGAGAAGAGAAAAAAAAAAAAAAAAAAAAAAAGTTTAGAATTCTACAAAACATCTGTTGGAACAACTTCAAAATAAAAACCACTTTATAATCTAATGTTTTAGTTACTCAAAAAAAAAAAAATTTACGAGACCTTAAATTGTATAAACCGTTTTGCTGGTGCATTTTACGAGAGGTCGGTACGTGTAAGTAGTGCAAGGTTTATGACGAGTCAGAAAATAAATAAATAAAAAGTTTAAAAGCGCAGGTAAGTAATGATCTGGTTACCAATAACAGTTGGACAATTATATGTTGGTTGAAAGACATTTTGAACATGCGTTCCCAAATCAAAAGATTTCTTACCCAGATATAGAGTAAAAGTTGACGTGTGAAACTATTTAGTAAACCAGACCGTTTGAGAGGGAATCATTTTGAACAGATTACATTTCGGACACTTGTCAGCCAACCTTTTCAAAGAAATAGGCACTTAATCAAAAAGTTGACACCAACGGCTTTAAGTTTTTTTAGTCACCTTGTACCCATGATGGACCATACTGATCATTTTTTAACAGCCATTTTTTTCTGTTAAGAATCTTTTCTTTTTTTTTTATTAAACAGATTCATTCAGAAAATAAGAAATTATAAACGTAAGGCTGGCAATATGTCAAAATAGGGCAATAAAAATCAGAATTTGATAGGAATAAAGTTGACAAATTTATGTCAGTGTTCTATTAAAGAGGACCCGTAAACTCACCATAAGTTCTTTCATACAGACTTGTGTCACCTATGAAGTCACAATTTTGGAACACTTTTTCTTCTGGAAATTTATTAAGTTGATAACTGGGCGTTACCATTCAACTTATCAATAGAATGTTACGACAGAAGCCGTAAGTGCCAAATTAGTGTTAAGATTTTATTGTCTAACAAAAATAAATTTTGTGGGATTAAATTCTTTTTGCCGATTGTTGGCTGAAACTAGATGCTTATGGCTTAAGCTGAATTTAGTTGATCATATGGATAGCTTCCACAAACCTATTGTATTTTATGTGAGTGATACACACCAATAAAGGTTACGCAGCGAATTTATGTGGTGGTCAAAAAATAAATAAGTTTTTGAGCAGAAGACGCTTCAGAAGCCACTCCTTCTGAGATTTGTAAACCTGAGCCTTTAAAAGAGGTTGTGTTGTCACAAACCAAAAGGTACATTTCATACATCATGTCTATACTTACCATAAATACTCGTGTATAAGCCAAGTTTTTCAGCACTTTTTTTGTGCTGAAAACGCCCCCCTCAGCTTATACATGAGTCATTATCCCAGAAAGCCGGCAGGGGAGGGGGAACGACAGGTCACAGAGGCAGGAGCCGGAGGCTGTGGCTAAAGCATGTGCCGCTGCTGTAATAGCGCACAGTGCCAGCCGCAGGCTTCCAGCACAAAGACATCATACTCACCTACCTGCACACCCTGGGTGCTGGCACTGCATCTCATTCCGGCCGCCGACGTCTGCAGCTCTTCCTGACGAGCATTCACGTGGCCCCGCTCATTAAGATAATGAATATGTGCTCCACGCCTATGGGAGTGGAGAGCAGTGCAGGTGCCAGCGGCCGGAACGAGATGCAGTGCCAGCACCCAGGGTGCGCAGGTAGGTGAGTAGGATGTTTGTTTTTTCCTTCAATAGTAAACATGCAAACAGGGATAGGGGATAAGAAGCCATGCATACAGGGACGGACCAGGAGCCATGCACACAGGAACTGGATGGGGGAGCCACGCATACAATGACTGGGATGGGGAGGCATGCATACAACAACAAGGACGAGGGGACAATGCATACCCAGCTTATACTCGAGTCAATAAGCTTACCCAGTTTTCAATGGCAAAAATAGGTGCCTCAGCTTATACTCGAGTATATACGGTAGATTAAATATTCCCCACCATTCTCTTAGGCCGAAGTAACACTACCGCATAACACAGCCAAGGGCTATGAGCGGAAACAATCTCATTGTGTAAGGGAGGGCCAGGACTGTAGTTGTGACCTGTATTACTGTAGCAGCTGTGTCCAGTCCTTGCCTTACATGAAACAATACTCTTCTCATTGGCATACCTGCATCTCCAGATTCAGCTTCACCCGGGCACTTCCCAGGCCATAACAGTCCCTCTTCTAGGCAACCCCCATCAATGGAGACACAGTCCGAGACAACTTTAACACTTTCTTTACTTAGGATTTCGCACGTTACATCCACAGTTGGTACATCATAACGTTTTCTTGCTTCCTCATCTTTCCCTTGCTCATTGTCACTTCTGTGCAGTACACACCCGGACCGTCTTATACTGCTTCCCAGTTCCTTCCTGGCCTGACCTCGCTATAATGACATTTTCTTCAGCCTGTTTCGCCCCAGACACAAAATCATCAGTCACTATGTTTGGTGGCCCCTGGTGAAGCATCCGGCCCATCTGTACCGATCCCGAAGCTCCAACTCCCATCATCTCCTTAGTCCAGCCAACTTCTACCCTAAAAGCATTGGCCCAGGCAATGTCACGCCACATCTTCCTTTTCCTGTTCTGGCCCACTGCTAAGGCACACAGTGGCCGTGGGTAACGTGGGCTACAACTTAATGTTACGTGGCTGCCGAGCTGTCAGGGCCTATAGCCCATGTGGACACGGGTGCCCCGGCCCCGTCTCACTAAACTGCTCTTCAGCACTAACCTTAACTCCCAGCAGCCCCTCCTATAATTAACCCTCTATGAACATCCTATCAGGCCCAATAGTATGCCGCCATCTAGTGGCCCACAACATAATTACATCTACCTGGTCTATGGGGGGGGGGGGGGAAACCATGCCCTCCTCTAATGTCCCAAGAAGGATGCACTAGCTTACCCTAACTTTACATAGAAAGACACATAATATTATACAATACCCAATGGTAACACGTATATGTGGCAATAATATATATTTCTATGTAGCAGTACCGCAGACGTTAATCAGAAACATTATAATACAGCAATATATACATAGTAACATCGGAGGGACAACTCTGAGGAAGGAAACAAGAAAACATCACATTTCACTTCCTTACACCAGCACTCTGCCCAGTGTTACACTATAGGGCAGCTCAGATCTGCTATTATTTTCTCATGCCGATTCGTCAGCATGCTGCGATTGGCAGCAAGACTCGGCTCTCACACCAATGCAAGTCTATGGGTGCATGTGAAACATTAGACTGCACTCTGATATCACCCGAGTGCATTGCGATATATACTTACAGCAGAGGAGATGGCAAAATTACTTCCCCATTTCCTACACAGCTGGGCTCAGATTCTCTCATGGAACATTTGGAAGTGGTCTCTTATCTTAATTTTTGCCAGAGCTGTATGAGGGTTACATTATATTCTATGGGGGGGGGGGGGGCTACATTATATTCTATGAGGGCTACCTCAACTCCTTCTACATAATTAAGACATGTAATACCTTAAGGCCCCGTTACACATAGCGAGATAGTTCGCAAGACCACTGAAACCTCACAGATTTTGTGACGCAACAGCGACCTCGCCACGTGTGACACATAGCGGCAACCGGCCCCCCACTGTGATCTCGCTGATCGTGCTCGAATGTCCCAGGCCATTTTTTGATCGTTGGTGTCCTGCTGGCCAGCATACATCGCTGTGTTTGACCATAACAACGACGAGCGACCTCGTCAGAATAGCTGCTGTGTGACAAGGTCCCAACGACCGCCGAGGTAGTTATAAGGATCACCCCATCGTTGCTGTGTCGTTGAGTAGATCTGCCTGTTTGACAGCTTACTAGTGATCATGTAGCGATGTACCAGGTCGTAATGTTGTCGGGATCGCTGGAGCATTGCTATGTGTAACGGTACCCTTATATTATGCCCGGATATTAGCGCATTTTACCACACAATAAGTGGTCTTGTATTTTTTTTCTATGTAGCTACATAGTGGGCCCCAAGAATGAGTTTCCCTAGTGGGCCCAAGGTGCTCCAGTCCGACGCTGGTCACTGATGCATGCCGACTATGTATTCCTTGCACTATAGTCCTTTGAATGGTTGCCAACATTGCACTCCCGCACCAGCGCTAAAGTAAACAAATTCATTAAATAAATAGTGACAAGAGAGTAGTATTGAAACAAGAGAATGGAGCAAGCTGGTAGAACAGAGACAAGGGACACCCCATTCCTGATGGCACGTTTTAAAGTGGTTGTGTTAATATCAGGATCTGGTCTTATCTTTCCTTGCCACATTAGCTTGTTTCTAATGAGTAGTGACAGTGTGCTCTTTCCAGCTTTTCACTACACATTGGACCTCGTAGATGGCAAATGGCGAATGTTTAGTGAGGTCTTTCAGGGGCTGGGATAGTCACTGATGACTCACCATTTTTTTTTTTTTTTTTTTGGGGGGGGGGGGGGGGGGCAGTGAGCACAGCCCTGGAACCCTGATGACTTGTTTGAGAATTACTAAATATCATCGCAAGTCACAGTAGAGAGGGGACGGTGTGGAATTTCTCATTTAAAGGGAACCTGTCACCTCATTTTTTGCATATGAGCTGTGGCCACCGCCATTAGGGGCTTATCTACAGCATTCTGCAATGTCCGATGGGTGTCACAGGTCTGGGTCCGGCGCCTCCCATCTTCATGCGATGACGTCCTCTTCCTTGCTTCTGTCACAGCTCCTGCGCAGGTGCAATTCTCTGCCCTGTTGAGGGCAAAGTACTGTAGTACGCAGATGCCGGGAAAGATGAGAGGTCCGGCCGAGCCACGCCATGAAGGGGATGTAATGGCATGAAGATGGGAGGCACCGGACCGCCCCTGGGTGAGTAGAATCTAACTTTAAGCAAGTTAGAAAACTAGTTTGATTATTAAAATTAGACAGCCCAAATGAGATTCATCTTTAGCTTCAGACCATCCTATGAATTATGACTTAGGGTGTGCTCACATCTGCCTATATAAAGTAGCTGAGATTCTCTGCCAGAAAAAGTTGGAGTGTGAGGCGCTTTTTTTTACCTCACCTATGACGTACCTATGCAGTGCATGTCATGATCCATTTTTGGATCGATGTCAGATCTGGATCTTCATATATAAAAACTTTTTTCCTTTCAGGCCATCAGGGGTTAACATCAGTCCCCCCCCCCCCCCCCCCCCCACCAGTGGCCGCTGGTGTAATTACATTGCATGGCAAGTTTTGCTTAGGCAGCTGGTAACCACTCCCACCTTCCTTTAAAAGATCACCTTATGCTTCAGCTAACTGTTGGTGATACTCTACAGTAGTTTTCTAACTAATAAAACAATCTTACATACAGATAGTAATTACAGATAAAACAAATTAAAATTTAGCATTAAAATTCTAATAAAGCAGGGACTCATACAATGAAAACAATACAATGTAACTGGAGGAACAGGACCCGTTCCTCCCACGTCGCCAATGTGACGTAACTACACAGGCACAGCTCTCCGGCGCCCCCTTTGTCTCTCAGGTCAGTAAGGGAACTGCACCTAGAGCAAATGGCCGCCGGGGAGGATGTCCTGTTACCCGCTGGGTATTTTTTTTTTTTTTTAAATTCTTTATTTAAATTTTTCAAATAACAAGGAAAATAAAACATTTGATGAGGGTATTCTAAGATTCTTAATCAGAGTAAAAGCATCAGCCCAAGATTAATCTTATGGTTTAATTGCATTAAGGGTGCACTAGATTATTACAGAAATATACAGTAGCTATACAATGGAATTACAGTGGATTTGCAGTCAGCGTAAAATATAACAATAAGGGTATAAGACTTAGAGATATTAAGCTGGATGTCAATTTACCAGGTTGTAGGTTGCATGTGGGTGCCAGGAGCTCTGCAGTCCACAGGTACAAGAATCTTAGTTGCCGGACAGACCCCAAAGCGTGGGTCGCTGCTCCCCTTGGCAGATCTGTCCCCAGTTCCTTCTTAGATCATCATCGTCTGGTTCTTCTGTGAGAGAGTGAGTGTCTCTGCCATGTGCTGCTAGTTCTTAAACATGCCGGGTTCCTCCCCCTGTGTCAGAGGGTGGGCTAATAATCTCCACCCTTTAGCTCCCTGCAGAACTTATTCCCAATATCTAAGAAAGGGGGTAACTTTCAACAGCATGATCGGATCAGGACATGAGAGGTACCAGTAAATGCGGGTTGTTTTGCCTGTCGTGTGGAGAGCAAACATTGCCCCATTGGGTCACTGTGGAGGGCCAATCTCTATATCTCAGGTCCCAGAGCCCTCACCGACTCAGGAGTTGCACTGCCAGATGCGCGATTTCCTCAGGGTCACTCAGATATTTTTCATGAGTCCATAACTCGAAAGATGTGCTCATAATCCATGATCTTAGGATGGAGTCGGGGCGGCTGGGAGAGACAATGGATGTGTATTTCTGTGTCTAGCTGACAGGTATATTCTAATTGAGGCCCCCAGGCACCTTCCAGCCCCATACTGACGTGGCTCCTTCTCAAGCTTTGAAGTTCTATTTTGGGCCTTATCTCATTATCATACTAAAAGGCCTTGCTATTCAACATTGGAGCGCTAAATCCTGTTTTGTTCATCACAGTAACACATTTCAACAATTACAGGAGGAGTCAGGGCCCAGCTTGCAATCTATTAGATACAGAAATAGATAGAGGTCATTGAACATGCATTTAGCTAATTTAAGTAAAAAAAAAAAGCATTGGGTCCCCCTTAATTTTCCTAACCAGCCAAGAGAAAGCAGACAGCTGGGGGGTGGGTGTTTATAGTCTGGGAAGGGGACAATAAACATTAATAGCCTGAGAAACTCCATATCAGCTCACAGCTGTGTATTTAGCCTTTACTGGGTATTAGCAAGGGGTGACCCCTGCTCCCCCCTCCCCCCCAAAAAAAAAAAAAAAAGATCCCTGCTCCCCCCTATTTTTAATAACCAGCAAAGGCTAGGCAGACTGATATTAACAGCCTAGGAAGGGGCCATGGTTATTGATCCCCTCCCAGTCTAAGAGCATCAGCCCTCAGCTGCCCCAGAAATGGCACATCCATTGGATGACACTGCAACAAGGTAAGTGGGAAGAGCCGAGGATGGGTGCAAGCGGGGTAGTAGTATTGGGGTTGATGTCAACTTTGTAGTGTCAGCTGACATCAAGCCCAGGGGTTAGTAATGGAGAGGCATCTACAAAACATCCCCATTACTAACCTTGTCAGTTTAAGTTAAAAACCACACTCAGAGCAAATGCCTTTATTTGAAATAAAGACTCTTCGATCCCATTTTACCCATTAATATCTAAAAAGAAAAGAATTCCTCACCTGTCCACCAATAATCAAGATGTCCCGTGATGAGCTGAACTCTGGGCTGGTCGCAGAACATATGGATTATTGGTGGACAGATGAGGATTTTTGTTTAAAATGTTTCTTTAGGTATTAATAAATGGGTAAAAAGATGTTCTTTTTATTTAAATAAAAGACTGCTGTGTGCGTGTGTATTTTTATTTTAATTTAAACTGACGGGATTAGTAGTCAGAATGTCTTATAGGTGCCTCATTACTAATCCATTGGCCTGATGTCAGCTGACATCAACCAAAATACTATTACCCCAATTGCCACTACACTAGGGCCAGTGGGAAGAGCTGAGGCTAAGGGCCATAATATGGGCATCTAATGGATGCGCCATTTCTGGTGTGGCTGAGAGAGCTAATATTCTTAGTCTGGGAGGGGGCCAATATCTATGGCCTCTTCCTAGGCTGTTAATATCAGTTTTCAGCTGTCTTCCTAGCCTTTTCTGGTTATTAAAAATGGGGGACTCAACATTTGTTTTCATTTTTGGGGGGGTGCAATCACCCCTTGTTAACTGCCAGTAAAGGCCAAACAGACTGCATGTGTTTCTGATGTTAACAGCCTGGGAAGCTCCATGCTTATCACCCCCTTCCTAGACTACAAACATCAGCCCCCATCTGTCAGTTTTCCTTAAGCTGGTTAATAAAAAAAAAAAAATATAATAATAATATATGGCGAACCCCAAGCAATTTTTTTCATCTCTTTTGTTCTGCCTTTACCATTCCATTCTGACAGTTCACGATGTGAATTTACTGTACTTGGCCAATGAAATGTCAGGTTTCCTATGAGATGGGTGCGTAAAAAAAAGAAAAAAAATTCAACCACACAATCCGTGCAATTTTCTTGCACCCATTGACTTTCACTGGTGAGCCTCTGCCGTTTTACGTGGCCATACGCAGCATGCTGCAAATTTTTACTTACCCTGATTCCAGGTGAGGGAAAACTTTCAGACGAGCACTGCCTCATTGATTAACATTGTAGCTAGGGCAACGTGAGGTTCTCACATTGCACTCAAGTTTAAATGCAGATTCTTACAAACTCTAAGGACCAGATGCATAAAGAAATAAATACCATTGTTACCACATATCGGATGATGGCTTTTGTTTTTTTTTTAATCTATGTTGGCCTTGCCGTGCATACAGGATGAGCTGCCAATTTTCTTTTTTCCTTGATATTCCACTAGGCGAGAGATCACCTGTTAACACAATGAATTATATCTACTGTAGATGCCTTGTTATTGTATGAACAATATATTCCAAGACGACTCAATGACATAGGTTAGCAAAGGAAAAATGCAAAACATGCATGGAAGGTGGATTCTCTGAGGCCTCCCTTAAACGCATTTTATTTGTCAGTAATATGGATCCGCAATACGGATGTGTAATGAAGCAGAATGCATCAATTTTTAACAATATTTGCATTGGAACTTCATTCATTGCTATTTTCTTTTTTTTCTAAAGCAAAAACTAAATAGTAGCAAATGCAAATAGACGCTTCTGTATTTTAAACACTTCCAATAGGCTTTGATAGACGTATTGATGGCCGTAAAGTATTACATGCTGCGCTTTTGGTTCACAAGAGTACTGTATTTCAATCCGTATATAATGGATGACTAATAGGTCTGTCTGAAACAGGCCAAGTAGTCATGGGGCCAAAGAAAACACAATGAAATATATACACACACATCGCAAGAGGTACTAGTTAGTAACGCAAGTACTGTAGAGGACACATCCACATGAATATATGCAAAAGCTCAATTAGAGTACCCAGCTGACGTGCATTTCTCAATAGCTTAATTGGGGCATTTTTAACAAGGGTCTCAACTTTCCAGTATATTCTGATACCTTGATGACCAGATCGTTCACATGAATGATCATCAACTGACTGACAAATTGATAAGCCACATTCTTGCAGGTCAGCCTTTGGCTTTTTGACAAAATCTAGATGTTACGGTGCACATAGGATGCAATAGACTAGTCCCACAATCAAAGGTTCTCCTTAGCGAAGGGAGAGCCTCCAGAGGTCTCTGACGGCCTGGAGAGTCAGATACCAGCAAACATATTGCCAGTTAAACTTCTGAATCTGAGAAAAAAAAATAATAATCAAACCAACAATTGCTCCCTAATACTAGTGTCAACAGAACAAAGTTGTTCCTACTAATGGATAAACCAGACTGGACTACAAAAACGGTTCTGTGGTGGGGCCAATCAAGGCTTCGGGCTTACTGGAAACGTTTAAGGAACCTCTTGTGTTGCCTACTTAAGATCAATATTTTGGGCCAAAATAATGACATGTCATTAAAAAGATGTTAATGGGTTGGCAATTTTGTTTCATCATTGTATGGTTGTTGATACACTGTCATGTAATCAGTTTGCCTTTGGAAGTTTGTCCCTTTTTATCCCTATATCCCAGCTCTGATGCAAGTAATCCCTCCCATCTTCCCCAGTTAGTGTCTGTCAGCCACCTTTCTAGGTTCACCTCTGGTTCAGAATGGTCTTTTCATCTACTGCAGCTCTTGCTGTTAATATTGTGCATAATGCAAGAATTCAGCCTGAGAATAAACCTCTTCTGAATCTTCATACGTTCCTCTGCGGCAGAGTTAAGCTATCTGATAGAGTTCTTGGTGCAAGTACTGCTTCAATAAAGACATCCATAGAAACGCTGCCTAAAGAGCCTCACACTCGCAGTCTAGCTATTGAGTCAGAATAGCAGATGACAAAAAATGTGCCCTTTGGCAAATTAATTAAATAATTAAAATCTACTATTCTCCAGATACTTCTTCACTCAGGGCCCTTCACTCTGTGTGGACACAAAGGATCCAAGAATCACACATGCTCTTGTAGGCACAGTAACTCAGTCCATTCACTTTTTTATAGGACAGCTCCCAGGCATGTGCAGAAGTCCTATAACTAGTTGGGTCTAAAGTGACAACAGATAGGTACAGGAACAGTGAGCATGTAGGGTAAGCCAGCGGACCTGTGGAATCACCACAGCACTGCTAGAGATTGACATGGTGAGCCTACTGCACAGTAATCAGAATAAATGGAACTTGGAGCCAAGAATAGAAGCCAGAGGAGACAAATTCTGTCTTGAAAATTTGAGTTTAGCAGACACAATGGTTTCTAGTAATAAGTATGTTGGCTGACCTTAAAGGGGAATAACCTTTTCACCAAGTATGGTACATTTTAGGACCCCTCGAAAGCCAAATCCCCATTTCAAAATAGTCAAACAAAAACAAGTAATACATTTGTCACAAGAACTTCAATTTAGCCAGATATTATGGCACAGTTACCTTTGTAAATATTCCTATTGTGCTGAAGGGATGAAAACATTTCTTAAAGATGCAACCTACCACCTGAGACCACAAGTCAGATCTGCTTCACCTCCCCCCAAAAAGTCTCAGACATTATTTACTGGCACGAGCACAACGCTTTAAAGTCTGCAAACTAATGGTTTTACTTCAACGTCAAACCCCAAAGAGTCTATTGATGCTACATACACATCATAAGACATTACTAAATCTTACACAGCTCCATTATTAATATTGTAAATCATTGTTCCTTCACGACTTGGAGCGAGCAGACCTAATGCATTAGCCTAAAAATCAGGAAAGCTCAAGGTAGAGCCAGAAAGGAGGCTTAAGAGCTGCTTGTACCACTTTAACGAGAGAAGAACAAAGAATTCCCATACACCCGAGATGTTCAGTCATTCTCCATACAGTTCGAGGAAACAAAATGAGAATTGTTGTGATGATATTTTAATTGAGAAAATACCTAGCTTCTTCTAAGACGTAAGAAAGCCAAGTCTCTCCAGGCTTTTCCTAAGACAAAAAGGTTTGTCGTCATTTATGCAAGAACTCGCATAGGACACGTACGTTGCCATGTTCGAAAAAGTCTTTAATTTGTTCGCTTTGGCAACTTCAGAAAGATGCATTTGTGGTTAATGGCTCTGAAATTGGAAGGAACTCCGATACATTAAGTCCTCACATCCAAGAAGTGATTTGAAGTTCCGTACAGTCAGCCGTGACCTATTCTTTGTACTGATCAAATTCAGTTAACTGAGCTGTTAGGGACGGTGGAACGCACTAAATATTAAATAAGAGAAAGTGCATTCGCCGCCCGGGGTCTACCGTGCAGTAGGTGTTAAAACCGATGCTAGACAGTGGCAGACGCGCTATATGGCGGTATAATGCGCACGGGTTCAATGTCACCCGATGTGCGCAGAGCGGACTCTGTTAACTCACACAGGCGCTGTAACATAAACGTAAACACAGAGCCTGTTAGACTCACAGGTCTCAGCGTAATTGCACGCACGGTATCAGGTCGCAGGACAGGGTCCAAGACAGGGGACGGTGTCTGTCTAGACCTACCGTGCGTGCGGCGTCGCTACTGTGGACGCCGGTAAGTGCTGCTGAATGCAGCACGGCGGCAGACACAGTCGCTATGCGATAGTGCCGTGAGAGACGTGACACCACCAGACGCTAGTGTAGAGGTGCGGTGTGCACAGTGGCCTAAGGTTTGCCACTGACTGGCGCTGACTCATTCTATAGTTCCCTATCCACATGCGTAATATCAGAGGGAGGGGAATCTTAATAAGTCAGTCACCAGAATCATACATCTAGCAAGAAGATTCTATACTAGCGCATGGAGGAGCGGTCATGCGGGCCTTTTATAGCTGTGCGCTGCCGGGACCTTCCAGATCTCTGAGATGGACCAATCAGATCTGGAGAAGGACCTGAGCACGTGACTCCTGACCTCCAATGGGAGATCATCTCGTGAGCATGCTCAGTGGAGCAGCAGAGGGACTTAGCCTCAGGAATGGCTTGCTGCAGAGCAGCATGTGATGCTCTGGATTCCTGTTGTGTCGCTGCAGGAATCCGATGCCTAACATGAGCCAAGTCAATCCTAGGAATGAAAAATGGCTTACCAGTATCATTAACGTAGCCCTCTGAAGGTTTACTGCGGGGGGGGGGGGGGAATCAAAACCAGTTGGGTGCCACTTACATATGTGCAATGTCTACTCAGACTAGACCTCAGGACCACCTTTGGCTAATCCAATGACCCTATGAGGTCGGTATATGTAGTAATATATCCAATGTGGAAATTAGATTTCCTACACAAGAGGAGAGCCACATCAACTTGTAATTTAGCAGAAACAATAGAGTTGCACAAATGGTGGTCTCTATTCCGTAGATGGCTCAGAAGAGCTAAGGTTTTCATTTCCTCCACCATTGTTATATCACAGTATCGGACCCGTCCAACTCATTAAACCAACATTTATAATTTGAAGGAGTTCTCTTTAAGTGGGTAAAGAGTAGGAAATGATGGGGGGGGGGGGGGGGGGGGGAGAATAAAAAAAAAAAGAAAGCCTCAAGCTGGATTAGTATGAAGTAAATTAGCTTTGCTAATCTTTGTGTAGGGGGTTTGAACACACATTCACATTACATCAGAGTGTGCCAAAGCGGGAGCGGATGACCATGTGATGCACATTGTAGCCTCCTGACTCTCGGCGCAGAAACAGTTGAGAGGATCGGGTAGGTTGACACTACAACCCCCAATCCTTATATTTTCAAGGCAGCAGCTCTATCCTCTCTGCCCATTGAAAAGCCAAACGATTGGCGAAGCCAATCTTGCCCTATTCAAATGGGAGATCATAATAAAAAGTCTACCATGAGAGGTTAGAGTCTAAATATTGTTTTGGGAAATTAAGACAAATTCCTGATGTAAATTCCATATCAGATCTATTATTTTTCTTTCCTCTCTGGTGTGCCCACCTGTTCAAGAACAGATTATATTGAGTATGTCAGACATGTGATCACCGAATTACCTTCATCACTGCAGGACAAACCGGGACCAGCAGAGTGATGGAAAAGTAAAGCGGTCATGATGCTTATTTCTTCATAACATTCCCTTTATCTACTTAAAGAAAAAAAAATTCTAATATTAGTTTGCTCTGCCATACAATAGTCGCTCATCATGTGTTTCCCCTTATCGAAAACTGAAGGTTGAACATGAGGGAGAGGTTAGCTTTACAGATGGGTGTATGACTACCTCCACAGATCTACCCCCCCCCCCCCCCCCCCCCCAAAAAAAAAAAAAAAAAAAAAAAAATACTATGACCCACGAAGGCATGGCAGTCCCCTTGTCTATTCGTAATAATACATTCGGCATTGTTACTGAAGCCCCATGGAGGCATCACACTGTGGAAACCCTACTGTAAAAGCACAAAATGCAAGGTCAATCTGCAGCCACAAATATTAAGTCCATCTAGATTAATGCTATGCATCATCATAAGAGGTGACATCTTTGCAAACACCATTTCTCATGTTAGTCTTCTACCAGGTCATTACATGCAGATGAATATTCACCAACTATTTCATAACTGCAAAAAGACATTGCACCAATATTGTGCAAAGCTCATGGCATGTAGAGCTCACGTAGAGTGTTCATCTGAACATCAGAGGGAACTGAAGCTGGCAGCAGAGGCTTCGGTCATTGAGATTAATGATCCCCTTGCCTTCAACAGTATTCCCAGCAGTGGACTCGTGTAGAGTTTGTCAGGAACACCACACGAACATGCTGCTTCTCTAAAGGAAGGAACACTTCTCTTGTAGGAGATTAACAATGGCCACCCAAGCAGATAAAATATTTGCCATCTATACTCAAGACACATGCCACCGTCACTTTTCAATGGAGAACATATTCCAAACTTAGATCACCTCTATATCAGATTCAGGAGTTACAGCCATGATACAAAACCCTATTGGCAAGAAGCCAATTCCTTGACATTGTCCTACCTCGCTCACGATTATGGACAGCATTTAGCTATTACTTTGTAGATTTTCACTTTTACTGCCCCTATCCGAACAGCCAGCCAAAGAAACTTAACAGAAGAGCTTGCTTTCATCGAGATCTATCAAATTTAGTAGGTGATTACAGAAACCTTCATGGGGAAAAAGCAATATTTTGCTGGAAAGGGGAACACGATTGTGATCTAAGAGTGACTGCCTAGACCGTAGTCCAATAGAGTCTACAGTTACCAAGTAGCACCGCCACTATCTCAAAAACCACATCAACGCATTACTTGATCATGTTACTTCTATGAATTTCAGGTTTTGGATCTTTTTTTCCCCTCAGATCGAGATGTTCTGTGAGTTTTTATGCTACAGCCAAAAGCTTCATCACAAGTTCTAAGAATGTTTGGCAGATTGGAGGCGGAAAGGTTTCTTAGAATTTTGCAAGCCTTAGTATACAGTTTGAATAAAGAAATGCAAAGAAAAAAAAAAAAAAAAGAAAGAAAAGTTAAATAAAAGTCATACAGAACCTCTACAAGGACAGTGACACATTCCTTACATCTCATTTCATCTAGATAATTGTAGCTGATGCAACCAAGGAGCTTAGATCGATCGGCAAATCAACAGATTTGATAATTTCTCAGCATAATTGCACATATGCATCCTTAGTCAATCACCACCCGTGCTTCACGATGATTAAAAAGGGGTGCTCTACAACCAAAATTTACAGCATGGCATCAGCTATTGGTAGAAGTTACAACCTCATGAAATCCCAATCTTAAATATAAGGATTAGTGATGAGCGAACGTGCTGGGATAAGGCGTTAACCATGTTCGAGGTGCTAACCAAGTACCTTCGGTGTGCTCTAAAGATATGTTTGAGTCCCTGCGGTAGCATGTTGCGTGGTTGTCCGAACATATTTTTCGAGCACGCCAAAGTCACTCGGACAACAACTTATCTGGGCACGTTCACTCATCACTAATAAGGAAGCCTGGTCACTGTTTAAAGCAGAGGCGGTGTCTACCACAGTTTATCATGTCCACTGGATTTCTCCTTTGGATCTTCATGAGCATCACAGAGGAACTACATATTCATTATACATATGTGGGCACCTTCTCCAGAAATGGAGGACAGGGAACCCCACTTCTCAAACTCAACAGGGATCCTAGAGGTCACTCTAGAAATAGGATATTGGAGCCAATTCTTTACAGATACACATCAGTAATACAGCCAATGGTAGGGTAAGTACACCCCACACAAAACCACCTGTAGGTAATAGGTACCAGGACTTTATAGTGACCTTCCCAGAGATCTAGACTGGAGAGGTTTGTAGCCCCTACAAAAGGATATCGTTTCACTATACAAGTGGAGCTACAAAACATCCCTCAAAGACACATGGGTGCATGAAATAAAAACCAGGTGGTCCAGTAAAATTAAGGTGTCATAATTTATGGAGATGAAACCAGATTATCTGTGTTATTATATGGGACTGCAAGAAAGCCTTCTACATACAGTATCACTTGTTGCCCCTTAGAATCTGACAAGTCCAGCACTGCTACATACATATAGTGTAGATATTGGGGTCATCACCTAAAGGCAATGAGCACTTTAAGACCAAGTTCACACTAGGCACTTTTGCTGCGTTTTTTATGCCAATTTTCAGCTGCGTTTTACAGTACGAGCTAGGTTTATGAAGTTTCAGAAATCACCGGCAGACACATTTGTTTTTTTTTTGTCGTCAGTATTTTGTGATTTGCATGGTTTTTTGGACATGGAGTGAAAAACCGCTGAAAGAAGTGACATGCTCTTTCACTTCAATGGGTGGTGGAAAAATAAAAGCAGGCATCAGGTTTTGATGCTTTTTTTTGCTAACACGTTGTTCTATAGAATAGGACTTGTTTTTCCCCAACACTAAACTTTACCAGCATACACAAGAGACAAATCTAGCATGCCAAAACAGTCGTAAAAAAGGCTTCAAAAACCATGCGTTTTTCCTGCCAAGAGATCAGGTTTTGTTACAGGAAAAAAAAAGTGCCTAGTGTGAACTTGCCCTTAGGCTACGTTCCCACCATGAGCTTTTGATGTTGCAGATTTTCTCCACCCATTAAGTAAAATTGGTTACGTACATTTTTTTTTTTTCAAAAAAACACTAAAAAACGCATTATGGGAACATAGCCTTACCCACTTTTCCCTATGGGGAAAAAAACCTGGAGAAGATGGCTAATAGAAAATAAGGGGTTCAAGATGCTATGGATACTCCTCAGTAGGAACATCCAAGAGGTTTTTACAAGGGTAAAAGAAAAAGTATTACCGTACATGCCACCTTACAGGGAATAATCTTGCATAAAATGTTAAAGAAGGTTGTTCACTTTTGTATGAATTTTTAGCTAAAAATCTTTTATTAATCTGCAACATCAAAAACTCACGAAGAGTTAATTGTGGGAACGCATCCCAACTGGATTTCGGTAAAAATATTGCACCATTTGCCTTCCATTAGACTACGCTCCCACAATGAGCTATTGATGTCGCAGATTTTCTGCTCCTATTAAGTAGAACAAGTAACTTGAATTTTTAAAAAAAAAAAAAAACGCAGAGTAAAAAAAAAAAAAAAACCCACTTGCTGAAAACTCATGGCGGGAAGGTAGCGTGCAGTGTATAATACTGGCTGCAGAATGGGTCAAGTCAAGTGAGAATCTGCCAGCAAGTTCACACTGAGAATCCAATGGGATACTTCCTAACACTTTTCTCTGAGCTCCTCACAGCTGATTTATGACCACAAACCACACTGGAGTTGAAAGTACAGGAAAACAACGCTAAATGGTGACAAAAAAATATATATGTATGTGATGGAGCTAAAGTGTAAAAAATATTAGTAACCTTAAATATATGCATTTAAGCAAAAAAGCAAAAAAAATTAAAAAAAAAAATAATGGCTTGTTCCCAGAGGTGGACGAGGTTATTAAGGCTTCTAGCCATCACCTCCTGTAGAAACAACCTGAATAAAGCTCTTGGGTGTAAATGGGGAGATGATAAGAAATGTCAGCAGTGATAAAAGTGCATTCCCACTAGATGCTAGCTTATTCCATGGCAATACTCCACCTATTGTCCCCACAGAGAAATGCACTCGTCTCCCAGGATAGATCCGCCAGCATACAGGCAGCAGCATCTCACACTGAGCCAGATGTGGGCAATTAGCAGCTCAGCTCTGCTACATCAAGCAGCCTGTGCTTTCATGGTCTAAGCAGAACTTCAGCCATGGACTAATCACTACAGGGGCTATATGGCAGGTTCAGCTCTGTATGGGGATCCCATAACCTCCTGTATCCTGGCAGCCAGACCCCCAATCCATAATCGTCACCCCAACACTGACCTCTTTTGCTCCTCTTCCAGCGGTTGGGTTGGCAGTGGCCGTAATCCACACAGTTCAGGATGATGAGAGCAAATGAAAAGAGTCTGAATTGCATTTGTGCGGGTGATCAAAGCAAATAATGGAATAATGGCAATGGACCTGTCCTGAGGGGGCAGAGATTATACACTGAGGAGTGTGAACAGGGTCCAATCACTCAGCCAGACTTCCATCTCTGGGGTAAATCAGTGCAACCTGTAAAGGGAAAAGAAAGAAGCATTGACATTTGCACCACTTGCACTCCCATTATCCCACCATCAGGCAATTAAGCACTTGAAACAAATCTCTTTATAGCACTAATCTGCGCAGTTAGGGAGGGGGGAGTCATTAAAGGGACCCAGGGAAAGTCCTCCACCTGCTGAGCTCACCTGGTAATGTGGGGGACCTGAGGGTCACATCAGGGGGTGGCTGGGCACATGGGGTGCTGTAAGTTTGGAGACCAGCTGAGGTCCAGTGGTTGGGATCCTAGTTAGGGGTGCAATGATTTGGGATCCTGGTAATTTCCATCCAAAGAGGGAGCAGAGTGTCTGGTGTGACCTGTGGTCCTCCTCTGGTGATCTGCAGGCAGCTCTGATGCTCCAGTAATGTATGAAGTCCTCTGGTCCTCCGCAAACAGCATCCAGGAGTCCTAAATAAAGCATTGCCCCGCACAGTGATCCTCCCCCTGCTCCCCTCCCCTGCCTGAGCGCAGCACGGTGTGCATGACAGCCTGCACCAGCAACCGGCAGCCTGCCCCTGGCTCACCACTTAACCCTCGAAATGCCCACATTGGCACCGAGGCTAGGAGGTCGGAAATGGGGCCCCTTCACCTTGTAGGGTCCATGTAGTACTACAAGTTTCAGCACACCCTGCCTTTGACCAGCCCATCTGTCCCAGCATTAAATCACTGCAGGTGTTAACCCTATGAGTCCCTTGCATTGCGCACAGACCTGCCTAGTGTGCAGCCTACTGATTATTCCAGCATTCCCTGCACCAAGCTGTCTGTCCTGACAGTACTGTCCACTGATCCTATGTCACCATTTCTGATAGTACTGTCCGCTCATCATATGTCACCATTTCTCACAGTACTGTCCGCTCATCATATGTCACCATTTCTGACAGTACTGTCCGCTCATCATATGTCACCATTTCTGATAGTACTGTCCGCTCATCATATGTCACCATTTCTCATAGTACTGTCGGCTCATCATATGTCACCATTTCTGATAGTACTGTCGGCTCATCATATGTCACCATTTCTGATAGTACTGTCCGCTCATCATATGTCACCATTTCTGACAGTACTGTCCGCTCATCATATGTCACCATTTCTCATAGTACTGTCGGCTCATCATATGTCACCATTTCTGATAGTACTGTCGGCTCATCATATGTCACCATTTCTGATAGTACTGTCGGCTCATCATATGTCACCATTTCTGATAGTACTGTCCGCTCATCATATGTCACCATTTCTGACAGTACTGTCCGCTCATCATATGTCACCATTTCTCACAGTACTGTCCGCTCATCATATGTCACCATTTCTGATAGTACTGTCGGCTCATCATATGTCACCATTTCTGATAGTACTGTCCGCTCATCATATGTCACCATTTCTCACAGTACTGTCCGCTCATCATATGTCACCATTTCTCACAGTACTGTCCGCTCATCATATGTCACCATTTCTGACAGTACTGTCCGCTCATCATATGTCACCATTTCTCATAGTACTGTCGGCTCATCATATGTCACCATTTCTGATAGTACTGTCCGCTCATCATATGTCACCATTTCTGATAGTACTGTCGGCTCATCATATGTCACCATTTCTGATAGTACTGTCCGCTCATCATATGTCACCATTTCTGATAGTACTGTCCGCTCATCATATGTCACCATTTCTCATAGTACTGTCCGCTCATCATATGTCACCATTTCTGACAGTACTGTCCGCTCATCATATGTCACCATTTCTGATAGTAATGTCCGCTCATCATATGTTACCATTTCTGACAGTACTGTCCGCTCATCATATGTCACCATTTCTGACAGTACTGTCCGCTCATCATATGTTACCATTTCTGACAGTACTGTCCGCTCATCATATGTCACCATTTCTGATAGTACTGTACGCTCATCATATGTCACCATTTCTGATAGTACTGTCCGCTCATCATATGTCACCATTTCTGATAGTACTGTCCGCTCATCATATGTCACCATTTCTGACAGTACTGTCCACTGATCCTATGTCACCATTTCTGATAGTACTGTCCGCTCATCATATGTCACCATTTCTCATAGTACTGTCGGCTCATCATATGTCACCATTTCTGATAGTACTGTCGGCTCATCATATGTCACCATTTCTGATAGTACTGTCCGCTCATCATATGTCACCATTTCTGACAGTACTGTCCGCTCATCATATGTCACCATTTCTCATAGTACTGTCGGCTCATCATATGTCACCATTTCTGATAGTACTGTCCGCTCATCATATGTCACCATTTCTGATAGTACTGTCGGCTCATCATATGTCACCATTTCTGATAGTACTGTCCGCTCATCATATGTCACCATTTCTGACAGTACTGTCCGCTCATCATATGTCACCATTTCTCACAGTACTGTCCGCTCATCATATGTCACCATTTCTGATAGTACTGTCGGCTCATCATATGTCACCATTTCTGATAGTACTGTCCGCTCATCATATGTCACCATTTCTCACAGTACTGTCCGCTCATCATATGTCACCATTTCTCACAGTACTGTCCGCTCATCATATGTCACCATTTCTGACAGTACTGTCCGCTCATCATATGTCACCATTTCTCATAGTACTGTCGGCTCATCATATGTCACCATTTCTCATAGTACTGTCGGCTCATCATATGTCACCATTTCTGATAGTACTGTCGGCTCATCATATGTCACCATTTCTGATAGTACTGTCCGCTCATCATATGTCACCATTTCTGATAGTACTGTCGGCTCACCATATGTCACCATTTCTGATAGTACTGTCGGCTCATCATATGTCACCATTTCTGATAGTACTGTCCGCTCATCATATGTCACCATTTCTGATAGTACTGTCCGCTCATCATATGTCACCATTTCTCATAGTACTGTCCGCTCATCATATGTCACCATTTCTGACAGTACTGTCCGCTCATCATATGTCACCATTTCTGATAGTAATGTCCGCTCATCATATGTTACCATTTCTGACAGTACTGTCTGCTCATCATATGTCACCATTTCTGACAGTACTGTCCGCTCATCATATGTTACCATTTCTGACAGTACTGTCCGCTCATCATATGTCACCATTTCTGATAGTACTGTACGCTCATCATATGTCACCATTTCTGATAGTACTGTCCGCTCATCATATGTCACCATTTCTGATAGTACTGTCCGCTCATCATATGTCACCATTTCTGACAGTACTGTCAGCTCATCATATCTCACCATTTCTGACAGTACTGTCCGCTCATCATATGTCACCATTTCTGATAGTACTGTACGCTCATCATATGTCACCATTTCTCATAGTACTGTCCGCTCATCATATGTCACCATTTCTGACAGTACTGTCCGCTCATCATATGTCACCATTTCTGACAGTACTGTCCGCTCATCATATGTCACCATTTCTCATAGTACTGTCCGCTCATCATATGTCACCATTTCTGACAGTACTGTCCGCTCATCATATGTCACCATTTCTGACAGTACTGTCCGCTCATCATATGTCACCATTTCTGATCGTACTGTCTGCTCATCATATGTCACCATTTCTGATAGTACTGTCCGCTCATCATATGTTACCATTTCTGACAGTACTGTCCGCTCATCATATGTCACCATTTCTGATAGTACTGTACGCTCATCATATGTCACCATTTCTCATAGTACTGTCCGCTCATCATATGTCACCATTTCTGACAGTACTGTCCGCTCATCATATGTCACCATTTCTGATAGTACTGTACGCTCATCATATGTCACCATTTCTCATAGTACTGTCCGCTCATCATATGTCACCATTTCTGACAGTACTGTCCGCTCATCATATGTCACCATTTCTGACAGTACTGTCCGCTCATCATATGTCACCATTTCTGATCGTACTGTCTGCTCATCATATGTCACCATTTCTGATAGTACTGTCCGCTCATAATATGTTACCATTTCTGACAGTACTGTCCGCTCATCATATGTCACCATTTCTGATAGTACTGTCCGCTCATCATATGTTACCATTTCTGACAGTATCTGCTCATCATATGTCACCATTTCTCATAGTACTGTCCGCTCATCATATGTCACCATTTCTGATAGTACTGTCCGCTCATCATATGTTACCATTTCTGACAGTACTGTCCGCTCATCATATGTCACCATTTCTCATAGTACTGTACGCTCATCGTATGTCACCATTTCTCATAGTAATGTCCGCTCATCATATGTCACCATTTCTCATAGTACTGTCCAATGATCCTATGTCACCATTTCTGACAGTACTGTCCGCTCATCATATGTCACCATTTCTGACAGTACTGTCCACTGATCCTATGTCACCATTTCTGATAGTACTGTCCGCTCATCATATGTCACCATTTCTGATAGTACTGTCCGCTCATCATATGTCACCATTTCTCATAGTACTGTCCGCTCATCATATGTCACCATTTCTGATAGTACTGTCCGCTCATCATATGTCACCATTTCTCATAGTACTGTACGCTCATCGTATGTCACCATTTCTCATAGTACTGTCCGCTCATCATATGTCACCATTTCTCATAGTACTGTCCAATGATCCTATGTCACCATTTCTGATAGTACTGTCCGCTCATCATATGTCACCATTTCTGATAGTACTGTACGCTCATCATATGTCACCATTTCTGATAGTACTGTCCTCTCATCATATGTCACCATTTCTGATAGTACTGTCCGCTCATCATATGTCACCATTTCTGATAGTATTGTCCGCTCATCATATGTCACCATTTCTCATAGTACTGTCCGCTCATCATATGTCACCATTTCTGATAGTACTGTCCGCTCATCATATGTTACCATTTCTGACAGTACTGTCCGCTCATCATATGTCACCATTTCTCATAGTACTGTACGCTCATCGTATGTCACCATTTCTCATAGTAATGTCCGCTCATCATATGTCACCATTTCTCATAGTACTGTCCAATGATCCTATGTCACCATTTCTGACAGTACTGTCCGCTCATCATATGTCACCATTTCTGACAGTACTGTCCACTGATCCTATGTCACCATTTCTGATAGTACTGTCCGCTCATCATATGTCACCATTTCTGATAGTACTGTCCGCTCATCATATGTCACCATTTCTCATAGTACTGTCCGCTCATCATATGTCACCATTTCTGATAGTACTGTCCGCTCATCATATGTCACCATTTCTCATAGTACTGTACGCTCATCGTATGTCACCATTTCTCATAGTACTGTCCGCTCATCATATGTCACCATTTCTCATAGTACTGTCCAATGATCCTATGTCACCATTTCTGATAGTACTGTCCGCTCATCATATGTCACCATTTCTGATAGTACTGTACGCTCATCATATGTCACCATTTCTGATAGTACTGTCCTCTCATCATATGTCACCATTTCTGATAGTACTGTCCGCTCATCATATGTCACCATTTCTGATAGTATTGTCCGCTCATCATATGTCACCATTTCTCATAGTACTGTCAGCTCATCGTATGTCACCATTTCTCATAGTACTGTCGGCTCATCATATGTCACCATTTCTCATAGTACTGTCCGCTCATCATATGTCACCATTTCTGATAGTACTGGCCGCTCATCATATGTCACCATTTCTCATAGTACTGTCTGCTCATCGTATGTCACCATTTCTCATAGTACTGTCCGCTCATCATATGTCACCATTTCTCATAGTACTGTCCGCTCATCATATGTCACCATTTCTCACATTACCGTCTGCTCATCATATGTCACCATTTCTGATAGTACTGTCCGCTCATCATATGTCACCATTTCTGATACTACTGTCCGCTCATCATATGTCATCATTTCTGATAGTACTGTCCGCTCATCATATGTCACTATTTCTGAAGGTACTGTACGCTCATCATATGTCACCATTTCTGATAGTACTGTCCGCTCATCATATGTCACCATTTCTGATAGTACTGTAGGCTCATCATATGTCACCATTTCTGATAGTACTGTACGCTCATCACATGTCACCATTTCTGATAGTACTGTACGCTCATAATACATAGTAACATAGTAACATAGTTAGTAAGGCCGAAAAAAGACATTAGTCCATCCAGTTCAGCCTATAAAATTCTGTCAGAATAAATCCCCAGATCTACGTCCTTCTGAAGAACCTAACAATAACTGTAAGATACAATATTGTTACGCTCCAGGAAGACATCCAGGCCTCTCTTGAACCCTTCGACTGAGTTCGCCATCACCAGCTCCTCAGGCAGGGAATTCCAGATTCTCACTGCCCTAACAGTAAAGAATCCTCTTCTATGTTGGCGGAAAAACCTTCTGTCCTCCAGACGCAGAGAATGCCCCCTTGTGACCATCACCTTCCTTGGTATAAACAGATCCTCGGAGAGATATTTGTATTTTCCCCTTATATACTTATACATGGTTATTAGATCACCCCTCAGTCATCTTTTTTCTAGACTAAGTAATCCTAATTTTGCTAATCTCTCTTGGTATTGTAGTTCCCCCATCCCCTTTATTTATTTTGTTGCCCTCCTTTGTACCCGCTCTAGTTCCATTATATCCTTCCTGAGCACCGGTGCCCAAAACTGTACACAGTACTCCATGTACGGTCTAACCAGGGATTTGTACAGAGGCAGTATAATGCTCTCATCATGTGTATACAGACCTCTTTTAATGCACCCCATGATCCTGTTTGCCTTGGCAGCCGCTGCCTGGCACTGGCTGCTCCAGGTAACTTTATCATTAACTAGGATCCCCAAGTCCTTCTCCATGTCAGATTTACCCAGTGGTTTACCGTTCAGTGTGTAATGGTGATCAGTGGCGGATTATAATGAGGTCAATTTGGGCAGTTGCCCCGGGCCCAGTGGGGTTAAGGGGCCCACAGCCCAGGCCAGTAAATTGCCCCATTATAATCCGCAACCGCGCAGGGCCGGATTATAGGCAGGGCAGGCGGGGCTTCAGCCCCGGGGCCCCCACCACAAGAGCTTCTAAGGGGGCCCCCACCACATTCCTGCTGGCTGCTGCAATGGCACTCCATCTTCTCCCCACCTAAAAGTGAGTGACCGTGGGGGCGGCATTATGTGCTCTGCTACCAGCAGCATCTACAAGTAGCGTGAACACTGGTGCTGCTGGTAGCGTGCAAAGGCTTGTGATGAGATCACAGGAGGTAAGGTGTCAGGGCCCCCGATCATGTGACCCCTGTCTCCTCCCCTCCTGTGACCTCATCACAGGTCCTGTGCGCACAGCACAGAGCACTGAGAGCAGCCATGTATGTGGAGTGCGGCTCTGCGGGTGGAGGTCAGTGCTGGAGGCTCCATTATTCTCTATGTGGAGTGCGGCTCTGCGGGTGGAGGTCGGTGCTGGAGGCTCCATTATTCTCTATGTGGAGTGCGGCTCTGCGGGTGGAGGTCGGTGCTGGAGGCCCCATTATTCTCTATGTGGAGTGAGGCTCTGCGGGTGGAGGTCGGTGCTGGAGGCCCCATTATTCTCTATGTGGAGTGTGGCTCTGCGGGTGGAGGTCGGTGCTGGAGGCTCCATTATTCTCTATGTGGAGTGCGGCTCTGCGGGTGGAGGTCGGTGCTGGAGGCCCCATTATTCTCTATGTGGAGTGCGGCTCTGCGGGTGGAGGTCGGTGCTGGAGGCTCCATTATTCTCTATGTGGAGTGCGGCTCTGCGGGTGGAGGTCAGTGCTGGAGGCCCCATTATTCTCTATGTGGAGTGCGGCTCTGCGGGTGGAGGTAGGTGCTGGAGGCTCCATTATTCTCTATGTGGAGTGTGGCTCTGCGGGTGGAGGTCGGTGCTGGAGGCTCCATTATTCTCTATGTGGAGTGTGGCTCTGCGGGTGGAGGTCGGTGCTGGAGGCTCCATTATTCTCTATGTGGAGTGCGGCTCTGCGGGTGGAGGTCGGTGCTGGAGGCCCCATTATTCTCTATGTGGAGTGTGGCTCTACGATTCGTGACCCCCGTCACGTGACGAGGGGGGCCCACAGAGTCTGAACTGCCCCGGGCCCTGGCTACCCTTAATCCACTCCTGATGGTGATATTGATTCCTTCTTCCCATGTGTATAACCTTACATTTATCGTTGTTAAACTGCATCTGCCCCCTTTCGGCCCAAGTTCCCAACTTATCCAGATCCATCTGTAGCAGAATACTATCTTCTCTTGTAGTGACTGCTTTACATAGTTTTGTATCATCTGCAAATATCGATATTTTACTGTGCAAACCTTCTACCAGATCGTTAATAAATATGTTGAAGAGAATAGGTCCCAACACCGACCCCTGCGGTTCCCCACTGGTCACAGCGACCCAGTTAGAGAATATACCATTTATAACCACCCTCTGCTTTCTATCACTAAGCGAGTTACTCACCCATTTACACACATTTTCTCCCAGACCCACCATTCTCATTTTGTGTACCAACCTCTTGTGTGGCACGGTATCAAACGCTTTGGAAAAATCAAGATATACCACATCCAATGACTCACCTTGGTCCAGTCTATAGCTTACCTCTTCATAAAAACTAATTAGATTGGTTTTACAGGAGCGATTCCTCATAAACCCATGCTGATATGGCGTTAAACAGTTATTCTCATTGAGATAATCCAGAATAACATCCCTCAGAAACCCTTCAAATATTTTACCAACAATAGAGGTTAGATCTACTGGCCTATAATTTCCAGGTTCACTTTTAGAGCCCTTTTTGAACATTGGTACCACATTTGCTATGCGCCAGTCCTGTGGAACAGACCCCATCGCTATAGAGTCCCTAAATATAAGAAATAATGGTTTGCATGATACATTACTTAGTTCTCTTAGTACTCGTGGCTGTATGCCATCCGGACCCGGAGATTTATCTATTTTAATCTTATTTAGCCGGTTTTGCACCTCTTCTTGGGTTAGATTGGTGACCCTTACTATAGGGTTTTCTTTGTTTCTCGGCATTTCACCTAGCATTTCATCTTCCACCGTGAATACCGTTGAGAAGAAGGTGTTTAATATATTAGCTTTTTCATCGTCATCTACAACCATAAGTTCCTCACAATTTTTTAGTGGGCCTACACTTTCACTTTTGATTATTTTACTATTGATATAGTTGAAGAACAGCTTGGGATTAGTTTTACTCTCCTTAGCAATGTGCTTCTCTGTTTCCTTTTTGGCAGCTTTAATTATTTTTTTAGATAAAGAATTTTTCTCCTTATAGTTTTTTAGAGCTTCAGCGGTGCCATCCTGCTTTAGTAGTTTAAATGCTTTCTTTTTACTGTTAATTGCCCCTCTTACTTTTTTGTTTAGCCACTGTCATGGTTAGGACATGGTTAATGTCCTGTTCTCACAGGGTTATCTTTTGCTGGCCTCTCTTTGTATCTGGGAGGGGTATTTATACTCACTCCAGACTAGTATTCTCTGTCAGCTATACTGTTATTCTGGCTGTGTGTCTGACCCCCCTGGTGTGCGTGTATTCTGCATTGCTTGTTTGATTCCCGTGTATGACCCGGCCTGTTCCCTCACTCTGTACTCCGTCTCTCATTTTGGTACTGTTATCTTCTCCGGTTCTGACCTCCTGGCTTGGCTATTGTTACTCTGCAGTTTGTCCCTAGTGTACCGTCCATTGCCCGTTCTGGTTTTCTGATCTATTGCTACGTCCTGACTATTCGCTCTGTCTAACCCTTTGGTAGTGTCCTGCTATCTCGTGCTTTGACCTCGGCTTGATTTGGTTTCTGTCTCTGTCTATGCCCCTTGGTAACATTGTCCTGTAGTTACCATTCTAGGAGTTTCCCTGCAGCTCCTAGCTCTGTGGAGCTTAGGCCACGCCCCAGCAGTCATGTGCTTCAGGTCCTGGAGCATGCATCATCACCGCTGCTGCCCGCTCCACAGGTATCTTTGAGCACTGTTTTTGTACTCAGGACAAGCGCACTGGCTCAGTGAGCAAGTGCAGTGCAGTGTTCCTGACAGCCACATTGGGTTTTTCCTATTTCTTGTCCTTTTATTCCCACAAGGTATAAACCGCTTACAGTGCCTATTAAGGATGTTCTTAAACATTTCCCATTTATTTTCAGGATTCTTATTTCTGAGGACATTGTCCCAGTCAACCAGATTAAGGGCACCTCTAAGCTGGTCAAACTCTGCCTTCCTAAAGTTCAATGTTTTTGTGACTCCCTGACATGTCCCCCTAGCGAAAGACAAGTGAAACTGTACAATATTGTGGTCGCTATTTCCTAGATGCCCAACAGCCTGCAGATTTGTTATTCTGTCAGGTCTGTTAGATAGTATTAGGTCTAAAAGTGCTGCTCCTCTGGTTGGATTCTGCACCAATTGTGAAAGATAAAAATTCTTAGCTATTAGCAGAAACCTGTTGCCTTTATGGGTTTCGCAGGTCTCTGTTTCCCTTTTAATATCCGGGTAGTTAAAGTCCCCCATAACAAGGACCTCATTATGGGTTGCAGCTTCATCTATCTGCCTTAGTAGTAAACTTTCCATGATTTCTGTTATATTTGGGGGTCACCCATATGTCACCAGTTCTGATAGTACTGTACGCTCATCACATGTCACCATTTCTGATAGTATTGTACGCTCATCATATATCACCATTTCTGATAGCAATGTACGCTCATCATATGTCACCATTTCTAAAAGTACTGTACGCTCATCATATGTCACCATTTCTAATAGTACTGTACGCTCATCATATGTCACCTGTTATGATTGAGTCACCGTAGGAGGCAAAAACAGAAATGCTAGCTAAGTCCTGAAAACCAGAGAAGTTGGCAACTATCAGATTGCAGACCCCTGAACCTATCAACACAACT
This sequence comes from Dendrobates tinctorius, assembly GCF_039654945.1. NCBI lineage: Eukaryota > Metazoa > Chordata > Amphibia > Anura > Dendrobatidae > Dendrobates > Dendrobates tinctorius. Next base: position 9,035,673 of record NW_027361784.1, read on the forward strand.
AGCAGTAGCCGTGGGGGGTTCCTACGATGACCTAGACCCCTCGATCACAGCCTAAAGAAGGAAAGGGGAAATCTAACTGCCCCAGAGCAGACCCCAAAGCAATAGGCAGCCCCCCACATATAATGACGGTGAAGCAAGATGAAAACACTTACACAGACAGTAAGACAGGCTGAGCAAAGACGGGGCCCAAAAACTACCTAGATAGGAACGGATAGGAAGGCTGCTGTCTGCAATCTGCCAAAACCCTATCAGAGACAAAAGCCAACAAGCTGATATAAAAATGGCCCTGAAGCAACTAAGCTTCAAAAACTAAATCAGCGCTCAGGTACTTTCAGAAGACAGAGCTCAAGGAACACTGCACACTCCAGCAGGGAGTGGCAGAATCCAAAAAGCAAGAAAAACAAAAACAAATCTTAGATGCAAAAGGCAAAAACAGAAAACTTAGCTTTAGGAGAGCAGGAATCAGACTGGTGTCCAAGAGTCCACAGAGAAATCACCCGCAGGGCAGAAAGGGCGTAGGCTGCCTTAAATCCAGTCAGTGACTCCACTCAGCCAATCGTCTTCATTAGTCCCAGGTGTCTGATAATCAGGCTCACTACCTTCCTTCACTAGAATAGGGAGTTCACCAGGCCTCAGTGATGGAGGGGAAAATGAACTCACAACAGTACCCCCCTTGAGGAGGGGTCACCGAACCCTCAACAACGCTACCAGGGCGATCAGGGTGAGCCCGATGAAAGGCACGCACCAATCTTTTGGCATGAATATCAGAGGCAGAGACCAAGGAATTATCCTCCTGACCATAACCCTTCCACTTAGCCAAATACTGGAGTCTCCGTCTAGCCAGACGGGAATCCAGAATTTTCTCTACCTCATATTCCAAGTTACCTTCAACCAATACAGGGTCCGGAGGTGCCACCTCAGGCACAACTGGCTCAACAAACCTCTTCAACAAGGACTTATGGAACACATTATGGATCTTAAATGTGACAGGAAGAGCCAAACGAAAAGAGACCGGATTAATAATCTCCAAAATCTTGTAAGGTCCAATAAATCTAGGCTTAAACTTAGGAGAAGCCACCTTCATAGCAATATTTTTTGATGACAACCACACCATATCACCAATCTTAAACTGGGGACCAATGGTCCTATGTCGATTGGAAAACCGCTGGGCCTTTTCCTGGGAGAGAGATAACTTATCCACCACTTGGTCCCAGATCTGGTGCATTCTCTCCACCACAGTGTCAACACCTGGGCAGGCAGAAGGCTCCACCTGCCCTGAAGAAAATCGAGGGTGAAAACCAAAGTTACAAAAAAAAAGGTGACATCAAAGTGGCAGAACTAGCTCTATTATTTAAAGCAAATTCGGCCAAAAATGAAACCCAATCATCCTGATCAGCGGAAATAAAACATCTCAAATACGACTCCAAGGTCTGGTTTGTTCTCTCTGTCTGCCCATTGGTCTGAGGGTGAAAAGCAGAGGAAAAGGACAACTGAATTCCCAACTTGGAACAGAACGTCCTCCAAAATTTAGACACAAATTGAACTCCTCTGTCAGATACAATGTTCTCAGGAATCCCGTGCAAGCGAACCACCTGTTGCAAAAACAGAGGCACCAACTCAGAGGAAGATGGCAACTTAGGGAGTGGTACAAGATGAACCATCTTAGAGAACCTATCACAAATCACCCAAATAACAGTCATTCTTTGAGAGACCGGCATATCAGAGATGAAATCCATTGAAATATGGGTCCATGGCCTCCTGGGGACTGGCAAAGGCATCAACAACCCACTAGAGCGAGAACAAGATTTAGACCGGGAGCAAGTCCCACAGGACTGCACAAAATTCCTGACATCATGAGACAAGGTGGGCCACCAAAAAGAGCGACTCACCAGATCTCTAGTACCAAAAATACCTGGATGACCAGCCAATGCAGAGCAATGAACTTCAGACATCACTCTCTTCTTCCACTGGTCAGGAACATACAACTTTCCACTGGGGCAACGCTCAGGTTTGTCCTCCTGGAACTCTTGCAGAGCAAGTCTCAAATCGGGCGAGATGGCAGAAAGAACTACCCCTTCGCCTAAGATGGTGGCAGGCTTGGTCACCACAGGAGAATCAGCAAAGAAACTCCTAGAGAGGGCGTCTGCCTTGACATTCTTAGTTCCAGGAAGGAAAGAGACCACAAAATCAAAACGTGTAAAAAACAAGGCCCACCTAGCCTGTCTAGGGTTCAAGCGTTTAGCCGACTCTAGGTAAATCAAATTTTTGTGGTCAGTGAGGACCACAACTTGATGTTTGGCTCCCTCCAACCAATGTCTCCACTCCTCAAATGCCCATATCATGGCCAACAGTTCCCGATTCCCCACATCATAGTTACGTTCAGATGAAGAGAACTTACGGGAAAAGAAAGCACAGGGATTCATTTTAGATGTTACCGGATCCTTTTGGGACAACACCGCTCCTGCACCAATCTCAGAAGCATCCACCTCTACCTGGAACGGGAGTGAGACATCAGGTTGCCGCAGAACCGGGGCGGAGGTAAATCTACGCTTCAGCTCCTGAAAGGAAGCAACCACCTCCGGAGACCAATTCAACACATCCGCACCCTTCCTGGTCAGGTCAGTCAATGGTTTGGCAATACTAGAAAATTTTGCTATAAATTTCCGATAAAAATTAGCAAAACCCAAAAACTTCTGGAGGGCCTTCAAAGAAGTGGGCTGAACCCAATCATAAATGGCCTGTACCTTGGCCGGGTCCATTTCAATAGTTGACGGAGACAAAATAAATCCCAAAAAAGAAATTCTCTGTACTCCAAAGAGGCATTTTGATCCTTTGACATACAGAGAATTCTCTCTCAAGATCCGGAACACAGTCCGAACATGTTCCACATGAGAATCCCAATCCTTGGAGAAGATCAAAATATCATCCAGATAGATAATCAAAAATTTATCGACAAAGTCTCAGAAAATATCGTTCATGAAGCACTGGAAGACAGAAGGGGCATTAGTGAGCCCAAAAGGCATCACCAGGTACTCAAAATGTCCCTCCGGAGTATTAAACGCCGTCTTCCATTCATCCCCCTGCTTAATGCGGAAAAGATTATACGCCCCCCTGAGGTCAAGCTTGGTAAACCAGCAAGCACCTTTGACTCTAGAGAATAGATCCGAAATCAGGGGTAACGGATACTGATATTTAATAGTAATTTTATTGAGGGCACGATAATCAATACAAGGCCTTAAAGAACCATCCTTCTTGGCCACAAAAAAAAACCCGGCACCTAAGGGTGAAGAGGATGGTCTAATATGACCCTTCTCCAACGCCTCCTTAATATAGGACCGCATAGCCTCGTGCTCGGGTACAGATAAATTGAAGAGCCGACCCTTAGGAAATTTACACCCCGGGTTTAGTTCAATTGCACAGTCATAACTCCTATGAGGAGGCAAGGACGCAGACTCATTCTCACTAAATACATCATAGTAGTCCGCCAAATAGTCAGGAACCTCATGCAACTGAGGAGAGGTGGAAAAAACCGGAGCCTCACTAAAGGTACACTGGCAACCCCAACTCACCACAGACACAGACTTCCAATCCAAAACTGGATTATGAATCTGCAACCAGGGAAACCCCAGAACAACGGCATCATGCAGACCATGCAACACCAAAAATCTGCAATTTTCTTGGTGGTCTGGGGCGACCCGCATGACCAACTGGGTCCAAAACTGAGGTTTATTTTTAGCCTGAGGGGTAGCATCAATCCCCCTCAAAGGGATAGGTGTCTGCAGAGTTGTCAACGGAAATCCACAACGTTTAGCAAAATCCAAGTCCATTAGGTTTAGCGCTGCTCCCGAATCCACAAAAGCCTTGGCGGAAAATGTGGACAGGGAACAGATCAGAGTAATCGCCAAAAGAAACTTAGGCTGAACCCCACCAACAGAAAACGTGTGTGCAAAGCGTTTCTCACGTTTAGGACAAACAGAAATAACATGTGAGGCATCGCCACAGAAAAAACACAGCTTATTACGCCTTCTGAATTCCTGACGTTGCGCCTTAGACAAAACTCTATCACATTGCATAGGTTCAGACGTCTGTTCAACCGGTGGCAACACCTCTCGTGTAATCCTTCGTTCACGTAAACGCCGATCAACCTGAATGGCTAAAGACATAGAATCGTCCAGACCAGAGGGAACAGGAAATCCCACCATAGTATCTTTTACGGCTTCTGACAAACCCTTCCGAAAGAGAGCAGCCAAGGAACTATCATTCCAGGTAGTAAGGACCGCCCACTTTCGGAGCTTTTGACAGTACAACTCTGCAGATTCTCGACCCTGGTTCAATGCTAACAGGGTCTTTTCAGCCTGATCAATAGCATTAGGTTCGTCATACAGCAACCCCAAGGCTTGAAAAAATGCGTTCACATTAGTCAGAATAGGGTCATCTGGTTTCAAAGAAAACGCCCAATCCTGGGGATCGCCGCGCAGCAAAGAGATGACAATTTTAACCTGCTGCGCGGGGCTCCCTGATGAGTTAGGCTTCAAAGCAAAAAATAATTTACAATTATTTTTGAAACTCAAAAGTTTAGAACGATCCCCAAAAAATACATCAGGTGTGGGGATCTTTGGTTCAACAGCATGTGAACGAGCAAGATAGGCGGAAATTCCTTGCACTTCAGCAGCGAGCTGCTCCACACGATCAGACACTTGCTTTATCTCCATTGAGAGAAAAAAAATTCCCCCTACGGCCTCAGAGATATAGATTAAAGAATATACACTTTTTTTTTTTTTTTAAACACAATTCTTTCCTGCTATTGAGTACCCCAGGATCTGCGGTTGGGCGGGTGATTCTGTTATGATTGAGTCACCGTAGGAGGCAAAAACAGAAATGCTAGCTAAGTCCTGAAAACCAGAGAAGTTGGCAACTATCAGATTGCAGACCCCTGAACCTATCAACGCAACTAGCAGTAGCCGTGGGGGGTTCCTACGATGACCTAGACCCCTCGATCACAGCCGGAGAGATACATAGGCCTAAAGAAGGAAAGGGGAAATCTAACTGCCCCAGAGCAGACCCCAAAGCAGTAGGCAGCCCCCCACATATAATGACGGTGAAGCAAGATGAAAACACTTACACAGACAGAAAGACAGGCTGAGCAAAGACGGGGCCCAAAAACTACCTAGATAGGAACGGGTAGGAAGGCTGCTGTCTGCAATCTGCCAAAACCCTATCAGAGACAAAAGCCAACAAGCTGATATAAAAATGGCCCTGAAGCAACTAAGCTTCAAAAACTAAATCAGCACTCAGGTACTTTCAGAAGACAGAGCTCAAGGAACACTGCACACTCCAGCAGGGAGTGGCAGAATCCAAAAAGCAAGAAAAACAAAAACAAATCTTAGATGCAAAAGGCAAAAACAGCTTAGCTTTGGGAGAGCAGGAATCAGACTGGTGTCCAAGAGTCCACAGAGAAATCACCCGCAGGGCAGAAAGGGCGTAGGCTGCCTTAAATCCAGTCAGTGACTCCACTCAGCCAATCATCTTCATTAGTCCCAGGTGTCTGATAATCAGGCTCACTACCTTCCTTCACTAGAATAGGGAGTTCACCAGGCCTCAGTGACGGAGGGGAAAATGAACTCACAACAGTCACCATTTCTAATAGTACTGTACGCTCATCATGTGTCACCATTTCTGATAGTACTGTTCGCTCATCATTTGTCACTGTAGTACCAGCAGGTACGCAGGATGCAGTGTCGAGTCACGAGAAAACTACGGTGCTTTTTAAGAATATGTTTATGGGACTTGAGGGGACTTTCCTCAGTCACGGCCTGATCACCAAAACAGGGGTAACACAGGTTGCCCACGCAGGGGCTCTAAACAAGCAAACACAGTAACGCAGCACACGACTACTCCCGGCAACGGCCGGTCACTATAGGGCCGCGGTTTGGCCGACTACGGGTCCTTAAGTCTAGAGTCTACTTAGCTGTCCAGAAGTCCCTCGCTGTTCGGGCTGGTGGTCTATCGGCGAAATAGTTGCTGGGCCCAGTTGCTGAGGTCTTGACACAGTCTTCGCGCTCTCCGGCGCGCTGAGGACACTGGAGCCCCACAGGCCCCGGTGGAGTCCTTGGACGGATGGGCCGCAGCACCCGGACCTGGGCAGGCGGCAGCGATGTACAGTGGCGAGTGACAGGCCACCTGCGCAGCTAACGGCTTCGACTGGGAGTCCGCAATCAAGAGAGGCCCGGCTCCTACTGCGGACCGGAGCGGGACAGTCGTGGCCGCCGACGACGCGGTGCTGGCCGCGGCGACTGGTAAAAGCAGGGTGGCCGTGGGTGTCAGGGAACAGGCTGCGGTCACGAGCTCAGGGGAGGCAGCCGCGGGCGACCGCGGGTAGGCCGCAGCCGCGGGCGGAGGGGAGGCAACAGCGGCCGCGAGCTGTGCTGGGGCCGCAGTGGCCGTGGTCTGGAGAGGGGCAACATGTCTCGGACGGCTCTCTGGATACCGTCCCTCTGGAGTCCTCAGTCGGCGTCCTTCCAGGCGCTGGTGAGTCGCTCTAGCTGGCAGTCGCTCCCACGCTCTCCTGCTGTGTCTGTCCCAGTCTGCTGACTCATCGTCTGGGGAATTCCCCGCCTCCTTTATACTGGTCCCTCACCCAGCTCACCTGTCAGTCTGGTCCGTCCTCGAATCCTGTCCCCCGGGAACAGTTTCCCCCGGAACCCAGAAGATGGCTCCTCTGGTTCCGGCCCGGACACTCGACGGGGGCCGTTCCTCCCACATCACCATTTCTGAGAGTACTGTACGCTCATCATATGTCACCATTTCTGATAGTACTGTACGCTCATCATATGTCACCATTTCTGATAGTAATGTACGTTCATCATATGTCACCATTTCTGATAGTAACGTACGCTCATCATATGTCACCATTTCTAATAGTAATGTACGGTCATCGTATCTCACCATTTCTTATAGTACTGTCTGCTCATCATATGTCACCATTTCTGACAGTACTGTCCACTCATATGTCACCATTTCTGATAGTACTGTCCGCTCATCAAATGTCACCACTTCTGATAGTACTGTCCGCTCATCATGTCACCATTTCTGATAGTACTGTCGCTCTTCGCATGTCTCTATTTCTGATAGTACTGACCACTCATCATATGTCACCATTTCTGATAGCACTGTACGCTCATCATATGTCACCATTTCTGATAGTACTGTCCGCTCATCAAATGTCACCACTTCTGATAGTACTGTCCGCTCATCATGTCACCATTTCTGACAGTACTGTACGCTCATCATATGTCACCATTACTGATAGTACTGTATGCTCATCACGTCACCATTTTTGATAGTACTGTCTGCTAATCGTATGTCACCATTTCTGAGTACTGTATGCCAATCATATGTCACCATTTCTGATAGCACTGTGTGCTCATCATATGTCACCATTTCTGGTAGTACTGTCTGTTCATTGCATGTCACCTTTTCTGATAGTACTGGACGCTCATATACGTCACCCTTTCTCATGGTAAGGTACGCTCATCATATGTCACCATTTCTGACAGTACTGTCCGCTCATCATATGTCACCATTTCTAATAGTACTGTCTGCTCATCATATGTCACCATTTCTGATAGTACTGTAAGCTCATCGTATGTCACCATTTTAGATAGTACTGTCCGCTCAACATATGTCACCATTTCTGATAGTACTGTAAGCTCATCGTATGTCACCATTTTTGATAATACTGACCGCTCATCCTATGTCACCATTTCTGACAGTACTGTACGCTCACCAGATGTCACCATTTCTGATAGTACTGTATGCTCATCATATGTCACCATTAGAGTTGAGCGACTTTTGGTTTTTTAGGGTCGCGTTTCGTTTCGTGAAACCCGACTTTTCCAAAAGTCGGGTCGAGCAAGATCGTCCGATTATAGGGAAAAGTCGGGGTCGTCCTGAAACACGAAACCCAATGTAAGTCAATGGGGAATAAAAGTCGGCAGTGAGAGGAGGACAGGAAACACACCTACAGTGCCCATTTGAATGCCAAAAGCATCAATTCTTCTTTCTTAAGCTTGTCAACCTTAATTAACTTCATAATACAAGTTACGCACTGAAAAATGGGGGTTATTTGGCTAAAGTTGTGGGGGGGGGGAGGGCTGGCTGCAGGTTTTCATGTGCCCTGGGCGAAAGAGCGCCCCTTTAACACATACCACAACTCATCATGCTCCGATACGGCAGAGAAATAGCCGTATAGTACAATGAAAAATACCTCACTTTTTACATCTCATGACAAGGCCCATCTATTTCTCCATACAGAATCATTGGTCCCATATAACGTTTGAAACAGTATATGATGAGCTCCACATAATGCTACAGTATATGTTGGTCCCCATGGATGAAGCTCCACTGTCTTATGGGCCCAAATAATGCTCCAAACATAATGGGCCCCATTTCTAATGCTCTAGTGTATAATGGGCCCTGTAAATGCTGCTCCAGTGTCTGATGTCCACCTTTGGAATGTTCCAGTGTATGGTGGGCCCCATCTATCATTCTCCAGAGTATAGTGCTCCCCAAAAATTGCTGTCCCAACATTGAAAACAATCAAATAAGTCTCCTCGCTAGGGAATCCCTGTACTTGTCTGGACAGGTGCTGTAGCTTGCTTAACAGCTCGCCAGCCGTTCTCACGCCCAGTATGGATTACACGTGATTGCACAAAGGTGAGAAAGGGTACCGTATCCCCAGATAACATGTATGGATAGCGTACACATTCAAAATATATGTCTCAGGAGGCAGGCTCAGACGGTGTTAGGCCCAGTATGGATTGCACGTCATTGCACAAAGGTTAGAAAGGGTACCGTATCCCTGGATAACATGTATGGATAGCGTACACATTTAAAATATATGTCTCAGGAGGCAGGCTCAGACGGTGTTAGGCCCAGTATGGATTGCACGTGATTGCACAAAGGTTAGAAAGGGTACCGTATCCCTGGATAACATGTATGAATAGCGTACACATTCAAAATATATGTCTATACAGCATGAGGCAGGCTCAGACGGTGTTAGGCCCAGTATGGATTGCACGTGATTGCACAAAGGTTAGAAAGGGTACCGTATCCCTGGATAACATGTATGGATAGCGTACACATTCAAAATATATGTCTATACAGCATGAGGCAGGCTCAGACGGTGTTAGGCCCAGTAGGGATTGCACGTGATTGCACAAAGGTTAGAAAGGGTACCGTATCCCTGGATAACATGTATGGATAGCATACACATTCAAAATACATGTCTCAGGAGGCAGGCTCAGACGGTGTTAGGCCCAGTATGGATTGCACGTGATTGCACAAAGGTTAGAAAGGGTACCGTATCCCTGGATAACATGTATGGATAGCGTACACATTCAAAATATATGTCTCAGGAGGCAGGCTCAGACGGTGTTAGGCCCAGTATGGATTGCACGTGATTGCACAAAGGTTAGAAAGGGTACTGTATCCCTGGATAACATGTATGGATAGCGTACACATTCAAAATATATGTCTCAGGAGGCAGGCTCAGACGGTGTTAGACCCAGTATGGATTGCACGTGATTGCACAAAGGTTAGAAAGGGTACCGTATCCCTGGATAACATGTATGGATAGCGTACACATTAAAAAAAAATATATGTCTATACAGCATGAGGCAGGCTCAGACGGTGTTAGGCCCAGTATGGATTGCACGTGATTGCACAAAGGTTAGAAAGGGTACCGTATCCCCGGATAACATGTATGGATAGCGTACACATTCAAAATATATGTCTCAGGAGGCAGGCTCAGACGGTGTTAGGCCCAGTATGGATTGCACGTGATTGCACAAAGGTTAGAAAGGGTACCGTATCCCTGGATAACATGTATGGATAGCGTACACATTCAAAATATATGTCTCAAGAGGCAGGCTCAGACGGTGTTAGGCCCAGTATGGATTGCACGTGATTGCACAAAGGTTAGAAAGGGTACCGTATCCCTGGATAACATGTATGGATAGCGTACACATTCAAAATATATGTCTCAGGAGGCAGGCTCAGACGGTGTTAGGCCCAGTATGGATTGCACGTGATGGCACAAAGGTTAGAAAGGGTACCGTATCCCCGGATAACATGTATGGATAGCGTACATATTCAAAATATATGTCTCAGGAGGCAGGCTCAGACGGTGTTAGGCCCAGTATGGATTGCACGTGATTGCACAAAGGTTAGAAAGGGTACCGTATCCCTGGATAACATGTATGGATAGCGTACACATTCAAAATATATGTCTATACAGCATGAGGCAGGCTCAGACGGTGTTAGGCCCAGTATGGATTGCACGTGATTGCACAAAGGTTAGAAAGGGTACCGTATCCCCGGATAACATGTATGGATAGCGTACACATTCAAAATATATGTCTCAGGAGGCAGGCTCAGACGGTGTTAGGCCCAGTATGGATTGCACGTGATTGCACAAAGGTTAGAAAGGGTACCGTATCCCTGGATAACATGTATGGATAGCGTACACATTCAAAATATATGTCTCAGGAGGCAGGCTCAGACGGTGTTAGGCCCAGTATGGATTGCACGTGATTGCACAAAGGTTAGAAAGGGTACCATATCCCCGGATAACATGTATTGATAGCGTACACATTCAAAATATATGTCTCAGGAGGCAGGCTCAGACGGTGTTAGGCCCAGTATGGATTGCACGTGATTGCACAAAGGTTAGAAAGGGTACCGTATCCCTGGATAACATGTATGGATAGCGTACACATTCAAAATATATGTCTCAGGAGGCAGGCTCAGACGGTGTTAGGCCCAGTATGGATTGCACGTGATTGCACAAAGGTTAGAAAGGGTACTGTATCCCTGGATAACATGTATGGATAGCGTACACATTCAAAATATATGTCTCAGGAGGCAGGCTCAGACGGTGTTAGACCCAGTATGGATTGCACGTGATTGCACAAAGGTTAGAAAGGGTACCGTATCCCTGGATAACATGTATGGATAGCGTACACATTCAAAATATATGTCTATACAGCATGAGGCAGGCTCAGACGGTGTTAGGCCCAGTATGGATTGCACGTGATTGCACAAAGGTTAGAAAGGGTACCGTATCCCCGGATAACATGTATGGATAGCGTACACATTCAAAATATATGTCTCAGGAGGCAGGCTCAGACGGTGTTAGGCCCAGTATGGATTGCACGTGATTGCACAAAGGTTAGAAAGGGTACCGTATCCCTGGATAACATGTATGGATAGCGTACACATTCAAAATATATGTCTCAAGAGGCAGGCTCAGACGGTGTTAGGCCCAGTATGGATTGCACGTGATTGCACAAAGGTTAGAAAGGGTACCGTATCCCTGGATAACATGTATGGATAGCGTACACATTCAAAATATATGTCTCAGGAGGCAGGCTCAGACGGTGTTAGGCCCAGTATGGATTGCACGTGATTGCACAAAGGTTAGAAAGGGTGCCGTATCCCTGGATAACATGTATGGATAGCGTACACATTCAAAATATATGTCTATACAGCATGAGGCAGGCTCAGACGGTGTTAGGCCCAGTATGGATTGCACGTGATTGCACAAAGGTTAGAAATGGTACCGTATCCCCGGATAACATGTATGGATAGCGTACACATTCAAAATATATGTCTCAGGAGGCAGGCTCAGACGGTGTTAGGCCCAGTATGGATTGCACGTGATTGCACAAAGGTTAGAAAGAAAGGGTACCGTATCCCCGGATAACATGTATGGATAGCGTACACATTCAAAATATATGTCCCAGGAGGCAGGCTCAGACGGTGTTAGGCCCAGTATGGATTGCACGTGATTGCACAAAGGTTAGAAAGGGTACCGTATCCCTGGATAACATGTATGGATAGCGTACACATTCAAAATATATGTCTCAGGAGGCAGGCTCAGACGGTGTTAGGCCCAGTATGGATTGCACGTGATTGCACAAAGGTTAGAAAGGGTACCGTATCCCTGGATAACATGTATGGATAGCGTACACATTCAAAATATATGTCTCAGGAGGCAGGCTCAGACGGTGTCAGGCACAGTATGGATTTGACGGCCCAGATTACACAGCGGAGGAGCAGGGAGAGGTAAAGATTGCAAATGCTGGGGCCCTGCCCAAGCAAGGGGGGCCCACTCGTGGGCGTCGGTACTGGCACTGGGCCCCTCATAGTACAGCGGTGTGTCTGACGGCGGGTGTGCACCACCACCGTCAGAGACACTTGATTGCACTATGAGGGACCCTGTGCCAGTGCCCGCGCCCAAGAGTCGGCCTACCCACCTGTCCAGGGCAACGGCACTCGCACGGTGTCGTGCGCTAGGTGGTGACCCCGGCCATGGGGGGGGAGGCAGCACAGTTAGGGAGTTTTAGAAAGTGGCATATGTTGATGTTGGACATTCAGCTGATGCAAAAGGAGAAATAGGTGAAGTACCAGGAAGAGGTGGACCAAAGCAAGCCATTTTTCTGTCACCCTATGTGTCATCAGGGGAAGGTGGGACAAAATCCTTGGAAACCCATGCGTGGTTCATTTTAATGAAGGTTAGATCATCCACATTTTGGGTTGACAGACGGGTCCTTTTTTCTGTCAGGATTGATCCAGCTGCACTGAAGACTCTTTCCGATAGCACACTTGCAGCTGGGCAAGCGAGCTCCTGTAAGGCATATTGTGCCAATTCAGGCCAGGTGTCCAGTTTAGCGGCCCAATAGTCAAAGGGGAATGACCTGTGTGGGAGAACATCTATATGGGAGGAAAAGTAGTTTGTAACCATAGTTGACAACTGCTGTCTCCTGTCACTTTCCATCGATGCAGTATTACCAGTTGTGTGAGCGGTATTTGAAAAATCAGTCCACAACATTGTCATGAAACCCCTGTCTCCAACGCCACTTCTGCTGTGTGCACCACGAACACCTCTGCCAAGCTGCCCCCGGCCCGTACGGCTCGCGTGAGAACCATCACCGCTGCTGTGTGCTGGGAATGCCTCAAGCAACCGATTTACCAGAGTTGCTTGTTTATTAGCCAATATTAGGTCAAGGTTCTCCTGTGGCATGATGTTTTGTAATTTGCCTTTATAGCGTGGATCCAGGATGCTGGCCAACCAGTAGTCGTCATCGTTCATCATTTTGGCAATGCGGGGGTCCCTTTTTAGGATCCGCAAGGCATAATCTGACATGTGGGCCAATGTTCCCGGTGTCAATGATGCACTGCGAGTGCTGGTTGGAGGAGCACTTTCTGGAAAATCCACATCCCTCCAGTCATGCACAAACCCTGTACCAGACCTTGCCACGCCAACATTTTCACTTGCCCCACGAGATGCATCCTCCTCCCCTAAGTAATCATCCCCATCATCCTCCTACTCCTCCTCTTCTTCCTCCACCTCGTCCAGGAGAGGTCCCTGAGCAGACAATGGCTGAATGTCATCAAGGATTCCCTCCTCCTCTTCCTCCTCATCAACATTGGCTGCAGACGCCTGCTCCTTAAGATGCGTCAAAGTTTGCATGAGCAGACGCATAAGTGGGATGCTCATGCTTAGGATGGCGTCGTCTGCGCTTACCAGCCATGTGCATTCCTCAAAACACTGAAGGATTTTACAAAGGTCTTTCAGCTTCGACCACTGCACACCTGTCAACTCCATGTCTGCTCTCAAAGTGCCTGACCGTGTATCCTCCCACAAATGCATTATGGCCTGCCTCTGCTCGCACAGCCGCTCCACCATGTGCAGGGTGGAGTTCCGCCTTGTTGCAATGTCGATAATGAGGCGGTGGTTGGGAAGGTGGAGCAATCGCTGCAGCTTCTGCATACGAACGGAGTGTACAGGCAACCGGCGGATGTGCGCGCACAGTCTTCGCACCTTCTGGAGCAGGGCTGTTAACTCCGGATAATTTTTGAGGAAGCACTGCACCACCAGGTTCAAGGTGTGAGCCAAGCAAGGTATGTGGCTGAGTTTTGAAAGGGCTATGGCTGCCACAAAATTACGGCCGTTATCACTAACTACCTTGCCTGCCTCAAGATGTACACTGCCCAGCCATGACTCAGTTTGTCGCTTCAAGTACTCGGCCAGCACCTCGGCGGTGTGTCTGTCGCCCAAACACATCATCTGCAACACAGCCTGCTGACGCTTTCCACTAGCTGCTCGATAGGGGGACACATCGTGTGCAACAGTGGCAGCTGCAGATGGAGTGCTCGTACGACTGCGCTCTGTGGACAAGCTTTCGCTTCTGGAGGAGGAGGAGGAGGAGGAGGGTCGAACGCCTACAGCCAACTGTTTCCTATACCGTGGGCTAGGCAGCACTGTCCCACCACCGCTGTCCCCTGTGGACCCTGCATCCACCACATTAACCCAGTGCGCAGTGATGGACACGTAACGGCCCTGGCCATGCCGACTGGACCATGCATCAGTTGTGAGGTGCACCTTTCCGCTCACTGACTGCTTGAGTGCATGGACAATGCGGTCTTTCACATGATGGTGGAGGGCTGGGATGGCTTTGCGAGAGAAGAAGTGGCGACTGGGTAGGTCATAGCGTGGTACTGCATAGGCCATGAGTTCGCGGAAAGCTGTGCTTTCCACCAACCGAAAGGGCATCATCTCAAACGAGATTAGTTTGGCAATGTGGGCGTTCAAACCCAGTGTACGCGGATGAGAGACTGAGTACTTTCTTGACCTACTCATAGTGTCTGGGAGGGTGAGCTGGACTTGAGAGCTGCATATGGTGGAAGTAGCGGTGGACAGGGCGGACTGAGAGAGGGTTGATGATGATGATGGAGTTGGTGTTCTTTCTGATGGCCTAGAATCAGTCTTTCATTGATATAACAGTGGGATTCCCTGACTGCTGTGGTCTTGCAACGACACCTCAACATTTGCTGCTGTGCTAACCGGTGGGCTTACAGTGGGGGAAACAATGTAGCGTTGCTGACTACCTTCGTTGTGATCAGTTGCACATGTGGCACTTGAGGTTTGGTGTTGTGTCCACGCTTGCAAGTGCATGCTGGTTAAATGTCTAAGCATGCAACTGGTATTCAAATTTTTCAGATTTTTCCCTCGGCTAAAGGTCTTTGCGCACTTCTTACAGATAATCTTGGCCTGATCATGAGGATTTTGTTCAAAAAAGTGCCACACTGCACTCTTCCTACTTTGGCAGACATTTTGCGGCCTAGCACGCTGTGATCTTTTGACCCTCTGGACAAGCTGTCCAGCAACTCTTTTGATGTTTGGAACCTGTCTTTGGAGTGCTCCGGGCCAGCCAGATAACAGCTGTTGCGATGTCGATGTCTGCTGTGGATGCTCCTCATCTGAGCTATTGGAAGCAGCACCCTCTTCCCCCAATAGATGCCAATCTGGGTCAACAACTGGGTCATCCATCACCTCCTCTTCTATGTCATGTGCACCTTCCTCTGTGTCACCGTGTATGGTGGTATAGTGTGCGGGAAGGGGCACCTGAGTCTCATCAGGGTCAGAATCTGACTCTGTACACTGCGAGGACAATGTAGTGCTCTGAGTGAATGTACCAGCAGAATCATCCATCAGCGGCTGTGCATCAGTGCACTCCATGTCAGATTCATCTTGGCCTGGGTAATTCACCATTTCACTTGATAATCCAGGCATGGTATGTGAAAACAGCTCCATGGAGTAATCAGTAGTATGGCCTGCGTCATCCTTCAATCTTGGTTGTGGTGAAGGACACAAGGAAAGGTGTGGTTCATGAACATGAGCCTCCAATGACGACTCAGTGCTTTTACTTTTTACAACTGAAGAAGAGGAGGCGATAGAGCTGGAGGCTGAGTCAGCAATGTAAGACAAAACTTTTTCCTGATGCTCTGGCTTTAAAAGCGGTTTGCCAACTCCTAGAAAACTAAGCGTTCGAGGCCTTATGTAGCCAGACGATGACGCAGGGTCAGCACCTCCTGCATTCGGTCCTATTTTGCTCTTGCCACTACCATCAGATCCACCACCAACACCATCATTACCAGCTGCCAACCCCCGCCCAATTCCACGGCCTCTTCCACCAGCCTTCCTCATTTTTGGTAGAAATGTAGACAAAATCCAACAAACTATATAGTAATGTAAAACAAGGTACAAGGTGTCTATAGGACAGGGGAGATTTTGAATCTCTGCACACACTTTTGGACACTGGACACTTCTGGATTGTGTGAGGCCCACTGATCTCTGAGCGCTATGTGACAGGCTCGATGGCACAGCTGTGACAAAAGTGACTAGAGGATAAGGGAGATTTTGAATCTCTGCACACACTTTTGGACACTGGACACTTTTGGATTGTGTGAGGCCCACTGATATCTGAGCGCTATGTGACAGGCTCGATGGCACAGCTGTGACAAAAGTGACTAGAGGATAAGGGAGATTTTGAATCTCTGCACACACTTTTGGACAATGGACACTTTTGGATTGTGTGAGGCCCACTGATATCTGAGCGCTATGTGACAGGCTCGATGGCACAGCTGTGACAAAAGTGACTAGAGGATAAGGGAGATTTTGAATCTCTGCACACACTTTTGGACACTGGACACTTTTGGATTGTGTGAGGCCCAATGAATATCTGAGCGCTATGTGACAGGCTCGATGGCACAGCTGTGACAAAAGTGACTAGAGGATAAGGGAGATTTTGAATCTCTGCACACACTTTTGGACAATGGACACTTTTGGATTGTGTGAGGCCCACTGATATCTGAGCGCTATGTGACAGGCTCGATGGCACAGCTGTGACAAAAGTGACTAGAGGATAAGGGAGATTTTGAATTTCTGCACACACTTGTGGACAGTGGACACTTTTGGATTGTGTGAGGCCCACTGATAGCTGAGCGCTATGTGACAGGCTCAATGGCACAGCTGTGACAAAAGTGACTAGAGGATAAGGGAGATTTTGAATCTCTGCACACACTTTTGGACACTGGACACTTTTGGATTGTGTGAGGCCCACTGATATCTCAGCGCTATGTGACAGGCTCGATGGCACAGCTGTGACAAAAGTGACTAGAGGATAAGGGAGATTTTGAATCTCTGCACACACTTTTGGACACTGGACACTTTTGGATTGTGTGAGGCCCAATGAATATCTGAGCGCTATGTGACAGGCTCGATGGCACAGCTGTGACAAAAGTGACTAGAGGATAAGGGAGATTTTGAATCTCTGCACACACTTTTGGACACTGGACACTTTTGGATTGTGTGAGGCCCACTGATATCTGAGCGCTATGTGACAGGCTCGATGGCACAGCTGTGACAAAAGTGACTAGAGGATAAGGGAGATTTTGAATCTCTGCACACACTTTTGGACACTGGACACTTTTGGATTGTGTGAGGCCCAATGAATATCTGAGCGCTATGTGACAGGCTCGATGGCACAGCTGTGACAAAAGTGACTAGAGGATAAGGGAGATTTTGAATCTCTGCACACTCTTTTGGACACTGGACACTTTTGGATTGTGTGAGGCCCACTGATATCTGAGCGCAATGTGACAGGCTCGATGGCACAGCTGTGACAAAAGTGACTAGAGGATAAGGGAGATTTTGAATTTCTGCACACACTTGTGGACAGTGGACACTTTTGGATTGTGTGAGGCCCACTGATAGCTGAGCGCTATGTGACAGGCTCGATGGCACAGCTGTGACAAAAGTGACTAGAGGATAAGGGAGATTTTGAATCTCTGCACACACTTTTGGACACTGGACACTTTTGGATTGTGTGAGGCCCACTGATATCTCAGCGCTATGTGACAGGCTCGATGGCACAGCTGTGACAAAAGTGACTAGAGGATAAGGGAGATTTTGAATTTCTGCACACACTTGTGGACAGTGGACACTTTTGGATTGTGTGAGGCCCACTGATATCTGAGCGCTATGTGACAGGCTCGATGGCACAGCTGTGACAAAAGTGACTAGAGGATAAGGGAGATTTTGAATCTCTGAACACACTTTTGGACACTGGACACTTTTGGATTGTGTGAGGCCCACTGATATCTGAGCGCTATGTGACAGGCTCGATGGCACAGCTGTGACAAAAGTGACTAGAGGATAAGGGAGATTTTGAATCTCTGCACACACTTTTGGACACTGGACACTTTTGGATTGTGTGAGGCCCACTGATATCTGAGCGCTGTGTGACAGGCTCGATGGCACAGCTGTGACAAAAGTGACTAGAGGATAAGGGAGATTTTGAATTTATGCACACACTTGTGGATAGTGGACACTTTTGGATTGTGTGAGGCCCACTGATATCTGAGCGCTATGTGACAGGCTCGATGGCACAGCTGTAACAAAAGTGACTAGAGGATAAGGGAGATTTTGAATCTCTGCACACACTTTTGGACACAGGACACTTTTGGATTGTGTGAGGCCCAATGAATATCTGAGCGCTATGTGACAGGCTCGATGGCACAGCTGTGACAAAAGTGACTAGAGGATAAGGGAGATTTTGAATCTCTGCACACACTTTTGGACACTGGACACTTTTGGATTGTGTGAGGCCCACTGATATCTGAGCGCTATGTGACAGGCTCGATGGCACAGTTGTGACAAAAGTGACTAGAGGATAAGGGAGATTTTGAATCTCTGCACACACTTTTGGACACTGGACACTTTTGGATTGTGTGAGGCCCACTGATATCTGAGCGCTAAGTGACAGGCTCGATGGCACAGCTGTGACAAAAGTGACTAGAGGATAAGGGAGATTTTGAATCTCTGCACACACTTTTGGACACTGGACACTTTTGGATTGTGTGAGGCCCAATGAATATCTGAGCGCTATGTGACAGGCTCGATGGCACAGCTGTGACAAAAGTGACTAGAGGATAAGGGAGATTTTGAATGTCTGCACACACTTTTGGACACTTTTGGAATGTGTGAGGCCCACTGATATCTGAGCGCTATGTGACAGGCTCGATGGCACAGCTGTGACAAAAGTGACTAGAGGATAAGGGAGATTTTGAATTTCTGCACACACTTGTGGACAGTGGACACTTTTGGATTGTGTGAGGCCCACTGATATCTGAGCGCTATGTGACAGGCTCGATGGCACAGCTGTGACAAAAGTGACTAGAGGATAAGGGAGATTTTGAATCTCTGCACACACTTTTGGACACTGGACACTTTTGGATTGTGTGAGGCCCAATGAATATCTGAGCGCTATGTGACAGGCTCGATGGCACAGCTGTGACAAAAGTGACTAGAGGATAAGGGAGATTTTGAATCTCTGCACACACTTTTGGACACTGGACACTTTTGGATTGTGTGAGGCCCACTGATATCTGAGCACTATGTGATAGGCTCGATGGCACAGCTGTGACAAAAGTGACTAGAGGATAAGGGAGATTTTGAATCTCTGCACACACTTTTGGACACTGGACACTTTTGGATTGTGTGAGGCCCAATGAATATCTGAGCGCTATGTGACAGGCTCGATGGCACAGCTGTGACAAAAGTGACTAGAGGATAAGGGAGATTTTGAATCTCTGCACACACTTTTGGACACTGGACACTTTTGGATTGTGTGAGGCCCACTGATATCTGAGCACTATGTGACAGGCTCGTTGGCACAGCTGTGACAAAAGTGACTAGAGGATAAGGGATATTTTGAATTTCTGCACACACTTGTGGACACTGGACACTTTTGGATTGTGTGAGGCCCACTGATATCTGAGCGCTATGTGACAGGCTCGATGGCACAGCTGTGACAAAAGTGACTAGAGGATAAGGGAGATTTTGAATCTCTGCACACACTTTTGGACACTGGACACTTTTGGATTGTGTGAGGCCCAATGAATATCTGAGCGCTATGTGACAGGCTCGATGGCACAGCTGTGACAAAAGTTACTAGAGGATAAGGGAGATTTTGAATCTCTGCACACACTTTTGGACACTGGACACTTTTGGATTGTGTGAGGCCCACTGATATCTGAGCGCTATGTGACAGGCTCGATGGCACAGCTGTGACAAAAGTGACTAGAGGATAAGGGAGATTTTGAATCTCTGCACACACTTTTGGACACTGGACACTTTTGGATTGTGTGAGGCCCACTGATATCTGAGCGCTATGTGACATGCTCGATGGCACAGCTGTGACAAAAGTGACTAGAGGATAAGGGAGATTTTGAATTTCTGCACACACTTGTGGACAGTGGACACTTTTGGATTGTGTGAGGCCCACTGATATCTGAGCGCTATGTGACAGGCTCGATGGCACAGCTGTGACAAAAGTGACTAGAGGATAAGGGAGATTTTGAATCTCTGCACACACTTTTGGACACTGGACACTTTTGGATTGTGTGAGGCACAATGAATATCTGAGCGCTATGTGACAGCCAGGCTCGATGGCACAGCTGTGACAAAAGTGACTAGAGGATAAGGGATATTGGATTGCTTTTAAAAAAGCAGTTTGCGGAGCAGTGGGTAAACAGCAATGCAGGAATGTCAGGAAGCCTTAGAAGGCAGCCCAACAACCAACACCACTGATACACCACTATATAGCCTCCCCTTGCACTGCACACACAGTGACTGGTGTGTTGTGCAGGCCAAATTGCTAGCAGCAGAAGCAGTTTTTTTTTCTTCTCAGCAGGACAAAAAAAAAAAAATTGGGATTGCTTTTAAAAAAGCAGTTTACGGAGCAGTGGGTAAACAGCAATGCAGGAATGTCAGGAAGCCTTAGAAGGCAGCCCAACAACCAACACCACTGATACACCACTATATAGCCTCCCCTTGCACTGCACACACAGTGACTGGTGTGTTGTGCAGGCCAAATCGCTAGCAGCAGAAGCAGTTTTTTTGTCTTCTTCCCTGCCTAACGCTCTCCCTACAGAATCAGCAGCAACCTCTCCCTATACTAAGATCGGCAGAAGTAAGATGGCGGTCGGCGTGCACGCCCTTTTATACCCCCTGTGACGCCCACCAAAGCAAGCCAATCACTTGCATGCCCTTCTGAAAGATGGTGGTGACCCGTGCCTATGTCATCACGTTGCCCACAGTGTCCGTGGATCCTGATTGGCTGAAAAAGAGCGCAAAACAAACTTTTGAAACGCGACTTTGGCGCGTAAGTCGCCGACCTCGTGGCCGACCTCATCCTAGGGTCGGGTTTCGTTTCAGGAAGCCCGACTTTGCCAAAAGTCGGAGACTTTTGAATTTTTTTGACCCGTTTCGCTCAACTCTAGTCACCATTTCTCATAGTAAGGTATGCTCATCATATGTCACCATTTCTGACAGTACCGTACGCTCATCATATGTCACCATTTCTGCTAGTACTGTAAGCTCATCGTATGTCACCATTTTTGATAGTACTGTATGCTCATCATATGTCACCATTTTTGATAGTACTGTATGCTCATCATATGTCACCATTTTTAATAGTGCCATCGGCTCATCATATGTCACCATTTTTGACAGTACTGTACGCTCATCATATGTCACCATTTCTGATAGTACTGATCGCTAATCATATGTCACCATTTCTGATAGTACTGATCGCTAATCATATGTCACCATTTCTGATAGTACTGTCCACTCATCATATGTCATCATTTCTGATAGTACTGTCCGCTCATCAAATGTCACCATAAATGATAGTACCGTCCGCTCATCATGTCCCCATTTCTGTTAGTACTGTCCACTCATTATATGTCACCATTTCTGACAGTAGTGTATGCTCATCGTATGTCACCATTTCTGACAGTATTGTCCACTCATCATGTCCCCATTTCTGATAGTACTGTCCGCTCATTATATGTCACCATTTCTGACAGTACTGTAAGCTCATCATATGTCACTATTTCTGATAATACTGTGCGCTGATCATATGTCACCATTTTTGATAATACTGACCGCTCATCCTATGTCACCATTTCTGATACTACTGTCCACTCATCATATGTCACCATTTCTAATAGTACTGTCTGCTCATCATATGTCACCATTTCTGATAGTACTGTATGCTCATCGTATGTCACCATTTTTGATAGTACTGTCCGCTCAACATATGTCACCATTTCTGATAGTACTGTGGGCTCATCATATGTCACCATTTCTGCTAGTACTGTCAGCTCATCGTATGTCACCATTTTTGATAGTACTGTATGCTCATCATATGTCACCATTTTTGATAATACTGACCGCTCATCCTATGTCACCATTTCTGATACTACTGTCCGTTCATCATATGTCACCATTTCTGACAGTACTGTATGCTCACCAGATGTCACCATTCCTGATAGTACTGTAAGCTCATCGTATGTCACCATTTTTGATAGTACTGTATGCTCATCATATGCCACCATTTTTTATAGTACCGTCGGCTCATCATATGTCACCATTTCTGACAGTACTGTCCACTCATCATATGTCACCATTTCTGATAGTACTGATTGCTAATCATATGTCACCATTTCTGATAGTACTGTCCACTCATCATATGTCATCATTTCTGATAGTACTGTGGGCTCATCATATGTCACCATTTCTGCTAGTACTGTCAGCTCATCGTATGTCACCATTTTTGATAGTACTGTATGCTCATCATATGTCACCATTTTTGACAGTACTGTACGCTCATCATATGTCACCATTTCTAATAATACTGTACGCTCATCATATGTCAACATTTCTGATAGTACTGTAAGCTCATCGTATGTCACCATTTTTGATAGTACTGTATGCTCATCATATGCCACCATTTTTTATAGTACCGCCGGCTCATCATATGTCACCATTTCTGACAGTACTGTCCACTCATCATATGTCACCATTTCTGATAGTACTGTCCGCTCATCAAATGTCACCATAAATGATAGTACCGTTCGCTCATCATGTCCCCATTTCTGATAGTACTGTCCACTCATTATATGTCACCATTTCTGACAGTAGTGTATGCTCATCGTATGTCACCATTTCTGATAGTACTGTCCGCTCATTATATGTCACCATTTCTGATAGTACTGTCCGCTCATCATATGTCACCATTTCTGACAGTACTGTCCACTCATCATGTCCCCATTTCTGATAGTACTGTCCGCTCATTATATGTCACCATTTCTGACAGTACTGTAAGCTCATCATATGTCACTATTTCTGATAATACTGTGCGCTAATCATATGTCACCATTTTTGATAATACTGACCGCTCATCCTATGTCACCATTTCTGATAGTACTGTCCACTCATCATATGTCATCATTTCTGATAGTACTGTCCGCTCAACATATGTCACCATTTCTGATAGTACTGTGGGCTCATCATATGTCACCATTTTTGATAATACTGACCGCTCATCCTATGTCACCATTTCTGATACTACTGTCCGCTCATCATATGTCACCATTTCTGACAGTACTGTACGCTCACCAGATGTCACCATTTCTGATAGTACTGTAAGCTCATCGTATGTCACCATTTTTGATAGTACTGTATGCTCATCATATGCCACCATTTTTTATAGTACCGTCGGCTCATCATATGTCACCATTTCTGACAGTACTGTCCACTCATCATATGTCACCATTTCTGATAGTACTGATCGCTAATCATATGTCACCATTTCTGATAGTACTGTCCACTCATCATATGTCATCATTTCTGATAGTACTGTGGGCTCATCATATGTCACCATTTCTGCTAGTACTGTCAGCTCATCGTATGTCACCATTTTTGATAGTACTGTACGCTCATCATATGTCACCATTTTTGACAGTACTGTACGCTCATCATATGTCACCATTTCTAATAATACTGTACGCTCATCATATGTCAACATTTCTGATAGTACTGTCCACTCATCATATGTCACCATTTCTGATAGTACTGATCGCTAATTATATGTCACCATTTCTGATAGTACTGTCCACTCATCATATGTCATCATTTCTGATAGTACTGTCCGCTCATCAAATGTCACCATAAATGATAGTACCATCCGCTCATCATGTCCCCATTTCTGGTAGTACTGTCCACTCATTATATGTCACCATTTCTGACAGTAGTGTATGCTCATCGTATGTCACCATTTCTGATAGTACTGTCCGCTCATCATATGTCACCATTTCTGACAGTACTGTCCACTCATCATGTCCCCATTTCTGATAGTACTGTCCGCTCATTATATGTCACCATTTCTGACAGTACTGTAAGCTCATCATATGTCACTATTTCTGATAATAATGTGCGCTGATCATATGTCACCATTTCTGATACTACTGTCCGCTCATCATATGTCACCATTTCTGACAGTACTGTACGCTCACCAGATGTCACCATTTCTGATAGTACTGTATGCTCATCATATGTCCCATTTCTCATAGTAAGGTATGCTCATCATATGTCACCATTTCTGACAGTACCGTACGCTCATCATATGTCACCATTTCTGCTAGTACTGTCCACTCATCCTATGTCACCATTTCTGACAGTACTGTCCGCTCATCATATGTCACCATTTCTAATAGTACTGTCTGCTCTTCATATGTCACCATTTCTGATAGTACTGTAAGCTCATCGTATGTCACCATTTTTGATAGTACTGTCCGCTCAACATATGTCACCATTTCTGATAGTACTGTGGGCTCATCATATGTCACCATTTTTGAAAATACTGACCGCTCATCCTATTACACCATTTCTGATACTACTGTCCGCTCATCATATGTCACCATTTCTGATAGTACTGTCCACTCATCATATGTCATCATTTCTGATAGTACTGTCCGCTCATCAAATGTCACCATAAATGATAGTACCGTCCGCTCATAATGTCCCCATTTCTGATAGTACTGTCCACTCATTATATGTCACCATTTCTGACAGTACTGTATGCTCATCGTATGTCACCATTTCTGATAGTACTGTCCGCTCATCATATGTCACCATTTCTGACAGTACTGTACGCTCATCATATGTCACTATTTCTGATAATACTGTGCGCTGATCATTTGTCACCATTTCTGACAGTATTGTATGCTCATCATATGTCGCTATTTTTGAAAGTATTGTACAATCATATGTCACCATTTCCGATAGTACTGTACGCTCATCATATGTCACCATTTCTGATAGTAATGTACGCTCATCATATGTCACCATTTCTGATATTACTGTACGCTCATCATGTCCCCATTTCTGATAGTACTGTCTGCTCATTATATGTCACCATTTCTGACAGTACTGTACGCTCATCATATGTCACCATTTCTGATAGTACTGTCCGCTCATCCTACGTCCCCATTTCTGATAGTACTGTACGCTCATCATATGTCACCATTTCTGACAGTACGTAACACTCATCATATGTCACCATTTCTGATAGTACTGTACTCTCATCATATTTCACCATTTCTGATAGTACTGTCCGCTCATCAAATGCTACCATTTCTGTTCGTACTGTCCGCTCATCATGTCACCATTTCTCACAGTACTGTACGCTCATCATATGTCACCATTTCTGATAGTACTGTATGCTCATCACATATCATCATTTTTGATAGTACTGTCCGCTCATCGTATGTCACCATTTCTGAGTACTGTATGCCCATCATATGTCACCATTTCTGATAATACTGTCCGCTCACCATATGTCACCATTTCTGATAGTACTGTATGCTCATCATATGTCACCATTTCTGTTAGTACTGTACGCTCATCATGTCCCCATTTCTGATAGTACTGTCGGCTCAATATATGTCACCATTTCTGACAGTACTGTATGCTCATCATATGTTACTAATTCTGATAATACTGTAAGCTCATCAAATGTCACCATTTCTGATAGTACTGTCCGCTCATCAAATGTCACCATTTCTGACAGTACTGTCCGCTCATCAAATGTCACCATTTCTGATAGTACTGTCCGCTCATCATATGTCACCATTTTTCACAGTACTGTACGCTCATCATATGTCACCATTTCTAATAGTACTGTACGCTCATCATATGTCACCATTGTTGAAAGTACTGTATGCTCATCACATGTCACCATTTTTATAGTACCGTCGGCTCATCATATGTCACCATTTTAGATAGTACTGTCCACTTATCATATGTCACAATTTCTGATAGTACTGAACGCTCATCATATGTCACCATTTCTGATAGTACCGTCCGCTCATCATGTCCCCATTTCTGATTGCACTGTCCATTCATTATATGTCACCATTTCTGACAGTACTGTACGCTCATCATATGTCACTGTTTCTGATAATACTGTAAGCACATCGAATGTCACCATTTCTTATAGTACTGTACGCTCATCCTACGTCTCCATTTCTGATAGTACTGTCGGCTCATTATATGTCACCATTGTTGATAGTATTGTCTGCTCATTATATGTCACCATTTCTGACAGTACTGTCCGCTCATCAAATGTCACCATTTCTGATAGTACTGTCCGCTCATCATATGTCACCATTTCTGATAGTACTGTACGTCCATTATATGTCACCATTTCTGACAGTACTGTCCGCTCATTATATGTCACCATTTCTGACAGTACTGTACGCTCATTATATGTTCCCATTTTTGATAGTACTGTACGCTCATCAAATGTCACCATTTCTGATAGTACTGTGCCCTCATCAAATGTCACCATTTCTGATAGTACTGTACACCCATTATATGTCACCATTTTTGATAGTACTGTCCGCTCATCGTATGTCACCATTTCTGATAGTACTGTATGCTCATTAAATGTCACCATTTCTGATAGTACTGTATGCTCATCAAATGTCACCATTTCTGATAGTACTGTACGCTCATCATATGTCACCATTTTTGATAATACTGTCCGCTCATCATTTGTCACCATTTCTGATAGTACTGTACGCTTATCATACAGTATGTCACTATTTCTGATAGTACTGTATGCTCATCATATGTCACTATTTCTGATAATGCTATCCGCTCATCATTTGTCACCATTTCTGATAGAACTGTCTGCTTATCATATGCCTTCATTTCTGGTATTGTTATCCGCTCATCATTTGTCACCATTTCTGATAGTGTTATCCGCTCATCATATGTCACCATTTCCGATAGCAATGTACGCTCATCATATGTCACCATTTCTGACAGTACTGTCCGCTCTTCATTTGTCACCATTTCTGATAGCACTGTCCGCTCATCATATGTCACCATTTCTGATATTGTTATCCGCTCATCATATGTCACCATTTCTGATATTGTTATCCGCTCATCATTTGTCACCATTGTTGATAGCACTGTCGGGTCATCATATGTCACCATTTCTGATAGCACTGTCGGCTCATCTTATGTCACCATTTCTGATAGTACTGTCCACTCATCATATGTCACCATTTCTGATAGTACTGTACGCTCATCATACAGTATGTCACTATTTCTGATAATGCTATCCGCTCATCATATGTCACCATTTTTGATAGTACTGTCCGCTCATCATATGTCACCATTTTTTATAGCACTGTCGGCTCATCATTTGTCACTATTTCTGATAGTACTGTACGCTCATCATACAGTATGTCACTATTTCTGATAATGCTATCCGCTCATCATATGTCTCCATTTCTGATATTGTTATCCGCTCATCATATGTCTCCATTTCTGATATTGTTATCCGCTCATCGTTTGTCACCATTTCTGATAGTACTGTCCGCTCATCATTTGTCACCATTGTTGATAGCACTGTCGGCTCATCATATGTCACCATTTCTGATAATACTGTCCGCTCATCATATGTCACCATTTCTGATAGTACTGTACGCTCATCATACAGTATGTCACTATTTCTGATAGTGCTATCCGCTCATCATATGTCACCATTTCTGATAGTACTGTACGCTCATCACACAGTATGTCACTATTTCTGATAGTGCTATCCGCTCATCATATGTCACCATTTCTGATATTGTTATCCGCTCATCATATTTCACCATTTCTGATAGTACTGTCCGCTCATCATATGTCACCATTTCTGATAGTACTGTACGCTCATCATTTGTCCCTATTTCTGATAGTACTGTACGCTCATCATACAGTATGTCACTATTTCTGATAATGCTATCCGCTCATCATATGTCTCCATTTCTGATATTGTTATCCGCTCATCGTTTGTCACCATTTCTGATAGTACTGTCCGCTCATCATATGTCACCATTTTTGATAGTACTGTTGGCTCATCATATATCACTATTTATTTTACCATTCAATGTTTTGTTTTTGTTTTTTTGCCACAAAGGCTACGTTCCCACCATGAGATTTTGCGGAGTTTTGATGTTAGGCCGAGGTCACATTTGCTTGTGTAATGTGAGAAACTCGAGTGAGTCTCTCGCATCAATACCCAGCACTGTCGCCGGCACTCAGGACCGTAGTGTGCGGCTTCATAGAAATACTTGCAGCTGCATACTCCGGTCCCGAGTGACGGTGGCAGTGACGGATATTGATGCGAGTTTCTTGAATTACACACGCAAGTGTGACCCCAGCCTTACAGATTTTCTGTGCAATTTATTCACTCAGTAAGTAAAATAGGTTACTTGTAGTATATAAAACTCACCAAGAATTCATTGTGGGAACACAGCCTAAAAGTTCCAACATGAGTTGTGTCCATGCATGGTTTTAAGGCCAGTATTTGGTCACTTTTTCTCATCCATAATAGTAAGCGAAAACCAGGAGTGGGTGATGAATACAGAAGTGGTGACATGTTTCTATTATACTTTTCCTCTCCTGGTTTTGGCTTACAAATACTGACCAAATACTGAACATCTGAGCGTGGCCTTAGGCCTCTTTCACACGTCCGTGTTTCCAGTACGTGTCATCTGTTTTTTTCACAAACTATATTACATTATCACCTATGCTGCTGTGCACATGTCCATTTTTTTCCAGCAGCACCAATAGAATTCTATGAGTCCGTGAAAAACACATACAGCACACGGATGTCATCATTGTGCCATCCATGTGTCATCAGTGGGTCATTCGTGTTTTGACGGTGTGCCATCCATGTGCCGTTTGCGGGTCGTCAGTGTGTTGTCATTGTGCCATTAGTGGGTCATCACTGTGTCATCCATGTGTCATCTCTGTGTTGTTTGTGGGTCATCCATGTACCAACTGTGTCATCAGTGTGTCATTCATGTGCCGTCAGTGGGTCTTTAGTGTGCCGTCAGTGTATCTTCCATGTGCCATCTGTGTGTTCTCTGTGGGTCATCCATGTGCCAACAGTGTCATCAGTGTGTCATGCGTGTGCTGTCAGTATGCCAT
The DNA here is from genome assembly GCF_039654945.1 of Dendrobates tinctorius. NCBI lineage: Eukaryota > Metazoa > Chordata > Amphibia > Anura > Dendrobatidae > Dendrobates > Dendrobates tinctorius. The sequence goes on from NW_027361784.1 coordinate 9,064,915, forward strand.
CAATGTGTTGTCAGTATTTAACATTGCAAAGTATAGGAGAAGTTTTGTAATTTTTCTTTGACCATACTGATGGTGTATATGGACACACAGAGGACACATTGATGGAAAACACTGATGGCACCGGTACCAGTTTTTCACGTATGGGGTTAAGCATGGATGTGTGAAGGAGATACAGGAAGCTGTTAACGAGTTTTTACATATGTTAGTAGCGGTACGGCTGCATAGACGCTCGTCACCCAGTAACATTTAGGCTACATTGCCACATTGAGTTTTTAGGCTAGTCTCACACTAGTGTTCGGCAGGGCTGGGTACTTCTTTCTTCCTCCGTTAAGCCCTGCCCACTGCCGCACCTCTTTCATTCAGCTCCTCCTACGTCGGCATGCGCCCTGTGTACTTATCTTTAACATTGGGTATGCGGGCAATGCGAATGTATGTGGATGCCTGCGCATGCATCGTTTTGACGCTGCACTGACCGGAACAAAATGCAACATGTTGCGTTCGGCGCAGCTCAGCGCAGCGTCAAAATGACGCATGCACAGGCATCTGCATACATTCGCATGGCCTGCATACCCAATGTTAAAGATAGGTACGCAGGATGCATGCCAACGTAGGCGGAGCTGAATGAAAGAGGTGCGGCAGTGGGTGGGGCTTAACGGAGGAAGTAAGGAGGAAGTACGCAGCCCTGCCAAATGCTAGTGTGAGACTAGCCTTAGTGATTTTTTTTTATATGCTGTGTGCCTGCGTATTTTCGGATAAAATAACGGCAGGTAACCTATTTTACATAATGGGTGCGGAAAATATACAACATCAAAAGCTCATGGTAGGAATGCAGCATAAGGGCTCAAGCAGACATCTGTGAGACACAGACATCGATGCATGGACTGTCCGCAGGTCCCCCGACCGGACCGCATCGCTGTCATATAGGCTTGGGTTGGGAGACCCCCAGACAGTCAATGCATTGTGATCCGTACTTGGACTGAGCTTCACGGACATCTGCATGAGACGTCCTCTTTGGCTGTGACACAGGTTACACCACCAAGGCATATGGACCAGCCCCTGCACACTCCCAGCCTAATTAACATATGGCTACTAAACTAAATTTCTCAGACTAGAACATCGGACCTCTACAAAAAAGGGGATTATTTTTATTGGGGGGGGGAGAAAATTCTACACAGTCAGATCACTATGTTTATATGCTGGGGAATGTGCTGACAGGTTCAATTTAAACACTTTCTTTAGGTTACATTTTTTACAAATTCCCAAGATTTTGTGGTTTCCGCTAATGTGATACTGACTGTCTTGCAGTTGTTCGACTGCCGCAACACATGTTGGGATTGCCTAACAAACAGATAATCTTAGGCTATGTGCACACGGTGCGGATTCTGCTGCGTTTCCGCAGCGGTTTTGGCCCTGTGGAAACGCAGCAGTTCCGCAGACCAAGTACAGTACAATGAAACCCTATGGGTTTTCAAAAACGCTGTGCTGACGGTGCAGATTTTTCTGCGCTGCTTTGCTGCAGTTTACAAACCGCAGCATGTCAATTGTTTGGGTGGTTTCCACAGCGGTTTCACACTTTTAACATAGTAGAGGTGTGAAACCACAGTGCAAAACCGCAGTAAAACAGCAGGTCGCTTTACCTGCGGTTGCGTGCGGAAAAAAACGCAGGTGAATCTGCAGCGTGTGCACATAGCCTTAGCATGCAGCCACTGGAACCCCAACATATTTTTCTAGCATGCCGAAGACACTCGGATAGCACCCAAGCATGCTTGGATTGCGCCTTATTCGAGCACATTTGGTCATAACTACTGGGCGACCATGTGGATGACCATTGACCATGATGAGACCAAAAAACTTTCACATCTGCGCTTATTCTACTGGCAAATAAGCAGTGAAATCCAGAGTGGCAAGGTAATTTTGCTTCAGCTTCTTGGGCAAATTTAGGGCGTCATTCACACATCAGTGATTTCTTTCAGATCCCAAAAATGGCTTGAGTGTCATCAGTGTTTTTTTTTTTATCAGAGTGTCATCAGAGTTCGGTCACTGTTAATTTTTACTATTAGAGTTAGGTCAGAGTTTCATCATTTTTTCTCAGATGAAAAAAAAATGCAAAACTGACGGAGGTTTCCTTAAGTCTCTCCCATCAAATGGTCCATGAAAAGTGGACATCACGCGGATGGCATTTGAGCACTGTCCAGTTTTTTGGCTTTTTTTTGTCATGGATCCATACACAAGATGATCCTTTTGGCATTGGCAAATTCAATCCTACTCTTGGATCAATATCACACAAGTCTCCGAGCTTTAGTGTGGACCACTTGGTCCTAGGAAATATCAGACATGTGAACTAATTCTGTACGAGAGTGCTATCTGTGAAAAACATGAAATCTGGCTAAGCCCGAGCCCAAATTTCAACCCAAGCATGGCAGAAGGTGAAAGTCGTAGTGAAGTTCAAAGCATTTACTGATTTGCATGTGACAAATTAGCTGTTGGGGTAAATTTTGCTGCAGGTTCTACAAAAGCAGATTTTCTGGTCGAAAAAGCTACTGCTCGGGCTGTGTTCACACATTGCTGCACAACATAGTCTAAATGACGACATGCAGAATGCTGCAATAAAACCCAACTGCAACATGGGAATCCAGTCTTCAAAGGAAGAATTGACAAATTACCATTACCAGAGACCCTAAGTCCATCTATTTGGGCTAGTCCTTTAAGTCCAAGCATTACCATGGCATTGAGGATCCTGCACCCCCCCGTCCCCTCAACAGCGGAGGTGGAGGTCCTGTTTACATAAGCAATGCTTTTCAATGGCTATTTTTATGATGTAAATGAGCGTTAGATTGTATGCAGCCATATAATTGTATTAACATGAAAATACAAACATCCCTGCAAGACAAAGCAACGGACACTCCTAGGTAAAGGAAACAATCGCGGCCACATCAACATCTGAGCATTTAAGCAGCATTTGGGGAGAGTTTTAAAGAATGGATGTTAATGAATTAAGTTTATAGAGCATGACAAAGGCTCGGGGTGGTGTAATCAGCCTGCTTCCTCAATCCTGGGCCACTAAGAGGAAATTTAATGGATGCTACACAGGAGAAGTGAGGCTCATTTGGAAGCTGAAGGGATTTGTTCTGGAGTAGTTAAATATATTAGATATATTACAGAACATTAGATTTTGATCGCTCCAGTGATGCAGTCAGCATTTGTACAGAATTGATTAGGTGATATCACTATGTAAAATTGGATCTTACCTCATCCCCTAGGACATGCAAAAAGGACTTTTTAAAGGGGTTGATGGATATAAAGTTTTCCACTTCAATGCCATATTAAAGTGATCCTCACTATTTTTTCCCTATGGCATAAATTGGGAATCCAATTAATGGGATCACATTGAACTCCTTTCAACTTTACTATAAGGGGTGACCATAGACATAACTTGTTAATACCCCCAGAGATGACATGTCGATGACGGTGCTTTCAACTTCGTATAAGACGTAGGAAGAATGGGTTCCCCCTAGGCTATAGGATTGACAGCATACCCTATAACAGGGATTCTAAGGATCCGGACCAGACTTTTATGCAATATCAACTTTTGATGGAAAAGGTAAGGCACCATGAGCTGATAGGAGGGTTTTTGGACCCCTCTGTTAATTACAATAGTAGTCAAGGTCTGCAACTTTTGCCTCCAATAGCAGATTATTATGTCCGCTCTTCTGGGAAGATTTTCTACAAAGGTCTTGGAGGTGTTTCTGGGAATTCTTACCCTTTTATCCAGGAGAACATTTGTGAGGTCAGGCACTGATGTTGGAGGAGAGGACCGGGCTCACAATATCTGTTCTAGTTCAATACCAAAAGCTTTTGATGGGGTTGAGGTTGGGTTTCTACGTGGTGGGTCATGTTCTTCCACGCCAAACTCCTCCAACCATGTCTTTATGAACCTTGCTTTGTGTACTTGTAATGCAGGTGTGTAAGGAGGTGGTGGAGGACCCTCACCTGCCTCCTCTCCCCTGGACACTGTTCACATGTTATGTGTGGCACCTCATTGTTTCCTAATGTTATTATACTTGTGATATACTGTAATCTCATGTATTGTTCATAGGCTTAGGGAAAGAATAGGAGTTTGTATAAGACCATAGGGGAATTAGAGTAGAGGGGGGCATCATAAAGATTAGAATATGAGTATTAGTTAGCATAGGGGTTTAGCAGCTGTGAGGAGCTACAGGGCAGGGCAGTGCAAAGGGATATAGGAGGACTTCCTGGTAGGAGAGCAGAAGCCCGGGCAGTCTTGCCCAGGGCAAAGTGTGAGGAGTAGCGAAGCAGACGGCCGGCCATGGGGATAAAGCCGCTACAGAAGTAAGGGGCCCCAGGTGGAGAGTTGTGCAGTCGGGCACCAGCTCAAAAGGACCATTCCCACGAAGGATCCAAGGTCTACGACGGGTGCAAGCAGCTGAGATAACGTTCCGGCACCTTTCCCTATTGGAACTGGACGATGGGCTGACAGGGAGCTGGTGACCCTGTAGGCACGGATGTGACACGGATTGTCCAGAGATATGTCAGGGATTGCTGGGAGAAGAGAAATAGAGCTGATAGAGAGGATAGAGGCTGCCCAGATGGCAGGGAAAGATAAGAAGATGTCTCTGTGTTCAACCTGTGCTGCCAGTGTGATTAATGCCCTTGTTGTGAGTTCATTTTCCCCTTCGTCACTGAGGTCTGGTGAACTCCCTATTCTGGTAAAGGAAGGTAATGAGCCTGATTATCAGGCACCTGAGTCTAATGAGGATGACTGGCTGAGTGGAGTCACGGACTGGATATAAGGCTGCCGACGCCCTTCTGCCCTGCGGGTGATTACTCTGTGGACTTCTAGGACACCAGTCTGATTCCTGCTCCTCTAAAGCTGAGTTTTCTGTTTTGCCTGTTAGCTTTTTTGTTTTGTTTTTTGTTTTCCTTGCTTTTCTGTATTCTGCCGTTCCCTTCTGGGGTGAGCTGAATTTCCTTTTGCCTGTAGCTCTGTCTTCAGAATATTCCTGAGTACTGACATAGCTTTTTTGAAGCCTAGCGTCTTCAGGGCCTTTTTCACTGTCAGTCTGTTGGCTCTTATTTTCATAGGGCTTTTCACGGATTGCAGACAGCAGCCTTCCTGTCCTTTTCTATCTAGTTAGCTTGGGCCCCGTCTTTGCTCAGTCTATCTTTCTGTCTGTGTTAGTATTTTCATCTTGCTTCACCGTCATTATATGTTGGGGGCTGCCTAATGCTTTGGGGTCTGCTCTGGGGCAGTTTAGATTTCCACTTTCTTTCTTTAGGCCTATTTAATTCTCCGGCTGTGATCGAGGGGTCTAGGGCATCGTAGGAACCCCCCACGGCTACTGCTAGTTGTGTTGATAGGTTCAGGGGTCTGCAATCCGATAGCTGCCAACTTCTCTGGTTTTCTGGACTTAGCTAGCATTTCTGTTTTTGCCTCCTACGGTGACTCAATCATAACAGCCCTATTGATTAGTAAAGTTCAACTGTTGGAAAAGAACCTTGACTCTGAGATGTTTTGTGGAGCTCAGGAGAGCACAGCCGGAGTGACAGAACCTGAGAGGATCCAGACAGTGAATGTAAGTGTATTGCTGCGCATGTGTAATACCGGCGTGTTTGTACCTTGTTTCCCCGCCATTACTCTGCATGTCTGTGGTCTTTCCCTTTGTTCCTTTCCCCCTAATCAGCTGGGATACTGTTGACTGTTACCTGTTTGGATGCTGCTCAGTTCCCTGCTCTGCTGCGTAGCCATACATGTGTTGTAATGTCTTTGCTCTGCTGCACAACCAACTGCATGCCCCTGTGGAAGCTATCCACGGGTTGCGAGGTCCTCTGCAGCTGGTGCATGACTTTCCATGTGTATCCAGGCTTGCAGCTGCTGCCAGGTGCCCTAGGCCTCAGTTCCTGTGCTGGCTATGCTGTACTGGTTCCTGTCTGTGCTTAGGGTGCACGAGGCCTTCCCTGCTTTTATTAAGGGCTGTGTGAGCGCTTAAATTGCTGTCCCCAGCCTATTGCTGAGGAGCAGCTCCTATTTAAAGTTCCTCTTTCCTGTTGGGCGTGGCCAGAGTTTCTCATTAGGTTTCTTAACCTAGTCATGTGTGTTTGGTCCTCCATGTTGCTCCTGGTCTGCCAGGTCATCAGCTACAGTTCTGCCTGCTATCAGTTCTAGGAAAGCTGATGTCTTTGTCTCTGGACCTATGTGTTGGTACCAAAGTCCTTTCCTTGAATGTGGATTCCTGCTGTGTAATATTCTCGAAGTCCTTCTGTGTCTGGAACTATGTACCCAGTGACTTTCCAGTCCGAGCCTGCGGTGAGTGCACCTTACCGCTTGAGTTCCTTTCTAGGTTGTGTCAGAGGTCCAGATCCTGAGGACCGCTGTCTGATGCCTGGAGCCTGACGTCTGCTGATCAATGTCCTGCCTGTGTCTTGACATTCCCTGTCTGCAGCCGTGTCTGTTGTCTGGAGTCCAGATGTCCTACCTTTGTCCTAGATGTCCAGCCTGTGTCCAGATATCCAGTCTGTGGTCCTGGTGGTCCAGCTGGTGTTCCAGAGCTGGTCCCAATCCTGTCCCTGGACGGGCTCCTCCTCCGTGTTCCTGGGGAGTCTCCAGTCTTGTGTCCTGGTTACAGCTTTGCCCTGGCCGTGAGTCCTGGATCTGACCAGCTGATGATGTCCAGAGCTGCCATGCTGATGCTCCTGGACCGGTGCTGTCCATGTCTTGCCTGTGTCCCTATGTTCAGCCGGTGTCTTGATATCCAGTCTGTGGTCCTGGTGGTCCAGCCAGTGTTCCAGAGTTGGTTCCACTCGTGTTCCTGGACGGGCTCCTCCTTCGTCTTTCTGGGGAGTCTCCAGTCTACTCGTGTTCCTGGATGGGCTCCTCCTCCGTGTTCCTGAGGAGTCTCCAATCTTGTTTCCTGGTGACGGCTCTGTCTGTGAGTCCTTGATCTGGCCAGCCGATGTTCTGAGCTGCTATGTCGGTGTTTATGGATCCGTGCTGTCCGTGTTTTGCCTGTGTCTTGATGTCCTGCCTGTTCTCTAGGGTCCATCCTGTGATGGCATCTGTCTGAGGTTGTTGTCTGATGTTCTTCTGCTGTGCCTGCGCTACGCCTGAGGCCTGCAAGAGAGGTTCTCCTGATATGCCTGTGCCAGATGACCCTGGACTGCATCAACGAGAGATGACCTCTTGCCATCATCTGACATCTGGAGACCTGGGATGTTCACCCTTCCTTGATGTGCAGAATCGGGGGCCTAGCATTATGTCTTGTGTTTTGTATTTAATGTAGTTCTTCTTACCTGAAGTTGTGCGGTGTCATAAAGTCCTGCATGTTACCACCTTGCCCACATGCTCAGCTGCCACAGACCCCGTCGCTGCCCTTCCTAGTCTGGGTGGGCCCGGATCCTTCTATGTGGTCCAGTGGGTCCACATTCCATTAACATCTGGGATGCACGCCCCAGTTCGCCGTGGCCTGGCAGCGTGGGAGCGTAAGCTTACTAAGCTAAGCCGCATCATCCATCCATGACAGCATGCTACACATGCAAAAGATGGGACTCTGTATTCTATCTGTGGGGCACCAGGGTGTGAGAACAGTACAGCCATTGCCATGACTACCATCCTGGCCGCCTAACAGATGACCGCCTGCACCCTTCAGAAAACGCGAGGCAGGGACAGTCACTGAACAATATAACATTGCTTTTAAATACAACAGTAATGTTGGACAGTTTGTAATAGTAACAAGGTAAATCGAACAATAAACTAGATACTGCTATGAGCAGATAAGCAACAGAAGTTCTTCACTGTGCAATTCTGAAGTTCTCTGCATGAAGGTGGTATGACCATTCAAGGAATTTACCACGTAGGTGCTCTGGAATTCTGGCCCTAGAGGGGATCACTGGGATTTCCCGCCAGGCCACAAGTCTATTAATGCTCGTTGAGCATCCTGCATCCTAAACAGCCCCCTCCAAACCTGTCATCCTAACCTCAGCCAACCCCGGAACCATATGCCCAGGTTGGAAGTGACTGCCCTGCTCTTGAGCACTGTCTCACTGTAGATGCAGTCGTGCCTCCTGTGACGTCATCTCCTCATGGATCCTCGTGGCTTGATCATCGGCAAATATCTGCTAGACCTGAAGCTAAAAAGACTAGGACTTAGCTTTTGTCTGGGGAAAACTGGTCTCTGGGTCCTCACAAACCTCTCATACATGGTCTAACCCTTAACAGGCGGTGGTCAGCATACTGGTGGCTTAGACTTCCCGCTGAAGTCACTCACACTGACCTCCGCCATTCCGAGTCTGCGCCTTCTCTCTTAATCTTGGAGCCAAATTCTGCTGTGGTTTGGCATGCAAGGTTTTTATACCCCAGGGCTCTGCCCCGTGAGTCACCGGACCAGCACATGAAGCTGCCCCCCCGAAACCCTTCCGGTACAAACTGGTTTAACTTGATTGCGCCCGGCCGGTAGATGGCAGTCCATCCTCACTATGGTCGCATCCTGCAATTATTCCTCAAGGGTGTCACTGCTTCCTCTTACATACTTTGAACAGTCATAGGAAACAGAAAAGAGCCTTCTCCAAATGGTTCCCTCATAGTTGTGAATCTACAATTGACAAAAATGTCTTGTGCTAAAGCATTAACATTTCACTTCACAGGAACTAAGGGGCTGATGCCGACCCCTGAAAAACACCCCCCCCCCATAGCATTATTCCTCCTCCACCAAACTGTACAGTTACAACAATGCAGTCTGGCAGGTAACTTTCTCTTGGCATTCACGAAACATGGACTCATCAGTGACCATGCTTAATAGCGTAACGGGATCTCCACATAGTGGCTGAGTTGCTGCTTTTCCTTCCACTTTACAGTAAAGTCTCTCACAGGTGAGGGAGGAAATATTTAGGATGGAAGACATGACATGAATGGACTTGTTACGCTGGTCGCTCCTATTACAGGGCCTCACTGTTATCAGTAACATCTTTACCACCAGTCATTCTGTCAAGTTTTTGATGGCACGTAGCATGGCTAGGGCCTGGATGTTATACACCGGATTGAAGGGTTGGAGGTTATACACAGGGGGTGAATGGGAATGGATGAAACCTGATTTTAATGATTAAGACATACTCCAATAATGAATCATCCTTGTATGCAAAAGTTGCATTATAGATGCCACATATGGAGGGTAGCATATTGATTTCATACATCATAGTAATGAGTTTAATACTGCACTGTATATCGTTTCCAACACCAGATATTTATGTCAGACATGTCCTAAAAGTCAGAATTTTAGAGCCACTCTATCAATCTCTAATATATGCTGAGCCCTTTTTCTCTGTTAGATGGTCGTACAGTCTCTAAACACCCATTTATTCCAATAGAAGTAACTGCTCAATAATTAGCTTGCCACCATCTCCTGATTAAAAACTAAATAAATGAATGGGACCCCCCACTGAGGTCAACAACTGTCCTAAGGTTTGTACACATCTGATCTGATTGACACCCCATAAAACCATTGGGCCTAATTTCCCTCCATGAGTATTTGGTGCATTTTGGATGCTACAGCATTTCTGCACTTATAGGTTACTTTTATACGTTTTTAGTGTGTATTTTTAGCATTCGCTTTTATTGCGTTTTTTTTACTGTTGCAGTTGTTCTCTTTTTGGTCATGTTTTAAATTAAACAAACTAAACAACTTTATTTAGGATACTTACTGTTACTTAGCTTTTATAAAATTTATTGATAGTCATGTGTGGATTACATGCGCTTCCACCATGGTAATACAGTAACAACGTTTATGCTGTTTTTATTTTCAGATTTTAGGATTATTTTTTTTTATCTCATTCAAGTCTATGGAAAAAATCTGCAAACAAAACGCATATTTACTGCCAGTGAAATTGACTTGTTGCAGATTTGAAAAATGCACTGCAGTTCAATTTCCACAGCACATAAAAAACTCAATGGGCATGGGATTTTTAAAAATCAATTGCACTTTGCTGGAACTGTAAGTCACTTTTTGTTTTTGCTCACAAAAATATATAGCGGAAAAAAACACAGCAAATCGTCATAGTGGAAACTTAGCCTAAGACTTTTCGCACAGCATTATTTCCTTCCTTATAAATGAAAAAAAAAACATAAATTTCATGCCCTTTTTTTTTTTTAGTGTGGTATTTTGGAAAACATATGAAAAAATCTCAAAAAATGCACCAAAAGTATGAAAAAAGCGACAAAAAGTGCACTCTTTATATAGCATTATACTTCTTTCTATTAATATACTGCGAATATTTCCCGGTAGCAATTAATTCTGTAAATAAAAAGCAAAAAGAGACTAAAAAAACACAAGCAAAAAAGCAATGAGAAAAAAAGTAGCTAATAAATGCAGAAAATCTGCAACATCAAAAACTCGCCAACTACTCATGGTGGAAACTTCACCTTAAGTGTCCCTGCACATGTAACCGAGACGTCTGATGTCTATGTGCACTGATAGGGTTGGACATAATGAGACATCCTGATTTGGGGCTTTTTTTCCTGACCTACATTTCATAATTTAACCAGATTACACAAGCAATAATGTGGACAATCATGACAATCCAGACGTCTGAGGTGGCCGGACTTGTATCTGCCAGGTTGGGAAATGTCATTTTGTTTGAAGGAACCTGCTGTTACACAAGGAAGGAGCGGTTGCGATTGTGATGTCTTCATGGTTAATCTCTTGTAGTTGTGAGTAATGTTAGCATGTTAACCACTAGAGGGTCTAGTATCAAGGAGACAGTGTCATAGGCGGCTGATCCTGCCAGCACCCTACGTCATCATTTCCCGGTGTGAGAGGGACAAGTCTGACACATTGCGAGTGTTAATCCTTATCATTGCTATATATCGGGATATTACACAGGATGTCACTGCATGCAGACGAAAAGTCATCCAGAAAATGTCCTCAGCATCTCTCAGTCAATATATTGTACCTTTACAGACAGTTTCCCACAGGGGCCACATACATGGAAAATGTACTATAATATGATGCCGATTCCAATGACCAGGTAATAGATGGTCATTACATGTCCACCAGAGCTGGATGGACCATGTATCTAAGTACCTTGGAAAAGCTGCACAAGGTGGTACATGATTGCTTCTTAGCAGTCTATTAGTTGCAGCCCCTCTATAGATATACACATATACACTCACTGGCCACTTTATTAGGTACACCATGCTAGTAAGGGGTTGGACCCCCTTTTGCCTTCAGAACTGCCTCAATTCTTCGTGGCAGAGATTCAACAAGGTGCTGGAAGCATTCCTCAGAGATTTTGGACCATATTGACATGATGGCATCACACAGTTGGCGCAGATTTGTCGGCTGCACATCCCTGATGCGAATCTCCCATTCCACCACATCCCAAAGATGCTCTATTGGATTGAGATCTGGTGACTGAGGAGGCCATTTGAGTACAGTGAACTCATTGTCATGTTCAAGAAACCAATCTGAGATGATTCGAGCTTTATGACATGGCGCATTATCCTGCTGAAAGTAGCCATCAGATGTTGGGTACATTGTGGTCATAAAGGGATGGACATGGTCAGCAACAATACTCAGGTAGGCTGTGGTGTTGCAACGATGCTCAATTGGTACCAAGGGGCCCAAAGAGTGCCAAGAAAAAATTCCCCACACCATGACACCACCACCACCAGCCTGAACCGTTGATACAAGGCAGGATGGATCCATGCTTTCATGTTGTTTACGCCAAATTCTGACCCTACCATCCGAATGTCGCAGCAGAAATCGAGACTCATCAGACCAGGCAACGTTTTTCCAATCTTCTACTGTCCAATTTCGATGAGCTTGTGCAAATTGTAGCCTCAGTTTCCTGTTCTTAGCTGAGAGGAGTGGTACCCGGTGTGGTCTTCTGCTGCTGTAGCCCATCTGCCTCAAAGTTCGACGCACTGTGTGTTCAGAGATGCTCTTCTGCCTACCTTGGTTGTAACGGGTGGCAATTTGAGTCACTGTTGCCTTTCTATCAGCTCGAACCAGTCTGCCCATTCTCCTCTGACCTCTGGCATCAACAAGGCATTTCCGGCCACAGAACTGCCGCTCACTGGATTTTTTTTCTTTTTCGGACCATTCTCTGTAAACCCTAGAGATGGTTGTGCGTGAAAATCCCAGTAGATCAGCAGTTTCTGAAATACTCAGACCAGCCCTTCTGGCACCAACAATCATGCCACGTTCAAAGGCACTCAAATCACCTTTCTTCCCCATACTGATGCTCGGTTTGAACTGCAGGAGATTGTCTTGACCATGTCTACATGCCTAAATGCACTGAGTTGCCGCCATGTGATTGGCTGATTAGAAATTAAGTCTTAACACACAGTTGGACAGGTGTACCTAATAAAGTGGCCAGTGAGTGTATATATTTATATATATATATATATATATATATATATATATATATATTGTGGTGTAGTTACCACTATGTCAGCTAGGGGGCGCTGTGTGGGTGTCCCAGGATGGGTGTACAGGCACATTCAGTGTGGTAACAGGAGCAGGGTCCTAAATGACCATTATGGGTCTCAAGGTGGGTGGCCTTGGGATGCAGGCTCCAGGGTGTATTGATCAGCAGAGGTACTGCTGATCTTTCTGTTACACTCTGTCAGGGAAGCCTGTGTGTGTCTATACAACCTTTAGTGATGTCATAGTCATGTGATCACCTGTGGGTGTGGTTACAGGGCTATGTAATTGAGGTGTTTGGCACATGTGAGAGAGTGTGGAGGGAGTCTGTCTGAGTGTGGACAGACTTCCATGTGTCCAGGGGGGACACTACAGAGAGTGTATATGGGGAGGACTACAGCTCCCAGCATGTGCTGAGATTCTCAGTCCGAGTCTGAAGCCACGGACATTTCTGTTCCTTTGCCTGAAGTGAAGGTTACATTTCAGTGTTATGCTGTCTATGGTTTATGGAGTAATAAACCTGGTGAAATTTTAAAGGAACGTGCCTCATGTTTGTCTCCCGCTGCACCTAAGCGAGTCGAATCCCTACAATTGGTGACAGACTGCGGGCAGCGATTCCCAGAAGCACGTGTGGCAGCGCTGGCGATTCTGAGCCAGGAGAGCAGACGGTCTGACAACCGTGAGTAATACTGACCGAGGTCAGAGAAAGTGACTGTGTTAATATTTGTGGGATACCTCTGGAGGAGAAGAGGCGTCCAGGAACCTGTGTGGCCGACACAGATAACAGACAGGAGTCTGTGGTGCACTGACCTGGGTCAGTGAGAGACTGTGTTCCTGGAGGGGTCAGTGAGCAAGGTCCTGGAGGGTCAGTGTTGGGAGGTTCTGGGAGAGGAATCGGATCCCTGGAACACGTGCTATGACCTTGGACCTGGTGAGGCGTGTGTTGGGCAGTCTCAGGCGGAGACGGATGTCCTGAAGAGCACCCGCTGAGCCCCTGGACCTGGTGAGGCTGGTGTGTTGGGAGACCCTGGGAGGAGGGTCGGCTCCCTGAATAGCACCCGGTGTGCCCTGTGTGTTGGACGGTCTCAGGTGGAGACGGTAGGTCCTGAGTGGCACACGAACAGGACATGTGAGAGACTGTGCATGTGTTTTTTCTCTTTTTTTTTCTTTTCCTCTGCAAAACCTGAAGGTGCTTGCTGTGGCTCAGTGGGGTCACGAAGGTCTCGCAGCACAAGGACCTGGTGTTTTCTTTAAGGGATCTGCCCTGGGAGCATTGGTAGCAGACGCTGTCTGTCTACACCGTCCTGCTGCAGCTTTATTGCATGTGACTAAGCGGATACAGTTGTGGCTTTACACAACTATTAAGGGTGAGTACCCTGTATTATTGCTGCATAACCCATTATACCTGCACTGGTAAGGCCCTATGGGCGCACTTTTGTGGCTTTTTTATCTTTGAGGGTGACAAGCGGCTTCCAGTAACCCGGCGGGGTTACGAAGGTGACAAGCGGCTTCCGGTGGATTGGCGGGTCCACGAAGATGGCGCAGCAGGAGCTGCAGTGACACCAGCCGCTGTGTATGTGTGTGAACAGCAGCCGGAGGTGCCGGTGATCAGTGACAGCAGGAGCTGTGGTGGTGCCAACAAAGACTTGTGTGGTATCGTTAAAAGACAAACTGTACTGTGTGAACTGTGGCATAAGAAGTTCTGCAGAACGGACATGGGGAAGTCCCAAAAGGGGGCGGTGGCCCAAATCCGGGAGGTAGCCCGTAAAGGGGTGGAGTCCCAAAAGGGGGTGGTGGCCCAAATCGGGGTGGTAGCCCGTAAAGGGGTGGAGTCCCCAAAGGGGGCAGTGGCCCAAATTGGGGTGGTAACCCAAAATGGGGTGGAGTCCCGGGAGGGGGCGGCAACCCAAAGCGGGGTGGTGGTCCAGAAAGGGGCCAAGTTTGAAGAAGTGACAGCACTGGGTACGTCTGGAGTACCGCAGTGTATGTGCAGGTCTTTTTCAGAATGTGGAATATCCTTTCCAGGTAGTAATGACAGGCCACAGATGTGTACAGTGATGCTGCACCGGGAAGGAGCCTTTGGTCGGCTGGAATCAGAGAGTCAGGTGACTCTGACAGGAACGCCTCTCGTTTTCTCTCTGACCGAGAAAAACGTCAGGGTTCGCTGTAAACACGGGGTCACGGTGAACTACGCAGTAGACACAGTAGTGTTTGAGGGGACCAAAGGTGGTGAGTGCCAAGGTAGAGGGATACCATGGGACTTAGTCTATGCCTGGGAGAGGGGCCGGGACTTTCTTTTGTTTGATGACGTTTGGTCGGACGGTGGAGATGCTTCGACTGTGGGGCAAGCAGACACTGAAACAGTGACGGCTCCTGACATGGACAGGTCAGAGGTAGAACTGACCAGAGGAAGAAGTACATCTGCCCAACTGACGGACCTGACGTCTCGTGATAAGACAGATGGTGGGCTGGGAGATGAGACTACTGGACTAGACACATTGGTGCTGGACGGTAACTGGAGGGTTCACTCGACTGGTGTGACTGACCCAGTGGTACCCTTTGATGATATAATTAAAGAGGTAGTGGTGAGACACGTGCTGGCCAAAAGAGAACAAGATCGTGAGATACAGCTTATAAAGGAGACTGTAACAGAACATGTCGAACGGGAAAGAGTCCTAAGGCAAGCAGCTGAGCACAGAGTGGATGAGCTGGAGAAGGAAGTCTCTGAGCTCAGAGGTCACCTGTCAGCGTGTAAAACCATGAACAAGACCCTGTTGGAAGATATGGAGGTGCTCAGAGAGGCCCAAGAGAAGCATCAACAGGAGATTCTCAGGAGAGAGGATCAGCGTCGCTACCTGGCAGAGGAGCGAGATAAAGTTCTGCAAGAACTCAGTGGAGTAGTAAAAGGTCTTCTACAGGAGAAGAAGTGGATGGGCGAAGACATACAGCGGCCTTGCCCGACTGATAGCAAGGCAGAACTGCCAAAGCCCATCTTGGAAAAGGGTCCTGAAGACTGTAAATCTCAGGAAGATGGTGAGCCAAGAGCTGCACAAGACAGTCACCCGGTCTTGGCAGATACCTTGAGGGAAGTGTCCGTGGGGAACCCAGAGCCATCTGTCCAGGATGAGAGCAAGTCCATGACCTTCAAGTGTGTGATGGAGGTACCCGAAGACGTGCGAGAAGTGTGTGCCAGCGAAGGTGTGCATGAGACCTTTAAAAAGGCAGTAAAGGCCTATAGTGTGAGCTGGGCACCAGAAACAGACCAGTTGGTGATACTGGCAGAAACGGAAGACACAGAGAGAAGGGTGGCTGTCCTGAAGGAGATGCACCTACAATGTCTCCGCACGAAACAGATGCTCGTGAAGCGTAATTGGAAAGCCGCTCGACGTCTGGAGCTTGCAAGGGAAGCACAAAGTCGGCTGGGCTTTGTGGAAGACATAATTCCGGTGCCCAGAAATCTGGTGGGGAAAGTCGTTGGCAGACTTGGAAAGGTGATGCAGGAGATGGTGAATCGATCCTGTGTGAAGAGAGTGAGGATCCCACCTGCTGGTGAAATCCAAGTCGTTATTGAAGATGACATTGTTCCTGTCATTGTGGTTGGTTCGGTGGAAAGCATTGGGAAGCTTCGCATGCTCCTGGAATATCGGGTAGCGTACCTGAAGGAGATTGAGCAGCTAAGACAGGATCGGCTGCAGATGAATGAGCAAATAGAGAACGTCAGGTGGCGTCCCCCTCCAACCCAAGGTGTAAGGACCCGAAGGGATCCTCCAAGGAATGAAAGGACAGGTAGTCGAAGGCAAGAACGTCGAGAGTCCGTAAGTGGCCGTTCTAATCTTAGTAACATAGGCACGAGACTCGGTGGTGGACATAGCGACAGAGGGTCAGACTCAAACCAGCCAGTTGGCCCAGCTGGACGTGGGACTCATGACCGTGCGAACTGGGAGAGCCAGCCAGTGAGAGAAAGGTCGCGTGATGAAGCACACTGCAGACAGGTGGAGACTAAAGAGTGTCTGGTCACACTGACGGACGTTGACGGGAAGGCCAAAGCCCAAGGCCGAGATACTGACCGCTGGGGGCAAGGGAGGCCTAACGTAAATATGCAGTATGACTACCGAAACAGACGGAGATGGTCCTCCCGACTGGTAGGGCAAGGTGACATGGGTGCCAGGTCTCAAGATCCCTGGGTGATGTCATGTGTTCAACCCCACAAGTTTGAACAGAGGGGGGAGGTATGTGGTGTAGTTACCACTATGTCAGCTAGGGGGCGCTGTGTGGGTGTCCCAGGACGGGTGTACAGGCACATTCAGTGTGGTAACAGGAGCAGGGTCCTAAATGACCATTATGGGTCTCAAGGTGGGTGGCCTTGGGATGCAGGCTCCAGGGTGTATTGATCAGCAGAGGTACTGCTGATCTTTCTGTTACACTCTGTCAGGGAAGCCTGTGTGTGTCTATACAACCTTTAGTGATGTCATAGTCATGTGATCACCTGTGGGTGTGGTTACAGGGCTATGTAATTGAGGTGTTTGGCACATGTGAGAGAGTGTGGAGGGAGTCTGTCTGAGTGTGGACAGACTTCCATGTGTCCAGGGGGGACACTACAGAGAGTGTATATGGGGAGGACTACAGCTCCCAGCATGTGCTGAGACTCTCAGTCCGAGTCTGAAGCCACGGACATTTCTGTTCCTTTGCCTGAAGTGAAGGTTACATTTCAGTGTTATGCTGTCTATGGTTTATGGAGTAATAAAACTGGTGAAATTTTAAAGGAACGTGCCTCATGTTTGTCTCCCGCTGCACCTAAGCGAGTCGAATCCCTACTATATATATATTCTTTTATCTGTTGAGCGGCTTTCGCTGTGACTACAGTTGCACCACCCATAGTCTGCTGTGGACCCATAATGTACTGCCTTTCTAAGGTACTCAGATAAATTGTGGCATTGTATTGTACTCTGTTGGCAATCACCCCTATAAGAATCTAGGCTTAATGAAGGTACAGTACCAAACAATTCACACGTTGCACTCGCCAGTCTTAATGGAGGTGTGTAGTGTAGCAAGAGGCACATGCCACTTAACGAATCAGGGGAATCTTAGAAGTTTCATGGACCACTGTGCGCCTTGCCAGAAAGCTGTAACGTCTGGTCTTGAATTTGAAGGGTGTGTGTTGGCGCTACCCTGCCTCACTCAAGCTGCCCCAACTTGGTCGGCGCTGGCCGGAACTGCCGTGAAAAGCCTCAATTTTTTATCAACTCTGCGCTGTACGAATGTTTTTAAAACCTAAGCACTTTAATGAATTGAGGCCTATGTGCCTGTCATTATGGACATAACTAGGGTGGTTGCAATCGCATCTGCGCCCTGAAGTCTAAAAGGGCCAAAAGGTTCTTTTGATCTATATTAAAAAACATTACTATTTAAAACATGTAAAGGTTGGGGGTTCTGTTGTAGATTTTGCATTAGGGCCCATAAGCTTCAAGTTACAACGCTACCTGTCAGTCTATAATGGGTATTATAAAATGCTATGGAAAAGTTTTAGAAAGGTGTGGAAAAATGTTGCAAAGTAAGAATACTTTGGAAAATAACAGTGCTAATAGTTCATTTTTAAACAATTAATTAAATACAAAGGTAAAAAAAGAGAAATCTAAATCAAATCACTATTAGTGTGACCACCCTTTGCCTTCGGAAGATCAATTCTAGGTATAGCTGCACAAACGTAGGGATTTTGGAGGATTTAAATCTGTTGTGTGAGTAACCGATTATACCAAACGGGTGACAATGATCATCAATTTCATATGCAAGTTGAAACAGTCATTAATTGAAGCATAAAAAGCTCTATAGAGGGCTTAAAAAAAGTGTTAGGAACAGTGAAAATCTATTACAGGTGAGGTTGTGGAGGACAGTTTAATGTGTCAGGTCACACGTCATGGCAATATTAAGCACAGCAACAAGACACAGAGTAGCGTGATGGGTTTACCACAGCAGAGAGGAGTCAGAAGACCACAGCATTTGATTTCTCATACCCTGCACTGATTAGAAGCATTTCACCTTCACATTGAATGGTGCAGATATTTTTTAGCAGTGCAAGGATTAATCTGCTCAGTTGAGAGCTTCTGGAAGCTTCCCTGCATTAAGGCTCTCAGCTGTTCACTGTTAACCACTCTCATATCCTGTATAATCTGGGCCCTAGCTAGCACTCATTGTCAGAAAGCTTTTGCTGCATGGTGGGAGGTTGGTTGGTGGTTGTTGTTTAAGAAGGCGTTTGGTGGATTTATCTGAGACTGCTGCTAGGTTTTGAGTGTGTGCTAATTTCCCCTCTTTCTCCTACTTTAGTTTTACTGCACCCTCCACTCTCTGATGCATTCCTCTGTTGTTTGTGTGAGAATGTTTGTATGATTTGTATTTTCCTTTATCCCTGTTTGTATTTACCTTGTTAGTTTGGTTGGTGTATTACAGTACATTTTACTACTCCTCTCTTTCCTGGGTGGGGGAAGGTACAGACTGAGGGTGGATTTAGGCGCTAAAGCAAGGTACGTGGCCCCAGCATCTTCACCATCAGAAGTAATCTGGAGAGCAGGAAGAGCTAGGGCGCTCCCTAGCATTAGGGACAGAGAAGGAGCCCCTGGTCCCAGGACACCCGACAACAGAGCCGTGATAATGTGTCTTTGATTTCTATCTACATAGGTGGCATGGGGTACAAACATATCGGTTATGGAAGGTCCATTTAAGACTAGAATGCTGGGAGTAAGAATCATAATCTCTTGTTCGATGTGGAAGCTTCCTATCTATTTTCTACATATCTGCCCTTTAAATCAGTAACAACAGCATCTGAAGGTGAATATGTACTACATAGGATACTCCAAGAAATATAACATCCAATTCCTATAAACCCAATATAGCAAAAATGACCTGAAGTGACTATTCCATACACACATCCTTTAGGTGTGCCCCTGATATTCCTGTAAGGCTACGTTCACACGTTTAGCATTTGGTCAGCATTTTTCATCAGTATTTGTAAGCCAAAACCAATAGTGGGACAATCAGAGGAAAAGTATAAAAGAAACCCGTTACCACTTCTGTATTTATCACCCGCTCCTGGTTTTGGCTTTCAAATACTGATGTAAAATATTGACTGAATTGTGAACGTGGCCTAGCATTGATCAGAGAGTGACTTCAAATCATATATAACACCTACAGTAGGTGATTTAGGGCTGTATTTTTTTTTCTTTATCAGCCAAGTCACAGCTATAAAACAATCATGTAACAGCAAGTTCCAAAAAAATGGAAATGAAAGCCAGGGCTTTGCCAGATGTACAGTCGTTCATTCTAGTTTTAATATTAGACTCAAATGTATCCACATATATGAAGACTATAGCCAGCCTCCAGATGGGTTCACCTTTTAGCACCAGTGTATAGAAATCTACATATGAGTCGGTGTCCTGATGTTTAAGCTCACCTGGTTAGGTGGATCCTCCAAGTCTCAGGTCCAGGTGGGCACACGGACCCTGGTTTTTAGTGTAGCAAACAGGAGAGCAGGTTGAAAGTAAGGAATTTGTACTTATGGGAATCTTGGGAGCAGCAGGATGTATGAAATGAAACCCTGCAAAAAGAAGCACAGAAAGTGAAGAACTCCATGCAGAAGTCTACATTCTCAATTCTAAGACACATATGTGTTTCCTAATGTGCCTTAAAGTGAATCTATCAGCAGGATTTTGCTAAGTAACCTACACACACTGTCAGGTTGCTGCTATTATGTTGAATAAAATGATGCCTGGGTTGAAGAAATCCATCTTGTGGTTCTTGTGTAATCAGTGTTAGAAGTTTTCAGTTAATGAGATGCCCGTGCTCCAAGACGTTATTGTAGGCAGAGTCTTATCATCCTTCTCTAAGCCATAGAAACCAAGGAAAGACCTGCCTACAGGCCCATTCCGGAGCACGAGAAACTCATTACGTGAAAACTTCTAACACTAATTACACAAGAACCACCAGACTGATTTCTTCACCCTGGGTATCATTTAAATCAGTTTAACACTGCCAACCTGACAGTGTCTGTAGTAGGTTACTTAGCAAAATCCTGCTGACAGGTTTGCTTTAAAATTCACCTTACGCTTCTGGGCACTCTGCTCCTGTACAGTACCAGGCCTGACCAAATTTGCCTTAGCCATCAGCATAGCTGTCTGTGTATTTTTACATCGTTTGCTGGTTTCTAACAGAGCTCAACTCATCTGTACTCCTCCACAATGGAGCTTGTTTGTTCCATGTTGCTGACAGATCATTGATGTGAAACTGAAAATGTTGTTCTTCAGTATTGATGTATATATCAGAAATCAATCCTCTGCCATATGCCGCAACAAATTACAGGCTCCATTGGAGTGGAGGAGTACAGATTATTTGAGCTCTGTTAGAAACCCACTAACAATGATGTAGGAACACACAGACATCTATACTGATGTAGATGACTGAAGGTAAAATTGGTCAGGCCTGATACTATACAGGAGCAGAGTGCAAAGAAGGATAAAGTGAATTCTATACTTCAGTTCACCTTTGCACGGCCTAGTTATTACAAGCTCCATTGTGTAGGAGTGCAAGAGAGTTGTAATCTGAGAGATACCAGCTAAGAAAAAGAAAGCAGATTTCTCTGATAAGGTATAATAGACCATATCTTGGTGCATTTTGTCTGGAAGGTGCAAACATCTGCATATCATGTAACCACTGTACTGAAAGTCTGTATGAAGTTTACAACTTTATCTACCTTAGTAGTCATTGACTATTTTTCTGACATGCAAATAAAAAAATGAATTGGTTTCTCACTTTTGACTTTGTTTTTGTGTATTTCTATTACTGTAAGGGACATTACCATTTTCCATATTCATATATGTTTTAGCTCTACCTTCTCCTTTCTAGTATTTTTTTATTTCAGCGTACTGTTTTCTGTGCTCTTACAAAGGAGGTCTAAGGGGTAAAGTTTCTCCTTTTGGAGTGTGTCAAGTTGACATAAGGAGATTTTTAGCCATGCAATGCTTCTCTTGAAATTTAAATATGCAAATAGCTTTTTTAGAGAGGAAGTGGAGAGGAATTCAAGTGCCAACTTTTGGAAGTAGCAATCCTTATAGTCAATAACGACCCTTTAATGAGTCTTGCCACATGACTTAGGATAATAGAGTGCCTGGTTTGGCTATTTGCATGTATGTGTTTCAGGGTGTTTGAACCTCATCAGTGCAAAGCAAAATATCTGATTTGGCTGGATTAGAGGCCTCTGAGACAGGTCTAAAGGTTGATCTCCTTTTGTAGAGTTGTGGGGAAGAGGACTCCCAGACAGTGAAAGGACAGGTACCCAGGGACCGCCATCAGGGTTCCCGAGGGAACGATACTGGGAGGACAGTAAAAGGAAAGACTTGACTGAAGTTGTCAGGGAAACAGGGGGCGGGGCAAGCTTAGAAGGAGCAGGGGGCGCGCTGAAGTGGCAGTTAACAGAGAGCAGGACAACAGACAGGAAGCCGTGTGAGACAGAGAGGACCGAGGGAGCAGACGGTGTGTTGTGGAGAGACCGACAGGGGACTGTGAAAGGAAAGCTGCGGACTCACCGACTAGTGAGACATGAGAGACTTGCACCGGCGGCCGCTCCCCACATACGGTCCCATACAGCGACTCCCGCTGCTTCCCACCCTGTTGTGACAAGGCAGCTACCTCGGGCGACCGCTGCGATGACAGACCATTCCTTTACAGTGGTCAGGACACTGCCCCCCTGCCTTCTCTCACAGCTGCGGCCCTGTCATCACCGGCCCCAGGGGGCGCCACCTCGCTACAGGCGTTAGTAGAGGCCCCCGTCCAGTTTGCTAAGGGACCCTGAGCAGAGGTTGGTGAATGGTTATATTTAGAGACTGCATCATCACCGCGCCCCATTAGCACCGTTTCTTCAGGGCCTGTTGCGCCCCACCAGCATCGCTTCTTCAGGGCCTGTTGCGCCCCACCGACACCGTTTCTTCAGGGCCTGTTGCGCCCCACTGGCATCGCTTCTTCAGGGTCTGTTACGCCCCACCGACACCGTTTCTTCAGGGCCTGTTGTGCCCCACCGGCACAGTTTCTTCAGGGCCTGTTGCGCTCCACCGTCATAGTTTCTTCAGGGCCTGTTGCGCCCCACCATCATCGTTTCTTCAGGGCCTGTTGCGCCCCACCGGCACCGTTTCTTCAGGGCCTGTTGTGCCCCACCGTCATCGTTTCTTCAGGGCCTGTTGCGCCCCACCGTCATCGTTTCTTCAGGGCATGTTGCGCCCAACCGTCATCGTTTCTTCAAGGGCCTGTCGAGCCCAGTTTCATCCCGGAGTATCGAGGCGTCAAGGCAGCCGCATCAGCGACCTCTACGCGGCCATGCCTGTGATCCTGACAGACCCCTGGAAGGATAAGTGTACTATAGGAGATAAGGACCCCCAGTTTGGTCATACGTGGCCTATAGCAACCGGGCCAACCTGGTTAGTCGCATTTACCACAAGAAAGTGTTGTTAGGTTTGTTGAGTCCCTACGTGGACTGGTGTTTTGTTCATACTTTTTGTTTGCTCAATATAGCCCCAGCGGCTACAGTTTATAAAAGTTATTTTCACAAACCACACCCAGTCTCGTGTCTCGTCACTGCATCCTGCGAACCTGCTAGAACCCTACAGAGTGACGTTCCCAACATGTCGATAAGAAGAGTCTTACAGGGGAAGTAATGCTTCTCTGGGAAATGAAATATGCACATTGCCTCATCAGGGAGGAAGAGGATTTGAACTCTAGTGCCACTTATTGGTTGTAACAATCTTACAAGCCAGTGTCAACCCTTTAAAGCAGGGTTTCCTTTTCAGGATTTCCTTTGTATTGCACAGTTGATGCAATTATCACCTGAGCAATACTAAGGAAATCCTGAAAACATGACCTGTTGGTGGGCCTTGAGGACTGGAGTTGGGGAACCCTGCTTTAAAGCACCTTACCAGATGACGTGGGATAAAAAGCAAAACCAGAATCTCAGAAGAATTGAATTGGCTGGGTGATAACTTTCTGATGGGGTATGAGGGGTAAAGTTTCTCCATGTGTTTCTCCTCAAGAGCATTGCCTATAATGCATTAGATGACATTTGCCATGTTGCAAATCAAGAAGGATAGTTTCGGACTTCTTATTGGTAATACAAACTTTTATTAGTAGAAGGTTCACACATTTACGGGTCTGACAGACCCTTTCATCAGGACAATGAGAAACACTGCGTAACTTATAAGTCTCTGCACTCTCCACTAGGGAAAGATTTATCCCATAAAAGGCTTTTCACACATGAGTGAACCTGTAGCCAATCAGCTGATCAATGTAAGTCTAGCTTTTTTTTCGTATGCACATATTTTCCCTGTATTGGGCTTAATGCATTGACTGGATCCGTTCTTTCTCGAGTGGCTCGAGATTCTGCCACATAAAGGGGGTTTCCAACAAAAGATTCCTCCTTATGATGTATAAATGCCTAATAGGATGTATGGACATAGGGTGTGATCCTGAGATAACCTCGTTGAGTGAAAATTGGCTGATTGGTTTGTGGAAACTGTGAATTTTACCCTTTAAGCTGGTGACATCAGTGTGGCAATCCAACATTCATCTCCTGAGCTCACTTCAAGGCAAAAGGTTTGACCATATTAGAAAAAAATGTCAATAAAACATCATCCCTAGGTCATACCACTGGACTATCATTTTGATAGGTCCATCATCATAGCCACTGCACATGAAGTTCTATTCCAATATCTCTCTTCACCTTCATACATTTAGTTTCACAATCAACACTCAAGTTTTAGAAAAAAGAATACTCCTGAAAAGCGGCCGGATTGTTTATCTGTACCCTTCCCTTATAAAATATTAATTTCTTTATCTATCTAAAGCAGATCCCATCCTAGATGGCTTGTTGCCATTCCGGATGCTTGTCTAAGCACAGGATGTTCCAAACTGCCCCCCTTGAATATTAGCGCAAACATCTCTTCACACTACATTGGGTGAAATTCTTCTACTGGCTTTTCAGAGTTCACAATTACAGCATCTGGACCTGAATAGTTGGTTCAAATATATATCGGGTCTGGAGTTTGTGTTTATAAAAACAGTCAATGTCTTCTCCAACTGGAACTTGGCCATTGCTCTCCCATCATTGGTATATGAAGGTATTTATCATAGACACTGCCTCTTTGGGAATGGTAAGCAGATTGGTGGAGATCGTTCTTGCTTAAGATGTTTACAAACTGTGATATTTGGCTACTGCTGAAAACGTTGGACACGATCCATCTAAGCTCCTCTTCCTGGAGTGATCCTGGATTCATAGGGAGAAGCAGGTTACATAGATCAAGCATCGGTTAACTTTGTAGTTTCACATGTTCTTCATCCAAGTTCTTTATTTTGCAAATTAAGCTCTCAATTTCACGATCTGTTTATATTTCTTAATATAAACCTTTTTTCTAAAGAAAATGTTTTGTGGAAAATAATTATTTGAGGATTAAGGTGTTAGAGATTAAATATCCTTTTAATGCTTTAATAACGCGTATCAACTATTTTTTTTATTCATTAAAGGGTTTTTAGGGTTAGTAAAATATGATGATCATGGCATCATGATTAAGGGCGCTACAGAACCGCATTGGTATTTTGCCTATGGAAGCCATTTGGAAGTATTTCCATCCCTGGCAGTGGCATTGATCCTTGATCCAGAAGATTACAGGCTATTATGGTGAGCTAGCTATTTTCTCATTCCTTAGTAAAATATGGACAAGCCTTGAGGCTGGGGAAGCAAAGAGTCTGAGATCAAAAGTTAGGAGGGTAGGTCAAAGACGAAGGGATAAGACAAATGGCTAGTCACATACAAAGTCAAGAGTTAAGTAACTAAGGTCAGAGTGTGTTAAAGGCAAATGGGGTAATAAAAACGAGTAGTCAAAAGGCAAATCCAAGGTCCGACAACAAAGATCAGAAAGTCAGAACACAGAGCACAGAGAAGACACGCCACAGAGTAAGGCAGCAACTGGCAATGTTCTGATTATTGCCAGCCAACTTAATAGCCTTAATCACCCTGAATGGGTGACACCTGGAGGAAATACCACAGGCCTAGCCAGATTGGACAGCTGGGCTGTCACTCACAATACTGACAACCCAGCACACCCTTGATGCTATAGGGTGGCTAAGCTGTCATTCATAGCATCCTTAAGACACCATAAGTTGTGGAATCGTGATACTTTCATTCAAACATAGCACCACACCAGATAATAGGTTTTATTCACTTAAATAGAGCAGAATTGCCATACTGGACATAACACATAGACAGGTGTGGTGCTGTTCCTGAAGGAAAGTAGTCATGTGTTTCTAAGCTGTTACCCAAACTTTTTTTTTATGGTGGATTCTAATTTATTGATTTATTTTGACTATTAAATATTTATGGAAGCAGATTAAGAAATGGAAATAAGAAGGATGAGCAAACAAAAAGTGCTAAATGGAAGAACTACAGTACATTGTTGGCACTGTTGGGTGATAAATATAAAAGTTTTAGATATCACGGTTCAGTCAGCGCCAGCGGACAGCCACTGCTGAACAGGGACTCACCCACACTGCAGAGGGGCTTGGTGTCAGCTACAGCGGGGAAAACTCCGGCAGACAGGACCTGGGATGCCGAAGTTTGCAAGCAGCACAGGACCTACGGTCACGTGACTGAAAGGGGCGGGGCTTAGCATCCTGCTGCAGAGATACTGCAGGACACAGCTATAGGAATCCTCAGGTCAGACAAACGGGGGTCATACACAGAGATAGCAGTACAGTACCAAGGATGAGACAGAACGGATAGTTGGGGCCAGGCAGTGGTCAAAGCCAAACAGACATATAAGGTACAAAAACAGAATCCAACAAGCAGTATCCAGAGAATAGACCGAGTCAAAACCAGAGTATCAGGCAAACAAGAACACAGCACAAACACACTCAGGGGTCAACACACTCTGCCAAGGGCGAAAGTATAACTGACAGGGATTGGCGCTTCCTGGGGCTATAAGAAGCTCTCCCCGAACCAAGGAGAGGCCACAATAATAAGCCCCAGGTGTGCAGGTAAGAGCCTGCACTGGGATCATAACATTAACCCCAGGAGTGCAGGTCCACCAGTACTGGGCACCAGATATTAACCCCAAGCGTGCGGGTCCAGTCAGCACTGGGATCATGACAGTACCCCCCTCTCAACGGGGGTCCTCTGGACCCCCAGGCTTGCCTGGGTATCTAGCATGGAAAGCTCGAACACCGTATTCTTTATGCGGAATCTGCAGCAGTTTCACACTTTCTCCATTGTAGAGGTGTGAAACCGCAGAGCTAAACCACAGGCTAATCGGCAGGTAAACGGCGATTTTTCCAAATCCGAGCGGAAAAATCCACAGCACCTTTCACTACATGTGCACATAGCCTAACTATCCAGACGTTCAATGAAACATAGAATACTCTGGTTGTGCTAAAAGCTACCAAGTTCTTATTAACACTTCAGCACAATTACCTCTCTCAGCTGGTAGATGAACCAACCAGGGGAGGTAATCTGCTGGATCTGGATCTGTCAAACAGACCAGATATAATTTCAGATCTACAGGTCAGGGAGCATTTGAGAAGCAGTGACCATAACATGGTAAGCTTCCATGTAATTTTCAATCAACCATTCAAAAGGGAAATGCAAAAACCTGGATCTTTAGGAAAGCTGATTTCAACAAATTAAGGGAAGAGCTTAATTAAGTAGTCTGGGATGATCTTGTCATGGTAACTGGGGATACCGAAAATAAATGGTGGCATGTTTAAGGAAATACTAATAGAATCCAGTAGAAAACATATACCTTCTGGTAATGAAATGTCAAGGAATAAAAATAAACCATTATGGGTAAATAATAATAATAAGTTAATAAGTACAAAGTTTAATAAGACAAAAACAAAGGACATTCGAAATCCTGAAATCTGAGGAAACAGAAATAGCATTTCAGAAGTATAAAGATCTAAATTAAAAATGTAAAAAAGAAATGTAAAATTAGAAAATTTCCATTACTTACTGTTTTTAATAGGAATTTACAGACGGCGGGCTATCCTGCCTCAAGATAGCTAGCAACCACGGCTCAGTGGTAGACTAGCAGAACTATCATCAGTTGTCGTTGGGTTGGTAGTTGACCCACTTGTCTACTGTTATCAGGAATATCCAAAACTTCTACTTGAAAATCCATTTTACATTTTGAATAGGTTTTCGATTTATTACGAAGTCGAAACTCCTCTGTTTATTTGAAACTCTTGTGGTTGGGTTCATATGCTACACAGATGTTATTAGTTACTTAGATTAAGAAGATAGAATGGTGAAAGCTTTTTTTTTTACTGAGGGTATCCCCAAAGTAATCATCAGACTTATACAAGTCAGGAATAAATCTCATACCATTGTGCTGTAAAATATGACCAAAATGCATAAGAAGTAAAGAAGTACACTCACTGTAGAAAATGTAAGCCAACATGACTTTCGGAGAACCCGATGGTTATTTATTTTTAAAGTGTTTTGTTACGTGTGGATTTTTATATATAGATAATATATTCTTTTCAGTCATGTGGCTAGGGACTATTTTCAGCACATTTTATTAATATTATAGCTTTTTATAGCTTTTTTTTTTTTTTAAAGGATTACAACGAGTAAATATCAGATTTAACACCGCACAATGCCAGGCAGCAGCTGCAAAAGCAAATACAAAATCTATGCCTCTTAACCTGTATATAAAGACTTTGTAAAGGCTCATCCCAAACAAGACAAACAAAAATCTAAAACAAAATATTATGGCTAACAGAACTTAAAATGATCAGACGTATTTCAAATGATATTAAATAAGTCAGGAGTATGGCGTCAATTTCGATCCGTGAGATCGGTTCAACAGATCTTTTGGAGTCAAAAAGGAACTTTTTCTTCTCATGAGTAAAAACTGGCCACAAAAATCTCAATTATTTTGCTTCACCTTTCTATGGATGGTCTGGGAAAAGTTGAACTTGATAGACAGGTGTGCACAGCTTGAACTCCAAGCCTGAAGAACGAAGAACAAGAAGGTTGTGGTCTCTGGTTTTAACAGAGTTGTTTGGTCGCATCATCATTGATCTTGAGGACCAAGAAACTCAAAAAAATATAAAGAATAGGCTATAAAAGTGGAAGTCTTTCCATGGAGCTGGTAAATGTGTAGAGAATAATTACTGTACTACCAGATATGGAAGGTATGTAAAACACCGTCTGGAGAACCAAATTCTATTAAGATGATTTGTCTTCAGATTAGACACACATCTGCTATTACTTCATGAAGAACAGTGTGCGCCTACTTTTCCAAATTAAGATGGAACTTGTTTATATTTTTTTCAATTCAATTTTTGGACTCTTTCTGGGCCAATAAATGACAATTTTGGAATGTATTATGATTTTTCCATACATGCCCAACTTTTGTGGCTTTGATGATCTCCAGTAAATGTACCTTGTGCATTATTTTTTTTCAAGGGGTTATTCCCAATCTCATAATGTTACCGCATTCTTTTCTTCATGCATAAAAATTTGCCCATACAAGGCATTTTTTAAATATGGACCATTTTGTAGATATTAACGCTTTAGTTCCAGCTGTATGTAGCCTTCTGTTGCCTTGGGTAACATTGTTCTGGTTGAGTATTCCCACTTCCATTCTTTTTTAGTCCATAAGTTGCCAGTGTATCATCTGCCCTTCTGCAAGTCTACATGAGTATGCGTGGTGAGCAGATGTTCACAGCCGAACGATCCCAAATTTATTATCTTGACAATACCCTTGACGAGGGTTGCGAGCTTGTGTATTTTAGCTACAACATCAACCAATACCTCATGAATTGTAATAAGAACCGTTCTTGTGGGTTACAAGCATTTTGACCAAAATATTGACTAATACCTCAAGAATTTTTTTCATCCTTTTTCCATGTTTGCATAAGATGCAGCCGAGCCTTTTAGTGTTTACTGGGGAAAGTTGGGGTGCCTGTGGGGTGCACTTACATAGTACTGGACTACCTGCATGATCTAATAGTATGAGTATGACTATTAGAATCTAAGCCAGATGCTGTGCCCTCCATCTTTGTGACCGGCGCCTTATGCAAGCCTTATGTCCATCTTTAATACTAGGTGACCACCCCCTCCAGGAATGGTCTGTGTGAGTAGCTGTTTCATCAGTTTTAAATACTTGTTCTACTTGTGCCTTTTAATAGCGGGTGCTACATGCAGTAGTGCATTAGTATTATGACCTGTTGTTAGTTATGGCTGCCTTTTTTTCGGGGATGTGTTTTGAACTTTAAGTCCTTTTTGGTGAGCTGTTAAAAAGTGTGTGCATCTTATAGACTAGAGGAGCATCCTCTGATTGGGTTGAATGAAGTCACAGCATCCTTCCCGATCACAGCTATCTCTCTCTCCTTCAGCTCGACACTGATCAGTCATATCCATGCAGGGCACCAGAGAAAGCTCCCAGGACCTGCACATCACTAAATCTGCAGATCCTGACTAGCTGAGGAACCTTGGGGGTCTGGTCTATGACCTTTTGGGCATCTGTATTTATTTGAGAAGCTCTTGTTGAGTTTGTATTTAGAGGTTTCGCTTGCATTAGTGTAGGGGTCTGTTCTGGGTTAACTTTATATATTTTGGGGAGTGGTGAAAAGGCTTGGATCTATAAATCCTATCAGTTGGGTGCCATATATCAATGGACAAGGCATAAAGGGAAACATTTTGTGCATCTGAAATCATGTATGACTTTTTATTCTGCTTTTCAGAATCTCCCCCAATGTCCATTCTTGGACAACGTGATCCATCCCTCTTGCTAGAACTGGTATTGAAGTTTTCTCCAATCTCAAGGAGTGAAGGAGGACACCTGTCAATCAGAACTTCCCTTCTACAATGATGGTGTTCGTGACATCTCCTATTGCTTCAGACTACCGCTTCCATTCAGTGGCAATATAGCAGTGTCAGCCTAATACACTCCCGCTGTGCTGAAGCAGAAGGCCAAAATAGGAACCACAAGAAATTGGGTGCTCTCATGGTCGTATAATTAGTGTGTAGTTAGGAGAGTGAAGGGTAAAACATAAAGCAAAAATGTATCCACAAAGAAAAAACTAAAATCAAAAAGAAATAATAATAATCTTTATTTTTATATAGCGCTAATATATTCCGCAGCGCTTTACAGTTTGCACACATTATCATCACTGTCCTCGATGGGGGTCACAATCTAGATTCCCTATCAATATGTCTTTGGCAATATTGTTTTCCTATGGAAAAAGCTTTAATATATTCTATACCAAAATATTTTATTAATCTAATAGTTGCTTCCCCCTAATGAAAGCGCACTGCGCCCACCTTCCCATAAACTAGAATAAAAAATGGCTGCAGGCGTGAGTACAAAAATGCTTTCATACGCAGGTTATCAGTGGCAGGAGATTAGTAGCCCAGGACAAATTTAACAAGCTCTCAAAAGATGAAGGTTGACGTGATAAGACTGTTTATGATTTTACGTGAAGACAGAGAAGATCTGTCACATTTATTTAAAGCATTTATGTAGTAAGGACAAATAGACATCGATCAGACAGACAGACAGAATCCCGACTCTAGAGAACATCTGACACCGGCATGGCAAATTTATGAGGAGCGGTGATATCTGGTGCGGAGTTCAAGAAGATCAGAAAGATTCTTACACTGACCCATCATCTGTTTAGGAAGCTAAATTGAAGAGTTGTTTTCTTGGAGGCCTTTTACATTAGGGTTGTGAAAAAATAATTGAAAAGTGGATGGTCTTCCAAAGGACACCATTGTAAATCAGTGGGGTCAGTTAGAGCGTTATGGCTTCTATTATAAGGAAAAGCTATGGCGTTACTGTGAACAGAATCTTATTCTACATTGGTTGTCCATCTTTTGAAGTTTGGAACTTCTTATGAGACCAATACTCCCATCGACATTCGACCAGTACTTTCCTTTTGGGCCTTAATATTTTAGACTAAACAAGAAATGTTATGTTTTCCCTTAAAAATAAAACTTTAAAGTTAAAGGATAAAACTAAAACGTGCTTGTCCCCATACCTAACCTTTGCATTAAGATAAAAGCACACTTGCCATGCCAAGCCACAATAAAAGAAGTATAGCTCTCAACATGACCTGACTGTTGTTAAAGGGAATCTGTCACCTATTTTTTCGACTATCAGCTGCCGGCATCGCCATCAGTGGCTTATCTACAGCATTCTGTAATGCTTTAGATAAGCTCCCGATGTAACCTTAAAGAGAAGAAAAACGAGTTATATTATACTCACCTGAGGGGGCGGTCCGGGTCAGGTTTTGGTCCAATGAGTGTCGTAGTCCGGTCCAGCGCCTCCCATCTTCTAGCGGTGACGTCCTCTTCTTTGCTTCCCGTTGCAGCTCCGGCGCAGGTGTACTGCTCTGCCTTGTTGAGGGCAGTGCAGAGTACTGCAGTGCGCAGGCGCCGGGAAAGCTCAGAGAGGTCCGGCGCCTGCGCACTGCAGTATTCTGCTCTGCCCTCAACCGGGTGGAGCAGTGCACCTGCGCCGGAGCCACGATGGGAAGCAAAGAAGAGGACGTCACCGCTAGAAAATGGGAGGTGCCGGACCGAACCACGACACCCTCCGCACCCAAACCGGAACCGGACCGCCCCTGGGTGAGTATAATATAACTCATTTTTCTTCTCTTTTAGGTTACATCAGGGGCTTATCTACAGCATTACAGAATGCTGTAGATAAGCCCCTGATGGCGGTGGCCGCAGCTTGAGGTCGAAAAAATAGGTGACAGATTCCCTTTAAGAGCGAACCGGGACGTACCACACACAGTCACAGAAGTAAAAAAAATACAGAATGGGGCATGAAAGACCGCAGACTAGACCCCTCTTCTTCCTGGTTTCTTTTAACTTTCTTGAGTCCTCAGGCGCTGCAGCTATGGAAGCTACAATGGTAGTTAGACCTTTACTAAAAATTAGTCTTCTGTGTTTTTTTTAGTGTAAAATTCTTGGAAACCGAGTTCTATGAATTTCATGCATGTTTCATAGATATACTGTATACCAGATTCAGATTTGAAATCAGATTAATTACTATATTTACTGTCATTATAGCTTCTACAGTGGTTTATTTGCTACATTGACAATTTTTGTGAGCCAGAGACATTGTCCACGGACTATGATGCCGGTGGGAGATATTCCAGCCTCTCCCCAACAAGAACTTCAAGCGATAAGTTACCTCTTTCGTACACCCCTTCCCCCAAATATTGTGTTTTTGAGCAAATTCTGTTTTTGCACTCAGTGTTCCTGTGCCATTTCGTTGTTGATTCCATCTCCCTGTGCGGAGTATACCTTGTACTCAATATCCTATATAAGTAAACTCTGTTAACCCCTTCTCTGCCTCCTGCTCTTCACTGCATCCAACGAACTTCACTTCTAGTACCTTTACAACTATACGTCTTATATATGCAATGAGAGAAATTATATTACGTGTATTACAGCCATGTTGTCATTTGGGTATTATTTCCTGGGGATTTAGACCACTTTTATTCCACCAATGAGTCACCCTATACAAGTAGCTAGCCCACTTGGACCATTGTCTAATTGGTCCACTGACCTGTCAACATGGCCGGTCAGTCATTTACTGGCCAGAATATCTGTCTATTAATCTCTCAGGGCAGTCAAGCTGCTCAGCATCTTTGCATGGGCCACCTATATGACTGAAGTGTTGGAAATTAAAGGAAAGACGTGACCCAGGAATGAAGCAAGATAAGTTTATTAGAAGATCACCTAAACAAAAATATATATATTTTTTATACCGGTAGATAATTTTTCCATGATGTCACTTCTGATAATTCTGATGGGTGCCAAACATTGTGTGGTGAGGAGGCTTACATCATTTCTCTGTTCCTGCCCATAACTTGTTCTGGGGCTTCCTTCTTGAATCCATGAAGTATGTGATTCAGACATGGAGTCATTGTGACTGAACGGTGACCAAACTTTCATATTTAGACCTTGGTTTGTCCCATTAAAGAAGTCCTCCGCCTTCCATCAAAATGTTTATCCTCTTAATATTTTGCAGTCATCATATTATATAGCACTGTGTACTTACAATTGCTCATTTTGCCTTTCTACCCAGTTAATTTTTTTCCAATAGGCCTACAACATCATGTGATTAAACACAGATTAGATGAATCATTATAAACTCTATGCAGAAACAAAAAGTATTTATTTCCCTGTGTGAGGAATGAGTCACTGCAAAGTCCCTGGCAGGGGGAGGATTGGAAAAGCTGGGTCAGGAGTTTAAGAGGGGGATAACTTATACAGGGAAAACTGATCTTCTGTTTCTACACAAAGCTTAGAAAGATTCAATTAGTCAGTTTTTAATTATGTGATGTCATAGACCTCACAGAAAAGAGAAGAATTAGCTGGGTAGAAAAGCAAAATGAGCAAGTGTAAGTATATATGCAAATAGTATGCTATATAATATGATGATTGCAATATATTTAGAGGAAACAATCTTTGATGGGACGTGGAGCTCTTCTTTAAACTCAATGGCTCTATGGGACAAAGTTTGAATACCAATTTACTGAAATTCAGATAGAAACCCTTGACTTTGTCATGAATATGAACCTGGCTTAAGACGTACAGTGCTCCTGTGCATTATTTACTTATTATTTTATTTCTTATATAGCGCCATCATATTCCACAGCGCTCTACAGACATTATCCTCACTGTCCCCATTGGGGTTCACAATCTTAATTCCCTATCAGTATGTCTTTGGAGCATCTCCTTTTTTGATGGTTCATTATCATAAGAGCTAAAACCCTTCCAACCCTCCTTAGTTTAACTAGGGCATCAATAAAAATTACCAACTTTTCAGGGTGTGACAACAATTTGAACCCAAAGCTTGGTTGAATTTGGGGAAACATGATTAAAACAGCTTTACTACTTAATAAATAAATAATACATATATCCAAGTGGAAGTCCATACTGAGTGGAATTACTTTTTATTTTATTTATTTTTTTTATTAATGATCAAAATTTATGTGAAAAGTAACCAGATAGTTGATCATTGAACATATATGAGGATTGGAATTACGGTGGCCGTGTCATGGCAGATAGAAGTCCGCTCTTATTATTCTATGCCCTCATAGCCAATGTTACCCGCTGTCATTGAGACCTGTAATCTGCTGCTCAGTTCCAACTTCTTGACGCTGACATCTAAACGTATGGCTTGCCCTCCACCGTCCACCGCTAGGTTTGTCATACAGGTATTTTTAGGAATGACTCATGTGAATATAATTGACTCCGTCTTGGGATCCATCCTCTTATGCGCCTTGTGCCCAGCTATTGTGTGATTTAATATTTTACTGTAGAGAAAAGCATATACATTTCCTAACTGGAGCCAACAATGACTTCATGTTCCTATGATATCCATAATGAGGAATAACCACGATCAAGTCAAGATCAATGAAGGTTTTCGGCTTTTGCTAATAGAACAGAGAGTTTATACCGTTATTGGTTTATACTGGTTTCATGTGTAATGAATAATGATTTAGCTGCAGGCTGAAGTGCATTCTACTTGTGGTTTATAGGATATTGCTGAAAGTCAATGGCATATTACTTGAGAGAAAAGAGGGCATGACACTAAAGGTCATTTACTAGGAGAAATAGTGGAAGTGGCAGACTTAAAGGCAATGCTGACGTCACAATTTTACAAGTGCAGCCCACTTTCCAGGAAAGCACGTGGTAGTCATTGGTATTTGCTCAACACTACATTTTTATTAACAAGGAGCAGTCAGTTCTCTTGTATGTTGGTTTTAGTGAATACTTGTATTTTTCAAATTTCATATTTTTCTGTTTTTTTTAAGGAGTTCGCATTGTTCCATTCCTCTGTTATTTCTCCCAGAAATGCATGAATAAACTGACAAGTTGATATCCCATTTCCCTTTCTGGAAAAAGAAGATCAAAGTTTTATAATGGCCCAGCCAGAGCCCAGACCTGTGTCCAATTACAAATCTATGGGTGCCCTGAAGAGGGCGCTGTACACAGGAGATGCTCTTGCAATATGACAGATTTGAAGCTCTCCTACAAGGAAGGGGGGTGCAAAGATCACTAATTCTTTTTTTTTATTATTAAAAACTGTTTTTGAGATACAAGCATAACAATATACAAAATTTCAGATCACATGAGAACAGTGATATTTGCAAAAAGTAAAAAACACATTGACATACAGTATATATGTGGTCAAGGGAAAGCATAGGAATAAGCTAGGATACATTTAAATGTTTGGGACCAGCCCACTATGGGAGGAAGGTCAAGCAAAAAAGGGAATAACTTCCTGGTTTAATGATTCTGAGTTAGTGGAAGCTTTGTGAGAAGTTCAGATTCAAGATGCAGTGGGTTGTAGACACTTGGAGTACATATCGTTCTGGGAGCATGAGGTCGTTCCTGTGGAACTTCCTGTGATGTCCAGGCCTACGCCCGAATTAGGCACTGGAATGCCTGTCTTATTCTTTTCCATGCAGAAGAAGTCGGACAGGGAAACACATGAATGAAAAGAAGTGGACCTAGGACATACTGTGGTACCGGATGGAGAGTTTCTAGGGCCAACAGAAGCTGTTGAGATAGGGGCAGTCCGAGTGGAATTGAAGCAAAGGCTTGCAATGTACTGTGTTGATGGAACAACAACCATAGGGTGATGTGCCCATTACAGACTGTTGTATCTGATCTGTCCAGTAAAGTTGAACTTGTTAAAACAAACCAAGTGTCCCCTGGTGTGTGTGGCTGATCCTGGACCCATGATCGTGGATGCAGCAGAGGCTTCTGGCCTATAAGTGATTGCAAAGCAAACTTTACAGCACAAGACACATGGAATAGGACACTGTTTGCTTGTGGGGTACCAGGGTGTGACCGAGCAGCCCTGAGCCCCTCTTTACACACCCCAAGAACACCCTACCCTTGGTGGGAATACAAACCAATAGAAGTACATACAAATAAGGACCAATTTGTCAGTGTTCAAGATTAGAGAAGTTTTCTCTTGAGCGATACAAGGATTATCCGAGGATAAACATATTACAGATCACATCCGTAGCGAGTGCTTCAGATACCACTGTTGGGCATTTAATCCAGTCTCCCCACTGCTTCCGGAAATTGACTATACCCCCCGTTAATGTAAACATTTTTCTCTGTTAGAATAGTAGCATTTAGGCACCGGACTACTTCCTCTATTGTAGGTGGATTTTTGGGCAGCTAATGTGTAAAAATAGACTTTCTTGTATGGTAAAAATTTTTCTATGGCCAGTTCAAATGGAGGAGAAACTCCAATATTTCCAACCCACCCTCAAACACAAGGTTTGGCATTCGGAGGCAGTTGAATGTTATATACCTCTCTGTCCAGCCTACCCACACTGTTCCATAATTCTCCAAGTCTGGGACACAACTAGAACATATGGACGAAACCTGCCCCTTTGTCACTACATGTTGGACACTGGTCATCCAATCTGAGGTTAATTTTTAGCATAATTTATGGAGTTCTATATGTCGTGTAAATAAAAAATAATTAGGATAATCTCTGCACCACATTAATAGACACCATTTCAGATGATTCAAAAATACCTTCCATGGAAGACATAGTGAGATCGGCTACACTTTCCCAGGCCCTTATAATGTGCCGTAACTGTAAATATTTGTAGAAGTCAGAGTTTCATAACTGGAACCTCCATTTTAGGTGATCAAATGTACAGAAGTATCCGTATAAATATTTCAACCCTTGTTTCCTCCATTCTCCAAATCCTTCCAGATGACAGAGTTACAGAAAGCCTGGATTATTCTATAAATTAGTACATGTAGAATAGGCTTCCTTATCCCACAGCTTTTTTCATGTCCAAAACGCCTTATATATAAGGGCAAGGGTCAAGGCATTACTGGATTTAGCTTTGAGTATATTTGACTCTTAGAGTTCCAAAATATTATCCCCTCCCCCAGGTATTTAGGTACCACAGCCCCTGCATCCATAGTCTTCTCCAATGCCCATCTTCTGAAATTTTGGAGCTGAGGGATGAGAAAATACCCCGAAAGCTAAACCGCCCTGATCCTTGGACAACTGTAATTTTTCCAGCTTTAGTCTATGGATGCCCTTTCGCCAGACCAGGTCCCAAAATATACTATGCATTTTTTTTTATACGAGTGCTTTGGAATCCAAACGGGAGAATTATGTAGAGTACAGAGAGTATGAGGCACTTTTTAATGAGATTTGTTCTGCCAATGGCAAATAGGAATAGTTTTCCCCCATGCTCCAACTTTATTTTTTTTACTTAACTTGAGGTTTCAAGATTAAAGGGATGTAGCCATGAACCTCGCTGGTAACATACAATAGGGGAAATAAGTATTTGATCCCGTGCTGATTTTGTAAGTTTGCAAACTAAAAGATATGAACAGTCTATAATTTTAAGGGTATATTAATTTTAACATTGAGAGCTAAAATATCAAAAATAAAATCCAGAAAATCACAATGTATAAATTATATAAATTTATTTGCATTTTCTAGTGAGAAATAAGTATTTGATTCCTCTGGTAAACAAGACTTAATTCTTGGTGGCAAAGCGCCTCTCCATTACTAACCCATGAGCTTGATGTCACCAGATAATAGAAAATTGACATCAACCCCACAAATATGAACCTCACTTGCCACCACCACAGGGCAAGTGGGAAGAATCGGGTAAAAGTGAGAGAATTGGTGCATCTAATAAATGTGCCTTTTCTGAGGTGGCTGTAGGCTGCTATTTTTAGGCTGGGGGATAATATCCATGGACCCTTACCAGCCTGAGAATACCAGCCCCCAGCTGTCTGCATTAGCTTGGCTAGTTGTTAAAAAGCAGAGTGGGGACCCCCCCTATTCTTGATAACCAAGCTTGCTGAAGCTGACTGCTGAGGGTTGCAGCCCACAGCTGTCAGTTTTGCCTGGCTGGTTATCAAAAATACAGGGGAACCCCATGTTATTTTTTTTAATTTATTTATTTATAAAGCAGGTGGCGGCTGATGAATGCTCCCATGAGTCGCCACCTGCTCTCGCTGTTAAAAGTTGACTACAGCTCTCAACATTATCCCCTGCTAAGGCTGATCGCAGCGTTAGGGACAGTGACATGAGCTGTCTTCAGCACCCAGCGCCGAGGAACAGCGCGAACAGTGCTGCTGATTTGAATGCGCCGCTACGTGTCACACTAATGACACGTAGATGTTATCCGTGTGTCATCATTGTGCACATGTGCGGTACGTTTTGCAGTCCATGCTGCTACTGGACACACTGAGGTCTGAAAGAGTTCTTAGTGAACTTGGTTATTTACCGAACTTTGGCCGACTTTTGCTGATTTTTAGGGAAAAACCTGGGGAATCTGAACACAAATCCAAATGGGCAACGTTCGTGTCAAATTTGAGATTAGCAAACGTTTTCCGAACAAATTCGCTCATCTGTAATAATAACATGAAATGAGGTCTCAGTCCTGCAATGGAGAGACATGCTGGAGTTAACAGGTAGCTAGAAAAAGGAATCTCAGCATCAGCATGCATTGGGGCTGTCTTTGGCCCTTCCAGTCTCCTGATGGATTGTTGCTCATAACTGTCCAGTCATATGAGTGCATCTTTTGAGGACTCAAAGAATGTGATAGTGTCAAGGGTGAGCACTCTATGCTGGGCAGGGTAAATCAGCTTGTATTTTCGGCCCAGGATCTTCATGACATGTGAATTCATGAGAAGCAGGACAGTAGGGTATGCAGGATGGAAGACAAACAAGAAGATTAGGTAGCATAGACAAAGTGGAGTCAGATGTGTGGAAGCACACATAAATAATAGCAGTAATGGGAACTGGTACCTTCAAACTGGAAAGCAGTTATTAGCAGAATGCACTCTGGTATCTTTTGGAAGGGCAATGAATAAACACAGGCATAACTGAGACATAAATTATGTCTAGTATTGTCCAGCAGGGCAATGGTTAATAGCAGCAATATAAAAGAAAAGTTATATAGTCTGGTGTCTTCTATCACGGAAGTGGATAATAGCATGAATGTAACAGATTACAAGATATCTTCCAGTAAGGGAGTTTTTAAAGAGGAACTTTAACCAAATATTTCATGGTGAAGTTGACACGCGATGCAATAGTGGCTGCAGAGCAGATAAAAAGTGTCTTAAAAAAAAACAACTTTGCTCATCCGTTGCATAGGTGTAAGCAATCAAAGTATTAAGTGTAATGAGTTAACGCATCCTTGGACTTAAAGCAGGGGTGGGGAATCTTTTCTCTGCCAAGGCCCATTTGGATATTTATACCATCCTTCGGGGGGCCTTACAAACTACACCCACAAGGTACATCCTGACTGTGGCACTAGTGTCAGGACGTAATCTTTCATTGCACGCTCCTCAGTGTTCAGTAGTGAACACTGCGTGTGTGCTCACAGAGCAAGAAGAAATTAATGAGCTGGTGGCAATCAAAATACAAATTCCTACCAAAGCCCTGTGGTCCCTGAGAATCTGCCCGAATAAAAGGTCATTGAGGGTTGTAAATGGCCCAGGGGCCTAAGGTTCCCCACCCCTGACTAAGTATCAGACAGTTTTCACTGGGATGTGTACTTCTTCTCCCTGTATGATGCTAACCAATCAGACAGCAATATACACTTATCGATGCACCAGCGATCCCGACCACTATATGACGCGGTCAGGATCGCTGGTGCATCGCTAAGTGGTCGCTAGTGAGCTGCCAAACAGGCAGATCTCACCAGCGACAGCAGCGGTCGCTACTTACCTGTCAGACGAGGCGATCCTGACGTCCTCCCGCCCGCATCCACACGTCGCTCGTCGCCACAGCATGAAGTGGCCGATGAAAAACGGTCCAGGACATTCTCGCGCGATGAGCGATAATCAGCGGGGGAGCCGGTCGGAGGTAAGTATCACACATAGCGATATCGCTAGCAATATCACTGCTGCATCACATAACTAGTGACGTTATAGCGATATTGCTAGCGATATCGCTTTGTGTAACGGCCGGGCCCTTTATGTCTGCTGTGCTCAAGCAATTTGTAATCATTCTGCAGTAAGATCAGGGCTTTCATTACATCTCACACAGGAGTAAAATGCTTGTTCTAGACTAATCCTGTGTAAGATGTAATAAGACCTTGCTCTGATCTCACTGCAGAATGAATACAAGTTGAGCACAACAGGTATAAGTGTGATACTGACACTGAGCTCTCACCTCTCGACAGAAAGTGTGAGGAAGAGGCAGTAAAGCCGAGAAGACAGCAGGAGTGCTGATAGAAGAGTTTTTAATATGACACTGCTAAACTCAGCTGTGCTGACCCTTCCCACAGAGACCATACCTGAAAGGTGTGAGTAATCTGTGCTCAACTTTCAGCACTTTCTAACCATGCAGGAGGTTAGACCAGGAGAGCATGAACCTATCATTACATTTCACACACAGGAAAACTTAAGCTATGTTGGGGACATGTTCCTTTTCTGCTGTGTTGTTGCTTGCTTATGATTAGGCAATTCATACAGAAAGAAGTACAGGCCCACAGTAAAAACTGCCTGTGACTGATAACATCTGCTTGGTTGTAAATAAAGTTCATTCATTAGTTTACAAATACTTTGATTGGTAATATCTCTGCAACAGAGATGTGAAATTTTAAAAAAAGCAAAAATTATTTATTCTGCTCTGCAGACCTTTCACATTTCCACATGTCCAGTTCAACAAGAAAAATTTTGTGATAGGTCATCTTTAATTGCAGGAAAGCAATGATGTATTGACAAACCTTTATTGCAGTGGCCTGGTGTAAACAGTTGCAAGAAGTTGTCAACTTGCTAACAAGTTTATGTGGAAAACACTTAGGTAAACTCTATTGAGCTTGCAAAAATATATGTGATTGTGGATAAGCTGAAGAAATGACAAACACTTGGTTGCAGCTGAAGCAACTGAAGTACCACCAAACATCTGAACAACTTGAGCCTCAAGGTAACTGAAAAAATTGGCCACTGAACTGGAACTCAACAACCTCATACATGCCTATGATCCTGTTGAATTCTGGTCAGGAAAACCTCAGTTGGCTCATAAATTGTGGTCCATCTATGGACTGTAAAACTTGGATGTGTGAAGCCCAGCTTACTTGGATGCTTATCGTACTTAAGGATTTCTGATTTTCAGCATGTATATTACCTAATCACAGAGCAGACAAAAATGGTGTAGGGTCTTTGCAATGGAAGAGTTGGAGCCCGTTGCTTCCCAATTTTATTAGTGTGGTATTCTACCCATAGATAACCAGTAAGTTGCCGATGGACATCAGGTACAGTTGTGGCCAAAAGTATTGACACCCCTGCAATTCTGTCAGATAATACTGTTTCTTCCTGAAAATGATTGCAAACACAAATTCTTTGGTATTATTATCTTCATTTAATTTGTCTTAAATGAAAAAAACACAAAAAGAATTGTCTTAAAGCCAAATTGGATGTAATTCCACACCAAACATAAAAAAGAGGGTGGACAAAAGTATTGGCACTGTTCGAAAAATCATGTGATGCTTCTCTAATTTGTGTAATTAACAGCACCTGTAACTTACCTGTGACACCTAACTGGTGTTGGCAATAACTAAATCACACTTGCAGTCAGTTGACATGGATTAAAGTTGACTCTGTCCTGTGTCCTTGTGTGTACCACATTGAGCATGGAGAAAAGAAAGAAGACCAAAGAACTGTCTGAGGACTTGAGAAACCAAATTGTGAGGAAGCATGAGCAATCTCAAGGCTACAAGTCCATCTCCAAAGACCTGAATGTTCCTGTGTCTACCGTGCGCAGTGTCATCAAGAAGTTTAAAGCCCATGTCACTGTGGCTAACCTCCCTAGATGTGGACGTAAAAGAAAAATTGACAATAGATTTCAACCCTAGATTGTGCGGATGTTGGATAAAGAACCTCGACTAACATCCAAACAAGTTCAAGCTGCCCTGCAGTCCGAGGGTACAACAGTGTCAACCCGTGCTATCTGTTGGCGTCTGAATGAAAAGGGACTGTATGGTAGGAGACCCAGGAAGACCCCACTTCTTACCCCAAGACATAAAAAAGCCAGGCTGGAGTTTGCCAAAACTTACCTGATAAAGCCTAAAACGTTTTGGAGGAATGTTCTCTGGTCAGATGAGACAAAAGTAGAGCTTTTTGGGCAAAGGCATCAACAGAGTTTACAGGAGAAAAAAAGTGGCATTCAAAGAAAAGAACAATGTCCCTACAGTCAAACATGGCGGAGGTTCCCTGATGTTTTGGGGGTGCTTTGCTGCCTCTGGCACTGGACTGCTTGACCGTGTGCATGGCATTATGAAGTCAGAAGACTACCAACAAATTTTGCA
Source organism: Dendrobates tinctorius (assembly GCF_039654945.1). Classification (NCBI taxonomy): domain Eukaryota; kingdom Metazoa; phylum Chordata; class Amphibia; order Anura; family Dendrobatidae; genus Dendrobates; species Dendrobates tinctorius. The sequence goes on from NW_027361784.1 coordinate 9,107,718, forward strand.
GCATAGTGTAGGGCCCAGTGTGAGAAAGCTGGGTCTCCCTCAGAGGTCATGGGTCTTCCAGCAGGACAATGACCCAAAACACACTTCAAAAAGCACTAGAAAATGGTTTGAGAGAAAGCACTGGAGACTTCTAAGGTGGCCAGCAATGAGTCCAGACCTGAATCCCATAGAACACCTGTGGAGAGATCTAAAAATGACAGTTTGGAGAAGGCACCCTTCTAATATCAGGGACCTGGAGCAGTTTGCCAAAGAAGAATGGTCTAAAATTCCAGCAGAGTATTGTAAGAAACTCATTAATGGTTACCGGAAGCAGTTGGTCGCAGTTATTTTGGCTAAAGGTTGGGCAACCAAGTATTAGGCTGAGGGTGCCAATACTTTTGTCTGGCCCATTTTTAGAGTTTTGTGTGAAATGATCAATGTTTTGCTTTTTGCTTCATTCGCTTTTGTGTTTTTTCATTTAAGACAAATTAAATGAAGATAATAATACCAAAGAATTTGTGTTTGCAATCATTTTCAGGAAGAAACTGAGTATTATCTGACAGAATTGCAGGGGTGTCAATACTTTTGGCCACAACTGTACATAGTCCCTTACAGTCACTATACAATGTAAGTGTATATACACAGATGTCAGATTTGTACCAAAAAGTTCAATGCACATACACTTGGGTTTCTACAAACCCCATTCAGACCCTATTAAGATTTCAGAAGCAAATCTCCTATGTGTAGGGTCACAGTGATAAATGGTATTATTTTTCGAATAAATAAGGTATGGTGGAAATGCCATGGTATAAATCAACATGGGAAAAGGGGAAAAAGGATTTTCACAGTGCTCGTCACCAGAGTACCACAGAACCACGGGTGCCAGGTTCAATGTGGCTGGCGTCCACTTGTAAATGCAGGCAAATAAGGAAAAACCAGCACCAGGTGATTTCCATAAAAATTAAAATTTTGTCTTTTATTTAATCCATTGTTTGTAAAAAGTTAAAAACATACATGTCATAGAATGTCAAGGGGCAAACATCCCCCGCACGCCTGGCGCGTTTCAGACTTTATGTCCTTACTCATAGGCATCTAAAGATGGTTTTTCCTTTTTTGCATGTCATGGTATAGTCACATTTTATTCAGACTGGATATTAAATATTATATGGGTTTGCTCCAGTAGTGGAGATATTCTGATTTGACTAAAAAGGGAAGTCAGAAGAATAGGTGGATGCTTAGTTGGACGATGGGTGATGGACAGGTCTAGTCACATGCTCCTCCATCAACGGGTATATTGAGGACGGAGCTGTATGGCGTCTCTGAAGAAGACAGCACTATCATGTCAGCTAAAGGATGCAGATGAACTTCGAGGCCAAAATAAAGGAGAAATAGGAGGAATTATTTCGCTTGGAGATTACCTTCTCGTGTGAGTCGTGCTTCTTTCCTCCCTCTAATCATATAAAATCCCAGTGTTTGGCTTTGAGTTCGGTCTCAGAGGTTTCCACTAAATGCAGGACACAGTAGAGACAATTATTTGGAAGATTGGCTGAGGAGGATTAGTATATGATCACACAGTTCTGCTACGCGGAATGAAGGAGGACGGAACTGCGGAATGTTGCTGACACAAGACTATCGGTGGTGAAAAATCACCTGCGCGTACAATGTAAAACACGTGTCAGGAAAACGCACAAATCAGACTCAAGGTAATGAACTTGACGCTCAGTGAGGATAATACTGCCCCACAGCAGGCACTGAGGCCGAGTTCTGATCAGCATATGAAAAATCATCCATTTTTTTACATTCATTTGACGTCCAATTTTTACCTTGACCATGTAATAAAGAAAAAAAAAGTCTAAATACAGTTTCTTATATTAAGAATTGCAGGAGATCTATAAACAAAGGATGACATATGGATGTGTTCATATTGCATATTTTTTTAAACGCACCAATTGAGTATAATGTGTGAGTCTGACTGAAATAGTGGATCAGAGTAGTGCATGCTGTGATATTTTACACGTGTGTGTAACCTTTTGTGTGATCTATCCCATTTACTTGCATTGGATTGTGTGCTTTCCGTAGGCTATGAGTTAATGTTATCCAAATGAGGAACAACCTGAAGCAGCTGAGTCCAAATTAAGCTTCTGAAATAAGGTCCCATTGTATAATACTGATGTCCTTTTAGGTGACAGAGAGGCTCATGGGCCCCATCAGGCAATGGCATCTACTCCCCTGGTCTAAAAGGAACTTTACTATTATCCCAATGTCACTACTATCGCTTAACTAATCGGTGAAGAGCAGTGGTCTTCTCATATCGGCCAAGGGGATCTTTAGGACTTCCCTTGGCTCTGGAATTTAGGTGCAGGTGTAAGGAGTAGGACCGGGCTGTGGGTACCTCTGAGACGCCGGGTCCGGAACTGCCTAGGCCACATCCAGTGTTGCAGGGGGGGAAGGAAAGAGGAGCCAGACAGGACCCATGACCTAAAGAGAAGGGATGTGGTAAGTTTGGGGAAGACAGAGATTCAAGCGCGGGACAAGACAGAAGGTTCCCGCCTGAAGAGAGAGAGAGCAGGGACCGGCTGCGCACTATGGAGCAAGTTGAAGCGCAGAGCAGAGACCCAGGACAGGGTCAGTGAGAACTTTCAAGCACCGGAGGGCACACAGAGAGATGAGCGCCGAGTGAAGCAGTGCGGTGCAGGTGTTCCGGATACCGGCGGGTGAGGGACGAGGGACGAACGCCATGTGAGAGATCGTGGTGGGTGCATCAAGTTGTTGGCGGGTGCGCAGGGGAGCACACGCCGAATAGAGACTTGTGCAGAGCTTCACAATTCGGCTCTGCAGTTAAATGGTCTAGGGGCTCAGCTGGCAAAACCGGGGACCACCCGCTGCTGCCAGATGTGTGACCGTGTTTTGAGCGGAAAAGCCTGAAGACGCAGTGTAAGCCTCCGCCGGTATTCCATGATCTATGGGACTATAGGCGACTAAAGGACAGCACCTTTTTGTTACTGCATCCGGTTACCTTCTTTACACAACTACAATCCTACATGCACTATACTTAATGGGGAAGTAATGGGGAAGTGTTGCAATGCCACTGCTATTCCACAGCTTGTTGGCCACTCATCACTCTGAGGCTTGGCACCTAATCATTGACCCTGGTCCTTCTGGATACACTTCCCAGACACAATGAACAGTTCCCATTGCAAAAGGACCACTCAGCAAAGAGTTTTGAGCCTGCAAAGGATCCATCCTATTCCATCACCCTACCAGATTAAACACAGCCTTGAAGGTCTGAGTTTTTTGCAATAATTTTTTGGCATGGAAAGTATCTTCATAAATTTCTCATATTTTTGTTCACAAGCATTTCTTGGTAACCATTTATTTTTATTCAGTCAAAAATTTCTTTCAACTATTTTCTTTTTCACCACACAGCCCCCCGAGGAAGCCCTATCGGGCGAAACATGTCGGGCATTGGTGCGGCACACCTGACTTCCACATGGGTATGACTTTCTGTGTTTGAAATTTGCACTTTCAATAGCACTTTATCTCAGCCTCTAATGGCTAGCGGGGGTGGGGGAACTCATTGCATAAGCAAGTGTATACTCTTTAGTGACTGTGAACAAGCCCCCTATTGTTTGACCGCAATGGTAGACTAGTCATTCTATTGTAATTAGTTGGTGAATATGTATGCTCTTACCTCCCGCATACTTTAAAAACGTCTGGACACTATAATGTGGTTACTTTTTTGCGATTCTGTGCTCTTTTTCTACACTAAGTAAGCCTGTTGATTTGCTTGTGTCCTTTCACCTATATTTATACTCATTCTTGGATAAAAAGTTTTTAAATACATGTGTGTGTCAATAACTAAATCACTTTTTTGCACTTGATATGTGAGAAGTTTTTCATTGTGGCACCATACAGAGTTGCTCTTTTTGGGTATTTGACTCATATCATCATTGTAGGTTTCTTGTATTTGAAGTCGCCCATGAAGTATGCTCCCTTGAGATTAATGGTAGTTTGTAGGTATGACATTTTCTGTTAAATTATTTTCTTTTTCTATAGAAAAGCTAAGATGACCACCGGGTGGCGCTCATAGCAGTCCAGCTATGACTGCTGGAGACCTCTGGTTGTCAGGCCAACCCATTGGTGACCCGCGATCATGTGAACTCACGGATTGACAGCAGCATTTAACAGGTTAACAGCCATGGATGGATTGCGATTCCACCCACAGCTGTTAGAGGCACATGTCAGCTGTTCAAAACAGCTGACATGTTCCGGAAGAGATGTGGGTTCACATCAAAGGGAGGGATTCCGACATGGGTGTACTATTACACCCAATGTCGGAAAGGGGTTAAGGCACCTCCACCTCGTGGAGGCGCCTGTGTAATGTTATAAGTTTGTTCCTATCACTCTTATTAGTTCTCAAGTCCCAGTGCTCATATTCCTATATACCTGCCTGCCTGTCTATCAGCCGTGCCCGTCTGCTTATCTATCAGCCGTGCCTGCCAGCCTGTCTATCAGCCATGCCCGCCTGCCTGTCTATCAATGGTTCCCACATGCCTGTCTATCAGCCGGTCCAGCCTGCACCTGCCAGGGCTCATCTCATTTTCTTACAGCACTTGCACTTCCTTCTGGCCGTCCCAGCTACCCGACCCTAGGAGGTCAGCTGCCATCTACCCAAGGTGAGTCCTAGTGTAGTACCACAGTATCATATGCCGTTGTGATTCCGAGGTCGGATTGGGTGAGGCTCTAGTTAAGCCCAGGCTTTCCTTGGGGCTCGGCACAGTGGTTCCAACACCCAGCCCATTACATTGCAACTGTCGAACAGCTGCGAGACATGCAGCTGCGGGGACTCAACAAGTTTTTTTCAAGCACACCGAACCCACTTTGATAGCACACGAGCATGGATAGCACATTATCCAAGCACATTCGCTCATACAGCAACTAATCATAGATGCATTTTACATACGTAAATACATCTTTTTCTTATATGCCTTCATATTTATCCTTTGTACATGCCGTTGGCACACACAAAGGGGTTGTCCATCCTTAAATGACAAGTCTGCAGTAATTACAGTATATCTGGCTGCAGACTTGTGAATCCTCACATAGTGGCCACTGCGCATTGTGAGGATTCTCCGGTGTCAGTGCCGGGAACAGCGGTCATGTGACCACAAGTATGTGATGTGACGTGCCATTTTACGTGCCTTGCACATTTGGTGCACCTCTTGCATTTTAGCACTGTCTGCAGAATTGAACCTGGGGATGGCAAAGTTGGATTATAGAAGCTGGTACTGGGATGATGAGGCCAATTTTAAGGACCGAAGCCTAAACATCAATCGCAGTTGCCACAGTTACATCAACATACATCAGAGAAACCTGTTCTCAGTGAAGAAATAGATTGGTCACATGTCCTTAGTTGGTTGTTGATGGACAGAGTGTTTGGAAAGAGTGATCCACAGGCCTATGAGGTGTCCACGGAATATACTGCTACAGACAGAGGAACTGATATAGTGTTGTGGTTTCAATGAACGCAAGACTGTTGATTTATCCAGGAGGTTTACCAGGGCAAACCATTTATCTGTCCAAAGAAGTTCGAGGCCAAACCTTCCAAAGGATATGAGGTACTGTGTGAAGGTGACCGCCCAGAGCCTGCCAGAGCCAAAGAGGACTTGTTTCATAGCCATAAAGACACCATAATGGATGTGGCCTACTGGATGTAGCACTCATTATTATCCCTTGCCAGAGTCGATGTGTGAGAGAGTAACTGGGTACTGACGGAGCCTGAGAGAAGGCCATGCATTATCGAAGGACCTCTTACATGTTCATCATATGTTGTTGGTTTTGCAGCAGGTTTTGAAAACAGAAGTATAAATTCAGCAGTTTGAGAAAATTGTGATAGTTTGAGAATTTTGTGTAAAACAATACAATAGCATGTGAGCACAGCTTTAGCTTTCTCGCATGCACTGGTATTTCTGCTCTATTTTGTACAGAGCCATGATACAGCTGCTATATAAGGATACTACCTACCTCAGTATGCCTCGGAGCTCATGTGGAGAGATTTTGGTCAAACATTTACAAAGGAAAACCAAGAAAACTGAGCCAGAGTATAAGGGCTCATACTCACATGCGAGAAACTCGGATGAGTCTCGCACGTCAATACCTTGCACTGCCTCCGGCACTTGAATCGGAGCGTTCCGCTGCATAGAAGTACATGCATTTGAACGCTCCGATCCGAGTGCCAGTATGAGCACTAATTTGGTATACATGCAATGTGTCGGAGCATGTTTACACTGGCCATTAAACAGACAAATCCTAAGATAGAATCAAAATGAGCAAATACAATGCTATAAGTAAAGGGCCTGTCACACTAAGCGATATCGCTAGCAATATCGCTATAACGTCACTGGTTTTTGTGACGTTGTAGTGATATTGCTAGCGATATCGCTATGTCTGATACTTACCTCCGACCGGCTCCCCCGCTGGTTATCGCTGATCGCGCGAGAACGTCCTGGGCCGTTTCTCGTCGTCAGCTTCCTGCTGGGCTTCCTGTGGCGCCGACGAGCGACCTGGGCGGGAGGACATCAGGATCGCCTCGTCTGACAGGTAAGTAGCAACCCCTGACCGCTGCTATGTCGCTGGTGAGATCTGCCTGTGTGGCAGCTCACTAGCGACCACTTAGCGATGCACCAGCGATCCTGACCGCGTCATATCGCTGGTCAGGATCGCTGGTGCATCGCTAAAGGTAACGGAACCTTAAGTAAAACATAATAGTTCATACAAATTGCATAGGGCCTGCCTAGCTCGGATAATTCCTGAACTTTGTGTCCAGAGCTGGATGAGGGGTGGCGGAATAGTTAGCATAGGTGTGTGTTGATATATAGTTAAAAAAAATAATAGTAAATAACTATATAAGAAAAATATATATTTTTTTATTTTGTGTGATGTGTTTAGGTTTGTTGTAGGGTGAATGTGGTGGTGTAAGGAGGTGGCTGTAAGGTAAGACAGTGGGATCAATATGTATTTGTTGTGTTTGCGGTGTCTTTTATAATACTTTGGTTTAGTGTAATGTGCATACAGTGTTCATATTTTATATAATATTGTATATAGGACGGTGTGAATGTAGTTTGGGGTTGTATATAGTAGTATGAATGAAGCTGGCCGGGGGTCTTATATGATTTTATATTATTTATTATTTTAGGGGGGTATTCATGTAGTTAAGCTTATTTTCTTTCTTCTCTTTTAGTTTTGTTTTCTTTATTTTGTTTTTTTATTTTATCATATTTTTTCTTTTTTTTCCCATTTAGTAGGTTAAGAACTTTCCTCCATTTTGTTTCCATTTCTGGTTTATTTTTTTGTGATTTTGGTCTGATTTTGCCATCTTGTTTGATTGAAGCTTTGTTCTTGTTTTGTTCTGTAATGTATCGTAGTTGTGTCATGTGTTGAATTTATATATAATAAAAAAAGACCTACAAATAGCATAGGGTGCTGCTTAGTCAACGCTGTTTTAGATTTTTTTTTTAAAAAAAGCGTATATGCCACCCCACCACATTAAGTTGCATCCAAATCAGGACAATACTATACAGTTTCTAATACTGAAACCTTACCATGTGTCAAAAAAGACCTCAATGTGTATCAGGGCCGAGCAGAACAGAGGCCCAAGTGTGGACACCCAACCATGGGAATCTATATAAAGGCAATGCCCAGCTCTAAGAAAGGGAAACCACGATCTTGCTTGTACTGAGTCCAAAAAAAATAAAGAAAAAATGATAAAACTGAGCCCGAGTATACGGTAAGTTGGTATACGTGCAATTCATAGGAGCTTGTCCACACTGGACATTAAAGAGACAAAACCTAAGATAGAAAAAAAAAGGAGCAAATAACCTGCTGAAAGTAAGATGTAATAGTAATATAAATAGCATAGGAGACTTGATAAGCACTGTTTTTTATAAAAAAAAAAAAGTAAAAGCCATCCTACTACAAGGTGTACCAAAATCAGAGCTCATATGGAGGGTGTTTGTGTGGCATGTCCCATCAAACTTGTATGAACAGACCTATTCTCTACTAGAAACATTGCTTTTAGGGGACAGTATCTCCAATGAACGCTCATCAGCAGTACATGGTTACAGCTCAGTAGGGGGTCATACAGCCCATTACGCATCCGGACATATCACATGGCAATGTTTGATGAGACCGCTCATTGAATTGCTAGGTTATATCTTCCAGTCATGTGCTCATGGCCGGGTCATCAGCTCAGTGACACTGGATCATAAATTATCTCGTGCAGTGAAGGACTGACATTGAATTCACCAGTGTTACTACATGAAATGCTGCATTGTTCTGGAGGAGAATATACTGTTGTCCCCTCCAGATTTAAAAAGATCTGGTCTTGTACCTGTATGTAGTTATACGGATAGGCCCAATGATATCACTAGTATTATATCTCATCCCATTCACTTCAATGGGAGCTCAGCTGCACTATGTGATAATGGCCTCTATACAGTATATTGAGCGATGCTGTCCAGGCTCTGTATACTGTATATTCCAGCCAGTACAGGACGTGCAAAAAACAGATTGGTGGTGATGATGGATGTCACACTGTCGTCTTATATTGGTGACCTATTCCGAGGATCGGTCATCAACATCTAAGTCTATGACAGCACTTTTTAACACTGATGCAAGGTAGTTTTGCTCCAAAAGAAAGAAAGTCCCCATAGGGCACTAGAGAGACGGCTTTTCTTTCTCTATGCGGAGAGCTAATTTTCTTACATTTTTTACTCAACCGCCTGCGCCGCCCTCAGTACTGAAGCGGGAACGTTGCTGGGGAGAATAAAGTTCATTCTCTTCCCGCAGCATTAGGCAATGTGCAGGCGCCAACCATCGTAATAACTCTATTAATCTGCAGACTAGCCCCATACCTGCATGTTAATAGTGCTTTTTCTGGTGACAGGTTCCCTTAAATATTAATGTCTGCACTGTTATGAGTCAGAACTGTAAGGTCTTTGGGCTTAAGAGCAGATGCAGTAATGTGGTGCTTCGTGCTGATTGGGGAAGGCGATATAACATAGTGTTCGGCGTACCATGTATCATGTCCCACATGGAGACAGGGAGGTCGGACCTGTATGTGAACAGTAACCTGTGGTACAATAGATTTAAGAAATAGCCATTTCACTGGGCCAGGGTGCAAAATATCATGGCTAACCGCTGAGCCATCATGTTACCCTTATAATTTTTATTGTCCCTTGATAAAAGGAAAAAAAAGTCAGTTCTCAATTTGCAAGCACCTTTATGAAGGTTTTTTTTTTGGTAACTTCCATTGAGTTGAACAGAAAAGGCACCTTAGATTCAAGGCCATGTCTATATTCATTATCCAACCTGTGGTGGGAAAATTGTCATCCCCGTATGAAAGGAGCCCACCCTATGATGTTGGGCTATGGTAGGCCCAAAATTTCTGTATGCTTGATAATGTCCATCTCTTTGTTGCTCAACCATATCCGATACGATCTCAATGGACTCCAACTGGAGAAGAATATTATCATTTGCAGGTGCCAGTTTCAATAAAAAGCTTGACTGGATCAGCATGGTCTGGTATTAAAAATGTAGATTTTTTTTTTAAAGTTTCCAGGTAATAAATCTTAGTTTTCCCATACCAAACCATGCCAATTAAATCAATCAACAATGTGTGCTCGTTCCCCTAGAGCAGACCGCCTTGCTCCTTTAAGCATCTGTATTGTGTAATCACTTGGAGGAAAAGATAAGCTTCAAATTAACGCTTTCTCATATCCAAACTTCACAGCACATTTAGTGAGAAATAAATGCTTGACAGAAAGTGGAAAGTATCAACGTTTCGGGTTTTATTCCCTTCATCGGGCATAGAATGGTCATCAGGAGATATAGATGACTGTACTGAGAGATTGAAGGTCCGGGGTGGTATTCCATAAGGGTAAACTAGTTTGAAATATGTTTTCAGTAGACAGGCAGACGCGGTGTGGTCCACACTGGATGACCGTAGTGTCTGTCACTGCTTCTGAATTCTAATTCTGCTGTGGTCACTATTTGGACCTTTAGGTTAACTCAGTGGCAGATCATTGCTCAGCTTGGAAATGCTGCTTCTTCACAAAAGCACATTGCTAGCATGTTGGCACATGGCAACTCAATTCCACCCCAAACCTCTAACTCAAAGGTGATAAAACAGCCATTTTACATGTCTGGGTCCCGCTGTGACAGTCTTAGGTAGGGCACGGGGGGACTCAAACTGTCCCTGGAACTGGGACCCTAACGGGACCCTAACTATCCCTGTCCTAGGGGTACTCTTAATGGCAGAGAGGCCCGAGTCTCCGACCTCACTATGCTCCTGGTATTCCCTGGTCAGTCCCCTCCCCGACCATATGGAGACTGGGACAGAAATGTAATGTGAACAAGACATAAAAGACAAAACAGGGGTAAAAAAAACCCCCTATATCATACAATATAGCTAACCAACAATAGAGAGGAGGATAGGGACCAGGAAGAATAAACTAAACGGGTACAGGGACTAAGAGATTAACACACACATACAACAGAACAACTCCACCAAACACTTAGCTTAAGCACACAGCACAGGAAGACAAATTACCAATAGCAATAATGAGTTCCTATTCAGCACAGTGTCTCCAAAGAGCAAGGAAGCCGATCTTTCACTGGCAAGACAGAGAGGGTCTGGCCAGGCTTTACAGGAAGAGGCAATGACCCGATCAGAAGCAGCTGGAAATGGAGCTGCAAGTTTCTGACCAGCATAGAAAGGGTCGTTAACCTTTTCAGCACCAAAGGAAATCAAATTAATTTAATATAGGGCCCAAACACACAGGCTAAATGGAAGATCTGCAATTCACCATACGCATAGCCTTCTACCTCCAGATTTCCTAGGTTGACGCGACAGACTTGTGACAGTCTGTCATGGGATCACATCAGAAGTGTCTCTGCATGATCGCTCCTTCAAATGATCCTTGGTCCTCCTCACAATATGGCACTAATGGCCAACTATCGGCATTACAGGCCCTTAGGATACTGTGCGTTTCCTTAAAAGAACACCTATGCTTATAGGAAGGTCATTTTAAGGCAAAAATTCATAATACAAAGAATACATTAAATTAGTCTTGCAATGTCTGACATACAAGGCAACGTAATTCTTCACCCAGGCTATATTAATAACAATTGCCCTCATTTTGTCCATGTTTCACGCTGTAACAATGACAGAACTCCAAAACAAGGTATCAATAACAAGCCCACATTACAACATCAAATGTTTTGTGGTTAATGATATATTAGATACATTTGCCTGTATATAAATGCTCCCCAGTAAGTATGCCGGCCTTGGATAGAGCGACTTGCCTTGTGGTCTAGTAGTTATTTTTGGTCCCTCCTGGCTTGGAAACTGTAAGCAGACAATGGTTTGTGATCATTCTTGGTAATGCATTCTCAGTGTGTCACCATTCTCTACAATCGCTCTTGCATCATCATATCCATTAGAGGCAGATTGACAGTCTGTATAGTCCAGATGGATTGCAGCAGACTAATGGTCTCACCCCGAGTGACGTGTTCTTACAATGAAGCCATGTATAGATATGGAGGTAAACCACAAGGCTCAAAACATAGGACACTTATGACAATCTTCAAGACAAAAGCCTGACCGTTCAAGACCGTAATTTATCTGCTCACAGGGGCACATCGCTAATTCAATCTAATACTTATATAAAGACAGAACATTTAAAGGGGTTGTAAACTGAAAAAAATTGATATTTAAATTTCTTATTTAGCCAATTCAATATAACTCACTAAAATACTTCAGCAAAGCTTCACTGATGCCTCTCAATCCCCCTCAGTTCTGGATCTCTATAGCTCTACTTCATGATTGTGCTTGACTGCTTAAACCAACCAACACCTTTAAAGAAACAGAATGCCTCCCTCCAGGGTTGCCATCAGGGCATTACTGTCCTTACTGCTATATGGGGCCTGGTGAGTAGAAGCAAAGAAGGGACCCTCTCTTTTATTTCTGCTCACTGGGCCCCAGGGTATAATAATGCAGCTGTGCCACTATTGGCCGCGCATATCTTGCAGTAAGCTTTCCTGGTGCTGCACAGCAAACTTCTTCCGCCTTTTCTGTGACACACTGGTGACACCTACGTGATGACGTCATTATGTACTCGCCTTCATGTACGTGCACCACTTGCCAGGATAGCAGAACTAGGAGATGGGGTACAACAAATAATGATGAATTGAGACTCGAGGTGGGGAACAGCAAATTATGATGAATTGAGACTGGGGTTGAGGAACAGCAAATTATGATGAATTGCGCGCTCAGAGGGCAAGTTCGTTTTCAGCTTCATACTCTACAAATCGAAAATTTTTACTAAGAGGCTTGTGTAAATCTACACTGAGCCCTGACCGCCACTCAGCAATAACAAAGCCTACTCAACCACTTCCTGAAGACCCAATATAAATATATCCAAACCTATGTCATTTAAGTAGACGCCATCCTGCCCCGTCAAGCAATGGTTATCCGCTTCTAACTGCCTATGGCGAACTACATCACCAGATTTTGATCGCACAAAATGAGAGATGCAACAGTTAATAACCATTCTACAGGCTTCCTCGACTACAACGGCATCTCTGGCACCCTGCCATGTAACTCTCGGGATTATTTCGGACCAAACTAAAATTACTTGGGAGAAAAAACTATAATATGATCCAGATATCAGCTCATAGGGCTCATTAACTCCTCCATTTTTAGAAAGCACAAATCATTACCTCCCACGTGAATTATCAAAATAACTGGTGAACAAACAATTCTGCTCAGGTCCAATGCTTCCGGCAACATGTGACCATATCCATCTCCATATCAACTCGATGTCTCTAAAGCCCAAGTTCTTTTTTGCCCGGCCTGCATGTGGCTCTTCGCATAATCCAAAAAATGTATGAATCTCCATGAACCACACCGTCAGATGTCGAAATAATAAGGACAAATATACGAAGCAAAACACTCTGACTTCCACCTGCCTATATGCGTAACTTCCCCGCTAGACATGCTTGCCTTGGTTGCCTCTGTAGCGCACCAATCCTAAAGGAGTGAGTACCAAAATCTATAGGCAAATCCCCAACTCTACTGAGGCAGTTTTTAAAAATGGCATTAATCTGATAAGAAGTAATGAGCTAAAACATTTTCCCCTTTCTGCTGGATGGCTAAATAGGCAGAGACAATGCATAACGGGCAAATTAGGCAATCTGCCTGTCCCAAAGGAAACCACACACCCCAACCATACTGGTCAGTTTTAGACAACCCAATACGAATATGGACTGAACCGTTTTCAGCTACAGTAGAACATCATCCTTAAATAAACCCCCTTCCTTTGTTTTGAAAGAAGAAACTAACTCACTAATTGGTAATGCACTGAAAAACCTAAGCAAAAGGCTGCACTGCTCAGGGCGGACTCGGATCCTAAAAAATCATTTACGCTGCAGGCGGAAGGCTGACTCATTGTTCAATTTCACCATAAGTGCCACTGAACTAGCCTCACAAACTAAAGAAACTGCCCTATTGAATGATACATAGGCCACTGATGCATCCTCTTTGGATATGCCATTCACCAACATGTCTCTTGGGACAGATGGTGAATCACATTAAACTTATTTATATCTTTTTTGGGGACAATACCAATAAAAAAACACCCTCATGTTAAGAAAAAGTAGGGTTCAAGAAAAGTTCTTTCAGGCGGTCCAAAAACACTTCTTTTGCAATTTTTTCCTTTACGATGGCTGGGTTCTCGCTGGCTGATTTTAAATTGCATGCAAAGAATGGCTAACTGGAATATAAGAAAGGAACAAAAAAATGAACATGAAACCGAAGCACAATTCCACCGCTGCTGACTTATTGGGGTACCGGTCTAGCTATGGAAACATCTCGACCACACTCACCAGAGTCTTTCCTTCAGGGGCGCCTGCTGGCTGGCTGATTGCCTTACCCAGCTTACTGCAACAGACTGCTGGATGCTGACATCTGCAGGCTGAGTATTTGTACTTGTATTTGCAGAAGCCGTAGAATCTGCAGTGACCCTCCTTAAAGAGTCAACATGCCCCTGATCTTCGCACGGCCACTGTTCCCTGAGAGGAAAGAACAGCAGCCACGGATTGAAAGAGGGCCGTCCTTTGAGAGATCATAAGCCAAAGCCACACATCTGTGGCTTTTACCCCCACCCAATATCTGGCTGCAACGCTAAGCACCTACAGAACACCTCATCATTACTTGGACCAAGAGGGACCACCATGTGATTTATATACATTATAAACTGAATCCATATACTGTAAATAAACAGATGAGAGCAGCATTCAGAGAGCTGCTGGCCATAACATAAACCAGCACTGCAAAGACTTGGATCCAATTACCCATAGTCCTGGCCACCTTAATTCGCCTGTCAAAAGTTCTGCCCATATTTGGTCTCAGCTCTTTATCGATCATATGCTTGTTGACTGAGATCAAAGACCAAATATCTACGTATTGGTTAGACTAGATTTTTGTTTTTTCTCATCATCTAAATTAGCCCCTAGTGGGCTGATACTGCATAAAAAGGCCTCCTTGTCGAGACCCGCTCTAGGTGCTGCTACAGGTAGTTGAACTGATTGGGGCGAGGGCTTCAATGGTTCTAATTTTATCAGCAAAGCTCTAATGGCTGATGCAAATACCCCTTCCGTACACCTGGAACCCCAAGGCCCAGTGAAGCGAAACTCACCGCCTGACGGCTCTTGCAGGAGGGAATTCAAGATTACGTGAGCTTGACTTGCCCCATGGCAGGATCGACAGGCCAACAGTAAAGGCTCTTGCCTCATATGCTGGCTTTGCTGCCCGAACTGCAGGAACCCATGATGGCGAACCCCTAAGAGATGAATGATCTCGAGTGGTGCGACCTTTGGCTGCTCCTGAATGATCTGGGGGAATATCTGCGTCTGTGCCATCTCTGTCCAGCGGCTCGACTGTGCCCACACATAGCCGAGCTCTGGAAACTGGACAGGGAGCATGACCTCCTGCAGCTATGGTGCCCCTGAGGTTCAGTCGCCACAGAGGTACTGCACCTTCTCCTAAGGTGTGGTGCGCCACCATCCAGGTAAGTTGGAGGCTCCTGACCACGCTCCAACACTCGCACCCCACACAATAGAGTAGTTCAGCAAAACCACATTGCAGCTCCTTGCTTAGAGAGAAGCAGAGCACCTTTGGTGGTTCCCTGCTTGGAACACTAGACGTGCTGGGAGGCGGGTGGAGTTGAGAATACATAAAAGAGCGGGATGGTTTAGAATTACAGGTCAGTCTGAGGGAGGAAATCACTCAGAGAGGAGTGAGGAAAGGAGATCCCTGGAAGAGGGATGGAGGAAGGAGTGCTGCAGCTGCCTCAGTGATCTGAGCCAGCTGGCACGGGAAAGGAAAGAAGGAGAAAGACATTGAACCGAAGCCTGAGCTTCCATAGGAGCGAAAGACAAGTATGGAACGTAGGAGTGAAAGGGAACACAGAGGACGTGGGTTAGAGGAAGAACCCTGCCTAGAAGTTCTAAGCACAAGGCCGGGGCCCTTTCCCTGAGGTTGTATGGACACTAATGGTTCTGCAGCAGACACCGGTGGAGTAGTGGGCTGTAAATACACTACTCCCATCTAAAACTTGAGGGCACAACAGCAACACAGATAGAGAGCTGGGACTCCGGAGTAAAGAGTCCCCGAAGCAGGCTACAGCTGTCTGCCGTACAAGTAGAGTTCTTGGGAACATCTGTCAGGAGGAACTCCAGTGTACATGAAAAGGGAAAAGTATATGCACACAAATAGGGATCACCACAAAGATATGAAAAAAGTATCAATTTTATTAATGGACACAACAAACAGACACTTTGTGGTTAAAAACAATTAAAAAGTCTGAACAACCAGACATTGATAACAAAACAAAGACAATGGGTCATTTTAATAAATAGTTAAATGCTATGGGTCCCAAGACCAACCATACAGTATAATGCCAGGTATCTGCTAGTTACCATAACCTAGGGTCTATCAAATCAATTGTTATGACAATCATGACCTCAAATCAAAAAAATACCATATTATCAATAACTACTATGGTTACATAGAAATTCTACATATACCATGGACAGAAAATTGAATGCTTATCATGTTGCCAACACAAATAAACACGCTGACCTTGAGAAAGACACATCACTGTGTCGATACGCGTGGGTTTGGGGGTCCCATGTAACCTACCCGGTAGCTTGTTCATCCTCAGAAACCAGGTGATATCACGCTAGGGAAAGGGACTTATTAATGTATGTTTATTTGTGTTGGCAACATGATAAGCATTCAATTTTCTGTCCATGGTATATGTAGAATTTCTATGTAACCATAGTAGTTATATAGATAATATGGTATTTTTTTGATTTGAGGTCATGATTGTCATAACAATTGATTTGATAGACCCTAGGTTATGGTAACTAGCAGTTACCTGGCATTATACTGTATGGTTGGTCTTGGGACCCATAGCATTTAACTATTTATTAAAATGACCCATTGTCTTTGTTTTGTTATCAATGTCTGGTTGTTCAGACTTTTTAATTGTTTTTAACCACAAAGTGTCTGTTTGTTGTGTCCATTAATAAAATTGATACTTTTTTCATATCTTTGTGGTGATCCCTATTTGTGTGCATATACTTTTCCCTTTTCATGTGCTCTAATCCATTTATATGCACCAGGTGATCCCACCTAAATTGATATTGTGGTTGGTGCCCGTTTACTCTATATCTTGTCAGAGGAACTCCAGTGTAACTCAGTACTGGGAGATCTTCACACTTAAAGGCCCTATAGAGGAGACGTTCAGAAAAGGCACATAAGTTGGCGGAGCATGGAAGGGAGCATTCCATCTTGCTTGGAGGTTGGCTGAGTCTCTGACCCGGAGGACACGGCACAGAAGCGGGCACTACAGACTGTGAGTAAAGCTTTGGAACTACATGCCCTGGTGTCCTCTATTCCTTCCAGCGTCCGTCCGCCTGGCACTGCTACATCCCCTGCGCCAAACACTGCACCATCTAAGTGTCTCCACATCTACACTGCCCTGGGACATCAGCCCTGCCAGTGGGGGGCTATAACATCATTGCTGCACCACACCATCTGTCCCGGAGGATCTGTCTGCAGCGTCGGCTTAACACCTCCCTTGCCGAACACCACAGGAGGTGTCATGAACTATTCATTTAACTACATTCCACCATTCACATCTTCCTATTACTTGGGCGCCCAGGGCCGCGGTCCGGGTCACTGCCGCTGTGACACGTCCCACTGATAATGGACCGGTACCAAGTACCCCGCAGCCCTGGGAGGGCGACCCACAGCGCCTGCATGACACGGTGCCAGGAGCGACAGTATGTTTAAATCTTTTCAGTTGTGACCTCTTAGGAGGGGGCTCAGAGGCATCAAAGAAACAGTTCTCAGATTCATTATTAGCTAGGGGTTGTAGGAGAGATTCTGTAACCCCTTCATTAACCTGTGTAGCAGGAAGGGTTCAAAGTTCATCAGCAGAAGAGGTGCTCCTCTGATTACCCATAACTTCTTGCATATAGTAAACTCCGGCACACTACAAGTTCAAGAAAATATCCATTTTATTGAAAAAATGTTTTCCACTCGGCAGCCACAAAAAATACAGGTAGTACAGGTACATAAATCAATGTTTCGGCATAATCCAGCCTTTATCAAGAAATACCTGTTACTGCAAAAAAAAGACCAAATAACAAGTTACATAGGATAATACCCATATATCCAAAAACAAACAACAGAAAAATCCAAAATTATGTGGGAGCCATATATATATATATATCATATAATGAGTCCGTATATAGGAAACTATCAAATACAGTTACCAAAATCTGAAAAACGCAGTGACAACAAATGCATAAGAAATAGCTTAGCTATCGATAGCAGCCTAGGAGGAAAAATAGGGAAAGACATACATTGCAATATATATATATATATATATATATATATATATATATGTATATATATATTGTGATAAAACACTCCGGGATCGCCTTTGCTGGGGTCAAAGGTCACGTGCATTCAGCATGAAACTCAGGCGCAGAGCTGGGATTCGGGTGCAACTGACCCTGGGTCAGGTTTATTAACGGTGAAAGCAATGCAAAAGGAAATGAAACATAAAACAAATCCTTGCCTGTCCGGCACTAACTAAACAATGGACAACCTAACTACCAACTGGCGGGCTTCTCCCGTCCAGCCAAACCACAGTTGCAGTGGGCACTGCTTCCACTCACATGTGTCTCTCACACAGACAGGCTCTCTGTGTTCCCAGGCTGAGACACTCACACAACCACCTGGCATCCTTTTATATCCACCTCCCATTATTCATCAGCAAGCAGGTGCGATACTGACCAGACTAGGCCACATAGGAAAGGAATCTGGGCGAGATATACCTGCCCTCATCCACTATTCCCACATGATTCTCACATATCCCCCCCTCTGCTCAGACCACTCCGGTCGAGCAATGACACCTGCCAAACAGTGCACTCAGGACAGGGCATCTGCATTTCCCATCTGTACCCCTGGGCGGTGCTCCACCGTAAAAGTGTAGGCCTGCAGGGCAAGGAACCACCGGGTCACCCGGCTATTCCGTTCCTTGTTCAAGTGCATCCACTTGAGAGGGGCATGGTCAGTGATCAGCCTGAACTTTCGGCCCACCAGGTAATATTTGAGGGCCTCTAGAGCCCACTTAATGGCGAGGCACTCTTTTTCTACGACTGCATACCTTTGCTCGTGTTTATTCAGCTTCCTGCTGAGATAGAGGACTGGGTGTTCCACTCCGTCCCTCACTTGTGAGAGTACGGCCCCGATACCGGTATCAGAGGCATCCGTTTGTACCACAAACTCACTGCGGAAGTCCGGAGTCACCAGTACGGGCTGAGAGCAAAGTGCCCGTTTTAGGCTATGGAAGGCTTCTTCAGCCGCTAAACTCCATTTAATCATGACATAGTCTTTCCCTTTTGTAAGATCCGTCAGGGGGGTAGCGATGGCTGCAAAATTGGGTATGAACCGGCGATAATAACCGGCGATCCCCAGGAAGGCTTGCACCTGCTTCTTGTTGACAGGTTGTGGCCAGTCCTGAACCGCCTGAATCTTATCAACCTGGGGTTTAACAACACCCCTCCCAATTACATACCCCAAATACCGGGCTTCTTCTAGCCCGAGGTGACATTTCTTGGGGTTCGCGGTTAGACCTGCCTCCCACAGGTCGTCAATCACAGCTTGTACTTTCTGGAGATGAGTCTCCCAGTCCAAGCTGTAAATGACAATGTCGTCCAAATAGGCCAAAGCGTACTGCCTATGTGGCCTCAGGACTCGATCCATCAGTCTCTGGAAGGTCACCGGTGCTCCGTGCAGACCAAACGGCATATACACATACTGAAATAGACCTTCTGGGGTAGCAAATGCTGTCTTTTCTCTGGCAGCCTCCACCAGAGGGATCTGCCAATACCCCTTTGTTAGGTCTAGGGTCGTAATATACCGGGCTTTTCCTAACCGATCTATCAACTCGTCGACCCGGGGCATGGGGTAGGCATCAAATTTTGAGACCGCATTCAGTTTCCTGAAGTCATTGCAGAACCGGATGGTGCCGTCCGGTTTAGGAATTCGCACAATCGGGCTGGACCAAGCACTGTGCGATTCCTCAATGACACCTAACTCTAACATTGCCTTCACTTCTCGGGAAACTGCTTCACGGCGCGCTTCCGGGATTCGGTAGGGCTTTACGTGAACTGTGACACCAGGTTCCGTTACGATGTCATGTTTTATTAGCGTAGTCTGCCCGGGTTTTTCTGAGAAAAACTTTTGGTTGTGAAGTAGAAACTGCCTGACCTCAGTCTTTTGCCGCTCCGAGAGAGTCTCTGCAACCCGTACCTCCGGTACGGTATGCGAGCAGACAGGACGGGCCAGCTCCACTGACAAGGCAGACCGATCCTTCCAGGGCTTTATCAGATTTACATGATAAATCTGTTCAGGTTTCCGTTTACCTGCCTGGTATACTTTGTAGTTTACTTCACCAACTCTTTCCTTGATCTCAAAGGGGCCCTGCCACTTTGCCAGGAACTTACTGTCCACCATGGGGACCAGGATCAACACCCTATCTCCGGGTGCAAACGTACGGATCTTGGCGCCCCTATCATAGATTCTTTTTTGGGCTCCTTGAGCCTGTATCATGTGTTCTTTGACGATAGGCATAACAGCCGCAATACGGTCCTGCATTTGTGTGATGTGATCTATCACTGTTTTAAACGGAGTGACCTGACCCTCCCAGGTTTCTTTTGCAACGTCTAACAGTCCGCGAGGACGTCGGGCGTACAATAACTCGAAAGGCGAGAATCCCGTGGAAGACTGGGGTTCTTCCCTGATGGCAAAAAGCAAATACGGAAGTAAATAGTCCCAGTTCTTCCCATCCTTGTCTATCACCTTTCTCAGCATCTGCTTCAGAGTTTTATTGAACCGTTCGACCAACCCGTCTGTTTGAGGGTGATACACGGATGTGCGTAACGGTTCGATTTGTAACAATCGGCAGAGCTCCTTCATTACCCTGGACATAAAGGGGGTCCCCTGGTCGGTGAGTATCTGTTTTGGTATACCGACCCGACTAAACACATGCACCAGTTCCTTGGCAGTCGTCTTGGTGGCCGTGTTACGCAAAGGGATGGCCTCCGGGTAACGAGTGGCATAATCCAAGATGACCAGGATATGTTGGTGTCCACGTGCAGACCGTGGAAGGGGCCCAACTAAATCCATCCCAATCCTCTCAAACGGGACTTCAATAATAGGTAGGGGTACCAAAGGGCTACAGAACCGGGGCTTAGGTGCAGAGGCTTGGCAGTCAGGACAAGACTCACAATATACACGGATATCGTGATGCATGCCTGGCCAAACAAAACAGTGTAATATCCTTTCGGTGGTTTTCTGGACTCCCAGGTAACCTCCCATCACATGTCCGTGGGCCAGGTCCAGCACCTGCTGCCGGTAGGGTTTTGGCACGACTAATAGTTGCACCGTATCTTCCCCCTTTTTCTCTATCTGATAGAGTAAATCATTCTCCAGAACCATGTAAGGATATGCCAGCCTAGATCCAGGTTCTACGGGTACCCCATTTATCACTTTTACATTTGTCCTAGCCTGAGAAAGGGTAGGATCCTTTATTTGCTCGCTTTGGAAGTCATCTTTCTGAACTTCTAAATCCGGCAAACGGGGAGGTGGACGGCTGTCAGCCTCCTCCTCTTCCCCGGTCTCCTCCGTATCACCCGCCATGACTGAAAACGGGAACTGCAGGTCATTTCCCGCAGACTCTTCCCCCGAGTCTTCCGGGGAGACCTCTTCCCGGGGTTCGGGACCCACACGCGCCCTTGGAGAAGAATCATGTACACTATTACCCAAAGGCATCAACTGATTCTCCCACAATTGCCAGAAGTGGGGAAAATCCCGGCCCAGGATAACATCATGCAATAACGCCGGGACGAGTCCCACTTTATGTTGCACAGACCCATAGGAAGTTGTAATGCATATGACCGTGGTGAGGTACGAACAGGTGTCTCCATGCACACACGTTACAGAAAATTTGTCTGATGGTCCAGTCGGGGCTGACACCAGACTGGCCTTCACCAGAGTCACCACACTTCCCGAGTCTAACAATTCCACCACATTTTTGCCATCAACAGTTAAATCACACAAGTGTTTTTCCACATCCTTTTGACCGGCATTCACACTCACTAGCCGTGCAACCATAGACATGTGGTTTTTAGAGTCTGTGACATCGCACTGCATGGGTTCAGTAGTGACCGGACAGTTCGCAGCAATATGTCCCATCTCTTGGCAGCGGAAACACCTAACGGGCCCCTTGCTTAGACCATAGTTCGTTACTCTCGGCCTCGCAGTGCGGGCAGTCCCGTTTTCCTCCCCCACTGTCTTAGGGATTTTTCCATCTCCCCTACTCCCTGGAACAGTCTTACCGGTTCCACGTGGAGATGATGAAGAACGAGGTGGGGTAGCGTCGTCTCGGAGTCCTTCCGCCACGGAGTAACGTTCAACCAGATCCACCAGTTGATCTGCCGTCGTAGGATTTCCATGGCTTACCCTCTTCCTCAGGGCTGGCGGTAGAGCTCTCAGGTACTTGTCCATGACGACTCTCTGGATTATCTCTGGCGCTGTCAGCACCTCGGGTTGTAGCCACTTCTTCGTCATGTGGATCAGGTCGAACATCTGTGACCGCGGTGGTTTATCCGGCTGATAAGTCCATTGATGCACTCTCTGTGCACGGACAGCGGTCGTCACTCCCAGCCGGGCCAAGATCTCGGCTTTCAGTTTGACAAAGTCCTGCGCAGCTTCAGGCTCTAAGTCATAATAAGCCTTTTGGGCCTCACCGGAAAGAAACTGGGCAATCAGGCCGGCCCATCTTGCCTTCGGCCATTTTTCTCGCAACGCCGTCCGTTCAAACGTAGTCAGGTATGCCTCGACGTCATCTTCTGTCGTCATCTTCTGCCAGTACCGACTCACGTGAATCACTCTCGACTCGGCTTCCAGGTTAACCTCAGGTAAGCTTGCCAAGCGCTGCGCCACCTGCTGGAGAAGCGAACGATCGGTAACTGTCATGTCCACCAACTCCTTCAGCTGGGCCATCATCACCCGATTAGCTTCTTGCTGGACGGCGGTGGACTGTACCAGCGCTTTCACCACGTCCTCCATGCTCATGCTTGCAACGTGTTGCCCGCATTCTCCACCACAATGTGATAAAACACTCCGGGATCGCCTTTGCTGGGGTCAAAGGTCACGTGCATTCAGCATGAAACTCAGGCGCAGAGCTGGGATTCGGGTGTAACTGACCCTGGGTCAGGTTTATTAACGGTGAAAGCAATGCAAAAGGAAATAAAACATAAAACAAATCCTTGCCTGTCCGGCACTAACTAAACAATGGACAACCTAACTACCAACTGGCGGGCTTCTCCCGTCCAGCCAAACCACAGTTGCAGTGGGCACTGCTTCCACTCATGTGTGTCTCTCACACAGACAGGCTCTCTGTGTTCCCAGGCTGAGACACTCACACAACCACCTGGCATCCTTTTATATCCACCTCCCATTATCCATTAGTAAGCAGGTGCGATACTGACCAGACTAGGCCACATAGGAAAGGAATCTGGGCGAGATATACCTGCCCTCATCCACTATTCCCACATGATTCTCACTATATATATATATATATATGTTGGTTTGACTGAACTATTAATGTCAAAAGGGAATATGCAAAAGAGGACATACACAGATGAGAATACAAAGACATGATTACAAGACTATAGTGGCATGATTATAATATGGGCATGGTAACAACATGTTAGCCATGATAGCAAGTGGTATATAAATGCTGTCTGCGTGGGATGTTAAGTAAAGCAGGAGGGGGTGTTACAGGAAGAACAAAACCACCCATGGCTATGCCAGGATGCTGGGTGGATGGGCAAATCAGAGGCGGAACACCCATAGCTACCACCACAATGTGCTGCTCCAAAATTAACCCTATGATGATCAACCTCCTATAACCATGGGTGAGAGAATCAAAATGAGGGATGGAGTTTAACCCTAATATCCTCTGTACCTCTTAGCTCAGCAATCAGGGACCCCTCTCCTTTATGGCTTGTGGTCCTCAAGACACAGGAGTGGCTTTCTATGTCAACATAGATGTGTGAGAAGGGGGCTGGCTGACTGGCTTATTTCAATAGCAAAATCAACCCCTTTTCCATTAAGGCCAATGCGTAGACAGTAAAAGAGGCTGGCTTAATTTTACAAATGAGCCACTAATTCAGCCCCCTTCACACACAGTACATATCACAAGCCAAAACAGGAATCACATTTTCATGGTTAAGCTTTTATTGCATTTAGTATTTCTATGCATTGACCTAGACTGACCCACCGCAACAAGGTGTACCCAATCGGGACAGTACCTACACTCTCTAATGTTAAAACCTGCCTAGTTTTCTGTTTTTATTTAGTATATTAGTATTTAGTAGAAATAAGGTGTGGCCCCCTTTTCACTGAGCTGGGCAGTTCATATATAGTCCCTCCAAAGCTGGATGTCTGGGTGGGACCTGGTGACTCTCTGCCACTATGCACACTAGGTAGATTTTAACATTAGAGAGGGTAGGTACTCTCTCAACTGGGTACACCTTGTCCCAGTGGGACAGCTTTATGCTTTTTTTGTGTTTACTAATTATTCAATGCACTTGCTTTTTTACTTATTTATTTTCCTTAGAGTATATGCACCCATTGTCTTTTCTTTGGTTTTGTTTGTACCTTTTTTTCAAAGGCTGCGGCTAGAAACAGCTATTTGGAATTATAGGGCCATTTATATTTATTTTTTAATTAATAGTTTAGTTTTCTTCTATTTATTTTGTAATTATTTTATACATTATGCCCCCCCTCATAGGGTCATAAAAAACCTTTTAGGGGGTAAATAAAAAATTAAATATTTTTATTTCTTTTGTACCTGTGTCTGGTATATTAACCCCAGTCACAGGGGTAATGCAGCCTACCGGCTGCAGAGCAGTGCTGTCTGGGTCTCCTGATCCTTCCCTATTCACAGCAATCACATGCTATGTATGGAGGTGGAGGCGCCGTCAGCACTTCCTATTACTCTATAAGCAGTACTTATTTAGCGGGGTGTATACTACAATCAAGAATGCACATATGGTAATAAACAGTCTGCTTTCTAACACATGAACTCAGGATCTGTTTTTAAAAAGTTACTGCTAAGTAGGAGCCGGACCACCCAACCTTTTAAAATCAATGGGAGGTCTGAAAGTGGTTAAAAATGTTGCACCTTTAGCTCATATAGTGTCTGTGTTACATTATCTATTGCTGGTTGCAGAACTGAAGTCCAATGGAAAAGTTTTTCAGTCTTTTTTATCCTGTTTTTGTTTGGGTTTTTTTCAGCTCTTCTACGCTGAATTATGACTACAAAGTTGAACACGCAAGGAAACAAAGAGCCTTTTTAAGCAAAAAGGTGCAAAATAATTTTAGAAACCAAATTGTAAAATTTAATTTTTTTAGCCCCAAGTACATTCGGACAAGTTGAAGAAAAAAAATGTCTCCAAAGGTGGACAAGCAAATACAATTCCAACGTGTATGTTTCTCTTTCACTAAAAATCAAGTTCCAACCCTGATCATACTGAAGACACAAGATCCCTTCGTCTTATGCAATGTCACGGAGAGCAATGTCGGGATTTCCTCTTCCCGAGATGTGTCAGATAGCATAAGCCCTTAGATCTTCAATGACTTTGTTTACTCTGCAATTCTTACTTATCTTTATTTTTTGCCTTTTAAATGCACCCAGTTACAAGTCCATTAAAAGTGGGATCACATGTGTGTCTGTCACCCGGGGTTTATGGCCGTGCCACTATTTGAAGCAGACATCAGAGCTCTCTAAACATTGCCTGGGATATTAATCACAGTAAATACATTCTTTTAGGATTTTCTGCTAGTACCCCCTGCAGTCGGACTCCTACTTAAAAGGACATGGTTCCTAGTACGTCTTCAATTAGTACCATGCAGTAAAAAGCAATTTCCATTCAGAAGAAGACAGCCCCAGTAAATTAAGTTGCTCACAAAGAAACGTTTCATTACACATCGGAGCGTCACCGGATTGTCCGAGGCCCTGAAATGCAATTGCTTCCATTGTTACTTCAGTTAATATTTTTTATGTTCTTGGCATATTACACCTCGGTAAGTCATAAATGAGTTAAGTTGGGGTCATATACCGTCACTTAGGACCAGACTACTGTGGAAGTGACCTTTCCGTGAATCCAGAGTGAAAGAAATTACAGCCCTCGGGCCCAGCAAAGAATTGGAGCAAAATTCTCACCCACAGTTACAATTGCAATTTATATGAATAAATATGTCACTTGCAGAGGCCTTTAAGACATACAGTCATGGCCGAAAGGGATGGTACTCTGGAAATTGTTCCAGAAAAAGCAATAATTCTCCCAGAAACTTATTACTACTACACATGTTTTGCTATACACATTCATTTCCTTTGAGTGTATTGTAACACAAAAAAAACAGAGAAAAAAAAGGCAAGTTGGACATAAGTTCACACAAAACCCCAAAAATGGGTTGGACAAAAGTGTTGGCACCTTCAGCTTTCACGATGCCTTCCACACAATCAAGGCACCCAGTTGTAAAGGCAGCAAAACATCCCACTAAACATCTTTGAACCTCCACCATATTTGACTGTAGGTACTGTGTTCTTTTCTTTGTAGGCCTCATTCTGTTCTCAGTAAACAGCAGAATGATGTGCTTCAGCAAAAAGCTCTATCTTGGTCTCATCTGTCCATAAGATGCTTTTCCAGAAGGATTTTTGGTTATTCATGCATATTTTGGTAAACTGTAAGCTAGCTTTTTTTTAGTCTCACTGTCAGCAGTGGGACCCTCCTGGGTCTCCTGCTATAGTGTTGCATTTCACTCAAATGTTGACAAATAGTTAACACTGACACTGATGTACCATGAGCCTGCAGGACAGCTTGAATTTCTTTGGAACTTGATTGGGGCTACTGATCCATCATCCCGACTATCCTGCTTTGTAACCTTTCATCAATTTTTCTCTGCAGTCCATGTCCATGGAGATTAGCTACAGTGCCCTTGTTTGTAAACTTCTTGATTATGTTGCACACAGTGGACAAAGGATCATCAAAATCTCTGAAGATCAACTTGTAACCTTGAAATTGTTGATATCTTTCAACAATTTTGGTTCTCCTTTTTCTGTTCTCCATGCTTATTGTGGCACACAGAGACACACAATAAAAGATTGAGTCAACTTCTCCCCTTTCTATCTGGTTTCAGGTGTGATTTTCATATTTGCCAACATCTGTTACTTGCCACAGGTGAGTTTGAACGAGCATCAGATGCTTGAAACAAAGTTTCTTTTTTTTATGTTATTCCAATACACACAAAGGAAAAAAACATGCATATAACAAAATATGTAATTGCAATAATTTTCTGGGAGAAATGCTTCATTTTCTGGAACAATTTCAAGGGTGACAAAACATTCAGCCATGGCTGTACGTATTCCCAGAGTTTGTTTCTTCTGTGGATGACAGCGTGACAAACAGCGCTTCTGATTGGCGCTGAAATCCTCCCCGCTGGTCAGAGAGCCGAGGTTTCCACGTTGTCAAAAGACAGCGTGAGCGCTGAGCTGTGATCGGAGGTATAAAGTTTACCTCTGGTCACTGGTGTCAGCGGATAGGACAGCAGCTCTCATCATCCGACACCTGCTGCCGCTAAAAACAGCGAGAAGCAGTGGATGGGTGTATTCATTAGCCGGCTCAGGCGCTGTAAATACAGTACATAATAATAAAAAATAGCATGGCGTTCCCCCCCATTTTTGATAGTCAACCTTGCTAAAGCTGACAGCTGGGGGCTGGTATTCTCAGGATGGTAAGGGGCCATGGCTCCCCAGCCTGAAAATAGCAGCACGCAGCTGCCCAGAAAAGGCAGCTGCTGACACCGGTGACTAGAGGTAAACTTTATACCTCTGATCACAGCTGAGCGCTTGTGCTGTCTTTTGACAGCGTAGGTACTGTGGCTCTCTGACCGGCGGGGATGATTTCACCGTCGATCAGAAGCAGTGTTTGCCACGCTGTCATGCACATGACAGCGTTGCAAACACTGGATGTTTGGGCCCCCCATTCAAGAGAATGGAATCCGCATTCGGGTCCGGCTCCGGGTACTGTTCTGGTACCAGAACCTGAACTTTTTGTAACTGTGCGGCTGAACCCGCCGGACCCGAACATCCAGGTGTCCGCCCATCTCTAGTAAAACAAAATAAAATCAATATTTTCTATGACCGTCATTTGCCTTCGGAACAGCATCAATTCTTCTAGGTGCCCTTGTACACAGTCAGGAATTTTTTTCTAGGATTATAGTGAGGTGTAATCAATTCTGCCAGATTGGTAATAATGATCATCATTTTCTTATGTAAGTTGAAACTCAATCATTAACTAAAACATAAACAGTTTTGTAGTAGGCTTAAACTGGGTGAGGAACACAAAAACTCTGCTACAAAGGGGAGGCTGTGGAAAACAGTTTCATGTCACAGGTCATACACCATGGCAAGACTGAGTACAGCAGCAAGAAACAAGGTAGTTACACTGCATCAGAAAAGTCTATCAAGCAAAGATTTCAAAACAAACTGAGGTTTCAAGATGTGCTTTTCAAGATCTCATGAAGAAGCACCAAGAAATGGGCAACATTGAGGACTGTAGTGCTGTCATCGGCTAAAGAAACTTTGTGCAGTAGATGAAAGACTCATCATGTTTACTTCTCTTCGAAATCGGAAGATGTCCAGGAGTGCCATCAGCTCTGAAGTGGCAGCAGCTACACGCATCTACTGTTTAGAGACTTCTGGCCAGAAGTGGCTTTCATGGAAGAATTTCAACAACAAAAAAATACGTTTGACATAGAAACAAGGCTTTGTGACTAAACAATGCACAAAAACATAGGAACAGGGGTGCAGAAAAAAGACAGCAAGTGGACTAAGTCCAAATGTGAAATATTCGGCTGTCACAAAATACAGTTTGCTAAGTGTCTACAGGCAACAGTGAAGTATGATGGAGGTTCCTGCAAGTTTGTGACTGCATTTTAGCAAATGGAGTGTCACAGTTCCACCCCTCAGGGTGTCTGGAATGCAGTTACTGACATCTCGGCCATCCAATCCGGTACAGGGGCGTGCTGAAGCTGTCAGCACTGTGATTGACAGCATGACCATCCAGTCTGATTCAGGGCGTGCTGAGCTGTCGGTGTGTTAACTGACAGCTCGACTAGCCAATCTGTGACTGCGGGGGGTCGGCTGCTCATGTGTTCATTATTCTAATTTATTGCCATGCTTCTTAACTGAGCTGTTTCCCAGAACACTGCCAGACGTACATTCATCTTGTGAGGTTTGTGCTTTGTGCTCTCCTGTGCCTTGCATTCTATATGCTTGATCTGTTGCCTGACTTTGAACTTGGTTCTGACAATCCGCCTGTTTAATCCCTTCAGCTCTGATCCGTTATCCTCACGGTATTCTAACGTCGGAACATTACCTGACTACGCTTTTGCCTCTTCCTTCTGTTTATGACGTACCCTCCTGGCTTCTGACCTTGGACTCCTTGACCACTGTGACTCACAGCTTGGCCATGAGAAGTGACTAGTGTCACATGGAGTTGGAGAGTTGGTCAGGATTAATGGTGTTCTCATTGCTGAGAAATACAGGTAGTTATCCATCACATAATACCATCAGGGAGGTCTCTGATTGGCTCCAAATGTATTCTGCAGAAGAAAAAGACCTCGAACATACAGCCAATGATATTAAGAACTATGTTCAGCATAAAGAAGAACAAGGAGTCCTGGAAGTGATGATATGGTCCCCCCAGATCCCTGATCTCAACATCATCAAGTCTCTATGTGAATACATGAAGAGACAGAAAAATTTGCACAAGCGCCATCCACAGGAGATCTGTGGTCATTTCTCCAAGATGTTTGTAATAATTTCACTGCCGAGTTCCTTCAAAAACTGTGTACAATGGCAAGTACCTAGAAGAATTGTTGCTGTTTTGAAGGCAAAAATGCGGTCACACCAAATATTGATGTGATTGAAATTTCTCTTTTATCCATTCACTTTGCATTCACATATACATTTATTGAGTCTGGGGTGGTAGTCCTCTGTAACACACCCACAATCTAATGATGATGAGCTGTCTCTGCTCGTCCTTTTGTAGACTAAGAAAAGTTTAAAAATAAAAAATGTAATCTAAAACCTGACAATGTTATTTTCTGTTGATACATTCCTATTAAAGAAAACAGTGTTAACATTTTTATTGCGGCCTATATAAAATAAATTCACAATCTTCATGTTTAATACTAAGAGAAGAGAAATGAGATCTAACCATCAGTGGTCGGGTCAAGCTAAGACAGATAACCGCCACACTAGACGGCACGCCATGTACTGGACGTCATGTTCCCACTTACATAAACACCGTAATGTATGGATGACACTTGGTATAAATCGCCATAATCCCTTTGGATAAATGCGTCACACATGGAGCCTCTTCAGATATAAAACTTTTTATATTAACTGGGTGTTTCTGATGTTCGTTGAGGATGAAATCTTACTTTCTGCTGTTTTATAAGAAAGCTACAAGACTGTATAATTTACAAATGAGCGGCATGTGAGATCTGCATGCACGAGGGTCATTGTACGTCTGGTTGTCTCAAGTCTCCTCTATAAGACAAATCAGTTTTTCGACACTGAGACCGTATATCAGAATGACGGAGGATGAGTCACCCAGCAAACACTAATTTTTATTGAGTGCAATATGGTATTTATCACTTTCATGACCTAGAAGTCAGACTTGAGGACATATACAGTAAGTTAAACTACCCATTGACTACATTGACAACCTATTCTCTACGTATTCTGTAGAGCTGTACAGATGTTACCGTTTCATTAATCCCTTCACCCCCATGGCTGTGTTCAACTTCATGACCAGGTCAAATTTTACAATTCTGACCAGTGTCACTTTATGTAGTAATAACTCTGGAACACTTCAACGAATCACGGTGATTCTATGATTGTTTTTCCTGACATATTGTACTTCATGATAGTGGTAAAATGTGTTCAATGTGACTTGCGTTTATTTGTGAAAAAAATGGAAATTTGAGTAAAATGTAAAAATTTTTGCAATTTTCAAGCTTTTAATTTGTATGCCCTTAAACCAGAGAGTTTAGTTAATAAATAACATTTCTC
The DNA here is from genome assembly GCF_039654945.1 of Dendrobates tinctorius. Classification (NCBI taxonomy): domain Eukaryota; kingdom Metazoa; phylum Chordata; class Amphibia; order Anura; family Dendrobatidae; genus Dendrobates; species Dendrobates tinctorius. Next base: position 9,138,551 of record NW_027361784.1, read on the forward strand.
ATATGTCTACTTTACATAAGCACAATTTTTGAAACATAACAAAAAAAATTAGGAAATTAGAGGGGTTAAAAGTTGCCCAGTGGTTTCTCATTTTTCCAATACAATTTTTTTAGGGACCAAATCACATTTGAAGAGTCTGTGAAGGGCCTATATGAAAGAAACTACTCAAAATTGATCCCATTCTAACAACTTAACCCCTCAAAATCCTCAAAACCATATTCAAGAAGTTTATTAACTGTTCAGGTGCATCACAGAGAAGGAAAAAATAAACATTTAACTTTTTTTTTACGTTTGACTTCAGACCCAATTTTTTTTATTTTCACAATGTTATCAGGAGAATATAGACCACAAAATTTGTTGTGCAATTTCTTCTGAGTACGTCGATATTCCATATGTGGGGGAAAACTACTGTTTGCGTCCATGGCAGGGCTCGGAGGGAAGGAGTACCGTTTGACTTTTTGAATGCAAAATTGGCTGGAATCGAGAGTGGACGCAATGTTGTGTTTGGAAAGCCCGTAATGTACTTAAAGAGTGGAAATCCCCCACAAGGAACATTATTTTGGAAACTAGACCCCCTCAATGAACTTATACAGATGTGTGGTGAGCACCTTGAAACCCTAGGTGCTTCACAAGAATTTATAACGTTGAGCTGTGAAAATTAAAAATCAAATTTTTTCCACTAAAATGTTATTTTAGCCCCAAGTTTTTTATTTTCACAATGATAACAGAAGAAAATGGACCCCAAAATATGTAGTGAAATTTTTCCTCAGTACGTAGATACATAATTAGTGGGGGAAACTACTGTTTGGGCATACAGGAGGGTTCAGAATGGAAGGAGCAGCATTTGACTTTTGGAGTGCAGTGCAAAATTGACTGAAATAGCAGATGCAATCTTAAGTTAGCAGAGACCCTGAAAAGGAAGGAATGATGTTTTGGAACGCAGACTTTGATAGAATGGTCTGTAGGTGTCATGTCGCGTTTTGAAAGCTCCTGATGTGCCTAAACAGTGGATTCCCCCACAAGTGACCCCATTTTTTGAAACTAGACCCTTCAAGGAATTTATCTAGATGTTTGGTGAGCATCTTGAACCCACAGATGCGTCACAGAACTTTACAATGTCATTCTGTGAAAATGAAACTAATTAAATTTTCCCACAAAAATGTTGTTGTCGCCCCAATTTTTTTATTTTCACAAGGGCACCAGGAGTAAATGGACCCCAACATTTATTGTACAATATCTACTCAGTACACCAATATCCCATATGTGGTCGAAAAACTACTTTTGAGGCACAGTGCAAAGCTCAGAGGGGAAGAAGTGCCATAATGAAGTTCAGATTTTGCTGGAATGGTTACAGGGTGCCATGTCACAATGGCAAAGCCCCCGACGTACCAGACCAGCAGAACCTCTTCATTAAGTGACCTAATTTTATAAACTACACCCCCAATGAATTCATCTAGTGGTGCAGTGATCATATTGACACCACAGGTGTGTCATAGAATTTCATACCATTGGACAGTGAAGAAAAAATTATGACATTTTTATCACCAAAATCTTGTATTAGCCCCAGATTTTACATTTTCACATGGGGAAATCAGTAAAAATGGAACCAAAATTTGGCACACAATTTCTGCTGAATGTAGAAATACTCCATATGTGGCTGTCCAGTACTACTTAGCATTGTGGTGAAACTCGAGAGGGACATAGCGTTATTTGTCTCCTGCAGCACAGATTTTCCAAGACTAATTTGCAGACTCCATATACAGAGTCCCTACATTCAAGAAGAGCAGAATACCCCCTCAAATTACCCCATTTTGGAAAATAAACCTCTTTGGAAAATTATCTGGAGGTGTAGTGATGATTTTGACTCCATTGATGTTTTCCAGAAACAAGCAGGAGTGGATGTTGCAGAGTGAAAATTGCAAACTGTCATTGTAGTGCCCAGTACATTGTAGTGCTCAGCTCATGCTTCTATAGGCACACACTTGTAAATTAGGCAGGCTCTGATCACTACAAAATTGACATTGCTGATTTTCTTTGTGGGGGGGGCGAGAAACCATTTTGCTTTTCCAGAGCCATCTACTATAATGATGCAGCAGAGTTACTCTGGACTCCGTCTTCCTTCTTTTCAGAAGTGCACAACACTACACTGTACCACGCTTTTATGCACGCCTAAAAAGATGGACAACACCAGATGACAGGTCAGACGACGTCCACAGTGCCTCCATATGCCTTTTTATAGGGAATCTTCTACCAGAGGTTCCGTCTGAATCACGTATTTCAGAGATTTACATGGAAACCCAGGTGTAAGCGCTCAGCGCAGAGCGCAGGATAAATGGGAGCCTTACTGCGATCTTTGGGAGGCAAAATGAAAAAATCAACTGCAGGTGAATAATTGGTTGTATTTATTTCTTACACCGTTGCTAGTGTGGTATAAGTGATTAGACAACTTTATTCTTCGGGTCGGTGCGATTACAGCGATACCAGATTTATATCAGGTTTAATGTTTGGCTGCTATCACTCACTAAAAAACTATTTTTATTGTGCATCACTATATTTTGAGAGCTATAATTTTTCCACATTTCAGCAGACAGAGTCATGTGATGGCTTGTTTTTTGCATGACGAGTTCATGTTTTTATTGGTATCATTTTTCAGAGCAACAACCTTTATTTTTCCGCTGATGGAGCTGTATGACCGCTTTATTTCTTGTGGGACAAGATGACGTTTTGAGCTAAAGGGGTTAAATAGCGTGACAGTTTTTGGGGGCAGGACATTCTGGACGTGACAATACCAAATATATACTTTTTTGGGGATGGGGAGGTTTTACATAAAAATATAAATTCATGGGTACAATATATATTTTTCAAACCCTTTACATCATGTTCTGTGCATGATCTAAGGGGCTTGTCGTATCCTGGTGACTCGGATGTCATCATGACGACCTCGGGTCACCACACCGATGATCGGCCCCAGCGATGACATTACAGGGGCACCGATCAAAGGGGAGAGGGAGCCCCCTCCCTCTTCCTGACTTCAAAATGCTTAAAAACGCCAGGATGTACACAGTATGTCCAAGGTCGGGAAGTCATTTCCAACCAGGACATACTGGGTATGATCAAGGTCGTGAAGGGTTAAAGGGGTTGTCCATGATTACAAAAACTTCCTTATTCTATTTATAGCGCCACCTGTTTACAGTTTGTGCATGGTATTGCAGCTCAGCTCCATTTAAGTGAATGTTGCAGATCGGCAATGCCATACATGACTTGTAGACAAGATTTTGGAGGAAGGCAGCCATGTTTTTCTAACCTTGGGCAATCCCTTTAAGTAATAGCAGCCACTAGCATAACAGTCTAATTTCTATCAATTTCATTAAACAAGTTTATCTATGCATGTTTTAGGGTGTAAGAGAAGCATGTAAAATCAATGGAAACCAGTTAAAAAACAAGGTGATGGTACAAAATTTTTTCAGATGTTGTTGAGTCCAATACATTCCAGCCGAACAAGAACCCCTCTCGAATCACGAATTTAAAGAGGAATTCTGACAAGGTGAAATGTAGCCAGTTTATTACTCTTATTTTATTTCTGGGTATTCTCATGTTTGTTTTTGTAAATCGGCCATACGGTTCCAGAGATATGGACCTATTTATTTAGTGCTAACTTTACCGCTTAAAAAGGGGTGGAGATCACTGGATTCTCTGGGGGGGTGTCCTTAGAATACTTTGCGTAATTAAAAAGCTATAAAAATAGGCACTGGCTAAAAAGGCCCATATCTCAGAAACCATATGATTAAAAACATAATAAAACAAATGGAATATTCAGGGGAGAAGCAAGCAAAACTTTTGACCTGGTAACAGGACTTCTTTAAAGCCCATAGAGAAACTTTACCACTTTCCACTTCTTGGATTGACATAGGTCTCGCATTGTTTTTTTAAAGCTCCTTACTACACTCTTTATGGGAAGTGGGAGCCTTGCTCTTATCGTGGGGCTAGAGTCCAATACTGGTTGGTCTTCTACCATCCCTGTCTTATATGAGATAACAGTGCCTAGCCCATGATAAGAGAAGCTCTGTATGAAGTCAATCTACTCAAAGTATAATAAAGGGCATGTCACACTAAGAGATATCGCTAGCAATATCGCTATAACTAGTGACGTTATAGCGATATTGCTAGCGATATCTCTGTGTCTGATACTTACCTACGACCCGCTCCCCCGCTGGTTATCGCTGATCGCGCAAGAACGTTCAGGACTGTTTCTCGTCGTCAGCTTCCTGTGGCGCTTCCTGCTGTGACGATGAGCGACGCGTGGAGCCGGGCGGGAGGACGCAGGATCGCCTGGTGTGACAGGTAAGTAGCGATCCCCGTCCCCAGCGATGTCGCTAGTGAGATCTGCCTATGTGGCAGCTCACTAGCGACCACTTAGCGATGTACCAGCGATCCTGACCGCGTCATATCCCTGGTCGGGATTGCTGGTACATCGCTAAGTGTGACAGTACCTTTAGGGCTCAATTTTAGCTGAACTGTATTCCTACAGTAGTAGTAGATGATGTCTATCATGGTGGGGATGCATCACAAAAGCTTTGCTGCATCATCATCATCAGTTGGGACCCTTAAGTATCACAAGGCATTCCTTGCGAAATGCCATCATTTTCATTGATGAGATAAACTAAGCTTGGCCAATGGCAACCCCTTATTATTGAAGGACTGAGTAAGCCGCTTAGGCTGGGGTCACACTTGCGTGAAACTCGCACGAGTCTCGCGTCTCAATACCCGGCACTGCCACCGGCACTCGGGACCGGAGTGTGCGGCTGCATGTATTTCAATGCAGCTGAGCATTCTGGTCCCGAGTGCTGGCGGCAGTGCCGGGTATTGAGATGCGAGACTCGTGAGAGTTTCTCGCAAGTGTGACCCCGGCCTAAGGTGGGCACTCAGAATCCCAAGAAAGAGGTTATCTCAAGAATAAGCCCAAAGTACTCCCAGCATGATACCATTTTGTGCACAAGGGATAGATTTAAAAGGGTGTTCTCACCTCCAAGAACCTATCCCAATATGTAGTAGATATAATAACAATATTAGTAAAAATATCTCCAATTAGAAATGCAGTATAATTTTTCTGATTCTCTATGTCCATTTCCTCATGTGCTGGCATTGCAGGACCTTAAGTATCCAAGGTTACGACCACTAGCAACTAGCTAACTTTCACTTTATCAGTCGACGTAACCATGGATACCTAAGGTCCTGCAATGCCTGCACATGAGCAAAGCGACAAAGCAAATCAAAAAACTATAAAACAATTCTAATAGGAGGTATTTGCTAATATTATTACTATTTTAGCTTTACTAAATTAAAAGTTATATTTCATGGGTCCTTGTTTTGTAAGCTTTCTTGTCTAATATTATTATTACACCTACTCCATAGGGATAGGATATTGGAGATGGGAATACCCCTTCATGAATTCTCTTAGGGCAGAGACACACAGCCGTATTTCTCCTGTGAGAATCGCATTGTAAAACTCGTACTGGCTGTCGGCTCTCCTGACCTGAGCTTGACAGCTGCATAGTAATCCATCATGCTGTCTTGTTCAGGTCAGGAGAGGTCCAGGCCAGTCCGTTCAGTGCGATGCGATTCTCGCACGAGTTCTATGGCCGTCTGACTCTGCCCTTAGGCTGGATATACACAGCATTTTAACTTGCTTTCATTGAGTTTTCCATGTGTCTTTTTTCCCCTTTAAATCATAAATGTAGCTTTAAATTCTAAAGTAAAATCTCCATGCACAATGCTTTGGGTATTTGGTGTGTTTAGAGTCCATTTGTTACTCACCTCTCCCTGCTCCTGTCAGATGTTGTTTCCTCAACCAGCTTCTTTTCTTCTAAGCTATGAATTGCTATATCAAAACACTTATGTGATATCACTCGCTCAGGTCTGATATGCTGGCTCAGGTGGCTGGATGCCGCCTGAGTATTTTGGCATCACGGACTGCTTTTTTTTGCCATAGAATCTCGGCTTTATCAGCTCAACTCTGCCAAACCACAGTTCCCGCTCTGCACTGGAGTATGTTACAAAGTTAGCACTGCTATGTTACTGAGCTAACGCTGCCATACTTCTGTGTCAGTGCTACATTGGACTCTGCAACAAACTCAGCTTTATTGCCAAGTTACTGTGCTGCTTTGCTTGGCTAGTTCTGCCTCTGAATATCTTGTGCAACTCTGACCTGCTTAATCAATTCCTTATCGCTGAGTCTTCTCTTCCTTTTGGATTACAACTCTGCTACACCAGTTACTGTGGCCTCATTGGATCCTGTATTTCTAGTTTGCTCCTCATTTTTTCCGCCTCAAGTGCCTCTCTTGTTCCATCTGGATCTTTCTGCTGCACATCATTATCGATCAGTGCTGCATAACAACTGTTGATCTGAACCAAGGGTTTCGATCATCCACCAGGAACGCTGCTTGCTTTGGGTATTGCATTTTTCTTATAGGCTTTTCTAAAGCACTTCAAAAAGACAATAAAAGAACATGAATAAAATGTAATAAAATAAAAACAAAAAAAAGCCACCAAAAGTGAAATTCATTCATTTAAAAATCCCAAGAAAATACTATGAAGGAGGCCTAAAATTATGTGCACATTGCGTCTTTGTCGAGTGGATTCCACCCAGATTTTGCTTTAAGAAGAACAGCAAAGGCACCCCATAAAATGAAGATGTATCTGAGGACCCCAACAGTGTGTGGTCCGACAACAAATCGGTGCAGTTGTGCAACGCTTAGGTTTGCTGTCTTCGCAGGCGGTTTTGAAGTTTTACCTGTGCAAAGAGTAGGACGTACCAAAAACCCCACGGATTTGAAGACACAGCCTGACAAAACTGTGAGCGCTGCTTGTGCAGACATTTAAAGCACTTGTACCGTAATAAACAACTGATGATCGTTATAAAATGTATTTTTTATAGTTGTTTTCTACCAAAGGGAGATTATAACCTTTATTTGCTGTTAATGTCATTCATATTTAAACGTATACCCTTTAAATCATAAATCATTCTGATCGTATTCAGTCTCTCCCCATATGTCTTCCCATTTCCTGAAATAAATCATCTACACTTGTGCTCTCTAAGGCCTAGTCAAGAATCCAGGAAGTCTGAAGTCTGCAATACGCGGCATCAATAATTTGACAGATGTTCACGCATAGGTTCCTCCCGCCCCACCCACAGTTCACAGTTCACCAGCATCATGCATAGGGAAAGTGACAAACATGACTGCTCATCTACAATTTACACTATCCTAAGGGAAGACAATCTGAAACAATCTTTTTTTCGTGTCACATACCTTATCTGGAGTCTTCCCTTCAGGGGCAGGGTGACCGCTCTGGTTAACTGCACTAATTCTGGAGGGATGTATTCAGTTAAAATAAAAATAAGCACTTCTCAAAACAATTAAGGGAAAAATGCAATGACACATCGGATCTCGATGGACGAAAGATTCAAGTTGAAAACAAAAATTTTGTATTAAAGGGAATCTGTCACCCTATTTTTCGCCTATCAGCTGCCGGCACCGCCATTAGTGGCTTATCTACAGCATTCTGTATTGCTGTAGATAAGCCCCCGATGTAACCTGAAAGATAAGAAAAATGAGTTAAGGTCCCGTTTCACATAGCGACGAACCAGCGATCCCAACAACGATATGACCTGGTAAGGATCGCTGGTGAGTCGCTACATGGTCGCTAGTAAGCTGTCAAACAGGCAGATCTACTCAACGACGCAGCAACGATCCGGCGATCCGTATAACGACCTCGGCGGTCGTTGGTACCTTGTCACACAGCAGCTATTCTGAACGACTCACGCCTGTGTCCATGAGTTCTGCGTAGCCAATGAGGTCGCTCGTTGGCGTCAAACACAGCGATGCATGCTGGCCAGCGGGACTCCAACGATCAAAAAATGGCCCAGGACATAAGAGCACGATCAGCGATATCCAGCGGGGGGGCGGCGGTTGCCGCTATGTGTCACACATAGCGAGATCGCTGGTGAAATCGCTGTTGCGTCACAAAATCGGTGACATTTCAGTGATCTCGCTAGCGATCTCGTTATGTGAGATGGGACCTTTAGATTATACTCACCGGGGGCCGTCCGGTCTTGGTCTGATGGGTGTTGCGGTCAGGCGCCTCCCTTCTTCTACCGGTGACATCTTCTTCTTTGCTGCCTGTCGTGGCTCCTGCGCAGGCGCACTGCTCTGCCCTGTCGAGGGCAGAGCAGAATACTGCAGTGCGCAGGTGCCGGACCTCTCTTGGCGCCTGCGCACTGCAGGACTCTGCTCTGCCCTCAACAGGGCAGAGCAGTACGCCTGCACAGGAGCCACGACAGACAGCAAAGAAGACGTCACCGTTAGAAGATGTGAGGCGCCGGAAGGGACAGCGACAGCCATCGGACCACACCGAACCCCAGGGTGACTATAATCTTAAGGCCCCGTCACATATAGCAAGATCGTTAGCGAGATTGCTGAAATGTCACAGGTTTTGTGACGCAACAGCGACCTTGCCAGTGATCTCGCTATGTGTGACATATAGCGGCGATAGCGGCGAGAGGGCCCCCGCTGCGATGTCGCTGATCGTGCTTGAATGTGGGTCGCCCTCCCAGGGCTGTGGGGTACTCGGTACCGGGCCCGATGAGCCTGAATGGGAGATGTCACAGCAGCTGGGATCCGGCCCATGGCCCTGGGCACCCATTGTAAAAGGGGGAAATGTTCAGTGTGCTTATGATGATTAGAATGAATGAGTCGTGACGCCACCTGTGGTGTTCCGCAATGAAGATGTTAAGCTGACGCTGCAGACAGATCCTCTGGGACAGATGGTGGGGTGCAGCTGTGATGTTATAGCCCTCCACAGGCAGGGCTGTAGTCCAAGGGCAGAGTAGGTGAAGTGACACTTAGATGGTGTAGTGTCGGGCGCTGGGGATGTAGCAGTGCCGGGCAGGTTGACGCAGGAATAAGTGGAGGACACCAGGGCATGTAGTTCCAAAGCTTTACTCACAGTCTGTTGTGGCACAAAAGCCCGCATCCGTGCCGTGTCCTCCGGGTCAGGAGCTCAGCCAACTTTCAGGCAAGATGAAGTATTCCTTTCCAACACTCCGCCAACATATGTGCCTTTTCTGAACGTCTCCCTCTTAGCGCCTTTAGTGAAGTACTCACAGTACTGAGTTACACTGGAGTTCCTCCTGTCAGATGTTCCTATGAACTCTACTTGTACGGCAGACAGCTGTAGCCTGCTTCTGGGACTCCTTGCTACCAAGTCCCGGCTCACTATCGTTGCTGTTGTGCCCCCAAGTCTTGTGTGGGAATAAAGTGGTGATAACTTCTATTCCTCCGGTGTCTGTCGCAGGACCATTAGTATCCAAACAACCTCGGGGACTGGACCACGGCCTTGCGCTTAGAACTTGGGAAGGGTTCTCTAACCCTAATCCTTAGCTCTCTTCTTCTCCTCAGGTTCCATACTAATCCTTTCCTTCTTATGGAGAGTCAGGATTTCTATCGAAGTTCCTTTCCTGTGCCAGCGGACCCAGATCACTGAGGTCGGCTGCAGCACTCCCTTCATCCATCCCACTCCTGGGATCTCCTCTCACAGACTGACCTCATCAGACTCCTGTGACAAACTGACTGAATCCTAAACTCTTCCCGCTCTTTTGGTGCAAAACTAAACTCCACCTGCCTCCCAGCATGCTTCGTGTTCCAAGCAGGGATCCACCAAAGGGTGCTTTGCTACATTACTATGTTGTGTGGGATGCAGGTGTTGGAGTGTGGTCAGGCTTCTCCACCTTACCTGGATGGTCGGGTACCACACCTCAGGAGGAGGTGCAGTACCTCTGTGGCGACTGAACCCTCAGGGGCGCCACAAATGTCCTAGGCCATTTTTTGATCGCTGGTGTCCCGTTGGCCAGCATGCATCGATGTGTTTGACGCTGACGAGCGACCTTGTTGGCTACTCAGAACTCAGGGACGCAGGCGTGAGTCAGAATAGCTGCTGTGTGACAAGATCCCAACGACCGCCCAGGTCGTTATACGGATCACCGCATCGTTGCTGCGTCGTTGAGTAGATCTGCCTGTTTGACAGCTTACTAGCGACCATGTAGCGACGTACCAGCGATCCTTACCAGGTCGTATCGTTGTCGGGATCGCTGGAGTGTCGCTATGTGTAACGGTACCTTAACTCTTTTTTCTTATCTACAGCATTGCAGAATGCTGTAGATTAGGCCCTGATGGCGGTGCCTGCAGCTGATAGGCGAAAAATAGGGTGACAGATTCTCTTTAACCATCAGTAAAAACCAAAATCATCAACCAATTGAGGGATGGACTCTAAATCACCCCAAAAATCTAAGTAAGCAATGTAAAATAAAGGAGGATCCAAGTTACCTGAATTTCATCAAGGCAATATACCTAACTTTACTATAATAAGAGAAAGTTTTCGGCTCGCCAGTGTTCGTACAACCACCGCCACATATGGTTCCGGCACTTGCAAAGTAGCCCAAAAAATGTTTCTTTAGCACCATATTTTTCATTTTCACAAGGCTAACAGGAGAAAATGGACTATACAATTTGTTGTGCAATTTCTACTGAGTACACCATTACCCCATATGTGGTGAAAAACAACTAAGTGGGCACACGGCAGGGCCCAGAAAGTAAGGAGCAACATTTGACTTTTTGTAAACAAAATTGGCTGAAATAAATCACAAATGCCATGCCGTGTTTGCCGAGCCCTTGATGTGCCTAAACAGTGGAAACCTCCAAGTGACCCCATTTTGAAAGCTACACCCCTCGAGGAATTTAACTAGAGTTCTGGTGAGCATCTTAAACCCACAGGTGCTTCATGGAATTTTAAAACATTGGACCCTAAAAATTAACAATGATGTATTTTCCCCAAAAATATTTTCAGCCCCAAATTTTTCACTTTCACAAAAGGTAACAGGAAAAAAATGAACCATATAATTTGTTGTGCAATTTCTCCTGAGTACCAGTATAGTTTATATGTGGTCAGAAACGAGTGTTTGGACACACAGCAGGGATTAGTAGGGAAGGAGAGCTATTTGAATTTTGTAAAGCAAAATTGTCTGAAATAGATTGTGGATGCCATGTCGCATCTAGAGAGCCCCCAATGTTCTAAAACAGCAGAAATTCCTACAAGTGACCCTATTTTGGAAACTACACCTGTCAAAGAATTTCTCTAAGGATGTTTTGAGCATTTTAAACCCACAGGTATTTCACAGGTTTGTAAAACATTGGGCTGTGAAATTGAAAAGTTATATTCTTTTCCACTAAAAATGTTGTTTAAGCCCCAAGTTATTAATTTTTGGAAAGGCTAATAGGAAATACTGGACCACAAAATTTGTTACACAATGTCTCCTGAGTAAAGCAATGCCCCATATGTGGTTGGAAACTACTTTTGAGGTACAGTGCAAAGGTCAGAAGGGAAGGAGCACCATATCAGATTTGCCTGAATTTGGGAGCACATATTTCACTGAATTTCTTTTGGTGGGAGCCACGTCACTTTTCCAGTGCCTTTGTGCTACCAGTAATGTGGAAGCCCCCTATATTTCTGTTAGCAGATGACAGACCTGAGTGGGGACTTGTTTTTTGTGGGTTAAGTAGAAGCTTTTATTGGTGGCATTTAAGGGTACAATATATTTTGAATCAGCTCAGATTCATCCTGCGCTCTACGCTGCGCACTTATTGCGTGGTTTCCATCTAAATCTCCGTGTGACATGATTCGCATGAAACCCCCGAGGGATCCATTCACTATGAGGCAGATTTACTCTGGACTCTATCTGGCCTGTGTTTGGTGGTATTCGGCTTTTAAGAGGTGCACAAAACTGTGGCGGATCGCACTTTTATGCTCGCCTAAAAAGAACCTGCCTGATCACAGGTCCTATGGCATCCACAGTGCCTCCATCTGCCTCAATATAGGGAATCTTCCACTGGAGGTTCTGTCTGAACCACGTATTTCAGAGATAAACACGGAAACCCCAGTGTAAGCGAACGGTGTATAATGCAGGATAAATGTGAGCCGAGCATTACCGCGATCTTTGGGAGGCAGAATAAACAAATCAACAGCAGATGAAGAATTGGTTTTATTGTTCTACGCTGTTCCTCGTGTGGTATTAGTGATTAGATGACTTTATTCTTCGGGTCGGTGCGATTACAGAGATACCAGATTCATATAGGGTTTTCATGTTTTGCGGCTGTTACATATTAAAAGATTTTTTTTTTTTTTACAGAAAAGTTTTCGTATAGACATATATGAGAGCTACAATTATTCAATATTTTTGCCGACAGTCATGTGATGTCTTGTTTTTTGCTGGATGAGTTGATGTTTTTATTGTTACCAATTTTGTGCACAAATTTATTGATCGCTTTCTATCCTAATTTTTAGGAGACTAAATGAACAAAAACCAGCAACTCAAGGATTATTTTTTGTAATGCTGTGCACCATATGGTAAAATTTCTAAGGCAGCTTTATTCTTTGCATCAGTACAATTACAGCGACACCACATTTATATATTTTTTTGGGATCGTGTTTTATTGCACTTTTTTCCAAGCGTTTCAATGAAAAAACATTTCTATTTTTTTATGGCACTCACTAGAGGGGTTAACTAGTTTGATAGTTTTATAGATTGGGTCAATCTCAGTGTGGTGATACCAAATGTGTACTTTTTATGTTTTTACAAAAAAGGGAGCATTTATTTGTGTAATATTTTTTGCTCTTTATTGTTTTATAAATAATTTTTCCAATCTTAACTTTTCTTTTTTTACTTAGTCACTCTATGTGAATTTAACTTATTACTCTAATCACTGGTCTCAGGCTTTGCAATACACCAGTACCGCAATGCATGAGACCTGTGATATTAGATAGGCAGAATGCCTGTTAGACCATGCCTATGGCTAGGTCTCACAAGCCACCGTACATAGCATGCTTGGTCATGGTTTGACCTCCTGGGTGCCACGAGAACCATTGGCTCCATGTGATTTTGTCGTGGAGGAGTCGATGGGGGTAAGAAAGGGAGCCCACTCCCTCTCACAACCTTCTAAATGTCGTGATCGCTATCGATTGCAGCATCTGGAGGGTTAATCAGACAGGGGCGGGTCCGGCTGTTACCGCAGGTCGGCTACCAGAGGTGATCGTGTGTGGAAATGCTGATATCTCAGCACTTACCGTCGGTAAGACTGACTGACGAAGCAAAGTAATCAGAGAGCGGGGAACGCTGAAATGGGTCACCACCTCTCTAGCTGTGCCGGTCATGTGTCAGTTCGTATAAGGACAGCAATGCTCAGACTGACTGCAAGTCTCCCAAACCGAACTTACAGAATGTGTGTCTACTGAATAATACAGATAGACCGCTGAGAGTGCAATTGCCGATACCATTGTTGGTTTTTAGATCTTTGGTATTTAATTTCCCAGGACCAAGAAAGTGACTAAGAAGTTTCACGTCTATGGCACTGACGGAAAAAAAGCAACCACCTAAATTTCAGCAAGATATAGACACAGCGGGGGCATAAATAATTAACATACTTCTGTAGCGTGCATAGAGCTACTGGGTAGATTTACAAAAGGTCCTGAATTGCTGTGACACGATGCCCAAGACATTGAATCTCCACATTGTCTCCCTGTAGTAAGTTTTGTCCATTTTAGGATAGGATAAGATTATCTCGTGACAAGCAAGCTGCTGTTTACCGATTCACAGACGTAATAGAATGACCATCATCCATCTCCTAAGGAGAGTTTCTCAAGTTATTAAGAAATCTTGGTAATATTCTGGTACATCAGTCGTCACATTTGCCTTACACGGTGATGGAAACTGTCTAGATAAAGGCAAGGCAGGGAATGAACGTCACACCTTTGAAGTGGTTGTTGCCCAACTGAAGAATTCATAACCTGGTTGGTATGTAGTATTGGCTCAGATCAAGATTATCAAACCAACCTGAAGTGGAAATTCCTGAGAAGTGTTTTATTATTAAATATATATTGTGTGCATGAGTTATTTTTCTCCCTTCTTACCACCCATCGTAAATCTATAGGTGGGCCCTTTGCCGCTAATACATCTGCTGTTTTGGGAATCGTTTCTACAAAATTGTGGAGGGGTCTGTGGGAATATTTGCCCATTAATCCAGAAAAACGTTTGTGACGTCGGACACTGATGTAGGAAGAGAGGACTGGACTCATACAGTGGGTATGATCAGACCCCTTTACATTTTTCACTCTTTGTTTCATTGCATCCATTTGGTAAATTCCAAAAAGTTCATTTTTTGCCATTAATGTACACGCTGCACCCCATCTTGACTGAAAAAAAAAACAAATGTAGAAATTTTTGCAAATTTATTAAAAAAGAAATACTGAAATATCACATGGTCATAAGTATTCAGACCCTTTGCTCAGGCACTCATATTTAAGTCACATGCTGTCCATTTCCTTGTGATCCTCCTTTAGATGGTTCTACTCCTTTATTGGAGTCCTGCTGTGTTTAATTAAACTGATAGGACTTGATTTGTAAAGGCGCACACCTGTCTATATAAGACCTCACAGCTCACAGTGCATGTCAGACCAAATGAGAATCATGAGGTCAAAGGAATTGGCCAAGGAGCTCAGAGACAGAATTGTGGCAAGACACAGATCTGGCCAAGGTTACAAAATAATTTCTGCTGTACTCAAGGTTCCGAAGGCACTGGCGTAGCGCGGGGGGGGCGGTTCGCCCCAGGCGGCATGTGTGTGGGGGCAGCGCGGCAGCAGCAATTCCACCCTGCAGTGCAGTGCAGCGGCGGGCAGGGAGCGATGCGATCACGGCAGCTCCGCTGCCTGCAAGAGTGAATAGCAGGAGCGGTGCGGCAAGGGTCCGTCCTGCTTCCTGCCCGGAGGCCGCGCTTCCTGTTTCACACAGAGGAGCGCCGCTGAATGACGTCATCATTCAGCGGCCGCTGCTGTGTGAGGGAGGAAGCGCGGGCGATGCTGCGGACAGGTGAGAGGAGAGAGGTGGTGTCTTGTGTGTATATATGTGTGTATGTATGTCTGTGTGTGTGTATGTCTGTGTGTATGATGGAGCAGGCAATGATGGGAGTGATGGTCTAGAAGGCAATGATGGGGTGATGGAGCAGACAATGATGGGGTGATGGAGCAGGCAATGATGGGGTGATGGAGCAGGCAGTGATGGGGTGATGGAGATGGCAATGATGGGGTGATGGAGCAGACAATGATAGGGTGATGGAGCAGGCAATGATGGGGTGATGGAGCAGGCAATGATGGGGGTGATGGAGCAGGCAATGATAGGGTGATGGAGCAGGCAATGATAGGGTGATGGAGCAGGCAATGATGGGGGTGATGGAGCAGGCAATGATGGGGGTGATGGAGCAGGCAATGATGGGGGTGATGGAGCAGGCAGTGATGGGGTGATGGAGAAGGCAATGATGGGGTGATGGAGCAGACAATGATGGGGTGATGGAGCAGGCAATGATGGGGTGATGGAGCAGGCAATGATGGGGTGATGGAGCAGGCAATGATGGGGTGATGGAGCAGGCAATGATGGGGGTGATGGAGCAGGCAGTGATGGGGTGATGGAGAAGGCAATGATGGGGTGATGGAGCAGACAATGATAGGGTGATGGAGCAGGCAATGATGGGGGTGATGGAGCAGGCAATGATGGGGTGATGGAGCAGGCAATGATGGGGTGATGGAGCAGGCAATGATGGGGTGATGGAGCAGGCAATGATGGGGTGATGGAGCAGGCAATGATGGGGTGATGGAGCAGGCAGTGATGGAGCAGGCAATGATAGGGTGATGGAGCAGGCAATGATGGGGGTGATGGAGCAGGCAATGATGGGGGTGATGGAGCAGGCAATGATGGGGGTGATGGAGCAGGCAGTGATGGGGTGATGGAGCAGGCAATGATGGGGTGATGGAGCAGGCAATGATGGGGTGATGGAGCAGGCATTGATGGGGTGATGGAGCAGGCAATGATGGGGTGATGGAGCAGGCAATGAGGGGAGTGATGGAGCAGACAATGATGGGGTGATGGAGCAGGCAATTATGGGGTGATGGAGCAGACAATGATGGGGGTGATGGAGCAGGCAGTGATGGGGTGATGGAGCAGGCAATGAGGGGAGTGATGGGGGTGATGGAGCAGGCAGTGATGGGGTGATGGAGAAGGCAGTGATAGGGTGATGGAGCAGGCAATGATGGGGTGATGAAGCAGGCAATGAGGGGAGTGATGGGGGTGATGGAGCAGGCAATGATGGGGTGATGGAGCAGGCAATGAGGGGAGTGATGGGGTGATGGAGCAGGCAGTGATGGGGTGATGGAGAAGGCAGTGATAGGGTGATGGAGCAGGCAATGATGGGGGTGATGGAGCAGGCAATGATGGGGTGATGGAGCAGGCAATGATGGGGTGATGGGGGTGATGGAGCAGGCAATGATGGGGGTGATGGAGCAGACAATTATGGGAGTGATGGAGCAGGCAGTGATGGGGTGATGGAGCAGACAATGATGGGGTGATGAAGCAGGCAATGATGGGGTGATGGAGCAGGCAATGATGGGGTGATGGAGCAGGCAATGATGGGGTGATGGAGCAGGCAATGATGGGGTGATGGAGCAGGCAATGAGGGGAGTGATGGAGCAGACAATGATGGGGTGATGGAGCAGGCAATTATGGGGTGATGGAGCAGACAATGATGGGGGTAATGGAGCAGGCAGTGATGGGGTGATGGAGCAGGCAATGAGGGGAGTGATGGGGGTGATGGAGCAGGCAGTGATGGGGTGATGGAGAAGGCAGTGATAGGGTGATGGAGCAGGCAATGATGGGGTGATGAAGCAGGCAATGAGGGGAGTGATGGGGGTGATGGAGCAGGCAATGATGGGGGTGATGGAGCAGGAAATGATGGGGTGATGGAGCAGGTAATGAGGGGAGTGATGGGGGTGATGGAGCAGGCAGTGATGGGGTGATGGAGAAGGCAGTGATAGGGTGATGGAGCAGGCAATGATGGGGGTGATGGAGCAGGCAATGATGGGGTGATGGAGCAGGCAATGAGGGGAGTGATGGGGGTGATGGAGCAGGCAATGATGAGGGTGATGGAGCAGACAATTATGGGAGTGATGGAGCAGGCAGTGATGGGGTGATGGAGCAGACAATGATGGGAGTGATGGGGTGATGGAGCAGGCAATGATGGGGGTGATGGAGCAGGCAATGATGGGGGTGATGGAGCAGGCAATGATGGGGGTGATGGAGCAGGCAATGATGGGGTGATGGAGCAGGCAGTGATGGGGTGATGGAGAAGGCAGTGATGGGGTGATGGAGAAGGCAATGATGGGGGTGATGGAGCAGGCAGTGATGGGGTGATGGAGAAGGCAGTGATGGGGTGATGGAGAAGGCAATGATGGGGGTGATGGAGCAGGCAATGATGGGGTGATGGAGCAGACAATGATGGGAGTGATGGGGTGATGGAGCAGGCAATGATGGGAGTGATGGGGAGAAGGCACAGTGATGGGGTGATGGAGAAGGCAGTGATGGGGAGAAGACAATGATGGGGTGATGGTCGAGAGGGCAATGATGGGGTGGTGGGTGAGAATGCAATGATGGTGGTGGTGGAAAGGGCAATAAATGGGGGTGGTGGAGGAGGAGGAAATGATGGAGGTGGTGGAATGGGCAATGATGGGAGTGGTGGGGGAGAAAGCAAAGATAGTGGTGAAGAAGAAAATGATGGAGGTGGGGGAGAGGACAATAATGGGATGCGAGGGGAGGAGGACAATGAGGGGTGTGGGGGATTGGGATGGGAGGAAGGGGGACTTATAATGGCCTTAGGAACAGGGGGAGGTGGAGGAAGACATTATCGTTTATTATGTCTAACACAGTCCCTTAGTATATAGTGTACTCACTAATTCTGTATAACACCATCCTTAGTTACATAGTTTCCTCTTTTATTATGTATAACACCGCCCCTTATTACCTACCATCCTCTCTAGTTATATATGGTGCCGTCCCTTATTATATAGCTTCCTCTGCTGTTATGTACAGTGCTGTCTCTTACATAGTGTATTCTTGTTATTTTTGTTATTCACAGCGTCCTCTTTTATTACATGGTCCCCTCTCTTGTTAGATATAAAATGACTGCTGATCGAGGAGCCGGTGACCAGACGACCAGTCCATCAGCTCCTCCATTAGAAAGGAAGCTTTCCCATGCTCCATCAGCCATCATTGCATTATACAGCTAACAAGACAGGACGGTATGTAATAAAAAACAGGGCTCTATATAATCCAATATGTAAGGGACGGAACTGTACATAACAAGAGAAGGCACTGTGTAAGGGACAGCAATATACATAATAAAGGAGACTATGTAATATATACCTGTATGTGTGTGTGTGGCTATATAATATCAATAATCTATCTATCTATCTATCTATCTATCTATATATATACACACACACGTAGCTTTGACGCCATAAAAGGAGGGGGGCCCGGACACATTTCTTGCACAGGGACCCCAAGCTGTCAGTGTCCGCCCCCTGTCCGCCAAAATAATTTGTACTGTTTTTTTTTCTGTCACATTATTAAAAATTATTATTAAAAAAAGCCATTAGGTCTTCATCCAGCATCATCAAGCTAATACATACATATATATATATAGAGACCTGCAAGAAGTTGAAAGTCTAGAAATTTAGAAATAATAGCAGAGTTAGTAGCAGACTAAAAATTAGATCTTTGAGTGTAGTGTGGGCTCTTCGGATGCTTCCGAATTATCAACGACCAAAGGGGCGGCAAATTTTTCGACCGCCCCGGGCGCCACAAACAGTTGCTACGCCACTGTCCGAAGGGCACAGTGGCCTCCATAATCCTTAAATGGAAGAAGTTTGGGACCTCCAAAATAATTGCTAGACCTAGCCGTCCAGCCAAACTGAGCAATCATAAGAGAGCCTTGGTGAGAGAGATAAAGAAGAACCCCAAGATCACTGTGCCTGAGCTCCACTGATGCAATAGGGAGATGGGAGAAAGTTCCAAAGTCAACTATCACTGCAGCCCTCCACCAGTCGGGCCTTCTATGGCAGAGTGGCCCGAAGGAAGCCTCTCCTCAGTGCCAGACATATGAAAGCCCGCATAGAGTTTGCTAAAAAACACATGAATGACACCCAGACAGAGAAATAAGATTCTCTCTTCTGATGAGACAAAGATAGAACTTTTTATTGATAATTCTAAGCACTATTGTTGGAGAAAACCAGGCACTGCTCATTACCTGCCCAATACAATCCCAACAGTGAAACATGGTGGTGGCAGCATCAGGCTATGGGGGTGTTTTTCAGATGCAGGGACAGGACGACCAGTTGCAATTGAACGAAACATGAACGTGGCCAAGTACAGTGATATCCTGTATGAAAACCCCTTCCAGAGTGCTCTGGATCTCAGACTTGGCCAAAGGTTCACCTTCCAACAAGACAATGACCCTAAGCACACAGCTAAAATAACAAAGGCGTGGCTTTAGAACAACTCTGTGACCATTCTTGACTGGCCCAGCCAGAGCCCTGACCTAAACCCAATTGAGCATTTCTAGAGAGACTTGCAAATTGCTGTCCAACGTTCACCATCCAACCTGACGGAACTGGAGAGGATCTGCAAGGAAGAATGGCAGAGGATCCCGAAATCCATGTGTGAAAATCTTGTATCATTCCCAAGAAGACTCATGGCTGTACTAGGTCAAAAGGGTGCTTCTACTCAATACTGAGCAAAGGGTCTGAATACTTATGACCAAGTGATATTTAAGTTTTTTTTTTAAGTAACAATCTTTAATTAGACAAATTTGACAAGTCAAACAATTTATGTTCACAAGTTTTTCAAGACATGCACTAATGCAACCAGTACATCAATCCACATCATTATACATAAATGTCAAAAATCTCCCATCATTTTCTTTTTTTTTTGTCATAACAATTAAGTTTAACCTTTCAAACTTTCCAATCTTTCACTCATCACAACTTAGGAGGTGAGAGACTGAACTTGCAAAAATCTCTACATTTGTTTTTTTTCAGTCAAGATGGGGTGCAGAGTGTACATTGAGAAAAAAAATGAACTTTTTAGAGTTTACCAAATGGCTGCAATGAAATAAAGAGTGAAAAATTTAAAGGGGTCTGAATACTTTCCATAACCACTGTATGCAGCTACTGGAAACATCAATGGGATAGAGCATAACTTACCGAACTAGGAGTCTGACCGCTAGAAATCCCAGCGATCCCAAGAATGGGAATCCAAAGAGCAGCATTTAAAGGAGTTGAGGTTGAGCATGAGCACCTCAAGTTAGTCCAAAGCTGTATTCTCCAGCAGCGCCATAGAGAATGAATGCTGCAGAGGAACGGATGCTATACCTTCACTCCATTCATATGAGGCTCTTCAGAGTTCTTGGGAACACTGAAGCTCTCCACAGTCAGACACTCAAATCAAAATTGATTAGGGATAATTAACTTGGTAAAGACCCTTTAAGGTCTATTCTGGCAAAGGAGCACACAGCTTATAATCTGAAATTTGTCTCTATCATGTCATGGTATGATGCGTGCAATGACAATCATTGGGATGTGATGTCCCAAACTGAGCAAAGTTGCTGTTGTAGCTAGTGATGAGTGAATGTGTTCGGATAAAGTCTTATCCATGCAAGCTCGTGTGCTAAGCGAGTGACTTTGGCTTGCTTGACATATGTTCTGGTTATCTAACAGCAGACATGCAGTCGCAGGAACTCGAACATATTTTTCGAGCAGACCGAAGACAATCCACACACGGGCATGGCAGATAACACCTTATCTGAGCACGTTCGCTCATCACTGCTTATACTGTAGTCTCTACAGCTGACGAGAGGCTTCAGATGGCAGAAAACACCTTGATAGTTCCTACACATTAGCTAAATACATCTCAGTGCTATCCCCCAATTATAAGGAACTAGACCAGTCGGTGGGACCTACTGAATCATTTCGTTTAGAGGAAAAATCTTTCCATAATACGAAGCTGCATAAGTGTCTAAACTCCAGGTAGGTGGTCTACTGCAAGCTGATTGGGGATACACAGATAAGACAGAATGGATTGTTCTAGTCTAAAGGTACTGTCACACTAAGCGATATCGCTATAACTTGTGACGTTATAGTGATATCGCTAGCGACATCGCTGTGTCTGATACTTACCTACAACCCGCTCCCCCGCTGGTTATCGCTGATCGCGCAAGAACCTCCAGGATTGTTTCTTGTCGTCAGCTTCCTGCGGCGCTTCCTGTGGAGATGAGCGACGAGCGTGGAGCCGGGCGGGAGGACGCAGGATTGCCTAGCGTGACAGGTAAGTAGCAACCCCCGTCCCCAGCGATGTCGCTGGTGAGATCTGCCTGTGTGGCAGCTCACTAGCGACCACTTAGCGATGCACCAGCGATCCTGACCGCGTCTTATCGCTGGTCGGGATCGCTGGTACATCGCTAAGTGTGACAGTACCTTAAAAGGCGCAATTAGGCGCCCCCCTCCCCCCATAAACAAAGGCCAATTGAATAACACTGTTACGGAGGTTTTGTCCCTCGGACAATTTTGAGTGTTCCTGATAGATTTTTTTTCATGCCAATTTCAGAAATGACTTCAGAATTTTCCTATCACGTAAGGGTTTTGAGAAATGATACGAAACATTACAATATTATAATTCTAAAAGCTCATATGAACTTTTTCTGAAACAGTATACTCTGAATTTTCCACTGAAATAAATCGCTGATCTACACATATGCAAGCACTTATTATGCGAATTCCGTGCAGTGAATCATTTGGCTGATCGTGTACGGAGCATACCACATCTACTGGGCAGGGGAGGAATCAAAAGACAATACTGACATACTTAGATCATGGCTGAATGGATCACGACCTGCTATGCCGTTTGCTATCCCAATGATGTGGAGAGAGCAGAGAGATCATGTAACAGATTGCTACTTCTGCCTTACAAATGCAACAGGATATTCAGCAAAGAACAAGAAATCCATAGAATATCCTAATCTTCCTTCAGCCATAAGACCAGTGCCACACGATGAAAGTCTTCATCTTCCAAAGCCACCTAAAGTATGGACAATGGAGGACGATGAAGATGAACCAACAATGTCAGTGGAAAATGATACTGCTGCAGACCCAGACTTTGAGCCTTCTACATCTAATCCACATCTATTCTGTCAAGCTGATCTGAGTGACTTGGTGAGAGATTTGAATTAGTCAAAGAGACAAGCAGAATTATTGGGATCAAGGCTACAAGAACGGAATTTCTTATTACCAGGAACAAAAGTTTCTGTTTTTCGCAGTCGTCAAGAAGACTGTAATCAATTTTTCAACCATGTCGACAGTTTAATCTTTTGCAATGACGTCTTGTGGTTGTTTGGTGCTCTTGAATGGGAACATGACCCGAAGGAATGGCGACTGTTCATTGACTCGTCAGTTTTAAGTCTGAAGGCTGTTTTACTACACAATGGAAATATCTATCCTTCTATACCTATTGGACATGCCGTACACATGAAAGAAATGTATGAGAATATGGAGTTACTGTTGACCCACATTAATTATAGAAATTATAACTGGAACATGTGATCTAAAAGTTGTTGCCCTTCTTCTTGGACTGCAGCTTGGATATACCAAGTATTGTTTTATTTGTGAGTGGGACAGTCGTTCACGAGATATGCACTATTTCAGAAAGGACTGGCCACTCCGCGAAAACCTGGTTGCTGGACAGAAGAATGTTAAACATAATCCTCTCGTTGATCCAGCAAAGATATTTCTCCCTCCTTTGCATATTAAACTTGGGCTTATGAAGAATTTTGTCAAAGCAATGAACAAAGAATCGGAAGCCTTTTCTTACTTGCGACAAATTTCCAAGAATAAGTGATGTAAAGATTAAATAAGGCATCTTTATTGGCCCACAGATCAGAGATATAATGAATGACTGTAGCTTTGATGGTCTTTCGCAAGGTGATAAACAAGTGGCAGGGAGAGCCTTTAAAGATGTGACCTTCAACTTCCTTGGCAACAGCAGGGCACCAAACTTTGAACAACTCGTGGACAACATGCTCACAGCATATCATTTGATGAAATGCAATATGTCACTAAAAATGCATTTTCTACATTCTCGCTTGGACTTTTTACCAGCCAATCTTGGTGCTGCTAGCAATGAACACTGTGAAAGATTTCACCAAGACATTGCGCTGATGGAGAAAAGTTACCAAGGAAAGTGGAGTACGTCAATGCTGGCTGACTAATGCTGGAATTTTATTCGAGAATCATCTGACACGGATTATAAATGAAAGTAGTCTGCAAAACACTTTTGAACAATTGCTTTTGCTACTGACATTGATGCACATGTATGTAGTGTCTCAGACGACATAATGTAGACAATAAAGGTTTTTAAGGAACTACAGTTACGTGATACAGACTTTTGGAGCACATATTCATGTTAAGCATATCACAATCTATAAGATACAATAAAATTTTCTCAGGGGACAAGAACTTCCCTGAAATTTATTGCGCAGTGTAATCAGTGTGTAATGCAATTGTTCCTTCTCAATTATCGGTTCATGTAACGATGCCAGCAATCACCCGAATAACAGGAGCGACTGGGTGATAAGGCTAGTTTCACATTAGCTTCGGAGGTGCAGCGGATGCTCTCCATGAAGCTCCGCCTCCTGCCGCGCCTCCTCCAGTCAGGTACGCCAATGGGCGCATGCGGCCTGCGTACCCCATCTTTAGCATTGGGTAGGCAGGCCATGCGCAGGTAGGCTTTTGACGCAGCCTGTGTTCTTTTGACAGTGCGACGACCTGCGCCAAACGCAACGTGTTGCATTTTGGTGCGCTCACCGCACCGTCAAAAGGGACACATGCGGTGGCAAAAGCATACCTGCGCACGGCCTGCATACCCAATGCTAAAGATAGGTTACGCAAGCCCCATGCAGCGGCATGCGCTCATAGGCGGAGCTAACCGGAGGCACGGCAGGGGGCGGGGCTTGACAGCGAGCGCCCGCTGTACCTCCAAACACTAATGTGAAACTAGCCTTAACGATCTTTATGCTGGCACAATCAGCAGTGTAAATGGAAAATGTGCTGCCGACATCATGAATGCTGTATGAGGACCGAACGGCCGCATTAATTTGTGTCCGCCCCTACAAATACGCCATTTACCAAGCAGCTATTGACTTGTATATAATTGATCTGTGCTCGTTAACATCTCGAAATCTGAAAGTACCTTTACACGGGGTGATGTGTTGCCTCAAAAATTATTTAACAACTCGCAAACCATCGGATGCGATGTGAATAAATCCAGACATTTAACAAATCCAGCAGTTTACTTTTTGGCAGTGATGTGGACAGTCACTCTGCTGGTTGAGGCACCCAGCCATTGTGGGGCCCCTTCTTTATGGACAAAATATTCAAACCCTCTTATATCTAATTATATAACTCCCCTGATGAATCTCCGTTATTGGAGAGGAAATGTATAGGGAGCTAATACCCCTTCTGAGGACTGGGAGTGACACTATAGGGTCCATTAGGGGCCTGTCCCTGTAGGGGCGGGAGTAATACCTGGGCACGACAGGGAGGATAGGGAAAACTGCATACCTGTAACCCTATTAACCTCCTTTTTCATACACTGTCTTGTGCTGCTATATGGACCCGAATACCCGGCAAGGGACCTCTGAAAAATACGCCGGGGCGCTTATGTCCAGGATTAATGGTGAGACCGAACCATTTTTTTAAATGAGCACTGATACGCACAAGCACTATTATGTTTGTTTATGTGATGTCTTCGATTTTAATGGATTATTAAAGGTTATATCTTATTTTGAATGGGAATCCTCCAAGCTATTGACACTGTCTGCAATGAGGGATCAAATCACACCTCCTGGCTCTCTGTGGAGTGGAGAGGAAGCAGAAAGGCATAAGGCTGAGTTCACACGTGGCTTTTTTTTGAGTTTCCGCGG
Organism: Dendrobates tinctorius; assembly: GCF_039654945.1. Classification (NCBI taxonomy): domain Eukaryota; kingdom Metazoa; phylum Chordata; class Amphibia; order Anura; family Dendrobatidae; genus Dendrobates; species Dendrobates tinctorius. The sequence goes on from NW_027361784.1 coordinate 9,163,507, forward strand.
CGGTTTTAACCACGCGATTTTGCCGCCAAAAATAAGCATCCCACGCATTCCTATGGTATTCCGCAATGCTGTGCTAATGCTGCGGTTTTTACCGCGGCGGAATCGCTTTGCGGTAAAAAACGCAGCATGCTCATTAATTTTGCGAAATCGCGGCGATCCCGCACCCATAGGAATGCATTGTTCTGCTTACTTTCCGCATGTGGCTGTGCACACCATGCGAAAAGTAAGCAGAACACTTGCGGATGGTACCCACTGTCCGGAGGAGAGGAGACTGTCCTCTGGGCTTTGGGTACCATATCCCTGTAAAAAATAGAATTTAAAATAAAAAATATTGTCACCTTCCGACATCCCGCGCAGCCTTCCCGCCTATCTCCACGCTCCCAGTCCCAGTAAGCCTTTGCGAGAGATGACGTCCGTTCTCGCCGGATCGCGCGACATCATCGCGAATGACCGTGAGACGTCACGATCCAGCCAGAACAGACGTCATCGCGGTAATTGTCGCAAAGGATTACTGGGACCGGGAGCGTGGAGAGAGGCAGGAAGGCTGCGCGGGACGTCGGAAGGAGAGAATAACAATATATATATTTTTTTATTTTTTACATTTTATCTTTTACTATTGATGCTGCATAGGCGGCCTCAATAGTAAAAAGTTGGTCACACTTGTCAAACACTATGTTTGACGAGTGTGACCAACCTGTCAATCAGTTCTCCAAGCGATGCTACAGATCGCTTGGAAAACGTTAGCAATTCTGCAAGCTAATTACGCTTGCAAAATGCTAGTTTTTCCGCGGGAATTTAAAATGCGATTTTCCCGCGGAATGGAATTCCGGAATTCTTGCGGTAATTTCCGCGAGAGTTCCTCTACGTGTGAACCCAGCCTTAAAGTGAAACTGACATTTCAAGTGCAAAACTGCTAAAAATGCAGGATACAACTAATGTAACGGCAAGAAATAAGTTATTCTTCATATACACACACACACACATCAGCTGGAGAAATTTACATTGGAACCTTTGAGTTAAGCAGATGGAGGATAGAGCTTTATGATGATGCATAAATGCATAGGGAAGATTCGTTTGGTGCCGTTACCGGGTACACAGAGTGAAGATGCCATGAATTTCAGCTGTTCTGTGCTCCGTGTAGCTGGAGACGTTTCTAATGAGACCACGTCAGACTGCAGCTAATTCACTTGTGACAGTAAGTACTGGAATACCTAATACAACCACTATATATTCGTTATGGATGACACATAAAACGAATTGCTGTCTGAAGGGCATGCAAAATAAGAGAAACTTTGTATCAAAGTTTACATCATCACATTGGAGAATGGCATCCAAAATTAGGCCGCTTGCCTTAGGTATAAAGGTCCAGCAAACTTTGCAGTGAAATATTTTGCTTACTAGTTTGTTAAATGAAAAAAAATTATTAAAAAAAAGTAAGACAATTGCACATTTTTTATAATTTCAGAGGCAGCTGGGATAAACACAAAGGTGGCTGCGCATTTTATACAATCCATTTGGTGCAAGGATCCCCTGGTTGTTCTAATGAAGAGATCCCCAGCGATCAGCTGTTATCTGTGGAGGAATCCTGCAGTGCCCCCACAGGCGATACAAAGCATTACACAGTTCACAGAAACATCAGTAGGTTGTCCATGTAGTGAGTGATTGAATGTATTGGTTCTTCCAGTACAACAACTCCTTTGTGCGGCGTCTAACGGATAAGGCTACTAAGCAGTCCTGTTAGGGCCATGTGACATGAAGCACCCGGCGTGTCTCCACACAGGATTGTCACTAATATATCTGCCTTGTAAGCGACGTCCTAGACTGGCGGTGACATGCCAACATACAGAAGGGAGTGCAGACAGTGGGAGTCCAGCCGATCCATCGTGGACACATGAGAAAACTTCCAAAGGAAAGGGGAGTGCGCATGTACCACCTATGGGTAATTTGGCAGGGGGCCTACATTACAACACTGCCACTGTGTCACATCTTTGTAGGAGGGTGGTGCCTTTTATACCAGAGAGGGCAGAAAAAAAACGATGTTTGTCAGTAACAAAAGGAATATTGAAAAAATAAATGTTTTCATATCAACCAAAATAGGAAAGATGAGGACTGACTTGTGTAATAAACGAACTCTTTAAGACACTGGTAAAAGGAAACGTAGCCAATTTTATTCTAAACATACTGTAACCACCTTACACTGAGTCGGGAAAGAGTAAGACGCAATATAATATATATTACAGGATTGTGGTCAGTAGAAGCCGGAGTCCTGAGCCGCCCAGTTTGGTGCCTGAAATAGAAAAACAAAAAAGATGAAACCTTTGCTGGTAGAACATCCCCAAGCCATCTTTGACGTTATCGTGCATGTAATGACCGAACCGCCCGACCGACCGGGTGCAATGACCGAACCGACCGCCTAGGTGCAATGACCGGACCGACCGACCGCCTAGGTGCAATGACCGAACCGACCGCCTAGGTGCAATGACCGAACCGACCGACCGTCAAGGTGCAATGACCGAACCGACCGACCGCCCGCCTAGGTGCAATGACCGAACTGACCGACCTCCTGGGTGCAATGACCGAACCGACTGCCTTTCTGTAACAGGACCAGTTTTAGAATGTAGAAATCGGTCCTGTTTAGTCAGATTTATGGCTGTCCCTCAGACTTTGGCACGGAGCTGCAGTGACGGATAAGGCCCTTAATGCTACGCTCATTCTTCTTACCTCGGTTCTGGTGTTCTGGTTCATCTTCTTTTCTATATTCATGGCTAGCATCTGACTGCGGAAGGCCAGACTCTTCGTCTTCTCGATGACTTGCTGGTAGGGCGATACGGCATTGTTTCCCATTACAACATGACCCTAAAATAAAAGCAAGAGGCACATTATGCAGTGACCAGCAGTATTTATGAGCCGTCTAGGAGAACAGGCTGTTCGGGCCATATGTAAATCAAAGGACGGTGCACGGAGAGGGGCGGCTTTGCATTTCTGAATGATGCAAGGTGCGAAGCTTCACAATAAGTGGTATATGGCTGCATAAGAGAGGGAGGCATGACGCTATGGGTTTAAAATAGAACATCTGAACTACCACTATATCTAAAATAATGACTTGCCTGACAGAGAAAAAAGCTGAAAGTTAAAAGGATGATATGCCTCCTCCCCACCCTTGCCTAGGCAGGATGCGGCACGGTCAGGTTGTCCTGTGATGTAATGGGAAGTGTAGACGTGCCTCTCAAAATCAATGTCAAATGTGTACTCCCTCTATAGAGGTGAGAAATACACTAGTGAAAGTATCGCACTGTGCAAGCCTTGTCACGATCAGTGCACCTTATATTATTTCCGGCCAATATGAGATAATTTCAAGGACAGCAGAACTTAGGGTTGTCCTGATAATGGCAGATGTCCAGAGACTAATGCAGGTAAAGTGCACAGTAGACATCCCTGTATATAGGGGCTGCGTAAGGACACGTGTGTGTATACAGCAGATCTGCAGCCACCGGCTAACACCTAAGCTGCAATAGCGACTGGACATGATGTGTATTACACACCAGATGCACAAGTACATTAAACCGGTTGTCCTACTGTGATCCAAAGGAGCGAGGGTAAATGTATACTCGATGAGGGGAAACTGCTGGGACTCTCTATGTGAATGGAGTGGTGGTGCCCCGGCTTGACCTGAGCTCCATTCACTTCTACAGGCTCACACAGAACCGAGACACCCTGGTTCTTATATTCCCATATTCAACTGTATTCATGAAATTCAGGTGAACACTTTGGTGCCAGGACAAGAGCAGAGGAGCGCTCGTCAGACCCCGTTCAGACTTGCAGCGGCGTGATAAGGATCAGTGGGCTACAAAAGATTAGTCCGCAGTGTTTATACATATCTATAAGTGGTGAAACCATTTTAAACAATATTAACAAACGACAGGAGTCATTCACTGTTACTCAGCAAGGCAAAACATAAGATTGCGGTGGCTGTAGAGCATGCACTATACCACTCAGGGGTGAAAAATAACTAAGGTTTGGGGAGATTTTGTGTTACGTGTTTTAGGCCCTTCAATTCTGAGCAGATCGATGAGGACAGCACACTTTCACAGCTGCGTCTCCATCATTGGAGGAACTTTGAAATCCTCAGAGCATCCAGGTAAAATCTTACCAATTTGGAGTCTATCTTGGCATCCAGTCTGGCATTTCGAATTAAATTGACAATCCACCGCTCCGCCTCTTCCGGGCTCATATTCAGCTTATCGGCCAACATGCTGCAAATGGGAAATGCAAGGGGTCATTACAGGAGGTAAAGGTGCTCCGGTACCAGCCTAACCTTTATGACTTACAGACTGTGCATCACCTGATGGTAAAAAGCAGTCACAACGGCCGGTACAAGCAGCTCCGAGATCTCAGAAGATCTCTCATCACATCTATTACAGCCAAATGTCTAAAGTGCAACCACCAAGATCCCAGAGCAGCAGAAGGCCAGGACCTCAAAGTTATAGCTGTGTGTACTTCTATAGGACAAGCACCTCAAGGAGGGGAGATGACTGGGGCCGGGTTTGCAGCCACAGGACTCCTTTGTATATAAAAGTATTAGTATTATAGAGTGATATGTGAGGACATCTATCCAAAACCAGATCATGCCGCAGGCACTTGATGCCAAGCACACCAGCTTTGGAGGAATTATTGGGAATACTTAGCTTGCGAAAGTGAAGACTGAGAGGAGACTTAATAGCTGTCTACAAATATCTCAAACGATGTCACAGTGTAGGGGGATCATTATTCTCATTTGCACAAGGAAACACGAGAAGCAATGGGAAGAAACTGAATGGGAGGAGACACAGATTAGATATTAGAAAAAAACTTTTTGACAGTTAGAGTGATCAATGAGTGGAACAGGCTGCCACGAGAAGTGGTGAGTTCTCCTTCAATGGAAGTCTTCAAACAGAGGCTGGACAGACATCTGTCTGGGAAGGTTTAGTGAATCCTGCTTAGAGCAGGGGGTTGGACCAGATGGCCCAGGAGGTCACTTCCAACTCTACCATTCTATTATCTAAGTCAGAATGCTACTAAAGGTGCCATTGATTCATGGGGCGTACTTAATTTTTCCTCACTCTATTTCTACATTATGCAGGAAGGAATAGAGTGGTCTCCAGCGATAAAAAGCTCAGTTCCGACAATGAGGTTAAAAAAAAAAATCGTGCTTTTTGGATTTTAAGATGCACTTTCCCCCCCCCAAATTAGGGGGAAAATGAAGGTGTGTCTTATAATGTGGAAATACATTACTGGCCGCGGTGGAGCAGGGTCCCTGCTGGAGGAGGCAAGAGTGGCATGTTGCTGCAGGCTGGGATGAGAGGGTGTTTCAGATGTGCGCCGCTGCGGGTGAAAAAGGCTGCAGTGCTCTGTGCTGCGGAGGAGCCCCGCCGACATTTTGTGAAAGCCCAGAGGCCCCTGCATATCCATTACTGCGAAGCGGTGGCATCTGGGAAAATGGCCGCTGGGGATCTCGTCCCGAGATCTCAGAAAATTAGATCTCGGCACCTGAGATCTTGTTGCCGAGATCTCAACCCGAGCATGGGCCGGCCGCGGTGGCCATTTTCCTGGAGCCCCCCCGCACATCCATTACTGCGATGCGGTGGCCTCTGCGAAAATGGCCACCGGGGTGGCACATGCTCAGATTGTGAACTTGGCAATGAGATCTCGTCACGAGATCTTGCTGCAGAGATCTCAATCTAAGCATGCGCTGCCCCCGGTGTCCATTTTCCCAGAGGCCACCGCATCGCAGTAATGGATGTGCAGGGGGGCTCCGGGCTTTCACAAAATGCCGGGTGGAGCCACCCCCCCAGCAAAGTGCCACTGCTGCCTCCCCCAGCAGCGACCCTGGGACCCCGCATCACCACAGCCACCATCCCCAGTAAGCAATAAGACATAGATTGTAAGAGGCACCACCATTTTTTATTTTTTTTTTTTTAAATAAAGTTTTTTCCCTATTTTTCTACTCAAAATTTGAGGTGTGTCTTATAATCCGCAAAATGCGGTAATCCATTTAAAAATCTTGCAACCAGTGTGGGTCACTGTACAGATAGTTCACACCGATGAAACCGACGTGTTTCAGCAACAGGTCTTATATATAAAGAGCCCTTGACTCGAGAAAACAGGTGAATGAAATTAAGTGGTTAATCAGAATTTTAACCCACAGGTTACCTAGACACAGAACATATAGAAAAAGTCCCTGATCACAAAAAAAAATAAAAATAAATTAATTGAATGATACAAATTGAAAATCCCTAAAAAATAAAAAAAATAAAGATACAAATACAATACAAGGAATTATACTGTAAAATCAGATCCTGCCGTGCAATCTATAAATCCAGAACGATCCCCTATTTAGAATTTTCATTTTAAGATCCCTTCCTCTCTTAGGCTTGAATACCCTTAAATTTCAAAGCATTGATATAGCGAGAGAACAAAAGGTGCGTTTATTATAATCTGCAGGATCACATGCTTTACAAACGTATGCGTGCGCTTAAAGCCTTTATATATAAGAAAGCCAATTGTTTAAATTATTTTCTGATATTTAAAATAAAGTCACTTGTGGGGGTAAAGAGCGTGATGTCGAAGACCCACTATCCTAGCAGGGCTGTGGAGTCTGTAAGCCAAACCTGTGACTCCGACTCCTCAATTTCCCTTACACCAACTCCCACATATATTGCTTATATTCAAGTGAAAAATGTATTGTAGTACGATGTGAACATCAGACATTTAATCATTTTTTTGATACAATAATCAAGATATTTAGATAGAACAGAATATATATTTAAAAAATATTTAAAAACTGTAAAATTGTAAATATGTAATACACTATGTAATATCGATTACATATATTGTGTGTAGAGATATATATATATATATATATATATATATATATATATATATATATATATATATATATCACTGTAGTAAAACTATGTAAGAGGTAAAAATCAGTTTTCAACAAAAACATACTAAATAACATTTGTGCAGTCTATGAATTGCCTCCATCAGATCCTCCTTCATAGATGACCTCACATCTGACCTAATAATTTTAAGGCTAGAGAACAACCTCTCTACACTAACTTGGGTTGGAGGCAAAGCCGCAACCACACGGGCAACATCTCTAAATTTCCAGGTATAAATTAATTGCCTCATGCACAGTCAGTTTTGATGAACGGTTGAATTTTTCTTTTTCTTTGAGAGCAAGTGAAACATTTTGCTGAAATATGGTCAATCTGCTTGCTATAGGAGACGGAGTGAAATCTTTTTCCTTGCAGCAACGCTTTGCCTGCTCCATGTCATCCAAATACTTGTCAAAGTCAAACTCCTCATCTGATGAGGATGAAGATATGGCAGCAGTAGCACTGGCAGGACCCGAGTCCTCTTGCGCCTGGCAGTTCTCCTGTAGGCCACTCATCCTAACTTATCTCAGTCAGAGCTTCTTTTCCTTTAGTAAGCTGTTGATCATCAAGCAATATACGATGACTTGGGTCCACATAAACAGCTGCCAGAAAAATTTTATTTTCCAATAGCAGTGTCTCTCTCCATTTCATTGAAGCAGAAATGCCATCTGCGATTAAACCTCCTCTTTGGGACAGGCAAAATAGCAAGTTCTTCCACTCCCTTATGAAAATGCCAGGAGTTAAATCCTCAGCGTGTAATTTTTTAGTCACTGTAAATGGGTGATTAAGCAATTCCTTCAATTCAGCCACCTGTGTCCATTGACCTTCATTTAGGGTTACCTGAGGGTTCCTCATATCTATAAGAAACGGCTTTAGTTCAAGCAATCGCTCAATCATCAAATAAGTGCTGCCCCACCGAGTGGCTTGAACGACAATTGCCCCTTTCCCAGCACGTCTCTTCAAGATGGAATCAATGTTAGGGGTTCTGGCGGCAATAACCAATTTCCTCACTTCTACAATCAGATTTCCAGCAGGTCCCTCTTGCAGACTATAGGCTCCGTCACACACAGCGATATCGCCAGCGAGATCACTGATTTTGTAACGCCACAGCGATCTCGCCAGCGACATCGCTGTGTGTGACATGGATCAGCGACCGCCACCCCCCCCCCCCCCGGCCGAGTATTGCTGATCGTGCTCAAAAGCCCTGGGCCGTTTTTTGATAGTTGGTCTCCTGCTGGCCAGAACGCATCACCGAGCGGCTCTTAGATACCCGCTGTTTACATTGGAAACCAGCTTGCTCGCTGGTCCTGATTGCTGGAGGGGCTGTCTATGTGACAGCTCACCAGCGATCAGCTAATGATGTCCCAGCGATCCCATCCACGTCGGATCATTGGTAGGATCGCTGGGACATGGATACCTGTAACGGAGCTTTATCTCTTATTGGCAGCTGTAGCGTGTGCACAACACAGCGCATGTGATGAATATGAAAGTGTTTTGAAGCAGCTTCAACAAGATCATCTATTTCTACAGTATAATTTTGCTGTTCTTCTGTTGTAATATCTGTTTGTTCCTCAGTTGCATGAACAGCACTGTGGCCTTCCATCTCAAACATACTCAATCCTAAATTTTCTTCTAGCTGTTGTTCATTACACTCATTCATCAATTTAATTGTATTTATGTTTGAAGCATTGTCCGTTACAATAGCAAGAACCTGTTCTTGTGTGAATGTAGCCTTAGATCAGGAACAGAACAGCCATTTACAGGACATTTCATAACTTTCCCAAATTCCTATGAAAAAATATTCCGCACATTCTGCATTGAACTACTGTACCCAATTTATTATATATTTTAGGAGTCGGTCCATTTTATACCGACTCCACCTACACGACTCCGACTCCACGACTCCGACTCCACGGTCCTGTATCCTAGAATAATAATTGTATTTCTATAGCGCCAACATATTCTGCAGCACTTCACATTTTAGAGGGAACTTGTACAGACAATAAAGACATGCGCCGATGCACTATGTCCCGGAACACAGCGAAATGCTTCCGGGACATAGTGTGCTAGCACATGTGCAGTAATGATTTTCGGCTTTGCCCACAGTTGGGCAACGCATACTGCGCGTGCGCGAAGGCAAGACTGCTTTGCGCACGCACAGACTATGGAGGAGAGCAACTCTTAATTCCGGAAAAGATTGCGGACGGGGGCCGTGGATGGGGTGGAGAAAAAAAAAAAAAAAAAAAAGAAGAAACACCACCCATCGGAACGGACACAGGTCATTTGAATAGCCCGCCAACTTCTGGTGACAGATTCCCTTTAATGAAAATGTCTAGGCTGAATGTCCTCCCCTCGTAATAAGATGACATGTGCCCCTTCCCATCTACTATTTTTATCAATTATCACCTGCAAAGTCAGAGCTGTCAATCACGCTAAAGGGGTGGTATATCAAGAAGCCCAGCCCCCAATGAGAGCCAACCGAATTGCAATATCAAGGTAGGTGGGAAATCCAAAGGCCGGACATGCTGTCACTTAAGAAAATAGAACTACAGGTTCTTAAAAAGTCATCTAACAAATAGCAAAAGGTATTGATTGCAGGAGAAAACTATGAGACAGAAGTTTCATCTCGCAGTCGTGTAACCCGCCAGGCATCTCAGGGTTAACCCCCTCAAGTCATCGCTACCACCAGCCGTTTATTGCCATCCAATGTCGCATTCTGCTCCCGATTCTCCAAATTCTGTCCAGACTTGTGAGATAATAGGTCTGGAGAAGTGTTTCTTATTAAGTTAATTAGTAAGATGGTAGCGGCAGCTGGATGTCGGCTTTGATGTTCTTTGTCACGACACTTGTTCCCAAAACATCACAGGCCACCCCCCCCCTCCTCCTCCCTAAACCAACATCCATTCCATACCAGTGGGGGTCACGCTCCTGAATTCTTACAGACGCGTCATAGGACCTAAAAATACACCGGGGATACACACACAAGCGTTTCCTGACAGCTAATACAAGGGCAACTCCCGACCTTGTGCAACTGCTTAATTAGTGGTGGACACGAATATGCAAACGAGGGAGCGAGCGACCAGTCACCCAGCGAGCGACCAGTCACCGCTTTCTCCCACAATTACTGCTTCTTGCACAAACAGTGAGTAATTCCCGGCCGGAGCAGACAATGCACTCTCACGCCAGACATGTAAGCACAGAAACCATAAAGCGGCCGCACGGCCCTGACTCAGGAGCTCCAGCCTTGGATCGAGTTTCCTAAATAGACCTTTTTTTTCTCCTTGTTTCACTCTCATGAGTATGATATCATGACCAGCAGACAGAAAACACTGGAGCAAAAGCTCGGTGGTTCAAGGGTTAATAAAGGGGGGTGGAAACTAAAGGGAAAGTCGAGAGTGTGGAGAAGGATCAATGGACTCGCACAACTAATATTATCTATTCTATTTTCTTCTAATCAAATATTTAAAAAAAAAAAAAGAAAAAAAAAAAAAGGAAAACAGGACAAAGCCATGATTAAAAAAAAAAGAAAAATAAAGCCAAAAAGATGATATGAAATACAACGTTAAAGGGGTGTTCACAATTCAGAAGAACAATGACCTCTCCGGATACCGATAATTGCATTTTTCCATATATATTCTCCTGCATTGAGGTTGTTCTGTTCCTCCCTTACTCCCAATAGACACTGGGAGTTACCAGTTAATGCCGACACAATCTGGTATGGCCAAAAATGAATGGACATGGACTGTTCTGGACGCACCCTATCAAGGATAGTACCGCCTATTTGTCAATTTATGCAGAGAAAGTGGATTTCAAGCTCCTCAGTCTTGTGGGATAATCCTCCTACAGGAGCAGGGGCACGTGAGCTTCTCAGACGATGAAAAGATATCTGGGACTCAGAGAGAGGTCTAAAGTCTTCACATTCATTCTAAGAACACAAATATAGACTGGACGGCTCAGTCAGCAAAACCAACACGTTTCGCCCTTAAGGTCTTACTCAGGGTTCACGATTTGTCCACTCCCAGACATCTTTTCTCCTTTGTCAATTTAGTTGTACACTTCCAAGAGATAGAACAGAGGGACGACTGCGTGAAAAACGGTCTAATAAAATAAGAGACATCCTATCCATACATCAGGAGAGCCACTGATCCCCTTTTCTCTGCTGAAGTGTCAGAATGACCGCAGCAATGTACAGGTGTCAGGGCTCCGCTGTTACATTGCTTCACTGTTATTGGATCATTTTCACTTATTTTATGCGGTTTCTCAGAAGATTTAACTAGATGTAAAAAGTAGGAAAGGCAGAGCGATTCACCAATAAAAGGCTTAGTTCAGATAAATACTCCAGCTACATCAGGTCCGAGTTCTATTTAATCCGGTATACTATATGTATGATGAAGGGGTTGCTCCATAAAAGAAAACCCCCTTAACCCCTTCATGACCCAGCCTATTTTGACCTTAATGACCTGGCCATTTTTTGCCATTCTGACCAGTGTCCCTTTATGAGGTAATAACTCTGGAACGCTTCAACGGATCCTAGCGATTCTGAGATCGTTTTTTCGTGACATACTGGGCTTCATGTTAGTGGTAAATTTAGGTCGATAATTTTTGCGTTTATTTGTGAAAAAAACGGAAATTTGGCGAAAATTTCGCAATTTTCAAATTTTGAATTTTTATTCTGTTAAACCAGAGAGGTATGTAACACAAAATAGTTACTAAATAACATTTCCCACATGTCTACTTTACATCAGCACAATTTTGGAAACAAAATATTTTTTTGTTAGGAAGTTATAAGGGTTAAAAGTTGACAAGCGATTTCTCATTTTTACAACAAAATTTACAAGACCATTTTTTTTTAGGGACCACCTCACATTTGAAGTCACTGAGGGATCTATATGGCAGAAAATACCCAAAAGTGACAATTCTAAAAACTGCACCCCACAAGCTACTCAAAACTACATTCAAGATTATTAACCCTTCAGGTGCTTCACAGGGACTAAAGCAACGTGGAAGGAAAAAATGGACATTTTAATTTTTCCAACAAAAATTTTCTTTTAGCATCAATTTTTTCATTTTCACATGGGCAACAGGATAATATGGATCCAAAAATTTGTTGGGCAATTTCTCCTGAGTGCACCGATACCTTATATGTGGTCATAAACCACTGTTTGTGCGCACGGCAGGGCCCGGAAGGGAAGGAGCGCCATTTGACTTTTTGAATGGCAAATATGCTGGAATATTTAGCGTTTGCCATGTCGTTTTTGGAGAGCCCGTGTGCCTAAACATTGGAGCTCCCCCACAAGTGACCCCATTTTGGACACTTGACCCTCCAAGGAACTTAATTACATGCATAATGAGCAATTTGAACCCCCAGGTGCTTCACAAATTGATCCGTAAAAAATTTCCTTTTAGCCTCAGTTTTTTCATTTTCTCATGGGCAACAGGATAAAATGAACCCTAAAATTTGTTGGGCAATTTCTCCTGAGTACACAGATACCTCATGTGTGGTCATAAACCACTGTTTGGGCGCACGGCAGGGAGCGCCATTTGACTTTTTGAATGGAAAATTAGCTCCAATCGTTAGCGGACACCATGTCGTGTTTGGAGAGCCCCCGTGTGCCTAAACTTTGGAGCCCCCCACAAATGACCCCATTTTGAAAACTAGACCCCCTAAGGAGCTTATCTAGTTGTGTGGTGAGCACGTTGAACCCCCAAGCGCTTTACAGAAGTGTATAACGCAGATCCGTGAAAATAAAAAATATTTTTTTCCCCTCAAAAAGTGATTTTTAGCCCACTATTTTTTATTTTCATAAGGGTAACAGGATAAATTGGACCCCAAAAGTTGTTGTCCAGTTTGTCCTGAGTACGCAGGTACCCCATATGTCGGGGGGGCAACCACTGTTTGGGCACACGTCGGGGCTCGGAAGGGAAGTAGTGACGTTTTGAAATGTCGACTTGATGGAATGGTCTGAGGGCGTCATGTTACGTTTGCAGGGCCCCTGATGTGCCTAAACAGTTGAAACCCCCCACAAGTGACCCCATTTTGGAAACTAAACCACCCAAGGAACTAATCTAGATGTGTGGTGAGCACGTTGAACCCCCAAGTGCTTCACAGAAGTTTATAACGCAGAGCCATGAAAATAAATTATTTTTTCTCCACAAAAATTATTTTTTTAGCCCCCAATTTTTTAATTTTCCCAAGGGTAGCAGGAGAAATTGGACCCCCAAAGTTGTTTTGCAATTTTTCCTGAGTACACTGATACCCCATATGTGGGGGTAAACCACTGTTTGGGCACACGTCAGGGCTCGGAATGGAGGCAGCACTGTTCAACTTTTTGAACGCAAAATTGACTGGAATAAATGGTGGCGCCATGTCGTGTTTGGAGACCCCCTGATGTGCCTAAACAGTGGAAACCCCTCAATTCTATCTCCAACCCTAACCCCAACACACCCCTAACCCTAATACCAACCCTAATCATAACCCCAACACACCCCTAACCCTAATCCCAACTGTAACCCTAATCACAAACCTAATCCCAACCCACCCCTAACCTTAGCCCTAACCCTAGCCCTATTTCTAACCCTTATTAAAAAATAAAAATATTTTATTTGTCCCTATGGGGGGTGATTAGGGGGGCGGTGATTTAATTTTTTTTTAATTTAGATCACTGAGAGTTTCAGTGATCAAAATTTAAAAAAAAAAAAAAATCTGCCGCCGGGCGCACTGCGCATGCGCCCGCCATTTTCCAAGATGGTGGCGCCCATGGACCGGGACACCGGGGGGGATCGGAAGGTGGGGGGGAGCGGAGGGAAGGGGGGCAGATTGTGACAGCGGCGGCCGATCGGCGCCGTTAGTCGGCGGGGGGGGGGGGAGGGGAGGGGGTAACTTAGTGTCTCCAGCCATGTCCATGCTAATTCAGCATTGACCATGGCTGGATTATAATATTTCATTAAATTTCATTGATAAAATATTACTATCGCTCTGATTGGCTGTTTCACTTTCAACAGCCAATCAGAGCGATCGTAGCCACGGGGGGGGGGGGCAAGCCACCCTCCCTGTGGTGAAGCACAAAGGGTCTTGTCACTGCAGGTTGGGTGACCTTTCCGTGACCCCGGTCACCCGACCCGCAGGGCGGCTTTGAAGTCATGACACAGCATATGCGTCATGGGTCGGATTGGCACCGACTTTTATGACACATACGCTGTGTCACAGGTCGGGAAGGGGTTAATATTGGGCCAAGAGATCCTAAAAATCACAAAAAAAAAAAGTCATCGCCGCACATGAGCACTGCAGCCAATCATGGCCTAGACGAAGTTTGTGTGCACCAGTAGATTAGCGGCTGCAGCACTTATCTGAAGCCCCCCCCCCCCCCCCCCCCCCGACGGATGTTGATCACAGGGGACAGAACACTGAGTATAGAGGCCGTTCTGGGGAACAAGTGCATACACACTACCCCAGGCTCAGTGATTCCTGGAAAGATGCAGTAACGAGTAAATGACAAGCAGCTCTATAATTAAAATAACAGAGATCAGCCCAGCGCCCCTCGTCACGGGATGGAACAAGGCATCCACAGATAAGGCTGCCATTATCACGTTATGTTGGGGGGCGGATATGAGAAAGACGAAGAATTGAGAATTTAACAAACCCAATCTGCTGCTTCTCTACTACGGCCGTATATCGCCGGGAAACCTCAAAAAGACTGCAGCAAATCTGACTAATCGTGATGGTGTAATTAAAGGGCAGGACATCCAGCAGCCAGATGTGGCGTGGACACCTCCGCGATGCCCGGGACGCTCACATCTGGACGCTGGGTACACGTGAGCATTAGATGTACAGCTGATGGCCAGAGACATCAAAAATCCAACCACTGACTGATTCCTCCAACAGAACTTTCCATCACCGGGTGTGCCCTCCTCTTCTCCTCGGTGTGAAAGGATTATGGAAGAGATGGAAGTGGAATCAGCTGCTACAATGACAGAATTTGGACTTAAGTGGGTTGTTCAGTGTTCTATTTCCCGGAGCGCCGCTCTTCTCAGCCTCACACCTTTTCAGAGGAAAAAGCCGAAATCCCGATCTAAAGTTTGGAGCAACCGCACAACTGTCCGAAACGCTGCGCTTGCCCAGGTCGGGTTTACCTCTGCGGCATCGGAGCTGCGCAGAGACACTGAAGCTCGGCAGATCATTAGGTCTCACCAGATTCAGAGCAGCGCTTACAAGCGGTATAGATTAGCTTGTAATGAACCTCCATGTCTATGAGACTACCAAGCACAGACTGTGGCAGTGGCCGAAAGTCCAGGCAATGGTCTATACACTATAGAATGCTGAAAATCCCTCCATTCTTCAGAACAGAGGGATGTTTAACAAGTAACGTGCCAATAAGCCGGATTAACAACGGTATGATCAGTGGGAGTCCAACGGCATAGACACAAACAGTTCCTAAAAGTGGCGCCAGTGCCCAGTCTGCAGAGGTAACCGTGTAAGTCCATCTATTACATTATTACCACCATTATTTGTGGTTTATATCAATTTACCAGAAATGTTTTTTGGCAAAAAAAAAAAAAATAAATATTCTAAACATGGCCAATAAACCACCAATTGTTCTATCTCCCCCCTATGTTATGCAACTGAGTGCAGTTTATGGTCCTCAGTTATCAGCGGTGCCAGACAGGGACGGAGCTGTAAGGCGGCGAGATCTTACCTGATGCTTATACACTGATGAATGCGGCAGAAGGTCTCGAATATAAAAAGGCGGGCGTTTTCAATGAAATCTTCCAGACATGCCACAAGGAAGAAGTCGTTCACCAGCACCTAGGAAATAGACAGCTAAGGGTTAGCAAGAAAAAAAAACAAACAAATGGAGTGATCTGCCCGATGGATCGGCCTGGGGTAGATGGTGACTCCAGCCTGGGCAAGTGGAGAGAGATTGCAAAAAAGCAATGCTACAGTTAGCCGCATGGGCGACATGTTGTGGAATTGCAACATTCCTATGAAGCCTTATCCATGGGGCTCGGCAGCGGGCCGTCGCAGCCACCCACCCTCCTTCCACCGTGCACACATGTAATAGCTTCAGGATTAAATATTCTCAGTGGAAGCGGCGCAATCAGAAGAATCATCCATCATTATTTTCCAAGTGGAGAATGTCTTCCCCATGCTGGTGGGATGCAAGGATGACACAGAAAAACAAGATCAGCTGTGGATCAAGAAACTGCAGCATTTCAGCTTCTCTATGGGGAGTAGGGGTCGGACATGAGTTACAAGGGCACAGACCGGCTGTGACGTGAAGGCCCCTGGGGCCGATCTGCTCCCATACGTGGGTTTATGTGAAGGGTTATACAAACAACCTCCACGTTTGTGACTAAGTCCTTGCAGAGCTCCATGTTTCTAGCCTGATGACTCATGAGTCGCTGCCATTAATGAGTTTGTTACAAGTTCTCCACTTCAATAACTCCCCGGCTAATTACTAGTAGCTGTGGCCTTAGTGTTTGTGATTTACATTGCCTCGTTACACGTACAGGAGCTGAATGCTTCTTCGGCTGACATCAAAGCTACCGGGTAGAGCTGAGCAGGACACCTATGTACAAGTGCGGATCCTGCACATGTCCGCCCGGCCTGTAAATTAGGGACATATGTTTCCAATTACAGCACTGGATTCATGTGTACGGCCTCCTACACATATTGGGTCCGACAGCAGCCGCCCGTCATGTGGTGAATGGGCCAATAATGCTCGGAAACGGCTTGTATGAGAGGTTACGGAGCTCTGCTACCTGCAGAACATGGGACCAACCCTACAGGCAGTGTGGATCGCAGGCCACCGCGCTCACATGCAGGCACCACTGCTGACGCCAATACTTCATTAACATTTTTTCACCCTCTCCCCAATACAAATCCGGCTTATTAGGAAAATGTACAAACTTTCTGCTGTTTGCAATAAAGCCAGGAAACAAGAATATAAATAGCTCAAAAACTAATACAACATGTGGTTTCTCCTAAAGTCACCTCTTCATGACAAACATCTTTAGAATGCTAAAAATCTCCATGGCCCAACAGCCCAGCGCCACCAACTGTATAGTGGCCGCAGCGGGGTACTGCAGATCCACTCCGATTTATTAAAATAGGGGCGGAAGTGCAGTACCGGCCACAGCCACTATGCAGCAGCAACAGATTGCATCAGCTGTCGGTGGCCCTGGGAACAGAAGATCGTCAGGGGTGCCAGGTGTCGCAGCTCCACCGATCGGATATTGATAACCTATCCTAAAGATTGGCCATGAATATAAAAGTAATAGACAACCCCTTAAATAAGGGAATCAATATAAGAGCAGGAAACTGAACAAATAAAAAGACTCATTGACGAGGGAGTGACACTGGCGGTCACCGGCGTTTCCAGAAACGGATTTCCAGCTCACTCCAATAACTAACCTACAGACCTTCCAGTGAGTCTATGGTTTAATATCCAGTCAGTGCCGGCATACCCACTCACCCACCCATCATTTCTGTGGCCACTTACCGATTCACACTCTCTTAACTTCTTCTGAGCCCCATCAAAGTCAAAATTAACATATAAACACTCCACAAATTCAGTGATGGGGTCCTTGTAGGTATAAGATTCCTGTAAGGGTAGGAAAAAGGAAAAAAAAAAAGGGAGAGTGATAACTAAGAGCACAGGCCTCAGACAAAGGGCGGAACAGGCTCACTGCGGCACAGGCTCACTGCGGCAATGGTCGCACCGGTCTGCCACATCAGCCTGATGACATTTTACCAGCAACATCTGCAATGACTAAGTATTCCCACTAGACAGGTCATCCTCCATCTACAGCTTCCATCTACTACTGGCATAATGGTCTCACACCGAGAAGCAGGGAGCATTCAGATTAGAAGAGAAGAGCACGGTTGTCTGGAAATCTTAATTGCCCACTGCTAGCCTTTGTTTTCAGTTTGTATTTGGCAAAGGGGAGAACAGATGAACCATCAAGGTAAGCAACCAGACGAGTTCTCCCATCCCCGGGATCAGCTTGTATATCCCCATCAGTGGCCTGTACAGACAAAATGAAATGCCAGTCCAAAAGCTTACACCCCTTTATTGTCTGGCTGGTGGGGGTCCCAAGTGACTGCGCACAACATATCCAATTCTATAGATACTTTTATGCAGCTGCTCGTGCTGAGCAAACTTACTCGGAAAAAGTGTTATCTGAGCATGCTCGGGGGCTAAACGAGTGTCTTCGGCGTGCTCGAAAATATGTTTGAGTCTATGCTGCTGTTCGAAAGCCGCAACACATGCAGGGATTGTGCAACAGAGACAATCCTTGCATATGTTGCCGCTGTCGAACAACTGCGAGACATGCAGCTGCGGGTATTCAAACATTTTTCGAGCATACCGAAGACATTGTTAGCACACGAGCATGGAGGATAATATCTTATCCGGGCACATTCGCTCATTACTAGTGCTTACTTACCGCAACAAGAACTCATGATTTCAGCTCTTCAAGGGAATCTATGAGAGTCATGCTGCTGGTACCACATTATTGGCAGCCATCTAGGTGTTCTAAAGAGTTTCGGAGAAAATATACTTTGAAAAGCCAGATACTATGTATCTCTGACGATGAGTCCGAGGAGACTTCTTCCTGCTCCCGTATACTGACCGGTATCTCCCTACACAAGCACATAAGGAGAGACCGGTCAGCTTATGGTAAAGGTGCAAGTGCCGTCCTTGGACTAGTCATCTGAGAAGCATAGACCCAAGCTGATTTTTCAAAGTAAGCTTTCTCTGAAATGCTGCGGCATCTCCGAATGAAACCTTCATGGCTGCAATAACGCAGCCGGTGTCTGATCCGTGCTCCTCGTGGTTCAGCCAGCATGGATCTACTGTCCCCTTCCCATTAAACTGCTCTGGAAACGTGAAGGCCGCACTGCAAGCGGTAGTGGCCCTTACCTGCTGGATCACCTTCACCAAATCTTTCAGGACCTGCCGCCTCTTCCTTACGTCTTTGTTGGTGATGACGGCTGTGGTCAAGTATCGGAGAATGTGTGGGCACATGGTCTGGATGGCATTCAGGTATCTAAGGGAGATAAAAAGCACAAAAATAAGAAGTCTGCCATGTTATGCCGGATACAGAACGGAAGCCAACGACGTTTCATCCACTTGGCTGAATGTCACTGGAAAACTATTTGCCATTTACAGGTGGAAGCGGAGAACAAACCCTCGAAATGACGACATCTTGTCTAGAAACAGACATGTGCCCTGTTAGAAAGTAGAATCGACAATTTCACGCGCTACAACACCAAGTGTAACATTTATCCTAAAAATAAAAGCCAAATGTGACCCGATGCATTTCGGTAGCACGTGGACATCTGTAAGAGAAGGTTTTTCTTTTCTCGCTCTAAAAAGAAAAAAAAAAAAAAAAACCTGATGGCGAACAGATGTGAGGAGAAGCGGAGACTCTGAGCACGGCTCACTCTTGATCTGCAGCTGGAATCTCTGCTCAGTGCAAACTCCGTGTAAACATTACTCCTGGTCAGGTAGGACGTCATGTAAATGTCCGGAGTAATGGAATCTACAGAGGTCGGCTCTGCGGTGACAAAGACGCAGCTACAGCACAAAAAAATCTACAACGGAATGGTTATATACAGTGGCTTGCGAAAGTATTCATCCCCCCAATGCAGTTTTTTTTTTTTTTTAAGTTTTGCTACCTCACAACCTCAAATTTCAGTGTTTTGTTTTTTAGGGTTTGCATCAGTTCATGTAAAGAACATGTCTACATCTCAGAACAATTCGTTTTCTTTTTACTGTAAAGAAAACAACAAAGGACAAAATAACTGAAAAATTCTGTGTGCATAACTCCTCACCCCCTAAAGTCAGTACTTTGTAGAGCCTCCTTTGCAGCAATTACAGCTGCAAGTCTCTTTTGGATAAGTCTCTATGAGCTTTCCACATCTTGCCACTGGGATTTTTGCCCAATCCTCAAGGCAAAACTGCTCCAGCCCCTTCAGGTTAGATGTTTCTTCCAGTGAACAGAGATCTTCAAGTCTGATCACAGATTCTCAACTGGATTAAGGTCTGGGCTTTGACTCAGTCACGCCAAAACATTTACACGTTTCCCCACAAACCACTGGAGTGTTGCTTTAGCAGTATGCTTTGGGTCATTGTCTTGTTGGAAGATGAAACTCCGTCCCAGAATATCCCTGTATTTCTCAACATCCAACTTCCCCTCGACTTGGATCATTTTCCCTCTCCCTGCTGCTAAAAAACATTCCCACAACATGATGCTGTCACCACCATGTTTCACTGTGAGGATGGTGTTCTTGGGATGATGCGCTGTGTTGGTTTGGTGCCAGACATGGCATTTACCTTGGCCAAAAAGTTCAATTTTGGTCTCCCTTGACCACAGCACCTTCCTCCATACGTTTGGCGAGTCTCCCACATATCTTTTGGCAAACTCCAAACAAGACCACCTCTATGGAGTGTACGGCTTATCGTGGTCGTGTAGACAGATGTTCCAGTTTCTGCTTGGGAACTCGAGCTTCTTCAGAGTTACCTTTGCTCTCTGAGCAGCCTCTCTGATTAATGCCATGCTTGCCATGGCTGAGGGTTTGGGTGGGCAGCCCTCTGAGAGGGTTTGTTGTGGTACCATGTTCTTTCCAAGTATATATTGACAGACATGTGACACTTAGGAAGTCCACCTGTGTGCAATCTGTCACTAAGCATGTGACTTATGAAGGTGATTGCTTGCACCAGAAATTTTTAGGCGTTTCATAGCAAAAGGGGTGAATACATATGCACATGCCAATATTTAGTTATTTGATCCCATAAATTTAATTTATGTCTAAGTTTTTCTCACCTCACCAATTTAGACTATTTAGTGCTGATGCATATCACACACAAAAAAAAAAAAATTGGATTACAAAAATATGTAAAACATGCAATTTAACAAAATGGGTAAAAAGCCATCGGGGAGCGTGAAATATTTTCGCAAGCCACCGTACAAAAAAAACTTAAAAAAGAGAATCTGTCAGTAGGTTTCTGTTATGCAATACAAGAGTAGCATGATGTAAGGACAGAGACCCTGACTCCAGCGATGTGTCCCTTACTGCGCATTACTGTTTCAATAAAATCAGTGGAGATTATCACTACAGGAATAGGTGTCGCGTGCTATCTAGTCTACCGCCCTGTGTAACCCACGCCCCTACCACTGACTGGCTGCTTCCTGTATACACTGTGCATAGGCAGAAATTTATCAATCAGTGGTGGACATTCGTTTCCCTTTACAAATGGGGACATTGAGAATCTGACAGCGTTCTGATGGGGAGTTAACATTTATAAAGTACACTCCAGTGGTCGTATATGAATGCATTGCAAAATAAAATCTATAAAGGCATAGTCAGACTAAATGGGAAACCCTGAGTGGGAAGAAGCCCGTGTTATGGATGTAGGAGGACACTGCTGGGAAGGGTGTAGAGTCTTATATGCGGGTACATGCCAATTTCATCCAAGCGGTCAGTCCCCTTTTTTTTTTTTTAATAAATCCACATTCCCGATAGGGACAGATTTTACATGTAACTTTGTGGTCACATACAGCCGTCATGAAGTTATTGTGGCACTGCCCCCCACAGAGAACAGAGGGCCGCTTTCCTACACCTCTGAAGACTATGAAGTGTCCGAGAGCAAAAGAGCACGCCTCCCGCGGCAATACCAAAAACAGCCTAGGGTCAAAGGTGGCGCACCTGCGCTGCGGGAAGAGCTGTTCAAATGATGGGGTCTGAAAACCTGTAGCATAAACGCTACTAACCAGCAGAATGAGTAATGGTTTCCTAGAGCGATGCATCCGCACATGGCAGGACAGTGGCTCGAATTCAACCCGACGGCCATGCATGTGGCCGATGAGACAGACAAGATGTGGGAGCGCTGGGATGAAAGCGCAGACTTCCCACATATCAGCGCTTACCATCCTTTATAATCAGTTGCTGTTAATTACCCGTGGCCGTGGACAGGAGGATACGCCGCACATTTGTTAGTAGTTATAGGAGCAGAGCCGGCTTGTGAAACAGCAGATGCGCTTCATTTCGGCCCTTCAGACAGCTGATTTACAGCCGCTCTCCTGGAGCTGAGTAATGGAGGCATTTACTCAGGATATTCTCAGACAGACATCGTGTCCTTTAAGCAATTGAGGGTGGGATAGATGCTCGACTCTTATTTCCTAACCTGT
The DNA here is from genome assembly GCF_039654945.1 of Dendrobates tinctorius. Classification (NCBI taxonomy): domain Eukaryota; kingdom Metazoa; phylum Chordata; class Amphibia; order Anura; family Dendrobatidae; genus Dendrobates; species Dendrobates tinctorius. Next base: position 9,185,619 of record NW_027361784.1, read on the forward strand.
CAGATTTGTTCAGTCATCACAGTCCTCATGAGAGGCGAGGTAAAGAATAGAGAGCGAGTGGCACACAGGGGACGAGCCAAAGGGGCATCAACGGTCTACCAAGTCACACTTTATACCGAGCACGCTCCCGTCTTCCAATATTGGTGGGCAAACTGATCAACTTTCTAATCAGTGGCAGTCTGACGTCTGGGAACTGCACCGATCGGCCCAACGGGGAACTTCTACCCCCATTAGATCGGAGCAGTCGTGAGGATGACTGACCCATAGGAAGTGTATGGAGCGGAGGTCAGGCATGTGTGCACTGTCCTCCATTCTCAGAGTGCTAAAAATGCCCCATGCTACCAATCAGCGCAAGTCACAGCTGTCGGACCCCCCCACCGGTCTGTGTGTTTTCACAGGGTTGTTGGGTTACAAGTTACTATGTGGCTTCTGCTGAAAGAGAACCATTTTCACTGTAAAAAAATATATACAGGGGTTGGGCAAAATAATGGAAACACCTAACGTTTTGGCATCATAATCTTCGAACATGTTATAAACATGCAAACCGTGACATATGGAAATGTTTTGTAGTTGATTATTTGTGATATGTGATATGTGTATGTAAATTAACTGTTTGTTTTGCAGAATTGGAAGAACATTGATGAGAACCTGATACCAATGGCACACCTCTCGGATTTTCAAAGAGGCCAAATTGTTGATGCTCGTATGGCAGGCGCTAGTGTAACAGAAAGTGCCCGAATGCTTGGCGTGTCAAGAGGTATTGTCTCCAAAGTAATGACTGCGTTTGAAAGAGAAGGAAAAACGTCCGCAGCAAAGCACAGGTCCGGCCGGAAGTCGAAGTTGACTGAGAGAGACCGTCGGACTCTAAAGCGAATTGTGAGAGAGGATTGCAAGACCACGGCTCCGAAAATCACTGCTGAGCTCAATGAACACCTACAGAACCCAGTTTCCACGAAAACTGTTAGTCGGGAGCTGCACAAATCTGGATTCCACGGAAGAGCTGCAATTCGAAAACCGCTGCTCTCAATGACAAATGTTTCCAAGCGTTTAGAGTGGTGTAGAAACCTCCAGAATTGGTCCCTCGAGCAGTGGAAACATGTGATATTCTCAGACGAATCATCATTTACTCCATTTCCGACCTCCGGCCGAGTGTACGTTTGGAGACAGCCGAAAGAAGCATTCCATCCAGACTGCCTTCTCCCAACCGTAAAACATGGCGGAGGTTCTGTGATGACCTGGGGTGCTATTTCGTGGAGATCCGCCGGCCAATGATATAACTTCATGGAAGAATTAACACCCGCGATTATTTAGGCATTTTGGGCGACCAAGTGCATCCTATGGTTCAAGCACTGTTCCCGGAGGGGAACGCCATCTTTCAGGATGATAATGCACCAATTCATACAGCTAGAATCGTTAAAGCATGACATGAGGAACATTCTAATGAAGTTGAGCTTCTCATCTGGCCCCCACAATCCCCAGACCTCAACATTATTGAGCATTTATGGTCGATTTTAGAGATTCAAGTTAGACGTCAACTTCCGCCGCCATTGTCGCTCAAAGAACTGGAGGGTGTTTTAACTGAAGAATGGGCTACAATTCCTTTGGAAACAATTCACACCTTGTATGAATCCATACCTCGGAGAATTGAGACTGTAATCGCCGCAAAAGGTGGACCTACACCATATTAACCTAACTTTTGTTGAAGTTTCAAGATGTTTCCATTATTTTGTCCAACCCCTGTATACCGTATATACTCGTGTATAAGCCGAGATTTTCAGCCCTTTTTTTGGCTGAAAGTCCCCCTCTCGGCTCGGCTTATACATGAGTCATATACTGGGGGTGTCAGATCATACTTGCCCCCTCCTGGCGCAGTCTCTGTAGTCACCCCGCTTCTCCAACGGTCTCAGGCTCCCTCCTTCAAGCGGTCACATGGTACGGCTCATTAAAGTCATGAATATGCGCATATTCATGACTTTAATGAGCCGTACCACATGACCGCTAAAGGAAGAAATAGCTGCCGGAGAACGTGGGAGAAACGGGGCTGCAGAGACCGCGTGAGGAGGGGGTAAGTATATGCAATATTCACCTGTCCCCCGGTCCACCGCTGCGGCCGCTCTGTCCTCCGCATCCTCTGGCTATGATGGTCAGAGGGCGCGATGGACCAGGGACAGGTGAATATCACCAGTGCCAGGGTCCTGAGCCAGCGGTGACACCAGCACCTGTCCCCCATAGCGCGCCGTTGTCCCCGCCTGCTCAGGACACCGTCACCTGGCCCCCAGCAACGAGAGGGTAGTATGTCATTTTTTTTTATTTGAAGCAGTATATGGGGGCAAAATCTATGGAGCATCTTATGGGGGCATAATCTATGGAGCATCTTATGGAGCAGCATATGGGGCAAATTATTCTATGGAACATCTTATAGGGCCATTATTAACCTGCAGTATATGGGGTGTATTTTGTATGGAGCATCTTATGGGGCCATTATTAACCTTTGTGCGGCATTATATGGAGTGTATTTTGTATGGAGCATTTTATGGGGCTCCTGATTCAATATGGATATTCAAAAACATTTAACCTACTGATATCGCAATTAATTTTACTGGTATCTATTTTTATTTTTTAAATTTACCAGTAGCTGATGCATTTTCCACCCTAGGCTTATACTCATGTCAATAAGTTTTCCCAGTTTTTTGTGGCAAAATTAGGTGGGGGGGGGGGGGGGGGTTGTCGGCTTATATACGGTATATATTTTTTTAAAGGTTTTTTTTCTTTTTATACACAAAATGACAAGCAGACATAACATTGGGGATTTGGGTATGGGGCACTTACTGGGGCTGGTAGAGGAACAGGTCAATTATATTGTCTCGTCCCTTAGGGTGGTTGAAGAAGACGAAAAGCGACCAATGGATGAGCCAGGTCCTGTGCTGGAGAGACTGGAGAGGAGAACTGACGGACTGGAAAAGCAAAAAAAAAAAAAAAAAAAAAGAGCAAAATATTAATTACTTTTGCATTCCTCCATAAGTAGACAGGTCATCATGGTCATCCCTGCGCTGGCCACGACACCCGCACGACACGCTAAGATCTCGACATTAAACATATTTTGGTAGTTCTGGAGGCGAGCGACTTGTAGCATACGACACCCCCAGGAGAGATGAAGCCACGTACATTGTTATCGATGGTTTCCTTCAGCCTGGTCAGGTCTTCCATAGCGGCATCCCAGTTTTGCATCAAGATTTCTGAAGCCAGCTTTCCCCAGAGGGAGCTGAGGGCATTCCTGTCCGTGGAGGGCACCTGCAAGCAGAGGAAAAGCAAAAACATAAGTGTGATCCCGAGACATCACCATCCATACCCTACAGACCTGTGGCGGATGCAGCTTCTAGAGCGTTCAATGTCTGAATATTTTATATACATACATACACACAATATACCAATGGCGCTAGTGAGCAGGGTTGATTCAGCAGCGAGTAAGGAACCCCCACACCACATGGGGTGAAAATAAACATTTTAAACAAAATGATACTCGCGCTATGAATCAATGGAGAATGAAAAAAAAATAAATTATATATATATATACATACACACACACATACATATACCTGTAGGATCAAGGCAATAAACTCATAAGCATTAGATGTTAGAGGGTACTGAGTATTGATGGATCAAACTACAAAAAGACAAAACAAAGCATAAGTTTTAAATCTGAAAATGCAAAGTCATAAAAAAAAAAAAAAAATGAAGTGTCCGGGTTAGACTCTAGTGACTAAGAGCATGGTCGGTATTGCGTGCTAATAGTTAATTAAAAACACCTACCATATAACTATACAAACATAAATAAAAACAGAAACAAACACACTGGGGGAACCATAAAGTGCTATATATGTACCTTGCACATACCCCCACTGTGACTATTACCTCTGAATAGGAGTGCAGTGGGAAACGCCAGATGGTTCACTAATGTGAACAGACTTAAACAGGGCTGTGGAGTCGGTAAACCACAGTTGCGACTCCGACTCCTGGATTTTATCAGGCTCCGACTCCTTCATAAATGGCCAATTCATAACAACAAATTTACTGTTGTAAAATATTAAACATCGTGCTTATTCAGTTTCTCACCATCATATAAGTAATCAGACCACTTAGAGCAAAAACTACATTTATTAGAATACAATTAGAATATAGCAAATAACTTTTATAAACTTTTCTAAACTGTAAGTAAATATGCAATAAACACTTTTATGCAGTTAATAAGAAATCTATAAATTTGCCCTCAGAAAAAGTATTGCCTCTGTCAGATCCTCCTTCATGGATGCCCTCAAATCTGATCTAATTATTTTGAGAGCAGAGAACAACCTCTCTACACTAACTTGTGTTGGTGGCAAAGCAGTAACCACTCGGGCAACATCTCTGACAATGTCAGGATACAGAGGAATCGCTTGTTGCACTGTTATTTTTGATGAACGGTCAAATTTCTCAATTTCTTTTAGTGCACATGAGAAATTCTGCTGAAATGTACTGGCTGTGTTCCTTCATGGGGATGACTCTTCTTCTATGCGGGAACGCTTTGCACGGTCCTTGTGATCCAAAAATTAAATTCTTCATCAGTTGATGATGAGGGTGAAGATGTGGCAGGACGACCAAATTCTTCTTGTTCCTCCTGACTGTTCTGCAACCCTTTCATCCTTACTGCTATTTCAAACAGAGCTTCTTTTCCTTTACTTAGCTGTTGATCATCTAGAAGAATCCGATGCATTGGGTCTACATAAACAGCTGCCAAAAGAATGTTAGTTTGTAATAGTAGCTCCTCTCTCCATTTCATTGATGTAGCAATGCCACTAGCAATTAACCCTCCTCTTTGGGACAGGCGAAACATCAGGTTCTTCCACTCCTTTAAGAAAATACCTGGAGTTAAGTCCTCTGCTTGTAATTTTTTAGTCACTGTAAATGGGTGCTCTAGCAATTTTTCCAGCTCAGTCATCTGATTCCACTGACTTTCATTTAGCGTCAGTTGAGGGTTAGCCATGTCTACAAGAAAGATTTTCAGTTCAACCAAGCGCTGAATCATTAAGTACTGCCCCATCGTGTGGCTTGATCAATAATTGCCCCTTTTCCAGCACGACTCTTCAAAATTGAGTCAACTTTAGGGGTTCTGGCAACAGTAGCCAATTTTCTCACCTTGCCAATCAGTGCAGCAGCATGTCCTTCTTGCAGACTGTCTCTTATAGCCAGCTGTAGCGTATGCACAACACAGCGCATGTGATGAATGAAAGAACATATTGACACAGTTTCAACAAGATCATCTAAACTATCATGTTGCTGTTCATCTGAAGCAACTTCAGTTTGCTCCTCAGTTACAATACTGTGTTCCTCTATTTCAAACATTTCTGTGTCTGTGGACCCGGAATGTTCTTCTAGCTGCTGGTCACCATCATTACTCTCATTCATTAGCTTAATAGTACTTATCATATTTGAAGCATTGTCAGTTACGACAGAAAGAACTTGCTCTTTTTTAAGTTCATAGTCTTGCAGAACCTTTTCCACCAAGACCTGGAGAAACTCACTGGTGTGATGAACTTTGGTGTCTTTTACTGCCAATGTCTTGGTAACTATTTCATTTTTGTCACAAACAAATCGGACATTGATGGCAAAATAGTTCACTCTGTGACGTGTGCAGGCATCCATTTTAAGAAACAGAAAGCGTCCCTTGAGAGTTTTTTTAAGTTCTTCCTTTTGTTTAAAAGCTTCTTCGATTACTAATTTTCTAATACTCTCTCTCTCCAGAGAAACACCAAGGGCCATTTCCCCATTCAGACACACAAAAGCTGGTCGTGAAAATAATGAAATAGGCACACTATCCTTTACAACAAGCTCTATGATCTGTTTTTTAAATGTATCTACTGTCATTGTCACAGTAACTTTGTCACTGACAAAATATCTTGCAACTGATGGCTGCAAAGTTCTCTGCTCCTTTGTTTGGCTGGAAGAGCTGGGCACTGGTTCATTGGTTTGGATGCAGTCTCTCTCATCCACTGCTTTCAGTACTTCTGGATGAAAGCGCTGTAAATGTCTCTTTAGATTAGAAGCTCTGGTAGGAGCATTTTTATCTTTGCCTGAATATGCACTCATCTTGGCTTCACAGCATTTGTTTTCGTCTGGATCATTTGTCATACACTGACAGACATAATGTTTTCTATCTTGAGTGATGGTGAAATGTTCAAATACAGCTGATTTAATGTGATGCTTCTTTGACATTCTCAGGTTTTTAATTCTGCATTCACAATCCAAATGACAATTGTTTTTCCTAAAAACAATTGTACAAAATTATTGCCAGGTCGTACAACTGATATAGTGGTCAGTAATACTGTTATTATTCCTCATGTACTCACAGTTAACTGATGCAAAGTTTGTTGAAAGGATAATACTTCTTACAGTCTTCCTCTTCTGAGTAGCAGGCAGCTGTGAGATGCTTGGAAGACGCACACCTAGTATGATCTAGTCTAGAGGAGGAGCTTTACTACTAAGAATTTGCAACACATTTTCACTTTCAGTTTCATACATTGTAAGTAGGGGGGTTGGGGCAGCATGAGGTTAACCAAGTATAAGATTAGATAAGGGCAGTGGAGAACAGTGACACACAAGAAGTAAGAAATGTCTCTATCTCCAGCAGAACTGCTTATCACTGTTGTTCATAGTTTGATAGAACATATATATATTTGAGTAACATTTATAAAATTCATATGAAAGTTCAATTATGAAATATTAATACATTTTTTTTTTAAAGCTGGTGTCGGAGTCGGTACATTTCTACCGACTCCAACCAAAACTAACTCCGACTCCACAGCCCTGCTTTTAAACAGTAGATTAACCGCTGTGAGCGGACTTTTGCTTTTGAGCGGTAGAAGCCAGCGGCATATACTTGCTAATCGTTTAGGAAGTCTCTCAATCAGTAGAAAAAAAAATAAAAAATAAAACAAAACACCGAGCTCTGTTCCGGCCGGTAACAGGCTCCAGGTGCTGGCAAACGTCCGCTAATTCTCCGATGGTGATATATCCCGCGTGATTGGCGTGAGAGCAGGGAAAAGAGCATAAAGGATTGCTCACCAAAGTAGACGCAGTCCAACGGCGGTCAGCATACCAGCCGCATTATAGATTGTAGACACCCGTGGTCAGCGTGGTGTGAATCTGGCAGGATCTGCGATGATAATCCAGATCACGAGAGGCGCGCAATCACGTAATGAGGAAGGAATCCGTGCTATTCCGAAACTAGTTGACGAAGGAGTTCTTCCGAAACGCGCGTCGGGGCGCGTTACTGTGGCAATCCGCCTCTACCACTGCTCTTCATCCACCGGGTAATATATTATGCTTTACCTAGCTTTATGCCCTTTTCATCACTGAGCGCTGGACATTTTGTTTAGTCCACCATACCATACATCTAGTCTGGTGTTGACTTAGACCTAGTTCTATACTGGCCCATGTTCATTACATAGCGCTACATGACAATTTAATCTACCACATGTGTTACCATATTAGGTTATGTACTCTATTATTAAGCGCTTTACTCATTGCACGGCTTAACATAGCATTCTCTTTGTACTGGTTCATGTTTTATATTTAGCGCTACATGGTGGTTTATTATATTATATTGGGTTTATTGCCTTTTGTGTTATAGAAGTGCCGGACAATTCACTTATTGCATATATGGTGCGCTAGAGACACATATATATATTTCTTTCACACAATCGCTTATTAGATTGTAGATTGTATTTTTTTGTCTCTGTGCTGGCCCATGTCTACTATATAGCGCTATATGGCAGTCTAATCCACCACATGGGTTTTATGTTAATATTTGAGGATTTGATACTCAGCCTTTTGTATATATGCTATGGATGGTATTTTTGCACTAGTTCATGTTTATTTTTATAGCGCTTTGTGGTAATCCAATCTATTACATTAAGCTACATACCTTGTGGTTGATTCTAACATATAGCGCTATATGTCCATTCATTCTAGGCTTCATGTCTTGTTATTGAGCGCTATATAGTTTACATACTGGTATTGCATATTTGTGAACAAATTTTGTTTACCCAACTATTTCAGCAGTTTATTACATTATATATTTCTCACATTTTTTATATTATTGTCCTTTACACATATTTAAAGCATATATATCACCACAATTGTCACATAGTGTTTCAAACTTGACATTTTTTCATTGTGCATTTTTTCACAAAAATTCTTTGTTTTTTCACTCTTTTTATTTTTATTTATTTTTATACACGTATCCTGAGATATATATATATATATATATATATATATATATATATATATATACGTATTTTTTCTGCTGTTACATTGGGGACTACTACATAATTCTGTTCCTTACTATATAAAAAACATTTTCTTTTGCAGTGGTAAAAATATTAAAGTATGTTATTACCAATATATTGAGGTGTTTTTTGTGCCACATTTTACAATTATTTTACTTGTCTTTTACATTGTTGTTGTATATTGTGGTAGAATTTATAATAATAAACATTATTCTCTTTACATATTCCTTGGATTTTCTTTATTCACATTTACACAATTATTTATTTGTGGTTCGTGTACATCACATGGTAGGTTCTTTTTTTCATTGATACCGGATGGTCTGCCATCCAATTTTAAAGGAACACATTGCTATCTTATTATAGATTTTTTTATATTTTCGATTTATATTATATATTGCTGGTGTGTTCCTTTACGTTTCTTCTCTCCTATTCAGAGGTAATAGTCACAGTGGGGGTATGTGCAAGGTACATATATAGCACTTTATGGTTCCCCCAGTGTGTTTGTTTCTGTTTTTATTTATGTTTGTATAGTAGTTATATGGTAGGTGTTTTTAATTAACTATTAGAACGCAATACCGACCATGCTCTTAGTCACTAGAGTCTAACCCGGACACTTCACATTTTTTTTTTTTGTTATGACCTTGCATTTTCAGATTTAAAACTTATGCTTTGTTTTGTCTTTTTGTAGTTTGATCCATCAATACTCAGTACCCTCTAACATCTAATGCTTATGAGTTTATTGCCTTGATCCTACAGGTAAAAATACCTGTATATATATACCTGTGTGTATATATATATATATATATATATATATATATATATATATATATATATTTTTTTTTTTTTTAATTCTCCATTGATTCATAGCGCGAGTATCATTTTATAATATTTTTTTTTTTTTTTCTCCTTTTTCAGGAGTTCTGAGATCATCGGTCTGGGCTCACACATTACATTTTGTTTAACTGCATAAAATAGTGCATACATTTACTACTCAGAAGTAGCGGCATTGCGTTTTCTTCAAAGTGCCAGTGCTGAGAAATGGGGCACAGGCAGATGAGCCAAGGAGTGCAATGGGGGCGTGTCAATCTACCACAAGTGTATAACCACGCCCCCAGTGCACTTCTATGCTCCGTTTCTCAGCACTTTACATGGGTAGTTATATGGTAGGTGTTTTTAATTAACTATTAGAACGCAATACCGACCATGCTCTTAGTCACTAGAGTCTAACCCGGACACTTCACATTTTTTTTTTTTTTTTTTGTTATGACCTTGCATTTTCAGATTTAAAACTTATGCTTTGTTTTGTCTTTTTGTAGTTTGATCCATCAATACTCAGTACCCTCTAACATCTAATGCTTATGAGTTTATTGCCTTGATCCTACAGGTAAAAATACCTGTATATATATACCTGTGTGTGTATATATATATATATATATATATATATATATATATATATATATATATATATATATATATATATATATATATATTTTTTTTTTTTTTTAATTCTCCATTGATTCATAGCGCGAGTATCATTTTATAATATTTTTTTTTTTTTTTCTCCTTTTTCAGGAGTTCTGAGATCATCGGTCTGGGCTCACACATTACATTTTGTTTAACTGCATAAAATAGTGCATACATTTACTACTCAGAAGTAGCGGCATTGCGTTTTCTTCAAAGTGCCAGTGCTGAGAAATGGGGCACAGGCAGATGAGCCAAGGAGTGCAATGGGGGCGTGTCAATCTACCACAAGTGTATAACCACGCCCCCAGTGCACTTCTATGCTCCGTTTCTCAGCACTTTACATGGGCAGGTTTGCACTCATAAGGATCATTGATCATCTATATACAGACTGGTGGCCCCTTCAGACTGGCCGATTAAAACCTGCATTGGGAAAAGACAATCGAAAACTCGAATATATATATTCCTCAATTCAGAAGTAGCAGAGCTTTGGATGCTGCGTATTTTCGCTGCCTTCTATTGAACGCCGCATGTATTCACTGAACCATACGGATTTGCTGCATTCAATACATTCTATTGATTACATTTCTGTTGTGGAGACTAGCATCTCAGCAAGAGAACTGGACATGTTGTGTCCTGAAAAATGTGCCAGAAGAAGCAGGAGGGCGAAACGCGCGTCAGGGTGCAGGGGTTCAGCAGCAGACAACGGACACTATCTTAGTCTGGACAAGGTAATTATGACTCTTACTTTTGGTTGAATTTTCTTTATCATGTTTATAGTGTTCCTATTGTAGGTGACTTTGATACATATGTAATTGACTTGAGCATCTGCCCTTATATATCGGGGAAACTTGTTTTGATTGGTCTTCCAGAGATACGGATTTAATAGCTAAGGTTCATTTGGGTGTTTGAGTATATTGCTGTTCATAGTGTATTACTGATGATACTTTTTTGAATATATATGTGAAATATGTTGAACGCACTCTTAGATTGGAAACCCAATTTTCATGGTCTGTTGTGTATTTCCCTTTGGGGTATGTTATTGATGAAACATGGATATGTAGCCATTTTTATAAATTTTCTTTTGTTAAATAAAATTACAAGATTTTAATATTGTCGTGGTTCGCTTCTTTTGGGGAAGAAAAACATTTTTTGCCCTTCAGTGTGTGTTTTGGTACTGTAAAATGCAGCTTAAAGCTTGCATTAAAAAATGCTGCAAAAACACAACGTGAGAACTTAGCCTTAATTCACACTTGCAATAGCCATTACATCTGTTATTTTGCCTGCCAACCAGATGACACAATGTATATAATAAGCAAATATATGAAAGCTTAAACTTGCTTAGTGAACTGAGATATCATTAAACCCCGCTATGATTTACGGAGACTGATGTAGGGAGTCCCTGCATTGCGGCCATTAAAAAGCAATCTTATCACAGCCGTCTGGAATCATCCAATCGTGACTCACCCATCGCTAGAAGAACATGCTAAAAAAAAAAAAAAAAATTTGAGGGATTTCCGCAAAGTTACAATAAGAAAGGAAAAAAAAAAATAAAAAATTCCGAGACGTTTCATTGCTAACTGTGTTATGAAACAGAGACCTGTATCCCCCCCCCAACCCCCAAATCAGCGGGCGCTCCCCTCCCACCACCCGCTTCGCTGGATCTTGAGAAGAGGTCTAGTTATTTTATCTAGTGGAGTTCAAGTCTTCAGAAAGCGGAGGGTAACGGCGGGGTCATAGAGCTGTAATTTATACAACTCTGAACTACACTAGGTCATTGAGAGTGTCAAATTCTAATCTCAGCGCGACCGCACAATGGGCCTTTCATGGCTTCTGTTTCTCCAGCCATCACTTTAAATGAATCTTCACCCGGCAAATGGGTCCCAGCGCAGAGAAAGTCAGAGCAGACACTGAAGCTGGGCTAGCCTCCGATTCCCAAGGGAACGCGAGTGTGTAGACTTTCCAAGCACCGCGAATATTATCTGCCGTCCATCAGATTCCTGCCAACGACAGATCATGTCTAAATATCATCTGAGCTAATCCAGGATCTCAGGGTCCTTCTGCCCTATTTTATCTAAAAAGGTAGTTAAGATGGCTGTAAAATATTGAAAAAAAAAAAAAAGTGCAGTTTGAATTGTAGGGACCTTATATTAACCCGCAAATAAGCATTTCGTTTCACCTCCCCTTCATTGTTCCAGAAGTTTTTAATTTTTTTTCTGTGCCCCTCGATTTTAAAGTTATGCCCCCCCCCCCCGGTAACAAAGGTGCAACCTTTACCCTTCTAAAAACTGGGCGTGTCCAAAAGAACTTCTCTGTGGGTGTGTGCATTTCCACATGACACTGGCCAATCAAAACAAAGCCACACCCACAGAAGTTGTGTGATACATGGCCAGTGGGGTGAAGAAAGAATTTGCATCACTATTACCAAGGGGCATAACTTTGGAACAAAGGGTCATAGAGAAAAAGCGAGTCTAGAATCAGTGGAGCAGCGGCAACTGGAGGAAGTACTCTGTATAAACTTAAAAATCCTGTGAAATGTCCTCTATGTAGCACTAGAGCCTGGTTGTGAGGGACATGGAGCCAGACACTCATCTAGAAGTCTGCTGTCACGAAAATGAGAATCTGTAGCAATAACCGGTCAGACAAGACACAGCTATAAGGTCTCTATGGAAAGCGATGCCATTAGAAATAAGATCTCACCAAGGACACTGTTATAATTGATGGCCCATCCCAAGTCTTCATCTTTGACCCCTTATTTTGCTTATGTGTCGGGAGTTGCAATATTGAGCACAGAGCAAATAATGATGGGGCTGTAGTACATTGAATAGCAATTCTTCATGTCTGATCCCTGTAGTTCCAGCGATTACCAAAAAAATGTTTGAGTCCTGTATATTTAATGCGGTACCCTAAATGATGCAAGTCATGTCTACCATCTGAAGCATGGACTGGTATTTTGGGCAACGGCCGGATGCCCGAAGACTCTCTTGCATAGAAGCTTTGCAGATCCAGGCTTGGAGTTGTATTGCCAACAGGCTCACCCGGAACGTCTAAACTTTTTATTTTAGAAGTTGGAACAGTAAGCTGGACATGCTTCATAAGTAGAGACAGACATAGATGTGGCTGTTGAGTTTAGGTTTGGAGACCCGCGGTCGGTGAGGACACAGTGGTCCGTACTCACATCATAAATGTTGGCAATGTGAAACTTGCCTGGCTAGCAGAAGATACAGCAGGTAAATCCCGCTCCTCCACCAAGTCACCTGGGTGCTGCGATGTCCCATCATACACTCCTACAGATGCCACATTGCAGTTGCATTAAATGCTGGGTTAAGTCAAATGTACTGAAAAAAAAAGAAAGCGCCTGTTCCCAGCCACGGTCACTACACCAAGTACGGAGCTGCGATGTTCAGCTCCATTACTTGCTGGTTACATCCATCCTGCGCCGAGGCTTAAAATCAACTGATGGGTCATTATTATCCCAATATTGGGACCGCGACTTAAGTTCAGTCGAGCAGATCCATGCAATGTCTGGTGCTGCACCCTTTGCTGTAAATTTGCCCACACGTCACGCATGTTGCATATGTAATACACCCCATCTGTTGATATATAAACTAACAGCTTGGCAAATAATGTTAAAATCGCGCAATTCTTCACAATGGGGCAACAGATGAGTTAGGAGCTCCGCGGACAGTTGTGTGACACGTCTGGCAGCAGTGTATACAGACCCGGACATCACAGTGACAAACTCCCATACAGGGATCATTAAAAATAGATTAAACCGGTGCAGTGGCTTCAGGCCTCAGATGTCATTACTCCTCTCCATCCCAGACTGATGGATTTGCTTTCCTGCTGCAGAAGATCCGTATTCTGCACAGCACAAAAGCCGTCTCTACATGCGGCTGACAGCTCCCAGCCCGTGCCGGTCCCAGCTCAGCCAAAGGACAGACTTAAATGTCTGCACCATTGTGTTCATTCATGTACGGTAAGAGAGACTGCACTCACCGCCTGGCATCGATAGTCTCCCTGCCCGGGAGGGATAATACAGAGCTCGCAGCAGGTGTCACACGGCGTCCATAGCACCCGCAGAACGAGGCAAAAAGAATGCGGACCCCGTGACAAATGCTCGGGACTTTCGTTCTGGAGGACCGGTCTCATAATACACAGACAACCCAAACATTGCGATGGGCATTGTAGCAAACACTCCTGTGGTGGCACTGCAGGGAAAATGAACACTTATTGCAAGGTATGCCCACTGATTACAGCCAATTGCTGGAGGACCCAGGCACTGTGTGAGCTATTGATCGATAAGGGACTTGTAAAAAGTTTCACAAAGCTTGAATATCCCTTTATAGCGCCATGTTAGTTTCACCAGACAGATGTTTAATAATGTAGTTATTTCATATTTACTTATGTTATTGAATGCAGCTACTAAAATATATCAATATGCATCCACGGTAACAGACTACAAACCTTGTGTAGTCTGATCCTGCATTAATAGGCCATTTTATCAACATGGAAGGGACCTGCAGGATCAGATTACACAGGCCGCCTTTTTAGTCTGCAGCCATGTAAACGATTAAAAATATTCTATCATAACTACCGTATTTTTCGCACAGCAAGACGCACTTTATTCCCCAAAAATATGGGAGGAAAATGGGGGGTGCGTCTTATACAGGCTTGCCGGAGGGTTGGGGCAGCAGAATTGGGGCAGGCAGAGATCTGGCGATGCTGCGGAGGTGGGCAGTTCACGCACCTGAGCAGGGTCCCTTCCTCAGGATGCCGGCAGCAGGAAATGTGTCCACGGCGAAGGTATCACCGGTTTCTCTGCAGCCATCATCCTGAAGCTGTGGGCCGCCGTAGGCTTCAGGAAAATGGCAGCTGGAGGCTGCGCGTGCGCAGATTGAAATCTCGACGGCAATTGGCTTCAGGAAAATGGCCACCAAGATCTCAATCTGCGCACACGCGGCCTCCATTTTCCTGAAGCCTCCGGCGGCCCACAGCTTCAGGAAGATGGCCGCAGGGAAACTAGTGATGCGCTCGTTGTGGACACCGGAAAGAGGCGTGGACACATTCCTGCCGCCAGTATCTTGAGGAAGGGGCCCTGCCTCACCGTCAACACCGGACCCTCAGCATCGCACCCCGGGACTGCAGCACTGTCCCACTTGTGCCGCCGCTGGCTTCCTGAGGAAGGGACCATTCCTCCTGTGACCCCGCTGTACCACCGCCAGCACTCAGGTAAGATACCTTAAATTCGGACAGTAAGACGGACCGGGGTGTGTCTTATGGTCCGGTGCGTCTTATAGTCTGAAAAATACGGTATTTGTTGAACTGATTCATTTTAGATTTGGGGAAAAAAAAAAAAAAAGTCGATTCCAAAAGTGTCCTGTGACAACTTCAAAGGCGATAGCACAACTAAAATAGAGTACAATCAGTGCGTTTGCACCTTTTTTGGTCTAGTTTTTGATTTGTGCTTTATTCTTTAAATTTCCTCTCTATTCTACATGAGTTTGCCGCCTGTTTTTGTCTTTTATTCGATTTACATTTATCATTGTGGGCAGAACTTGGGAGTTCTCGGGTGTTTTCGTCTGATCAATCAATTGCAACCTTTTTGCGCAAATGTAGTCCAGCTTCCCCAGGAATGTTTTTATTTTGTGCAAATTTTGCTAAATTTTAGTGCTCTAAAAAGTTGCAAAAAAGGTCAAACAGAAAAAAAAAATTTTTTTTATCTTGCACAGATTCATTAGCCACATGTGACTTTTTTGTGCCAAATGAAAAGTGACAAAAACAACTTTAAATGTCGAATAAGGGTCTAAATAATGGACGCGGGATTAGGCAACTATCAAAAGAATGGCGAGAAGGGTGCGCATATTGGGCTCTCATTCTGCTTTTATGGGAGCTCTGAAACGTGACGAACAAGTTGTGGGACCCGCATCTATTAGATATTCAATCCCGTGGATCTACCATAAAATGTCTAAATTTCCCAAACTAATTTCCGAAATAAAGGGGGGGGGGGTATTCTAAACACTGAATGACGTCACCTATCCACAGAATATTTGAGCACTTTTTGGTAAGTGTGGGTTCGGCCGCTGGGACCCCACCAATCTAGAGAACAGAGATCAGACACAGAGGTGCGCCGCCACTCCATTCTTTTTTGATGGCGCACTCGGCACTAGAGCGCTTAGTCTTCTCTTGAACATCTGACTTCGAAGGGTTGTACCAGAGCCCTGCTTTAGAGATTGGCAGGAGAAAGGCACTGATCACAAAGTTACCACCAACCTACCGATAGGTCAACATTTTTCAATGGTGGGAATCAACAACCAGGAGGGTCAGATTGTATACCGGTAGATCCAGCAATCCATGGTATTGGGGGCAAAAAAAAACTGATTAAAGTGACTGTCAGGCCATATTTATTGCCAAGTGTCAGATTATACCAGGTAATCCGATTACCCCCCCCCCCGGTCTGGCAGGTTGCGGGGGGCTTTTATGCATATTGTGGTGCGCTGGTTTTCCTTAAGTCGCAGGCTCATGTGAGCTCTTTGGCCCGGCTCCATGTCATTACAGTTGGCTCTGCATACTAGCCTTTCAGGAGAGGATATGCTAGAATAGTTTCAATATCTGGATTTTTACAGGGGTTACCTAAAGTTTCCATTTGCTGGGGGAATGGCACATTCAGTCACTGGCCAGCAACAATAAATTGACTGTGCGGAGCCTCGAACAAGACATTAAATCTTCATTCTCAAAATTCACTCCCAGCATTAACAAATGATATGAATAAGCAGCTCTTTTCAGGGGCTTGTAATGAAACCACGGCTCGGCTTTTATTAACCTCATTTGAGCTGTTTACATTTCCCCAGTAAATGACTCTTACTCTCCTAAATCCGTAGTAATATTCCAGCAGAGGCAGATGGAAGTGGCCGATAAGAGGAGGCCGGGCCGCCGCGGGACATTACTGACGATTACCTACAATTTGCCAGTCTGCTTTTCAGCATTTGAATTTTCTGCTGGAGATTTAGATTACAATCGCTGCCGTCGTCCCCACCTGGTCTGCACCGAGCCGCCCCCACCGACCCGGCAGCCCAGGGTCGGCCGCTGTGCATACAGGACGGTTCGGCTGCAATTTGTGGTTTGTTTTTTTTTGGTTTTTTTTTAAATTACAGCAAAATAATTGACTAATAACGAACACAAAAAAACCCATAAGATACAGCATTGCTGGATTGCTGGAAGACTTGTCTGTGGGTTATCAAGTCATCCTTTTCACGTGATAGCGCTGCCGATAACACACGTGTCGGGGATGGAACGATCATGGACGGCTGTTTGGTTCCCGTGCACTTCGTATGTGAAGAGATCGGGTTAACAGCGGATCAGCACTCGTTATGGGCACGTAGGTCCCAGTGTGTCTTTAGGACCACATTGGCTAAGACCAGGTTTCATTTAAGCTTTGCTTTGAACAGGAGAAAGTAAAGCTCCATACAAACTTCATTGAGGTGCTCCCTCTCTTTCCATAGTTGAACTCAATGGATAGATGCATTTACCCCTACAACACCTTATGTAGTAAAGACACCAGGCCCTCTCTAAGGGCTCGTTCTGACTGCAATACTCATGGTCAGTGCGCGTTACACGTGCGCAATGGACGGCACATTGCCCAATATTAACCTGTGTGCTAATTCCCTGGCGCCTGCACCGGTCTGCTCCATTTTACATACCAGAATAGTATATGCACATGAGTCATGTACACAGTTTGCGGACCGGCCTGTATTTGCCTGGCCCACTTATAATCAAGGCCGTATGAACTCCTAAATAAACCAAAGGCTTCAACATCAGGCACTAAAGAAAGCTCCCATCTGTATTATATTATAGCCACATGGCCGTAGCCCAAAGTGTGTACATCCGACATGCACCTGCATGGATGGATCAAGGTGCAAACCATTGCCGATCAACCACCAGAAAATGCAATAGCGGGTTGTATATACAATTAACAGAATAAATAATTACTAGATTAATTTGTATCAATCAACAAAAAAAAAAAAACTAAATAAAAACCACAAGACTCGTCCAATACGGCAAAATACAGTAAATGAGCAGCAGCCAATAACCACAGAAACATCTCACTGTGACTGCACATCCGCAGGGGAACGATTGGTGACGAGATCATGGGTCCTCGGTACCCCGTAGATATCAGGGCAGAGTGGAGAGGAATATGCAGCTGAGCATGGATGCCCCCTACGCTACAGCCTAAAGAGCCGTGGGTGCCCCCTACGCTACATCCTAAGGAGCCGTGGGTGACCCCTACGTTACAGTCTAAGAAGCCGTGGGTGACACCTACGCTACATCCTAAGGAGCCGTGGGTGACCCCTACGTTACAGTCTAAGAAGCCGTGGGTGACACCTACGCTACATCCTAAGGAGCCGTGGGTGACCCCTACGTTACAGTCTAAGAAGCCGTGGGTGACACCTACGCTACAGCTTAAGCAGTCGTGGGTGACACCTACACTACATCCTAAGGAGCCGTGGGTGACCCCTACGTTACAGCCTAAGCAGTCGTGGGTGACACCTACATTACATCCTCAGGTGCCGTGGTTGCCCCCTACACTACATCCTAAGGAGCTGTGGGTGACCCCTACGTTACAGCCTAAGAAGCCATGGGTGACACCTACACTACAGCCTAAGCAGTCGCGGGTGACACCTACATTACATCCTAAGGAGCCATGGGTGCCCCCTACATTATATCCTAAGGTGCTATGGGTGCTGCCAACTGCGCGCTCAGCCGTGTCCACATCTTCTATATATTATCATGTAACGATCATCAGCAACATGGCTGAGGACAAAGATCTAGTGGTCACAGAAGGTCCAGCCATTGGTCACCCACCAAATATTTAAAGGGGTTGTTTCATTTTATTAATTGGGTAAGATTACAAAGTGCTTGTAAAAACCAAGCAACTTTGCAATTAAAGTCTAAATAAAAATATCATCTCCACTCTTAAGAACAAAGAAGTTTTTACAGGTCGCAGTATTGACCAGTGGCTCAGCCATGCTGTTGGACTCTGAAACTACAGATGCTCATTGACCCACTCCCCAAGAGGGAAAAAGCCAGGAGATGACGGCCTTAGGGAATATTCTGTGAACATAAGGCATGTCAGAAAAGCGTATAATATAGATATTCCTACATTCATATACTGCACATACATTGAACCGTGAATTAAATACATGCAGACTTACCAGCACCCGGAAGAAGTACAAGTACTCCGCAGCCCCGGAGTAGTTCCCGCACTCGTACTGGAACTTGGCGTATCTGTACAGGGTGTCCAGGTACTCCTGTCTGAACTGCAAATAAGACACTAGTCACATACTGAACACAAGATACACGTATCAACATGGCCGTACTACTAGGTTTACAATATGCGGCCCCAAAATATAGAAAAGGTATATTCCTTACCCCATGTTTATCAGCAAGGTGATCAAAAAGCATCCGTCCATCCCTGAAAGGAAAATATACATGACAATTCAGTCAGGTTCAGAACCAACTATGGGATATTCCCATCTGTAACTGGGAAGGACCACCACTTTAGAATCAGTGGGGTCTGAAATTCGAGACCTGCACTGACCCTTAGAAAAGGGGAGACATGGCCCTAATTTACAGTCAGAAGAACAGGCACTCTCCTGTGAGACAGGAAATGACAGACAGCCCTGTATTAAACACCCCTAGTTTTCATCTCATGGCAGTGTGTCATTACAAACACCTCTACAGCTGCAGCTCTCCTCTCACAGAGGCATAAGCTCTGCTGTACTACCTTTCTCCCACACTTACTACCATGACATGAAAGCTGGAGGTGTTTGTAATGGCACTTAGGTCTGCTCTACTCTACACAGTAGCTGCAGAGATCAGGGCTTTCTGCCATTACATGTCTCACAGGATAAAGCCTGTTCTTCTAACCTGCTGAGGGTGTGTTCTTTTGTCCCCTCCTGGTTGTGATGGGTTATTGTCGTGTAGAGGAAAAAAGTACACGCCCAAGAGAAGCCAATTGGGCTAATCAATTCACATCTAATCATTACAAGCTAATATTTCCGCTAAGGAGAGGAGAAATAATACTAAAAAAAAAAAAAAAAATACATTTTATCCAGCTCATCATCCATTATTCCATGAGGTGGTCAGTTTATCATGCTAAAACTTGTTAAAGTTCCTTTTTAGAGGGGTTGTTCAGTGAAAACAAGTCATCTATACATGGGAAAATTGGCAGTAAGAGGGAAGAATGGAGCGGCAGTGCAGATGCTCAAGTGACGATTAATCGTTTACCTACGGGGCTGCTGAGTGATGCGCTCAACCCCATCAAGAATGAATGGAGAAGTGATAGGTCATCCAAACTACAATATTTTGGAACAAGGGTAAAAGTTCCCCATGCTGCCGATTGGTGAGGGTCTCAGAGCTCAGACTGCCACCAATCAATAAATTATCACCTAGCTTGTAGATACAGTAAGTGATAACTTGTTTTCACTGGGCAACTCCATTAATGTCTGATGTGAGCCCAGTGTTTGGACGGACAGCCCACAAACTACCGTGTTTGCTGCTGCTGATCACTGCAAGAAACACATGTCCAAGCTGCCAGCTGCAGAAATAAGGAGTCTCACAGATCCTTCTATCATTCTTATATCTATGGCATTAACCCTATGCTAACCGTCATCAGCCAAGTCCTAATAACACGACTTTATTGGACATAAATGCCCCCAGGACAGCCGGACGGCGCTCATTTGGTCACATGGTCGCCACCTAAGATCCCGAAGACCAGAGCTAGCTTGTGAATGCCTTTCGGTCTGTTCACCTGGGATTTCCCGCCATCACTAATTAACTTTAGTGCGCACTAAAAGCCTGCAATCTCATTAGCGAACTTTACAAGGTGACGTCCAGCAGCTCTTGTGGTTCCCAAGACATAGATGCCTCAGAGCAGAAAGGGATGAAGAGCATTTTATAAAACGTCGCGTCTCGCAGTTGTTATAATGCCGCTAACGTAGAAGACATAAAAATCGCCACAATTAAGACAAATGCTAGGTGACACCTAAATGTGACCACAGATAGCCTTCCAGTCCACGTAGGCAGAGAAATGGAAAAAGCACTGGTAATAGCAGAGACGTCTGTGCAGCACCTGAGGCTCTGCTAAATTCAAGTCACCGGTAACCGCTCATCTACACGGTGGGCAACAAAACGCTAAAAATCTTAAAAAGCAGCTGGAGCGCACCGACAGGTACAGCTCATTCCGGACAAATGGTGATGAAGAGTCACGTATGTTCTTTCCTGCGAAGTAAAACATTACACTTGCCTAGTGACATGCGGTCACTTCATGATCAGTGGGGTTCGTCCTTTAGGATCCCACAAACAAAGGCTGTTAACATAGTATACCCTTTACAGAGAGCCGTGCCTAGCTATGGAGGCAGCCGAACGGTGCCAGTGGAGATCCCCGCAGAGCAGAGTGGCCAGGGAAGGAAATGGAAGAGGATGCGGTGCCAAAAGCAGGGCGGTTTCCTTCCAGAAGGCGGCTTCCTACCAATCATAAAAGCTATGGCATATCCTCATCCCTGAAATAACATTGGATAGATGAAGGAAAAAGAAGGAGGAAAAAGAAGAAGAAATACTTTGACAAACTCGACCCCTGCCCAACTTCACCAAACAAGCTGTTAAGGCCCCTGTACTCACCATTGGCTCAACCTGCCGATAGCGATGGGTTTTGCTGACAGTCTAAGGCTGGGTTCACACGTAGCGGAACTCTTGCGGAAATTACCGCGAGAACTCTGGAATTGGGGGGGGGGGGGGAAATCGCATTTTAAATTCCCGCGATTTTCCCGCGGAAAAACTAGCATTTTTCAAGCGTAATTAGATTGCAGAATTGCTAGCGTTTTCCTAGCGAACTGTAGCATCGCTTGGAGAACTGATTGACAGGTTGGACACACTCGTCAAACAGTGTTTGACGAGTGTGACCAACTTTTTACTACTGAGGCCGCCTATGCGGCGTCAATAGTAAAAGATAGAATGTAAAAAAATCATAAAAAAAAAAAAAAAATATTGTTATTCTCACCTTCCGACGTCCCGCCTCGCTCCACACTCCCGATCCCAGTAATCCTTTGCAACAATTACCGCAATGACGTCCGTTCTCACGGGACTGCAACGTCTCGCGGTCATTCGCGATGGCGTCACGCGAATGACCGTGAGACTTCGCGATCACACGAGAACGGACGTCATCGCTCGCAAAGGTTTACTGGGACCGGGAGCGTGGAGAGAGGCGGGAAGGCTGCGCGGGACGTCGGAAGGTGAGAATAACAATATTTTTTATTTTAAATTCTATTTTTTCCAGGGATATGGTACCCAAAGCCCGGAGGACAGTCTCCTCTCCTCCGGACTGTGGGTACCTTCCGCAAATGGTCTGCTTACTTTTTCGCATGGTGTGCACAGCCACAAGCGGAAAATAGGCAGAACAATGCATTCCTATGGGTGCGGGATCGCCGCGATTCCACAAAATTAATGAGCATGCTGCATTTTTTACCGCGAAGCGATTCCGCCACGGTAAAAACTGCAGCATTAGCACAGCATTGCGGAATCCCATAGGAATGCATGGGATGCTTATTTTTCGCGTTTTCGAGGCAAAAACGCGTGGAAAATACTGCGGAAATACGAAAAGAACAGTACGTGTGAATGAGGCCTAACATGTATTGAGCACTTTGCCATCATCTGATCATCAGATAAGGAGGCTGGCACTTCCGATTTGAGACTAGACATAAGTCACCGCCTATAAGGAGTCTGGCAGCTGTTCTCTCAGAGAGCAAAGGAGCGCTCCTGTGTATGGGACTAGAGAGCCATCAGCCAAATGGCCATTCAGCTGACAGCATCTAATGTGTATGGGTGCTCTAATGGCTGTACTAGGACATACACAGGGGGGGGGGGTAATAACTGATAAAAAAAAAGCTTTTATTATGTAGAGACCAAGTAACTGGAGCAGAGAGGAGCAGCGCTCGCCAGGCTCCCTGCCCCACTGCACCGACAAGTGACGGAGGTGTCAAGAGAAGGATCAT
Source organism: Dendrobates tinctorius (assembly GCF_039654945.1). Classification (NCBI taxonomy): domain Eukaryota; kingdom Metazoa; phylum Chordata; class Amphibia; order Anura; family Dendrobatidae; genus Dendrobates; species Dendrobates tinctorius. The sequence goes on from NW_027361784.1 coordinate 9,208,453, forward strand.
CACCGATCTGATATTAATGCTAGGTCATCAATACCCGATCCTGGAAAACCCTAGAGAGGAAGGAGGGTGCTCACGGTCCCCATGCCTCCAGTCGTGCGCCGCTCCAGCCCCCCCATCGCAAGCGCTCATTCTTACCCGGCGCCGCAGCCTCGCTCCTTCCTGCTCCAGCGACGCCGTCCTCCTCTGACCGGCCCGAGGCCTGTGACGTCATTGCGAGCTCTGCACATGCGCCATAGGCCGCGGCCGGCCCTCTGCCTGTGATCTTAACAGCCAGCGGTGCCCTGACCCGGTAGCACCGCCGGACCATTGGGGGCACATCTGCGGGTATATCAGGCCGCCCTCCCTTAAGGGAGGCGCCTGATCGTTGTTGTTACTGACATCCATCTAGGTCCTGTGGTTTGCCTAGCAGCTTCCACTCTCTCTCACTCCCTTCTGCTTCCTTGCAGTCCAGCATACCCGTGTCAGAACCTGCTGTCCTACTCCGGTCCCGCCTGTCTGTGTCCGCACCTGCAGTCCAGTTCCAGTCCAGCACACCCGTGTCCGAACCTGCTGTCCTACTCCGGTCCTGCCTGTCTGTGTCCGCACCTGCAGTCCAGCATACCCGTGTCCGTACCTGCTGTCCTACACCGATCCTGCCTGTCTGTCAGCACCTGCAGTCCTGTTCCAGTCCAGCCTACCCGTGTCTGTACCTGCTCTCCTACTCCGGTCCTGTCTGTGTCCATACCTGCAGTCCTGTTCCAGTCCAGCCTACCCGTGTCCGCTCCGGTCCTGCCTATCTGTGTCTGTACCTGCAGCTCTGTTCCTGTCCAGTCTACCCGTGTCTGTACCTACTGTCCTACTCCAGGCCTGCCTTCCCGTGTTAGTCCCTGCACTTCACTCCGAGCCTCCCCTCTTGGTTCCGGCTGCCGTGGCATTCGAACCCCTGGACCTGCTCCTAACGATCCCTGTATAGGGGTCGGTTCCACCTGGTTGCTTGCCCGGGGACCCTCGGTGTCACGGTCCAGAGGGTCCACTCCGGGAAGTCCGCCTTGTCTAGTGCAAAGCTAACAGAGGGTTGCAAATCAATATAAGCTAAGTTAGGGGCTTGGGTTTGATGATTTTTACATCCGAGTACATGGTGGTATTACATTAGTACATTTATAGTTTTGCCTCCAGTGTCATTTTTATTATTGCAATTTTTGTAAAGATCCAACAGAAGAAAAAGAAAAAAAAAAAAAAAAAACAGATTTCTATCCCATTCTATATCTGTGGACTACTCCTTGAAGACTACAAAGCAATTGCATCCCCCTCCCCAAACCAGCAGAGCGGGCAGGCCCCCAGCCATAGGAATAGGGCCGATTACAGGGGATGCTTCCAGCAGCTCGTCCTCCACCATTATACAACTATATCAAACGCTGGGAGAAGAGAGAACCTCTCGCTGCCATCTGTGTAAGTGGTCCGCACATTGCACAATGTCTACGACACCCCGTGTTATTAACTGCTGAACGCTGCAGGCTCTGAACCATGAAAGGCAGACAATCCCCCATAACCTTTAATAACGGCAACTACAGAAATACCAACATTTGGAGATAATTACACAGAAGGAACAATTTCCTCATCCTAGTTAAAAAGGATGAACCAGAAGCTACAAACTACTTGGGAGAGGGTTACTACAATACACTGGCAAGTGTCGGCAATGCAGGTGGAGTAGACTGGATGGCAGCGCTGCTGAGAACCCGGGCCTCAATGTCCTACAGGCTCCTGCGTCCTAAAGCCTTGGACCTGGATAACAGATCCACGCCGGATAGTCTGTACTACAGAATGCAAAGGCGCATGGAGGGAAACACTTCAGATTTGTCCTCCAGAAGCGCTGACCATCTAGGGACCAGATATGGAGATGTCCAGGAAGGCGTCTCATACAAAGCTGCCGTAATGTGCCACAGGTGTAATCCGGCTCCTCTCGCCTCCACAAGGTGACATCAATCCCACATGTATTGGCCTCCACTATTGATGAGGGAACGTGCTCAGATAAGGTGTTACCTACGCCCGGGTGATAACCGTGTGACTTCGGTGTGCTCGAATAATATGTTCCCGTCCCTGTGACTGCATGTCTCTGGCTGTTCAACAGGCGCAACACAAGCTGGGAATGTCTAACAAGCAGGCAATCCCTGTATATGTTGCGGCTGTCTAACACAAAGCTTGTTCAGCATAGAAAACAGAAAGACCAGACAATAAGTGCCCTGCGCTTCATGTGTCTTAAGTCCAGCAGCAGAGATGACAGCAGGACCTTGTACCCAACCAATCTGCTAGGGTAGCCAACATGGCATGGTAAAGGTTTCCTCTAGCACCTCTCGCGGAAGACATGGTTTTGATAGGTGCTTGCCAAGTGTCCTGGGAGGCACCTGTCCGCACAATGTCATCACCGTGATGTGGAAGCGAGAGGTGCTGGAGAACCGCTTTAAACATTTTGGCCACAAAAACTACTAACGGCAATTATGTAGCAACAGACATCTTAAATGTATTCCAACCCTACAGGATTCCTACAAACATTAACAGACGTGGGGTGCCTTCTCTGGAGCCCACACTGATTTTGAGAAGAGTAGTGTCCGGAAAAAATGCATCTTGTAGACGCCACGAATGAAAGGGAAGTCAGAATTTACGTCACAAGTCTCAATCCAGAAAGAAGTGCTCATAGACTTCTATCGAGTTGTGGCCTCCGGCTCACACCATGAAACACCGGAGTGATCCAAGCAGGTCACAAACTGACGGGAGACCGACAGCAATATAAGGGGAATACTAAATATGGGAGGACCTCCAGTGATTGGGAAGATGGTAAATTGCACCAAGATAAGGTAAAGTAAGGTCACCATTGTTTAAAGGGACTGTCAGCACTGAATGACTGCTCAACCAAGTCCTGCCGCTAGGTGCTTCATGGCGGGGCCGATCACTTAGACACACCTTTCCCATTATACCTACCCCATCTCTTATTTGATTGACAGCTCTGTCTTCATAGAGTCAGAGAAGGGTGGAGATAGATGGAAACCAAGCAGGTAGGAAGGTGTATATAAATGATTGGCCCAGTAATGAAGCAGAGCGCCTGTGCTTGGTCTGAACAGTCATCCTGTGCTGACAGTCCCTTTAATGACACTTAACCCCTTCATCCCCCAGCCTGACCAGGACAATTTTTTTCAATTCTGACCAGTATCACTTTATGAGGCAACTCTGGAATGGATCCCACTGATTCGGAGAATGCTTTTATTTTTATCCATGAGATATTGTACTGCACACTAATGGTAAACGTTCGTCAATATTTGTTGCGCTGTCTGAAAAAAAAAATCTAAAATTTGACAAGATTTTGTAGTTTTCACACTTTAAATTTGTATGTCCTGAAATATCAGATAGTTATACCATACAAAACAAACATTTCCCTCACGTCTACTTTACATCAGCACCTTTTTTTTCTCAGAATGTTAAAAAGGTTCAAAGTTGACCAGAAATTTCTCATTTTTCCAACAAAATTTACAAAACCATTTTTTAGGGAACAGATCACATTAGAAAGTGACTGAGGGGTCTATATGGCAGAAAATACCCAAAAGTGACACGATTCTAAAAACTGCACCCCTCAAGTTGCTAAAAAACACATTCAAGAAGTTTATTAGCCCTGTACGGGGGCTCACCAGAATTAAAGAAATGTGGAAGGAAGAAAGGCAATCTTGACTTTTTCCCACCAAAATATTGATTTAGCCCAAAATGTTGCATTTTCACAAGTTTTTCATAAATCAAAAGGGGTAACAGTAGAAATTGAACGATACAATTTGTTGTACAATTTCTCCTGAATATGCCGATACCCTTATGTGGTAGAAAACTACTTTTGAGGCACAGTAGAAAGCTCAAAAGGGAAGAAGTGCCATATTGGGGTTCAGATTCTGCTGCTCGGGTCTGAAGGTGCCATGTCACATTGGCAGAGCCCCTGAGGTGCCAGAATAGCAGAACACCCCCCCCCCAAGTGACCCCATTTTACAAACTACACCTCTCTAATTTATCTAGGGGTACAGTGATTATATTGACAGCACAGGTGGGTCACAGAATTGACAGTGAAGAAAAAATAATGACATTTTTACCACACAAAAAAATATTTTAGCCCCAGATTTTACATTTTCACATGGGGAAACGGGGAAAAATGTTACCAAAATTTGTCCCACAATTTCTGTTGACTGTAGAAACACCCCATACGTAGAGACTAGGGAGAGACAGGACGCTATTTGCCTCCTGGAGAGCAAATTTTCCTAGAATACTTTGTGGATGCCATATACAGAACCCCTAAGTGCTAGAAAAGCAGAATCCTCCCTCCAGTGACCCCATTTTGGAAATTATACCCCTTGAGGATTTTATCTACCGTTGTAGTGACGATTTTGACTCCATAGATGTTTTCCAAAAACATGAAGCACGGGAAGTTACTAAGTGAAAATTGCAAACTGCCTTTGTAGTGACCAGTACATTGTAGTTACCAGCTCATGTTTATGGAGACATGCACCTGTAGATTATGCAGGCTCTCGCTTCAGAAGTGCCAAACACGTGCACGCTAAACGTGGTTTAGGTACACTGTGGGGCTCAGAAGGTAAGGGGGCATTTGCATTTGAGAAGTCGCTGGATTTTTTAGTGAGGAGCCATTTCGCTTTTCCAGAGCCTTTGCACTAACAGTAACGCAGAAGCCCCCTATATTTCCGTTAGATGGCTGATCCGAATGGAAACTTGCTTTTTTTTGTGGATTGATTTGAAGTTTTTGTTGGGAACATTTTACATAACGTTTGGAATCACATTTATCCAGTGCTCTACGCTGAGAACTTATTTCTGGGTTTCCATCTAAATCTCCAAGTGACATGATTCAGATGAAACCCCTGAGGGATCCATTCACTATAACGAGGCAGCAGAGTTACTCTGGACGGTCTTGCCTCTGTTCAGTTTTGTCCTTTCCAGAGGTGCACAAAACTGTGTCCGACTGCACTATTATGCATGCTTAAAAAGACAACGTCCACAATGCTTGCATCTGCCACATTATAGGGAATGTTCCATCGGGGGCTCCGTCAATCACATATTTCACAGATTTACACAGAAACCCCCAATGTAAGTGTTCAACGTAGTGCGCAGGATAAATGTGACCAGAGCCCTACTGCGATCTTTGGGAGGCAGAATGAACAAATCAACAGCAGGTTAAGAATGGATTTAATTTTTAAGCCGTTCCTCGTGCAGTATAAGTGATTAGATGACTTTATTCTTCGGGTCGGTGAGTTTACAGCGATACCAGATTTGTATCGGGTTTTTGATGTTTGGCTGCTGTCACACACTAAAAGACGCTTTTTACATCACCATATTTTGAGAGCTATGATATTTCCATATTTCTGCTGACAAAGTCACGTAATGGCTTGTTTTTTGCGGGACAAGCTGACATTTTTATTGGTACAGTTTTCGGGCACATGACAATTTTTGATCACTTTCTATTCCAATTTTTTGGAGGCAGAATGAACAAAATCCAGCAACTGTTTCTATATCTTTTTTCTGTTTTGTTGCTTTTACACAAAAATCTATTTAATTGAAACAAAATATTTTTGCATCGCTTTATTGTGAAAGCTATAGCTTTTTTATTTTTCCACTTATGCAGCTGTATGGCGACTTCATTTTTCCGAGACAAGTGACATTTTCAGCGATACCATATTTATTTCCGTTCTGACTTTTTGATATTGTTTAATCCACCTTTTGTTCAGCGGTATGATGAAAAAGCATTGTTTACCACGTTTATTAAATTTTTTTTTTTTTTTTTTACAGTGTTTACTGAACGGGTGTTATCTAGCGTGGCAGCTTTATAGGTTTGGTCGTTCCAGATGCAGAGATACCAAATCTCTATTTTTTTTTTTACTGGTATCTTTTTGTTCTTCATTTTGTGATTTTTTTTGTTCAAATATTTTTAGAATTTTTTTACTCTTAGTCACTCTATTGGACTTTCATGGCTCTGATCGCTGGTATAATGCATTATACCCATCAACGCTGCACTGACGGAAGCCTATTAGACCTTGCTCTGAGCATGGTCCAGCAAGCTTGCTGTATCTGGCAGACCCGGAGGTCATCATGACAATATTGGGTTGCCATGGCAATGACTGTGCCCTCGCGAGGACACCGATCGGAAGGGAGAGGGAGCTCAATCCCTCGCCCAGCCTTCTAGGTGATGCAATCGATATGACAGCATTTAAGGGGTTAAAAAGCCCAAGGCGGTGCGGGCACCGCTCCTGGCAGCGACAGCCCGGTCTAGGCTTTAACTTAAGCTCAGCTCCCAGAAGCGATCGCGGGGGGTACAATCGCCATGACGTACCCACATTTCAGTGGTCGGGAGCCCCTATACTACCACTGAGTACGTCAAAGGTCATGAAACGGTTAATAAATAAATATATACCGGTGACTACCCCCATTCAACGCGTAGGAAGAGTTGGTCACTTTGCTTTATTTTAATGGCTAAATACATCAATTATTTCATTTAAAGCACATTACAACAGGTAATTACCTTGTCGACTGCATCTGCCGAGTTGTCTCCGGATCTTCGAACATCTTCACGATCGGTTCCGTCTCCGCTTGAAGCTGCTTTAGTTGTGCGACAACTGTGGTTCTTTTCTCCCTTAAGGCTACAAAGAAATAGCAATGTTAGAGGTGTCATAAGTAAGAGATCGGCCCGGAATATAACACAGGATCACCTTTAGCTCCATGAAGGCTGAGATCAAGGCCTTGTTACATGTGAATGCAGCCCTGAGAAATACTGAGCCCTTCCAACATCTGCAGCACACGTCAGAGGCATGGGTACGGGGCGGGCTCAGGAGCCAAACCCGCACTATACCTAGTAGATGTCGGCTGAGTTATACAGCCATCTGCTTTCACCTTTCCCATCATTACACCCGGCCGATATTAGCAGATTACGAGAACAGTGAGCTCTGGGGAATCCATTGTCTTCTGGCCACAGGACTGTAGTGGGGAAGAGTTGTATGGAGCAGCCGGCCTCAGATCTGCCCTGAGGCTCCATATTTAGGTCTATGGACTGGCACACATGGCCAATGCTCCATTCATTTCCTCCTCCCTTCATCCGGTTCACTACTGGCCACAAAGGGTGGACTAAGACCCCTGTCCTGCGATCAGTGTGGGTACCTGCAAAGGAATCTCCCTCAATCTTTCCGTGGATTTATGACACTGAATTGTTGACTTTCCAGGACCACACACCGCACTATACGGATATCCCACATCACATCATACACCAGTATACCTACTATGACAACCGTATAATAGACTGTGGGTATAACGACTCACCATGTGGGATCTCTTTGTCAGGATAGAGGTTTTTATAAACATCCATGGCAAAGTCCACCATGTTGGTGTCACTGAGGAGGTCCAGCTTCCCCTGCAGCAGCTCCTTCTCATTGTAAATCTGGGGAGATAAGGTCACATTAATGAAGCATCATATCTTAGATGAAAAGGATCTTGTGGTGACACCGCTCCCACAACCCACCACTGCAGAGCTAATAAGAGGAATATCACCACAAAACCACTGTTCAAACCAAGCACAGAGTCTCGGTGCACCTTTGGCATGGCCGAGCAAATCAGTCCACATTCACACCTACTGGTCGCCCATCTATGCCCTCCTTCCTCTGGCTCCTGAAATGTCAGCTGTTATTCAGGGTGGAAATAGATGCAAACCGGTAGGACGATGCACAGAACCTTATGGCCATGAGGTGCACCAAGCGCCTGTGCTTAGTTTGAACCGTCAATTTCTGCTGACAGTTCACTGAAAAGGACCAGGAGGAATGCAGGCTACTGTAACATTTACATTATCAATGTGGTCACTAAAGATGACTACTCTGCGGGTGGAAATGGAAAGATGTACCCGGATGGGCAGCGAGCAGATTTCCGGCCTCCCTGATGATGATGTTAGAGGGGGTGAGGGGGAAATGCCCGAGAAGACGACCACTACCAGTAAGGGCCAGTATTAGTGTAACATACAGCCGCCTGCTCCTGCCGACATCCCAGCCTGCTCACAGTGTGCCCTCATCTGTCAGCAGCAGGATGTGGCACCAGGGTCCACCAACCACAGGGCGGCAGGTGAGGGCATCTGTGAGAGGGGCCGGAAGTGGCATCACATGGCACTGATCCAGGGAAACTAAGATGGGGGAGCTTAACCAAAACTTATAGGGACTATCAACACATAATGACTGTTCAAACTAAGTACAGGCGCTCGGTGCATCATGGCAGGGTCAAAAATTTAAAGGGAACACGTCATGTGAAAACCATATGGTGGCTCAGTGGTTAGCACTGCGGCCTTGCAGGGCTGAGGTCCCACCAAGGACAACATCTGAAAGGAGTTTGTATGTTCTCCCCGTGTTTATGCAGGTTTCCTCCGGGTTCCCCCCACACTCCAAAGACATACTGATGGGGAATGCAGATTGTGAGCCCCAATGAGGACAGCCATGTGATGTCTAAAGTGCTGTGGAATACGATGGGTGCTACATAAGTGAGCTAAATCAACAAACCTGCAGATATGGGGTTAATCTGCAGGATAATGGGGTTCTGAACCTGCCCGGCACCAGTACTTAAGAGCCCCGCTGTCTGGAGGAAAATGTCCCGATAGCGTTCAGGTTTCGGTCACGGGGCAGTGCCAACACAGCTGACGTCACCACTCTGTGTCCAGAGAACAGCAGCTGGTACCGCACCCCGAGCCCTGACTGACAGCAGCTCCAGATACACAGAGTGGTACCGCACCCTGAATGACTGCAGCTCCAGATACACAGAGTGGTGCCGCACCCTGAATGACTGCAGCTCCAGATACACAGAGTGGTGCCGCACCCTGAATGACTGCAGCTCCAGATACACAGAGTGGTGCCGCACCCTGACGGGAGGTAGAAGGTTCATTTCCTCCTGGCAGCGGGGATCTCAGTGCAGAATGTTATTCACCTGCAGATTAACCCCATATCTCCAGGCTAATGGCATTATTTCATGTGACAGGTTCCCTTAAAATGTCACTTCCTCCTGAGGAAAGTTCAACTTGTGACAGAAAGCGGAAGTCATTGGGAATCGGTGAAAAACGTCATAATTCAGGGGGTTCTGACCACTGGGACCCCAACAGATCCACAGAATTGGGGCTCTTCTGTTTGCATGGAGCATGGGCCATTCATGAGCAACTCCTCCTCCGTGGGGATGGCGGAGATAGAGCGCCGGGTTGGGCCCGGTCTTCCGCACTCACCGAGCGCCGGGTTGGGCCCGGTCTTCCGCACTCACCGAGCGCCGGGTTGGGCCCGGTCTTCCGCACTCACCGAGCGCCGGGTTGGGCCCGGTCTTCCGCACTCACCGAGCGCCGGGTTGGGCCCGGTCTTCCGCACTCACCGAGCGCCGGGTTGGGCCCGGTCTTCCGCACTCACCGAGCGCCGGGTTGGGCCCGGTCTTCCGCACTCCCATATGGCGTGGTCACACACAGGAACGACCGTTGCTCCATACCTTCACTATGGAGAGCGCCAGCAGTCAATCTCTCGCACTATTCTGTAAGTGAGCAGGAGCCAATAAATCGAGCCGGGGAGGAGACCAGACGTCCGGGGCGGAGCGGCCTTCTGGGGGGGGATCGCTGCTGAATACTGGGGGTCTGAGACTGGAATACCGACACTTGGGAAAACCCCACATATAATGGCTGACATAGGGGGATCCACTACACACAGTGCGGCGCCCCTTTATTTACCATGACAACAGCAGGGGCCTGGCCCTGTACTGTGCCATGTGTGCACTGCTCCCAGGCCGCAGCCCCTCACACTCGCACAGCCCCTCCACGCCTGCTGCCCCCTGGTCACACACAGCGGTTACCTCTTTAACAGACAAGAACTCGAGCAGCGGGAAGACCAGATGCCGGTCCAGAAAGTGAGCGATCTTGGTGGTCAGATCGTAGTCCGCCATGATGGCTGCCGGCGTGAAGAGGAAGGCTTCAAAAGCGACCAACTTTACTCATACAGCGGAGGACAAACCACACAGCGTGCAGAAATCACTGAGAGGCGTGGTCATCTGGAGGGCGTGGCGTGCGCGGTGACGTAGTGATCGGGGAGTGAGAGACCACTCTATTCCTGTAGATCCGGTGTCCGCGATGGCGCCGCCATTTTCTTGGAGTCCAACTAGTTTTTGTAGCACTGTAACCTGAATATTGGCGCCAAAAAATGTAAAATCCCCTTTTTTATTGACACCTTGAGCTACAGTACATGTTTGTTCTGCCCCGGGAGACCAGCGGCCCTACTCCCTGACTCAGGCTTTCTATAGCCCCGTGTTATTTGCTGTTTGTTTTGGTAGAAAGAGCCTCAGTGATTATTTTTACAGGTTTTTTTATGGCCTCTGTTTTTGTTTTGGAACAGTTTTTTTTTACTTATTGCCAATAGTTCAACGTTTGCGTTTTTATAAGTAATTATTTTTGTCTCATCTTCCTTCTGGTGGGTTTTGCACACATTCAAAGATTAATTCTTGTTTTTCCCCTTGTGCATCTTTTTAGGGGTAAGGGGGTCCTTCCTGTTTCAGAAAGCCCCTGCAGCGTTTGTAAAAAAAACCCCACCCTCCTCAGGTCCGGTGCCGAATCTCTGTGCTGTTATTGCCTGCAGCAGTGACTTCATGTCGAAAGCGCTGCAGCCCATCAGTGATCTTAGCAGTTTGTGCTGGTGTCACTGATTGGCTGCAGTGTTGTCAACTTGACGTCAGCGCTGCAGGCAATAGCAGACACCATGAGCAGCCGAGGCTTAGTGCTGGACCCGGGGTGGGTGAGTGAAGGACAGTTTTTGTGTTTTTTTAATTGCAGCCTGGGAAAAGGGGTTTTCTGAGACTGGAAAACCCCTTTAAAGATGTCACACTCTTTTAAATGTTTTTCCTGTTAGGCCTCATTCACACATCTGCGTGTCGTTTTAATCCATTTTAAAAAGATTAAAACTAGTTTAGTGCAATTCCTCAATTGATCGCAGGCACAATTCTTTCTGTACATTATTCCCTCTGCATCGCACAGAGGCTCCATGTTGGAGAGAATTGAATACAGAGTTTTCATAGTATAGGTAGAAATAATTCAAGAACACTGTAATGGCTTCCTCCTGGTGGGAATAGGACTTCTCTAAACCTCCAGAACCAGTTCACACGCTGCCTTTATGTAGCCCACTCCATCTAGCTGCCTGGGGGACTTCTTCCTCCCTCCCCACCACAATGTTCGGACTTGCAGGCGGCTCTCCTGACCGAGAATAGAAATTAGTGATGATTGAACGTACTCGGATAAGCTGTTATCCACCATGCTTGGGTGATAACTGAGCGTCTTCGGCGTATTCGAAAAATATGTTCGAGTTGCCGCAGCTGCATGTCGACAGCTGCAACACATTCATGTGGTCGCCCTCCCAGGGCCGTGGGGTACTTGGTACCGGGCCGGTGTCAGCGGGATGTGTCACAGCCGCAGTGACCCGGTCCGTGGCCCTGGTTGCCCAAGTAATGGGGGAATGTAGTTAATGTAATAGTTCGTGACGCCACCTGTGGTGTTCGGCAAGTGAGATGTTAGGCCGACGCTGCATGCAGATCCGCTGGGACTGATGATATGGTGCAGCAAAGATGGTGTAGCTCTCCACAGGTGGAGCTGTAGTCCCAGGGCAGTGTAGCTGTGAGATTAGAGGAGAGGCACGAACGGTGTGGATGCTGGTACCCAGATGTAGCGGTGCTGAAGGTGTTAGCGCACAAATGAATGGAGGACACCAGGGCTTGCAGTTTCAAAGCTTTACTCACAGTTCGTGGTACACACTGGTGACTGCCTCTGTGCCGTGTCCTCTGGGACAGAAACTCAATCAACCTCCCGGGCAAGTCAGGATTCTCCTCTCCAACACTCCGCCAACATGTACCCTTCTGAACGACTCCTCTATAGCGCCTTGTGGTGTGAAGCACCCCAGTACTAACTTACCCTGGAATGCCTCTTACTAGATGTTCCCTAGAACTCTCCTTGTACGGCAGACAGCTGTAGCCTTCTTCGGTGACTCCCTTCTCCTGAGTCCTGGCTCTCTATACAATTGCTGTTGTGCCCTAAGTCTTGGATGGGAGTAGTGCAATTTCAGCCAACTACTCCACCGGTGTCTGCTGCAGAACCACAAGTGTCCATACAACCTCGGGGACCGGGCCCTGGCCTTGCGCTGAGAACCTATAGGCAGGGTTCCTCTTCCAACCCACAACTCCTCTCTGTTCTCTCTACTCCTTTGTTCCGTACTTGTCTTTCTTTACTATGGAATCTTAGGTTACAGTTCTACATCTTTCTCCTTCTCATCCCTTTCCCGTGCCAGCTGGCTCAGGTCACTGAGGCAGCTGCAGCACTCCTTCTTCTACCCCTCTTCCAGGGATCTCCTTCTTCTCGGACCCGTCCTCAGACTCTCCTGACTGACTGTCCTTCTCCCGACTGACATCCCGTCAGACTGACTTCAGACTGAACTCAGACTGATCTTTAATTCTAAACCTTCCAATCTTTTAAATGGATCTCAACTCCACCCACCTCCCAGCACATCCAGTGTTCCAAGCAGGGAACCACCAAAGGTGCTCTGCTACTCTCAAAGCACTGAGCCGCAATGTGGTTGTGCAGAACTACCCTGTAGTGTGGGGTGCGAGTGTTGGAGCGTGGAAAGGCGTTCCCAACTTACCCAGACGGTGGGGCACTACACCTTAGGAGAAGGTGCAGTACCTCTGTGGCGACTGAGCCTCAGGGGTGCCACACATGGATCGCCTGTTTGTTAGGCAATCCCTGTATGCCTTTCAGCTGTTGAACATATTATTTGGGCACATCAAAGTCACTCAATTAGCACACAAGCATGCTCAGATAGCACACGAATGCTCAAAAAACATACGATCATGCTCAGATAACACAAGTATGCTCAAATAGCAAACGAGCATGCTCAGGTAATACCTGAGCATGATCAGATAGCACACGAGCATGCTCAGATAGCAAACGAGCATGCTCAGCACAAAAGCATGCTCAGATAACACACGAGCATGCTCAGGTAACAAGCATGATCAGATAGCACACGAGCATGCTAAGATAACACGAGCATGCTCAGATAAGACGCGAGTATGCTCAGATAAGACACAAGCATGCTCAGATAAGACACGAGCATGCTCGGATAACACACGAGCATGATCAGATAAGACATGAGCAGGCTCAGATAGCACACGAGCATGATCAGATAAGACATGAGCATGCTCGGATAACACACAAGCATGATCAGATAAGACATGAGCAGGCTCAGATAGCACACGAGCTTGCTCAGATATCACTCGAGCATGATCAGATAGCACACAAGCACGTTTGCTCATCACTAATAGAAATACATGTAGCTGTCACGCTCGGGTGAGGAGAGCCACCGGCCAGTCCAAGCAATGCGGGGCAGCGTCTTTCTGCTCAGTGCATAAATTACATTTAACCATTCCGTTCTTATCTTGTGAACTGCTGTTCCCAAGACTCAAACCAACAATCTCATCTTTGGAGGGAGCAGCGTTAGCGATGAGTCACAGACAACAAGAATGTAGATAGGAGAATTGGGTGATCTTCAGCTGTATGGCAGTATGGGAACCCATAAGTTGATTATACATAGAAATACATTATATATAACAGTTGTTTTTCTAGGTACTTGTATTCTAAAGGTGAAAAAAGTCAGATTTGTTTCTTCCTTTAATACTACTAAAAATTAAGAAAATCAATTCCAAAAAAGTAATTTTTGTGAGACTCCCCAGGTCTCAAACCAACAACTTCTATCATTGCAGGTAGGAGCTAAAGCTGCCACGGATGGGAGAATTCTGTATACTTTATCTGTATTGCAGGCACTAACCCCGCAGGCAGATTTTACTGAAACATAGAGGTACATTGTCTAGCAGTGTGTTTTCATGTCTCTGCATTCTAGAGGGAGAATAAAAGATTTTTTTTCTTCCTATAAAATTGCTTAAAAAAAATAATGAAAAACACTTACTATAATGTCATTTTTACTGCACTTAGCAATAATTATCGCAAATAATCTGAACATATTTGGTGTCCCTTCAGTGCCACTGTCTGGTCCCTGGTGGGCTTTTTTTTCGCGAAGATGCCCAACGTTTTGTCTTTTCGTCCCTGCTCAACCTCACTAGGGGATTCTCAAAGGAAGGAGACAGAAAGGGGTTTTGTGTGGTGCCCTGGTCCTTGCTTGCATCCCAAGAGACATGATGACGGGAGAAAAGACTAGGACAGATGCGGCATCAGTGGGGTGCTCGCTAGCAGTTGTGATAAAACACTCTGGGATCGCCTTTGCTGGGATCAAAGGTCACGTGCGTTCAGCATGAAACTCAGGCGCAGAGCTGGGATTCGGGTATAACTGACACTGGGTCAGGTTTATTAATGGTGAAAGCAATGCATAAAGAAATAAAACATAAAACAAATCCTTGCCTGTCCGGCACTAACTAAACAATGGACAACCTAACTACCAACTGGCGGGCTTCTCCCGTCCAGCCAAACCACAGTTGCAGTGGGCACTGCTTTCACTCACGTGTGTCTCTCACACAGACAGGCTCTCTGTGTTCCCAGGCTGAGACATTCACACAACCACCTGGCATCCTTTTATATCCACCTCCCATTATTCATTAGTAAGCAGTTGCGATACTGACCAGACTAGGCCACATAGGAAAGGAATCTGGGCGAGATATACCTGCCCTCATCCACTATTCCCACATGATTCTCACATATCCCCCCCCCTCTGCTCAGACCACTCCGGTCAAGCAATGACACCCGCCAAACAGTGCACTCGGGACAGGGCATCTGCATTCCCCATCTGTACCCCTGGGCGGTGCTCCACCGTAAAAGTGTAGGCCTGCAGGGCAAGGAACCACCGGGTCACCCGGCTATTCCGTTCCTTGTTCAAGTGCATCCACTTGAGAGGGGCATGGTCAGTGATCAGCCTGAACTTTCGGCCCACCAGGTAATATTTGAGGGCCTCTAGAGCCCACTTAATGGCGAGGCACTCTTTTTCTATGACTGCATACCTTTGCTCGTGTTTATTCAGCTTCCTGCTGAGATAGAGGACTGGGTGTTCCACTCCGTCCCTCACTTGTGACAGTACGGCCCCGATACCGGTATCAGAGGCATCCGTTTGTACCACAATCTCGCTGCGGAAGTCCGGAGTCACCAGTACGGACTGAGAGCAAAGTGCCCGTTTTAGGCTATGGAAGGCTTCTTCAGCCGCTAAACTCCATTTAATCATGACAGAGTCTTTCCCTTTTGTAAGATCCGTCAGGGGGGTAGCGATGGCTGCAAAATTGGGTATGAACCGGCGATAATAGCTGGCGATCCCCAGGAAGGCTTGCACCTGCTTCTTGTTGACAGGTTGTGGCCAGTCCTGAACCGCCTGAATCTTATCAACCTGGGGTGTAACAACACCCCTCCCAATTACATACCCCAAATACCGGGCTTCTTCTAGCCCGATATGACATTTCTTGGGGTTCGCGGTTAGACCTGCCTCCCACAGGTCGTCAATCACAGCTTGTACTTTCTGGAGATGAGTCTCCCAGTCCAAGCTGTAAATGACAATGTCATCCAAATAGGCCGAAGCGTACTGCCTATGCGGCCCCAGGACTCGATCCATCAGTCTCTGGAAGGTCGCCGGTGCTCCGTGCAGTCCAAACGGCATATACACATACTGAAATAGACCTTCCGGCGTAGCAAATGCCATCTTTTCTCTGGCAGCCTCCACCAAAGGGATCTGCCAATACCCCTTTGTTAGGTCTAGGGTCGTAATATACCGGGCTTTTCCTAACCGATCTATTAACTCGTTGACCCGGGGCATAGGATAGGCATCAAACTTTGAGACCGCATTCAGTTTCCTGAAGTCATTGCAGAACCGGATTGTGCCGTCCGGTTTAGGAATTAACACAATCGGGCTGGACCAAGCACTGTGCGATTCCTCAATGACACCTAACTCTAACATCGCCTTCACTTCTCTGGAAACGGCTTCACGGCGCGCTTCCGGAATTCTGTAGGGTTTCACGTGAACAGTGACACCAGGTTCCGTTACGATGTCATGTTTCATTAGCGTAGTCTGCCTGGGTTTTTCTGAGAAAAACTTTTGGTTGTGAAGTAGAAACTGCCTGACCTCAGTCTTTTGCCGCTCCGAGAGAGTCTCTGCAACCCGTACCTCCGCTACGGTATGCGAGCAGACGGGACGGGCCAGCTCCGCTGACAAGGCAGACCGATCTTTCCAGGGTTTTATCAGATTTACCTGCCTGGTATACTTTGTAGTTTACTTCACCAACTCTTTCCTTAATCTCAAAGGGGCCCTGTCACTTTGCCAGGAACTTACTGTCCACCGTGGGGACCAGGATCAACACCCTATCTCCGGGTGCAAACGTACGGATCTTGGCGCCCCTATCATAGATTCTTTTTTGGGCTCCTTGAGCCTGCATCATGTGTTCTTTGACGATAGGCATAACAGCCGCAATACGGTCCTGCATTTGTGTGACGTGATCTATCACCGTTTTAAACGGAGTGACCTGACCCTCCCAGGTTTCTTTTGCAACGTCTAACAGTCCGCGAGGACGTCGGGCGTACAATAACTCGAAAGGCGAGAACCCCGTGGTAGACTGGGGCACTTCCCTGATGGCAAAAAGCAAATACGGAAGTAAATAGTCCCAGTTCTTCCCATCCTTGTCTATCGCCTTTCTCAGCATCTGCTTCAGAGTTTTATTGAACCGTTCGACCAACCCGTCTGTTTGAGGGTGATACACGGATGTGCGTAACGGTTCGATTTGTAACAATCGGCAGAGCTCCTTCATTACCCTGGACATAAAGGGGGTCCCCTGGTCGGTGAGTATCTGTTTTGGTATACCGACCCGACTAAACACATGCAACAGTTCCTTGGCAATCGTCTTGGTGGCCGTGTTACGCAAAGGGATGGCCTCCGGGTAACGAGTGGCATAATCCAAGATGACCAGGATATGTTGGTGTCCACGTGCAGACCGTGGAAGGGGCCCAACTAAATCCATCCCAATCCTCTCAAGCGGGACCTCAATAATAGGTAGGGCTACAGAACCGGGGCTTAGGTGCAGAGGCTTGGCAGTCAGGACAAGACTCACAATATACACGAACATCGTGATGCATGCCGGGCCAAACAAAACAGTGTAATATCCTTTCGGTGGTTTTCTGGACACCCAGGTGACCTCCCATCACATGTCCGTGGGCCAGGTCTAGCACCTGCCGCCGGTAGGGTTTTGACACGACTAATAGTTGCACCGTGTCTTCCCCCTTTTTCTCTATCTGATAGAGTAAATCATTCTCCAGAACCATGTAAGGATATGCCAGCCTAGAGCCAGGTTCTACGGGTACCCCATTTATCACTTTTACATTTGTCCTAGCCTGAGAAAGGGTAGGATCCTTTATTTGCTCGCTTTGGAAGTCATCTTTCTGAACTTCTAAATCCGGCAAACGGGGAGGTGGACGGCTGTCGGCCTCCTCCTCTTCCCCGGTCTCCTCCTTATCACCCGCCATGACTGAAAACGGGAACTGTAGGTCATTTCCAGCAGACTCTTCCCCCGAGTCTTCCGGGGAGACCTCTTCCAGGGGTTCGGGACCCACACGCGCCCTGGGAGAAGAATCATGTACATTATTACCCTGGGGTATCAACTGATTCTCCCACAATTGCCAGAAGTGGAGAAAATCCCGGCCCAGGATAACATCATGCAATAACGCCGGGACGAGTCCCACTTTATGTTGCACAGACCCATAGGAAGTAGTAATGCATATGACCGTGGTGAGATACGAACAGGTGTCTCCATGCACACACGTTACAGAAAATTTGTCTGATGGTCCAGTCGGGTCTGACACCAGACTGGCCTTCACCAGAGTCACCACACTTCCCGAGTCTAACAATGCCAGCACAT
This sequence comes from Dendrobates tinctorius, assembly GCF_039654945.1. NCBI lineage: Eukaryota > Metazoa > Chordata > Amphibia > Anura > Dendrobatidae > Dendrobates > Dendrobates tinctorius. Next base: position 9,226,384 of record NW_027361784.1, read on the forward strand.
TTTTTCCATCAACAGTTAAATCACACAAGTGTTTTTCCACCTCCTTTTGACCAGCATTCACACTCACTACCCGTGCAACCATAGACATGCGGTTTTTAGAGTCTGTGACGTCGCACTGCATGGGTTCAGTAGTGAGCGGACAGTTCGCAACAATGTGTCCCATCTCTTGGCAGCGGAAACACCTAACGGGCCCCTTGCTTAGACCATAGTTCGTTACTCTCGGCCTCGCAGTGCGGGCAGTCCCGTTTTCCTCCCCCACTGTCTTAGGGATTTTTCCATCTCCCCTACTCCCTGGAACAGTCTTACCGGTTCCACGTGGAGACGATGAAGAACGAGGTGGGGTAGCGTCGTCTCGGAGTCCTTCCGCCACAGAGTAACGTTCAACCAGATCCACCAGTTGATCTGCCGTCGTAGGATTTCCATGGTTTACCCACTTCCTCAGGGCTGGAGGTAGAGCTCTCAGGTACTTGTCCATGACGACTCTCTGGATTATCTCTGGCGCTGTCAGCACCTCGGGTTGTAGCCACTTCTTTGTCACGTGGATCAGGTCGAACATCTGTGACCGCGGTGGTTTATCCGGCTGATAAGTCCATTGATGCACTCTCTGTGCACGGACAGCGGTCGTCACTCCCAGCCGGGCCAAGATCTCGGCTTTCAATTTGTCAAAGTCCTGCGCAGCTTCAGGTTCCAAGTCATAATACGCCTTTTGGGCCTCACCGGAAAGAAACGGGGCAATCAGGCCGGCCCATCGTGCCTTCGGCCATTTTTCTCGCACCGCCGTCCGTTCAAACGTGGTCAGGTATGCCTCGACGTCATCTTCGGTCGTCATCTTCTGCCAGTACCGACTCACGTGAATCACTCTCGACTCGGCTTCCAGGTTAACCTCATGTAGGCTTGCCAGGCGCTGCGCCACCTGCTGGAGAAGCGAACGATCGGTAGCTGTCATGTCCACCAACTCCTTCAGCTGGGCCATCATCACCCGATTATCTTCTTGCTGGACGGCGGTGGACTGTACCAGCGCTTTCACCACGTCCTCCATGCTCATGCTTGCAACGTGATGCCCGCGTTCTCCACCACAATGTGATAAAACACTCCGGGATCGCCTTTGCTGGGGTCAAAGGCCACGTGCGTTCAGCATGAAACTCAGGCGCAGAGCTGGGATTCGGGTATAACTGACACTGGGTCAGGTTTATTAATGGTGAAAGCAATGCATAAAGAAATAAAACATAAAACCAGGGGAAGATTGTTGAGGAGATCATTTGCATATTTCGCTTTAATTATTGTATTGTTAACGTTGTTACTTATGACTGTTGTGTTTGAAACTGTTCAACTGTAAAGCGCTGCGGAATATGTTGGCGCTATATAAATAAAGATTATTATTATTATTATTATTATTTGCATATTCCCAGTGCCTTCTGGGATAAGTGAAGAGTCTCCGCGAGCTCAGCGATCACAGGGTTTTGGCTGTTGCAGCTGAAAAGAGGAAATCGGAAAACCAGGGGAAGAGTGTTGAGGAGATCATTTGCATATTCCCAGTGCCTTCTGGGATAAGTGAAGAGTCTCCGCGAGCTCAGCGATCACTGGGCTTTGGCTGTTGCAGCTGAAACGAGGAAATCGGAAAACCAGGGGCAGAGTGTTGAGGAGATCATTTGCATATTCCCAGTGCCTTCTGGGATAAGTGAAGAGTCTCCGCGAGCTCAACGATCACTGGGTTTTGGCTGTTGCAGCTGAAAAGAGGAAATCGGAAAACCAGGGGAAGAGTGTTGAGGAGATCATTTGCATATTCCCAGTGCTTTCTGGGATAAGTGAAGAGTCTCCGCGAGCTCAACGATCATTGGGTTTTGGCTGTTGCAGCTGAAAAGAGGAAATCGGAAAACCAGGGGAAGAGTGTTGAGGAGATCATTTGCATATTCCCAGTGCTTTCTGGGATAAGGGAAGAGTCTCCGCGAGCTCAACGATCACTGGGTTTTGGCTGTTGCAGCTGAAAAGAGGAAATCGGCCCCGGCCTTGCGCTTAGAACTTCTAGGCAGGGTTCTTCCTCTAACCCGTGTCCTCTGTGTTCCCTTTTACTCCTATGTTCCGTACTTGTCTTTCTCTCCTGTGGAAGCTCAGGCTTCAGTTCAATGTCTTTCTCCTTCTTTCCTTTCCCGTGCAAGCTGGCTCAGATCACTGAGGCAGCTGCAGCACTCCTTCCTCCATCCCTCTTCCGGGGATCCCCACTCCTTTCCGAGTGGCCTTCTCTCTCAGCCTCGCTCACTGACTGACTGACCGACTTCTAATCCTAAACCATCCCGCTCTTTTATGTATTCTAAACTCCACCCACCTCTCAGCACGTTTAGTGTTCCAAGCAGGGAACCACCAAAGGTGCTCTGCCTCTCTCTAGGCAAAGAGCCGCAATGTGGTTTTGCTGAACTACTTTATTGTGTGGGGTGTGAGTGTAGGAGCAAAGTCAGGAGCCCCCAACTTACCTGGATGGTGGGGCACCACACCTTAGGAGAAGGTGCAGTACCTCTGTGGCGACTCAGACTCAGGGGCGCCACATACCCCCCATTAAACACAGCACGTCTGCGGGCTGCAAGGTAAACAAAGTTGACAACACAGGAACATACAAATTTTTCCAATGCTGAATAAACATTTCTTATACTAAACTTCCCAATGTGAGAGGCACTCATTCTTGAACGTTGCAAACAATTCTTAATTACTATCTAAAATCCTAAGTCAAAGCACAATTTTCCATACAATACTTAATTCACAGTGCTATTGTCTGTTGCTCACTACCACTTCAGTATTCTTCTTCTTTCCATCTCTAGTGCACATTTTCTACTTTCATCTCTGAGCGACAACCGTGGTGCATCTACTTTTTCAATTCTTTATTCAAATCTCTTATCTCTTTATCAAAACATTCTTAATTCTATATAAAAGCCATTTACTCTCATAAGACACATCATTATCAAATACTTCACATTAAAACTTTCAACAATTCTTGTAAGTGCTGGACACCGCTCCCAGCCGGGATCTCTTGCAGTGTCCTTTGTTTGGAGTCATGCTCCAAATGAGGTAGACATTATCTTCGCAAAGTGTCCTATGTAAAACCAAGAGAGGGCACCTAAAGAGGTGCAAACTATTTACAAACACAGTTCTGGACCATTCAGCGTTCATGATCTCCTTAGTTCAATGGGAAGGCTGCCAATAAAACAGGGCAACACTGGAAAAACAAAAACTAAAACATAATAGAAAAACAAAGCACAACTGTGCAAATAGCCTCCTGGGTAACGAGAGTTAGGTGTAGGTTACTAGTGCTGGTCCCCTCCTGGGGTTCTGGAAGGTGGTGACTGGGAACTGCTACCAGATGTGATAAACGCATTAGCAGTCCTTAGGTACTCATCCTCCAGTGGGGTGAAGCTTGTGGCTTTCTTTGCTTTTGGAACACCTTGGCACATGGGGGCAGTAGGTGGTTTCTGCCTGCAGGTCTGGATGAGATCCTCCGGGATTCTCCTGATGTTCATTGCGTACCAGCCTCTCAGACCTTCGTGTCTGGTAAATGTTACGTGATATCCCGGGCTCAGGTTCCTGGCAGGGTGCCCTTTTCTCAAGTGAGGTTCCACGTCTCTCCGGTTGAAAAACAGATCGGAGATCCGGATAGGGCCATGGATAAAGCCGAACCCCCTCTCGTGATTCACGTTCAGGACGTGGCCCCAACCTGCTGCATCTCTGGGACCATAATGACCAGCACGGACCCGCTCCTTCCGGTCCAAATCTGGGCCTAGTACCGCTTGCCGGCGCTGCTCCCTCTCCCGGTGTTCAGCTGCCAGTTGCTGGATGGTAGCTTGACAACTAGGCCAGTTCTCCTCATCCTCCTGTTCCTCCCGGGACCGATCTAGGCTGGTTTGGTAACGCGGTGCCACCTCCAGGGGTTCCGGTGTTCCCCCCGGGGACTGGTATCCCGGTCCCAGACCAGATCTAGCACGACCTGGCCAGCCGCTGCGACTGTGGTACACCCCAGGGCCTTCCCAGGTGTCAAGGCATCGGACGTACCTGGAACCTCCTGGCGGTGTGGTCTCTGCTCCGGTGCCAGTGAAAGCGGGCTGGTGACAGCGAGTGGTGGCTCCGGGTCTGCGGGGGCCTCCGGTGGGACCTGCGCAGCCGCGTCAGGTCCAGGCGGGAGCTCCTCTGCTCCGGCCTCCGGGGCCTCATACAAATCTTCCTGTGGCGGCAGCAAGGGGGCTTCGGATGCTGCCGGTGGTGTGATGGCGGCGGCAGGCTCCACGGGACCTGCCTGGGGAAGCTCCGGTTCAACAGCGGCGGTTACCGCCGGTGTAGGCCCCTCCCGGGCATGCTGCCAGTTCAGCCTCCACAAGGCCTCCTGCCGCAGTTGTAAGCTGCACGTCAGCTGGGCAATTTCGTCCTCCAGCTGCTGGCGGTTCATCTCAGCTACTGGGTCGGAGCCTTCAGCCATGGCGCCAGGGATATCCACTTCCCCGCGCTCCGCAGGCCTCTCATCTCTCTCCAAGATGGCGTTCTCGCGTTCTTTTCCCTCCTCTCTCGGCCCCTTTCCCGCCACTGGCTTCTGCCCCTCCTTCTTGGGGCGGCATCTTCTTCCAGCGCCTCCATACCAAGCCAGTATACGAACCCCTCGGGAGGTGGACCTTGTTGCTGTCACATAGTAATTCAGGCAGGGGAGGCCCAAGACTGTTCGCTGTCTTTTCCTAGGACCTCCCATGTCGTCACGCCCTTCTCCACGCCAACGGCCATTTTTAAGGTTCATTTCACAGTCTATTAAATTGGGTCTTCTGCACATTCTCAAAAGTTTTAAGTCCAACAAATCCTAGGCACACAGAACCCGATGGCATCGGGTCTCGTCATCCTGTTCGTGATGCCAAGTTGGGTCGCCCTCCCAGGGCCACGGGGAACTCGGTACCGGGCCGGTATCGGTGGGACGTGTCACAGCAGCGGTGACCCGGACCGTGGCCCTGGGCGGCCAATGAATAGGGGGGTTTGTAGTGAATGGTGGAATGTAGTTAGATGAATAGTTTGTGACTCCACCTGTGGTGTTCGGCAAGGGAGGTGTTAAGCCGACGCTGCAGACAGATCCTCTGGGACAGATGGTGTGGTGCAGCAAGGATGTTATAGCCCTCCACAGGCAGGGCTGTTGTCCCAGGGCAGTGTAGATGTGGAGACACTTAGATGGTGTAGTGTTTGGCGCAGGGGATGTAGCAGTGCCAGGCGGACGGACGCAGGAAGGAATGGAGGACACCAGGGCATGTAGTTCCAAAGCTTTACTCACAGTCTGTAGTGCCCGTTTCTGTGCCATGTCCTCCAGGTCAGGGACTCAGTCAAGCTCCAGGCAAGATGGAATGCTCCCTTCCACACTCCGCCAAATTTTGTGCCTTTTCTGAATGTCTCCTCTATAGCGCCTTTAAGTGTGAAGATCTCCTAGTACTGAGTTACACTGGAGTTCCTCCTGACAGATGTTCCCAAGAACTCTACTTGCACGGCAGACAGCTGTAGCCTGCTTCGGGGACTCTCTACTCCTAAGTCCCGACTCTCTATCCGTGTTGCTGTTGTGCCCTCAAGTCTTAGATGGGAGTAGTGCATTTACAGCCCACTACTCCACCGGTGTCCGCTGCAGAACCATTAGTGTCCATACAACCTCGGGGACCGGGCCCCGGCCTTGCGCTTAGAACTTCTAGGCAGGGTTCTTCCTCTAACCCACGTCCTCTGTGTTCCCTTCTACTCCTACGTTCCGTACTTGTCTTTCTCTCCTATGGAAGTTCAGGCTTCAGTTCAATGTCTTTCTCCTTCTTTCCTTTCCCGTGCAAGCTGGCGCAGATCACTGAGGCAGCTGCAGCACTCCTTCCTCCATCCCTCTTCCGGGGATCCCCACTCCTTTCTGAGTGGCCTTCTCTCTCAGCCTCGCTCACTGACTGACTGACCGACTTCTAATCCTAAACCATCCCGCTCTTTTATGTATTCTAAACTCCACCCACCTCCCAGCACGTTTAGTGTTCCAAGCAGGGAACCACCAAAGGTGATCTGCCTCTCTCTAGGCAAAGAGCCACAATGTGGTTTTGCTGAACTACTCTATTGTGTGGGGTGCGAGTGTTGGAGTGTGGTTAGGAGCCCCCAACTTACCTGGATGGTGGGGCACCACACCTTAGGAAAAGGTGCAGTACCTCTGTGGCCACTGAGCCTCAGGGGCGCCACATAATCCCTAAACTTCACATCTTTAATTACAACTACTGCCCTGGGACAACAGCTCTGCCTGTGGAGAGCTATTCCAACTCTGCTGCATCACACCATCAGTCCCAGAGGATCTACACTGCAGCCCTGGTCACCTCTGACCATAAACCAAAGGTGACGTCACAATCACTTTACTATAAACTCTTTGTGATGTACTGTGTACAATTCATATGGCGTCTTGTGCTTGGGTGCGAGGAAGAACACAGGAGACACAGGTGTGATTAGAAAGGACTTGTATTACTTCATACAAGTAAGCCAAAAGGGTTCACACAGTTTGCAGATACAGAGGCAGGAGACACAGCAGGCCAGAGTAAACATTAAGCACAGCAGAACTTCCACAACAGGTTCATGGTCTCTCTCTGTTACTTCCCTTGCAACTGTGTATTTATCAGGCAGCAGGTTTCCAGTGTCCACAAGTGTTCAAAGGTTCCTCAGCAGGAGATGGCTGGAGTACCAAGTCCAAGACTTCCACGAACAGGTCACAGGCTAACTGCAAACTTGATTCTGAAGCACTGATTGCTCAGCTGAGGCTGCTTAAGAGGTAAGAGGGAGATAATCAGGGCGGGAACATGAAAGCTGGAAACTCCATATTAACTGAGGGCAAGATAGCTGCAGCAGGACAGAAAGCAAAATGGCCGACGGAAAAAACTGAATTTCAAAAACATGTAAAAAAAGACTGAGAACCTTACACTCTTTATTTTTCCCCTGTAAATATCCCCTTTTATTGGACGCCCAGGGCCACAGACTGGGTCACCGCCGCTGTCACACTGCCCCTTTAAGAAGTGGCCCAGTACCGAGTAATCCCCACTGCCCTGGCGGGCGCTCCACAGTTATTTGCGCCTTGCATTGACGTCTAGTGACAAGTCACTCACGTACTACTTGCGCCCAGTAACAGAAAAATCTAGACACATTTAAAAACTTAGTTTTGTAATAGCAATTTGACATCATAGGAAATAATGAAATGTGACGTTGCAATGCTACATTGCAGTGTCACTACACAGCAACTTTAGCCGAGACATGGCCAAAAATTGCCCTGTGCCACTGCCACGGAGTGTAATGAATAGCGTGCAGCAGCATTCAGTGTAATTTGCCCTTGGTAACATGGTGTCAGTAAAATATTCATTGACCCTCCCCATACCAAGTTAGGCCAAAATCTGATGTCCGTATATCACAGTCTGATAGTTTCTATAAGACTGTTGAGTTCAGGTCAGGAGACCCGCAGCCAGTCCGTATTCTAACCTATTATGACCCCCCCCAGCAGCACTAAAAACCCACTCAGACAAGACTCTAGAGGCAGGGCAGCACAACACCTCCAAGGCATAGAGGGACAGCCCATTCCAGGTATCCAGCTATGAGACCCAATTGTTGAAGGTCGAAGAGGAATTAGGAAGCATGTTGGTTTGGTCGGCCAGGTATTGCTTGACCATCTCTAAAAACGTCCCTCTTTGGCAAAAATACCCAGTCTTCAGGCCCTGGACGCTGGGATGATGTCATAAAATTGGCTCAGGCCTTTGACAGTGTACCCCTACCTCGAATGTGTGTCTCCCTGGCCTCTCCTCCTTGGTTGTATAAGGAAGCTTCCCCTCTGCCGCTAGCTTTGTCTGATGGGAATTTATTCAACATATTTTCAACAATGGACTTGTGATATAGCAACATTATAGTAGACCTCACCACCTCAGTAATGAGAGATGCAAAGTTCTCTTTATAGCTTGGGTCTAGCAGGGTGAACAACCAGTGCTCTTTTTTGGCCAAGATAAATGTAACGCGAGGATCACAGGAAAGACATTAGTACATAAAGTTGATTATATGTGCCAAGCTCCCTACATCCCATAGTCCTCTATGTAATATAATGTGCCCCATAGTCCTCCATATAGTATAATACACTCCTCAGTCCTACATATAGTATAATACACTCCCCATAGTCCTCCATATAGCATAATACACTCTTCATAGCCCTCCATATACTGAAATACACTGCTCAGTCCTCCATATAGTATAATACACTCCTCATAGTTCTCCATATAGTATAATACACCGCCATAGTCATCTATGTAGAACAATTCACTTCCCATAGTATAATGCACCCCATAGTTCTTCATATAATGTATTCCCCATAGTCCTCGATACAGTATAATGTAGCCCACATATAGTATAATGCAGCCACCCCATAGAGCATAATGCAGCCACCCCACAGAGCATAATGCAGCCCTGCCATACAATATAATGTAACCCCCCATAGAATATAATGCAGCCCTTCTCTTATAGTATAATGCAGCCACTCCACAGAATATAATGTAACACCCCTGTGACGAGCATCAGTTTACGCTGAGTCGTTTCCTCTTTGAACGAGTGGACCCTCTGGACCGTGGCACCCACCCACCTAGGGTGAGCTAACCTAGTGAGAACCACCCCCTATACAGGGAGTGTCAGGGGCAAGACCAAGGGGGTGAGCCACCACGGCAGCTGGATCAGACGGCCGGCTCAGGGAAACAAGACAAGGCGAGACGAGACGTTAGTTCAAAGAAACTTCATTTAAGGAAGGCTTCAGGGATAACATCAGGTACAAACATAACCAGAACAGGGACAACATAGCAAGGTGCGTGCAAGGGCACGCCAAGGTCCAAGCATGGTACGTGCAGATGGTAGGCGGAGGCACGATGGCATCAGACTCCGGACAGCAAGCAAAGATAAACCGGGACGTCAGGTTCTGAAGCTCTGTAGGCAATCATCAGGATCTGGACATCCGAAAGTCAGCCAGGGTTCCATGCAAGGAAACAAGACAGGGTTAACAACATGATGCGTGTCAATGGACACGCCAGGTTTGGGTTCACAGGACGGAGGCCTGCGCATGCCAAGGGGCATGCCAGGGACCGGTACAAGGACGGAGACCTGCACGTGCGAGGGCATGCCAGGGACGGGTTCAATGGCATCGGAATCCGGGGTGCTGGCATCGACTGACAGGGTCCTGGAAGCAGGCTATGGACATCAGCTCCGGACATCAGGACGCAGTCATCTAGGTCTGGACCTCTGGCAGCGGTCGGCAGGTTACGGAATCCGTCAGGCAAACTAGGGTTCAGAGCAGAGCAAAGAGAGCAAAAGACTTTGTGCAAGAGTAGCACGAAAAGGCACAGTGCGAGAACCAGCGTGCGTGCAAGGGAGCACAGACACCACAGCTGGGGGCACCGGCAGGTGGTACCGACGATGGCATAAGCAGGCGGGCTCGACTAGAGGCGGCACCGCTGCGGCCACGCAGCCGGAAACCACTATAGCACTGGACGGGGGCACGGCTGAGGCACACAGGTGAGCACAGCTAGAGGCGGCATGGCTGAGGCACACCAGGCAGGCACAGGCGACCAGGCACGTGCACGGAGACACGGAGCCACAAGGCAGGGCTAGGCAAAGGTACAAGACAGAGACGCATGTGATATCGCACGGCAAAGCCTAGTACGAAAAATGCAAGAGCGCACGAAACATCAGAGGCAAGGCATAGAGTAGTAGACAGGACCCTGTGCATGCAAAGGACATGCCAGGGGCAAAGTACAAGGCAAGGCCTGCGCGTACCGAGGGGCACGCCAGGGACAGGGCACAGAACGGAGGCCTGCACGTGTAGACAGACACGTCAGGGACAGGGACGGAGTCTAGCAGTGGAGCATAGGCCAAAGCCCAGAGCCGGGCCAAGGGAGAACCTTGGGACTAGACAGGGTACAGAGCGGAGGCCTGCATGTGCAGAGAGGCACGCCAGGGACAGGGTACAGAGACGAGGCCTGCACGTGTAAACAGACACGTCAGGGACAGGGTACAGAACGGAGCCTGCACGTGTAGGAGACACGCCAGGGACAGGGTACAGAGCGAGGCCTGCACGTGTAGGGAGACACTTCAGGGACAGGGTACAGAGAGGGGTACCTGAAGCCACAAAGCAACGCGAGACAGGAAACATGGAAAGAAACACGGAACAGAATCAGAGCAAACAAGGACTACAAGGCAAAGCAGGGCAAAGACAAAACATGGCACGAAAGACAAATACTAGACAAGGCACAAGACAAGAGACGGAATACGAGCACGGAGCGTGTGCGGAGATGCACGACAGACCAAGTGCAAGGGCACAGAATAGAGGGAGCAACCCCACAGACCAAGCAGCCATGCAGAGAAGCAACACAATTCTCAGGCCCTGAGCATAGGAAGGGGCGGTCTGATATAGGGCATAGCACCACCACTTCCGGGTCAGGACCAGGGAAGAGCTTCCAATTCAGATCCTCTAGGATCACAGAGCGCGATCACATGATCAGGGCTCCAGACCTGCAGAGACGATTGCAGAACCAGACAGTGCAGGATCCTAGGAAAGGTCACATGATCAGGGTTTCAGACATGCAGAGACGATTGCAGAACCGGACAGTGCAGGATCCTAGGAAAGGTCACATGATCAGAGTTTCAGACATGCAGAAACGATTGCAGAACCAGACAGTGCAGGATCCTAGGAAAGGTCACATGATCAAGGTTTCAGACATGCAGAGACGAATGCAGAACCAGCCTATGCTGGAACATAGGAAGGACACATGATCAGGGATTCTAGACATGACGAGATGATCACAGAAGGCAGAGCAGAAACGCAGGCATCCTGCAGCTCAACAGACATGAGGTGAGTGTGCACACTGCTCTAGGGAACATGCAGGATAGCAGACACGAGATGCGCGTGCACACCGCTCCAGGGGTTCTTGAGGCAAAACAGACAAGGCAGACATGACGGACATGACACCCCCATAGAATATAATGCAGTCCCCTCATATAGTATAATGCAGTCCCTTCTTAGAATATATGGCCACCCCCTCATAGAGTATAATGCAGCCCCTTATATAGTATAATGTAGCCCTCCTCATATAGTATAATGCAGCCCCCATAGAATATAATGTAGCCCCCTCATAGTATAATGAAGCCCCCCATAAAATATAATCTTGCCCCATAGAATATAATTCAGCCTCCCCATAGAATACAAATGTAGCCTCCTCATATAGTATAATGCAGCCCCCTCAGAGTATGATGCAATCACCCCCATAGAATATAATAAATATAATACAGCCCCCCAAAGAATATAATGTAGCCCCAAATAGAATATAATACAGCCCACCTCCCCATAGAATATAATGTAGCCCCCCATATTATATAACACAGCCTTCCCCATAGAAAATAATGTAAAATGTACCCCCCCATGGTATATAACACAGCCATGTAGTATATAGCACAGCCCCACATGGTGTATAGCACAGCCCCACATGGTATATAGCACAGCACCACATGGTATATAGCACAGTACCACATGGTATACAGCCCAGCATGGTATACAGCCCACCATGGTATACATCCCACCATAGTATACAGCCCAGCATGGTATACAGCCCAGCATGGTATACAGCCCACCATGGTATACAGTTCAGCCCAGCATGGTATACAGCCCAGCATGGTATACAGCCCACCATGGTATACAGTTCAGCCCAGCATGGTATACAGCCAAGCCCAGCATGGTTTACAGCCCACCATGGTATACAGCCCAGCATGGTATACAGCCCCCCCCGAGAGTGGCCCCACAGTCCAGTACTCACACTGATTTAAAAAAAAAACACACTCCTCACCTTCTCGTGCCCGTGCTGCTCCCGGCTCCTGTCTCCTGCACTGCCTGGTACACAGTGAGTGCGCGATGAAGTCATCGTGCACCCGCTGTGTGTCAGAGGCAGAGCGGGGAATGATGGGAGAGGAAGCGTGAGCTGACACTCTCTCCTCCATCATTGCTTTGAACTGTACCGGTGTCTTTGACACCAGTATAGTTCAATGCAACGGCGGGGGGAGTCGGCGCTGGGGGCAGGCGGCTCCCCTGGCTCACAGGGGCCCCATAGCGGCTGCGTGATGTGCCGCTAGCTGGGAGCCCATGGGGGAGCGGGAGCCCCAGGCAGCTGCCTGGTCTGCCTGTCCCTAACACCGGCCCTGCCTACACAATGTTCACGTAGTGTGCTATCAGTGAAATGTAGCGTCCCTGGCCACAAGCGCTTCCCCATGTGTCGTTCGATAAGTGGACAATCCCAGTAAATGCGTTGGTAAGGGCACGGGTGATGTTCCTGGACACGTGCTGGCACAAGGTGGGGACGACACACCAGGAGAAAAAGTGAAAGCTGGGTACTGAGTAATGGCTGCCGCCATGAATCAGCGGAAATCCTCTGTGTCAACAAGTCAAAATGGCAACATTCCCATGGCACACAGCCTAGAAATGTGTCTGTTTAGCCTTTAAGCCTGTAGGTGGGTGCGTGGCTACAAACTTTCTCTTTTGTTCCAAGGATGGGGTAGGGACAGCTGAACGCTTTGCTGGGACAAGGATTTTCAAGTGCTTGATTTTTATTGTTACTGTTATTTATTATTATAGCGTCATTTATTCCATTGTGCTTTACATGTGAAAAGGGGTATACATAACAAAAACAAGTACAACAATCTGGAACAAAACAAGTCACCGACTGGTGCAGGAGGAGAGAAAACCTTGCCCACGAGGGCTCACAATCTACATGGGACGGGTGGGGATACAGTAGGTAAGGGTAGAGCTGGTTGTGCAGCAATTTGATGGAATGAGGGTTACTGCAGGTTGTAGGCTTGTCAGATGAGGTAGGTCTTCAGGTTCCTTTTGACGGTTTCCACGGTAGGCGAGAGTCTGATATGTTGAGGTAGAACGTTTCAGAGTAGGGGGGATGCACGGGAAAAATCTTGTATGCGATTGTGGGAAGAGGAGATAAGAGAAGAGTAGAGAAGGAGATCTTGTGAGGATCGAAGGTTGAGTGCAGGAAAGTACCAGGAGACTAGGTCACAGATGTATGGAGGAGACAGGTTTTGGATTGCTTTGTTTGCCAAGTTTAGGGTGTTCAACTGCAGTCTTTGGGCAATGGGGAGCCAGAGAAGGGATTGAAAGAGAGGATAAGCCGAGGAATAGGGGGGGGGATAGGTAGATTAGTCAGACAGCGGAGTTTAGGATAGATTGGGGGGATGCGAGAGTGTTAGAGGGGAGGCCACAGAGCAGGAGGTTGCAGTAGTCGAGGCGGGAGATGATGAGGGCATGGACTAGGGTTTTTGCAGAATCTTGGTTGAGGAATATATGGATCCGGGTGATATTTTTGAGTTGAAATCGGCAGGAAGTGGAAAGGGCTTGGATGTGTGGTCTGAAGGAGAGATCAGAGTCAATCGTTACCCCGAGACGGCAAGCTTGCGGGACTGGAGAGCGTAGACAGCCATTGACTTTGATGGATAGGTCTGTTGGGGAGGTTGAGTGAGACGGTGGAAAGATGAATAATTCTGTTTTGGCCATGTTAAGTTTTAGAAATCTAGCAGAGAAGAAAGATTATATAGTGGACAAACATTGTGGAATTCTGTTTAGTAAGAGGTGATATCATGTCCAGAGAGGTAGATCTGTGTGTCTTCAGCACAGAGATGATACTAAAATCTATGGGACTCTGTGAGCTGTCCCAGGCCGATGGTGTAGATGGAGAAGAGCAGGGATCCTAGAACTGAACATTGGTGGACACCGACAGATAGGGGGCGAGGTGAGGATGTGGTGTGGGAGACGCCGAGTGTCTGGTCTGTTAGGTATGAGGAGATCCAACAGAGGGCCAAGTCTGTGATGCCAAGAGATGAGAGAATTTGACACAATATATTCTCTCTATCAAGGAGTAGTAAAGGGGCTGGAGGAGCAATCACACGAAGCATATAGTAATTGATTATAAAGTGCTAGGGCCTTGAGTATTAAATGTGAAATACCAGCAAATGCCCATAGTTCCCAATGAAAGACAGAAACTGGGGAACTATGGGTAAGAGCTAGTCATGATCATGTACATAGGATGATTTATGGTCATAACTGTACACGGTATTATACAGTCCCCTATTTTCGGGCAGATAAGTGGCTATCACTTCCTTTGCATCCCTACACATATTGTGGCATTTCTCTTTTAAGACTCGTGGCACTAGCACTTTATAATCAATTACTATAGGCTTCTTGTGATTGCTCCTCCCGTCCCCTTTACTACTCCTAGATAGAGAGACTCATGGTATTCTACCCATCTCTCACTATATTTATGACCTTGGTTTGATACATGCTTTTATCTTTCATGTGCCTTTGTATTTAATAAAGATATATATGTTTGCATCTGATTTTGGACTCCTAGTCCATGTTTCCTGTATTTAATTGAGATGAGAGAATTTGTAGTAAGTTGATGATCGTAAGGAGAGGTGCAAGGTGGGAGGCATCTGCACCAGTGTTATGGACAGGTGATTGGGAAGCACCTAGCACAGGGGAAGAGGCAGTGGTGTCACTCGATAGCACCAATCGTAGACTTAGGCATTTGGACCTCTGAGTCAGGTGCATAGATGACCTGTGCCTGATCATGCTGATGGTGGTTAGGCTCTTAGTGGTCAGGCCCCTGCTGATTTTGTCATGGCACAGGTTCAAATAACCATTGCTTTGTCTCAAAACTCTTTAAAAAAATCTCACACTGGGGAACACCTAACTCTTTGACATAAAAAATTAATGAGTGTCAGTGCTCTGCGGAACGGCTGCCTGCATTGTTACTCTGGTCACAGTAGTGCCTCTTCCTGTCTGATTCAGTACTGTAGATCCTTCCCCCTCAGTGCTGCTGACCTTGCTCTGTATGCCAAATTTCCAGGTTGGGTCGTCACCCACCACCTCATATTCCACCGCCGCACCTTGGTCCTCCTGACGTCGTGACTAAACAGCAGCCTGACTTATCGGCAACTGTGTCTCATCATCATCTTCCTCCTTAGACAAAATTCTCCATTGTCATTTTCTAGTGGCTGTGACTCTTCTAACTTTTGTGCATCACTAAACAGCATGTCCTTCTGTCCCTCTTGGAGCATGCAGGGTGAGGGGCCACAATCAAGAAATTATGTAGTAAAGTGCTTCTCGGTGTGTCCAAGTGTGGGATCGCTAGTCTTCTGCAACTCAATATGGTGGGTGGAAGTAGGATCATGGTGAGGATAAAGTGATACAGACTGTTGACTGCTGAGACTGGACCGTGTGAAAGACTTGGTGGTGCTGCCAAGCATGCTGGAAGCATTATCTGATTTCCATCTGACCACCTATTCGTACTACTCTGGCTTCAGAAGTGGTATGCTGTGCCCCCCTGCAAAGTGGGACAGGAAACTGTGTCATTGACAGGCGTGTTTCTTGTGCTCTGGCAACAGGTGTAGTCACACCTGCCCCACATCCTCGGTGTCTGTGTGCATCATCATCAGCACTTCCACTTACCAGTCCCTTACCGCATGTCTTACACATTTTCTCATTGCTATGTCCCTTGAAACCATGTTTATTTTAATATAAATAAAAATTTGGTCACCGGCTGAAGTCAAAAACTTTTTTTGGAGTTCTACAGAGCATTTTTATACTGTATGGATGAGGAATTGAATCCAGAAAAATGTTTCAAAGCTTTTTAGAAGTGTTTAATGTCACAGAAATGTACACCACACCATGAAATACTGTATAGGTGAGCAATTGAACCCAGAAAAAATTGTAAACTCTTTTTTGGAAGTGTTCAATATCACGTAAATGTACTCCACACCACAGAATACTGTATGGGTGAGTAATTGAACCCAGAAAAATAAATGCTTTTTTGTAGTGTCAGATATCTCATAAATTTACCCCACACTTGGGAATACGGTATGGCTAAGAAATTTAACACATCCACATTTTTAACCCTTTTTTTGAATGTTAGATATCACAATAATGTACCCCTGACCATGGAATGCTGTTTGAGTGAATAATTGAACCCAGAAAACATTCTTAAATGCTTTTTGGAAGTGTTTTATAACACCAAAATGTACAACAGACCACATAACACTGTATGGATAAAGAATTCAATGCAGAAAATGTTTTAAACGCTTTTTGGAAATGTTAGATATCAGATAAATGTACCCCACACCACAGATTAATGTATGGCAGAGTAATTTAATCCAGGCTGCTGATTGGCTACAGTGAACCCATGGCCGGTGTACGTGATATAAGTTATGATTCTTTTATTATATTAGAACAATTCCTGCTGTAGGACAATTATTTGAAAATCACAGAAAATCTCAATTCACATATGTAGGGAGGTTAAAACTGCCATGAGAACAAGTATCTGATGTGAAACACTTGACTACTAGCACCTTGCTAAAAGAAAGCTATAATCAGCCTCTTGTGTTAAAGTTTTTGAGTATTTTTTCAAAGTTTTTGGCAATATATGTTTCAATAGTGGTGTCCAACTTTTCTTATCTTGAAAGTCAAATACAGCTCAAAGAGAGCGTTGTGGGCCATATTCATAGCCCCAAGAGCAGTTACATCTAGCTAAAGCCTCTCACTGCCCCCACAGTAGTGAGACCTAGAGCTCTCATTGTCATTGTAATGACAGCCAAAGTTTCCACCACACAGAAATCACCCCGAGGCATATACTTACATCCAGGGGTTCCAACGTTACTCCCGTTTGATATTCTCCCATCATGCGATCCAACTACACTGTTGCATCCAGCTTCAAGTGCCTTCTCTGACAGCTAGCATCATCCTAGTTCCAGCTTACCATGCTGAATTTATCTCTCCACCTCCAAGGGTGGATTATTCACATTTGCTCCTCATTGTGAGACTGCTCACAAACATCACCATTTGGAAACCATTTCTGTTTGTTAGATCTGGTGACACCAGTCAGACACTTGTGAGCTACACGTCACAGGTCCACGAGTCACATGTGGCTCTTGAGCCACTGACTGGGGATCCCTGCCCAGCGGTGTCCATATTCCCTACTAGCCTAAAGGCCCCCATACATATTGGGCTCATGTTGGCTGAACCTATCAACAGGTTTGCCCAACAGTTTACTGTGCATGGGGACCCAGGACAACTTATTGTCGGGCATGTCTTACTTTTACTTCTGATTGCTTTGTCCTCCCAGAGATAAGCTGCTGGTAGACATGTCTGTCAGCAGTGGAAAAAGCGCTCCTGTCTATGGGAAATCCGGCTGAGATGGCTGCTGGCCGAGAGCCATCTAATGGCTATAGAGATGGAATGACCCCTTAAAAAACACATAACCATAACCAGACCAAGTTAAAAATAGGCAATCCTTTTGATGCTGTGAATACACAAGAGATCACATAAAACCATTTCATTCGGATTCCTGTACAGCACGGATTCCAGTTTCCCAAGCTTCCCGACCGGCTGTCATATTTTGTATGTGTGAGAAAACATGGAATTAATCACCTTCCCATATAAAGAATAAAAGGTGTGATCTCAGCAGGCTATCACAATTAATTTCAACACAAAATCTAATGAAACCTGAAAATATGCCTGTCATTTTTTTTTATTTTATTTTTTTTATAATTTTTAATTTTTTGTTTAAACATTGGCAAGATCACAATGAAAATCGTCACTTAAAGCGCAAAAGGCAACATTTGGAAAGCATTAGAGTCTTGTTCTGGTTAGCAGGATTGTCTCTCGCAGCCATCACGAACACCGCGCCTGATGGAACCTTACAACGATTTAATCTGATCTGTGTGGACGCAGAGATTAACCTATCACTTTTGCAAATTGCACCTCCCCTTGACTTCTCAAATTGAGTGAGTCATTCATTTTATGGATGCCTGGGAGATTAGAAACATGGGGAATGGGAAGGCAACATGGGTCCCTGCTGACAGTGCAGTTCAACAAAAGAATGACATATTTCATATGCTTTAAAAAGGAAATTAACGCCCCAGGGAACCCAAACTAGTGCTGAGTGTGGAAATATCTAACGTGAGGCATGTTCCAGAAATACGATACACAACGAAGACTTGTAAGAGCCATAACTTTATTTTTCGAAAAGGAGAAGTAACGCGTTTACAGTATCTTAAGTGGCTTAGGAATCAACCATTTATTGGCCCGCTTTACTGGCTCAGGACCAAATGAGTCCAGGGAGGAAAAATAAAAATGTATTACTACTGCAGAAAGTTCCCAACTCTGACACTTGTGTGTGATAACGAGCAAGGCAAAGTCATACAGAATACATATAGGAATTTCCTTCTAAGCTGGAGCACAAAGGTGTAGAAATCCAGCATCGCTATGAAATATGGTAATTCAACATAACGAGGACCTGACAGGTGAGGAGTTGTCAAAGAGTGTTCTTATTTTATGGAAAAGTGCATAGAGCTCATGTGATAAGTGTGAACATCCAAGAAGGATGGATCAATTTTTTTCCCTATTGTCTTCCTAGTTGCTTTCAATTTTTTCTCTTTCAAAAAATTCCTTGGAAGGTCACAATCATACTCAAGTTTATCACTTATCAACAGATCCATGAGACACGGATGCAAAAGGGAAGCCTTCTGATTTGCATCCGTGTCTCACTGATCTCCATAGACTTGAATGGCCGAGTCTTGTTTGCAAATCTGATCAAAATATAACCTGATCTGAGTCCCAAGTCTCTTTCCCTCCAATCACTGATTTTAACAAATGTGGTTCTACTCTATAGGTCCGAGTGCTGTCTGAGAAAGAATTCGGACAGCACTCAGACGTGTCACGTGAATGTAGCCTCAGTTTTATCAACGGTCTCAGCCTTGTGGCACGAAAGAAATGTCAAGACCTTCCTATACTATTCTGTTTAGGCTCAGCAAGTGAGGTGCATCCTCTAAGCCTTAGGTCCAGGTGGGCACATAGTCCCCGGTGGTTGATGCAGCAAACAGGAAGGCATGTGGGCAACGAGGACTTGGCACACACAGGAATCTCAGGAGCAGCAGGACCAATGAAGTAGAACCCAGCAGGGATTAATGAAAATATAAAAATCACATATAGTGGAGCACATCAAACAAAGGACTAGGAGTCTTAACCCCATGTGATGCAGTGACCCCTGTGACAGCTAGGGGGCGCTGTATGGCCTTCCCAGGACATGCATGCAGGCGTTTCCTTTATCGCGATGGGGAAATGATGAGTGGCAGGATTGTAAATGGCCGATATGTATCACAGGGTGGGTGGCCCTGTGATGGAAGCTGGAACGTGTATTGATCAGCAGAGGTACTGCTGAGTGTTGTGAACTCTCTTAATCTGACTTTTGTGGCAGGGCTCCCTCTGGTGGATACTGCTGGTAGTGGAGCTGGTCAACAGGATGTTAATCCAACAGCTGCAGAGAATTATTGGAGAAGTGGAGGTAGTGACTGGGAGTACATAAGCGAGCAAGTTTCCCTCAGTGGCTGCCGGTGACACTCCTGTCTGTGCATAGTGAGGATATCTGTCTCCTGCCTGATCCTGCATTTTCCAGCTAAGTGTCATTTGCTAAATCCTTTGCATCTGATTTTGCTTTTCTGTCAGGAGTCAGCTGGCTCCCTCTGGGGCTGCTGGATCCTGCCTCATATTTTTGTATCTTGTTTTTGTTTGCTCAGTCCCCTGCTGTATTAGCCTTTTGCTAGCAGCCAGTTCACACCTGAGTGCTGATATAGTGGGGGCGAGGTTGTGCTAACCTCAGTATTTTTGTGCTTCAGTCGTGTTGGAATTTTTAGGGTTTTTGCATGACTGCAGACAGTGCCTTTTCTGTCCTGTCCTATCTAGTTAGTGTGGGCCCCATCCTTTGCTCAGTCTATTTTCTGTCTGTGTCCGTGTTTAATCTTGTCTCACTGACAATATGTTTGGGGACTGTCTATTCCTTTGGGGATCTGCTCCGGGGCAGTTTAGGTTTCACCTTTCTGTCTTTAGGCTTAGTTAGTCCTCCGGCTGTGACGAAGTGTCTAGGGCATAGTAGGAATGCTTCACGGCTACTGCTAGTTGTGTTGTTAAGATCAGGGGTCTGCAATCCGCTGAGTGACTAACCTCTCTGGTGTTCAGGTGGCATAACCTTTTGCGCTTTCCTCCTCGGTGACCCATTCATAACAGCTGAGGGTTTGTTACTGTGTATTAGGGAAGCTTCCAGGTGACTTGGTGAGATGGGTGGGACCAATTACCTACAAACCCACCCAGGGGCGTGTGTCTGAACGCCCAAAGTAAAGCCTGTGTGTGTGGCTGGATGTGTTAAAAGGACCTGCAGTGAGGTCATAACCATGTGATCCAAACCTCACCTGTGGGTGTGGTTATGGACCATATAATGTGACAAGGGTGGAGAGAGTGCATGGACCTGATTGGTTCGTGTGGAAGGTCCTGGAAGGCCTAGGTGTTGGAAGGTGTGCTGCCTTCCTGAATAGCACCTGCTGTGACCTGGTGAGACCGGTGTGTTGGGAGACCCTGGGAGTAGGGTCGGATCCCTGAATAGCACCCGGTGAGGCCTGTGTGTTGGACAGTTCCAAAGTGGGGACAGATGTCCTGAATAGCACACAGACAGGCCACGTGTGTTTGCAGAGTCAGTGACGGCACTGCATTGGGGGAGCTACCATCCGTCTGTGGATCTGGACTGTCAGGTGGCCTGGTGAGCAAGGTGTTGTCCGGGACGGTGATCCCAGTTCAGCAGCTTCCCTGAGAAAGAGGACTACCAACGAGTCAGCATCTGGAGCAGGAGCTCCTGCTAGGTAACCCCAGACATGGGGATATAACTGTTGGTGCCTGTGATATTCTATGGATATTAATGAACTGTGCGGCGTGCGGTCACCCACAGTAACTGGATAGGAGGAGGTCCAGCGTGTTTAGGGACTGCAAGGAAAAGCCATATGTTGAAATGTTATGGACTATGTGTAAGCCTGTGAAGTATAACATGGCTTACGGTGCGGTTTATGATGCCATAATAAACTGCACTGGACTGTTTTAAATGAAAGTGTTCCTGTGTGCATCAATATCGCAGCCAAGTGAGTGTCCCCCAACGCACTCAGTGAGCGCTACCTTACACCCAATACACAAGTGTGTATCTTAAATAAGGTTAGGGAGATGATGTCAATGATCCACTCCGGGCACCCTGAAAAATCTGACATGGAGCACAGCAGAGGGCAGCGGCGTCAGGGGAAGGAAACAGACCCAGGGACATATGTGATAAGTATGTCACATATACGTTAGGCCTCAGTCACATGTCTATGTTTCAAGTGCGTGTTTTTCACGGTTATAACACAGACCCATTAAAGTCTATGTGGCTGTTTATGTGATTCAAAAAAATCACAGAGACATGTGATTAATCAAAACTCACCCATACAAGTCTATGGGTCCAGGAAAATCATAGACCGCACTTGGAAGGCATCTGTGTCCTGTTTGCTGTTAGCATTGCAATAGGCAGGAAAATCTTTGCAAGCAATATTTTTTTTTCTTTTTGCATACAAAAATTAAAGATACCAAAAACAGACACACAGACCAAACCCGAAACACCAAACATGAAAATTGTTTTGATTTTTTTCCACATACAAGAAAATAAAGTTTTCTGGTGGAATCAGGGCTGTGGAGTTGGAGGTAGTTTTGGAGTTAAGGCCCTCATACACATTAGATATCTGTCGGTAGAGCGCTCCTGCAACCATCAACCACTCTCCCGACTCTTCTGTTCACAGGGTCACTCATCCGGGTCCTCCTGTGGTTTCTATGAGAGAACCAGTGCCCGACTCCTCTAGTAGTGACTTATCTCCTCAGGGAGAATAAAATGATCTGCTACTGGAAATCCAACAGGTATGACCCTTCTCATCCCGGTCATCACCTGTGTGGGAGCATTGGGAGGCTCCAATACACTTTAGACTGTTGGCTGATCCAGCCGATATCAGTGGGTTCAGCTGACTTTACACTAATGTGAATGGGGTCCTTAGGGTTGGTAGAAATGTACCGGTTCTGACTCCAGTTTTTTTTTTAAAATGTTATCCTTTATTATCTTTGGTTAATTAATTTATCAGCTTTCATAAGAATTTAGATAAGCCTTGAAATATTAATAATACAACATATTTTGCGATTTATCAATATAAGGACCCTATTTATAAAAACAAACACATTAGACTCAAGTTGGCCGAACCTGTCAATATCAACGGGTTTGGCCAACAGTCTAAATGTCGGAGATGTGGGCAGACATGCCCGATCGACTTACATTTGCTACAGTAAATTTGTTATTATTAATCATTGGACATTTATTAAGTAGTCGGAGAGTGAAAAAAATAGGAGTCAGAACCTTGGCCTATTGACTCCTCAGCCCTGTCTGGAATGTCTGGAATGTTCCTGGAAACTAAGAGACCCCCTGGACTCCTAGGAGCTCCCGCTACAGAATCCTTCCGGAAATTAACAATTTACAATGCTTATTTTTTGTTCGTAGTAAAGGAGCTTAGCGGTAAGGAGAATGGGATCAACACAAAGACAGGGATTTCCTGTGCCGCATACAAGATCCATGGACCAGCTAGAGAAAGCATCCTTTATGGGGGTTTTCCCACTAAATTAATTTGCTACCTATCCACCGGATTGTTGGGACTCCACCAATCATAAAAAAGTCCCCTCTGTGAATGCAGTGTTAGTGCACATTCTTTACCCGCTCTCCATTCAGCTTTTGCTCCCTTGAAATAAATTGGTCAGTGGTCACACATGGGCAATACCGCCTCACTCACACAGGGGACGTGGGGACCACTGATCTTGATAACTGTGTTGGACCCAGTAGTTGAACCCCTGGCGATCACACATTTATCACCTATCCTGTGGACAAAGAGATAAAGGTTGATTATCGGACCATCTTTTTAGAGGCTCCAATAATTTCAATTGTACTTTTTTTATAGTAAGGCTATGTGCACACGCTGCGGTTTTTGCTGCGGTTCCCCTGTGGTTTTGGCCCTGCGGAACCGCAGCAGTTCCGCAGACATGGTACAGTACCATGTAACCCTATGGGTTTTCGAAGCCGCAGTGCTCACGCTGCAATTTTTTCCGCGCGGTTTTGCTGCGTTTTTTTTTCCACAGCATGTGAATTGTTTCTGCGGATTCCGCTGAGGTTTCACACCTTTAACATATTAAAAGTGTGAAACCGCAGGGCAAAACCGCAGGCCAAACCGCAGGAAAACCGCAGGTCACTTTACCTGCGGTTCCGCTGGAAAAAACCCGCAGGTGAAACCTCACCGTGTGCACATAGCCTAAATATCTCATTCATGCCAGTCCATTGGTGCCAAGTAGGAGGACCAACAAGTTTTGACCTTGGCATTAACATAAAGGACTCGATAACAAGACTAAGTCATTGCTCTAGATGAGGGAAAGCCGGGTTATGATCTGTGGCCTATTGATATCAATGATAAAAAAGGCCATTTGGATCTCTTGTAATATAAATACGGTAGATCCTGATGGAACTGATGCAGGAATGCCATGTAAAAAAAAATATTGCCATGTGGTCAAGGTACTTCATCCTATTCCTGTTTTATTTTGCATTTTCTGATCTGTTCATCGCTACATAGTTACATAGGTTCAACTTTTCTCCACTAATTGTACGTTTTGTCACTAAATTATCTATAACCCACAATATTATGTGTATTGAGGAAATCATCCGGCCCTTGTATAAAATCTGTTATGGTGTCGGCCATTACTACTTCCTGTGGTCGGCATCCCACAGTCTGACTGCTCTAACTGTAAAGAACCCTTTCCTATTTAGCTGTCAGAATCACATTTCTTCCACCTGTATTGAGTGCCCCCTGGTCCTTAGTACGGTCCTTGGAAGGAATAAGTCATGTGCCGTCCTGTGTACTGACCACAAGAGTTGAGCGACTTTTGGTTTTTTATGGTCGAGTTTCGTTTCATGAAACCCGACTTTTCCAAAAGTCGGGTCGAGTAAGATCGGCCGATTATAGGGAAAAGTCGGGGTCGTCCCGAAACACGAAACCCAATGTAAGTCAATGGGGAATAAAAGTCGGCAGTGAGAGGAGGACAGGAAACACACCTACAGTGCTCATTTGAATGCCAAAAGCATCAATTCTTCTTACTTAAGCTGGTCAACCTTAATTAACTTCATAATACAAGTTACGCACTGAAAAATGGGGGTTATTTGGCTAAAGTTGTGGGGGGTAGGGCTGGCTCCAGGTTTTCATGTGCCCTGGGCGAAAGAGTGCCCCTTTAACACATAATACCACAACTCATCATGCTCCGATACGGCAGAGTAATAGCGGTATAGTACAATGAAAAATACTTCACTTTTTACATCTCATGACGAGGTCCATCTATTTCTCCATACAGAATCATTGGTCCCATATAATGTTTGAAACAGTATATGATGAGCTCCACATAATGCTACAGTATATGTTGGTCCCCATGGATGAAGCTCCACTGTCTTATGGGCCCAAATAATGCTCCAAACATAATGGGCCCCATTTCTAATGCTCTAGTGTATAATGGGCCCTGTAAATGCTGCTCCAGTGTCTGATGTCCACCTTTGGAATGTTCCAGTGTATGGTGGGCCCCGTCTATCATTCTCCAGAGTATAGTGCTCCCCAAAAATTGCTGTCCCAACATTGAAAACAATCAAATAAGTCTCCTCGCTAGGGAATCCCTGTACTAGTCTGGACTCCTCGTCATCCCCATCTTCCATCTCACTGCACAGTATTTCAACCTTGCAATGCTGTGATCCTGAGCAAGCAGGGGGGGCCCACTCGTTGGCGACGGCACTGGCACAGGGCCCCTGATAGTACGGTGGTGTGTCTGATGGCGGGTGGGCCGAACCTGCACTTTCATCTGCAGCTTCCTCTTTGTCATCGTGTAAGATGGAACTGTATATGGGAAGGGTAACCTGAGTTTCATCAGGGTCAGATTCAGGGCGGGTAGCGTGCGAGGGGAATGTAGTGGTCTGGGTCAATGTACCAGCAGATTCATCGAGCAGTGGCTGGGCATCAGTGCACTTGTGTCGCCTCCAGGAGTACGGTCGCCACAGTGGCATTACCTTCCTCCTAGGGAGTGTGATGTCATGCTTGGGAGCAACGAAGGATCTCTCTAGCAGGTTAACTGATTGGGCGGCGTTATTCCCACGAGTCATGACCCTCCAAACAGCGTTCATGAAGGCAAAGTGTTTGTTTTACGTGGGCAGTATGGTTGCAAAGCTGAACCTTAAAGGAATGTCCAGAAGGGCACCACCAGGAGTGGAGCCTACGGCGTAATTTGACTCAACACGGGCAACCTCAACCATGCCAGCTACAGAACAGATGCACACATTGCAAGCTTAATTCCGTTAACGAACGAGACTCCGTCATGCCCCGCGGTCCGAGTCCGGCTTACTAGAGGGACACGTGAGGCTCTGGCACATGAGATTGGCCAATAACTGGTGTGTCATGCCCTTACATGTCCGTGGCTGCATGTGCGCTACACTGAAAAGGCCAGCGTTTGTCGCTTACAGGTGCAGATAACCCGCTGAAGAACGTTAGTGATGGGGATCACTGATTACAATTATTACTCGCGAACGATGATTTCCCAGTAAGTGCAGGTCAACCGCAGTTCCGGAATTAGGCCTAACCGTCATTCCTGAAAAAAATGAAAAACTTACGTGTGCAAACCACAGGTGCTGTAGCTTGCTTAACAGCTCGCCAGCCGTTCTCACGCCCAGTATGGGTTACACGTGATTGCACAAAGGTGAGAAAGGGTACCATATCCCCGGATAACATGTATGGATAGCGTACACATTCAAAATATATGTCTATACATCATGAGGCAGGCTCAGACGGTGTTAGGCCCAGTATGGCTTGCAAGTGATTGCACAAAGGTGAGAAAGGGTACCGTATCCCCGGATAACATGTATGGATAGCGTACACATTCAAAAGATATGTCTATACATCAGGAGGCAGGCTCAGACGGTGTAAGGCCCAATATGGCTTGCAAGTGATTGCACAAAGGTGAGAAAGGGTACCGTATCCCCGGATAACATGTATGGATAGCGTACACATTCAAAAGATATGTCTATACATCAGGAGGCAGGCTCAGACGGTGTAAGGCCCAGTATGGCTTGCAAGTGATTGCACAAAGGTGAGAAAGGGTACCGTATCCCCGGATAACATGTATGGATAGCGTACACATTCAAAAGATATGTCTATACATCAGGAGGCAGGCTCAGACGGTGTTAGGCCCAGTATGGCTTGCACGTGATTGCGCAAAGGTGAGAAAGGGTACCGTATCCCCGGATAACATGTATGGATAGTGTACACATTCAAAAGATATGTCTATACATCAGGAGGCAGGCTCAGACGGTGTAAGGCCCAGTATGGCTTGCAAGTGATTGCACAAAGGTGAGAAAGGGTACCGTATCCCCGGATAACATGTATGGATAGCGTACACATTCAAAAGATATGTCTATACATCAGGAGGCAGGCTCAGATGGTGTAAGGCCCAGTATGGCTTGCAAGTGATTGCACAAAGGTGAGAAAGGGTACCGTATCCCCGGATAACATGTATGGATAGCGTACACATTCAAAAGATATGTCTATACATCAGGAGGCAGGCTCAGACGGTGTTAAGCCCAGTATGGCTTGCACGTGATTGCACAAAGGTGAGAAAGGGTACCGTATCCCCGGATAACATGTATGGATAGCGTACACATTCAAAAGATATGTCTATACATCAGGAGGCAGGCTCAGACGGTGTAAGGCCCAGTATGGCTTGCAAGTGATTGCACAAAGGTGAGAAAGGGTACCGTATCCCCGGATAACATGTATGGATAGCGTACACATTCAAAAGATATGTCTATACATCAGGAGGCAGGCTCAGACGGTGTCAGGCACAGTATGGATTTGACGGCCCAGACTACACAGCGGAGGAGCAGGGAGAGGTAAAGATTGCAAATGCTGGGGCCCTGCCCAAGCAAGGGGGGCCCACTCGTGGGCGTCGGTACTGGCACTGGGCCCCTCATAGTACGGCGGTGTGTCTGACGGCGGGTGTGCACCACCACCGTCAGAGACACTTGATTGCACTATGAGGGACCCTGTGCCAGTGCCCGCGCCCAAGAGTCGGCCTACCCACCTGTCCAGGGCAACGGCACTCGCACGGTGTCGTGCGCTAGGTGGTGACCCCGGCCATGGGGGGGGGAGGCAGCACAGTTAGGGAGTTTTAGAAAGTGGCATATGTTGATGTTGGACATTCAGCTGATGCAAAAGGCGAAATAGGTCAAGTCCCAGGAAGAGGTGGACCAAAGCAAGCCATTTTTCTGTCACCCTATGTGTCATCAAGGGAAGGTGGGACAAAATCCTTGGAAACCCATGCATGGTTCATTTTAATGAAGGTTAGATCATCCACATTTTGGGTTGACAGACGGGTCCTTTTTTCTGTCAGGATTGATCCAGCTGCACTGAAGACTCTTTCCGATAGCACACTTGCAGCTGGGCAAGCGAGCTCCTGTAAGGCATATTGTGCCAATTCAGGCCAGGTGTCCAGTTTAGCAGCCCAATAGTCAAAGGGGAATGACCTGTGTGGGAGAACATCGATATGGGAGGAAAAGTAGTTTGTAACCATAGTTGACAACTGCTGTCTCCTGTCACTTTCCATCGATGCTGTATTACCAGTTGTGTGAGCGGTACTTGAAAAATCAGTCCACAACATTGTCATGAAACCCCTGTCTCCAACGCCACTTCTGCTGTGTGCACCATGAACACCTCTGCCAAGCTGCCCCCGGCCCGTACGGCTCGTGTGAGAACCATCACCGCTGCTGTGTGCTGGGAATGCCTCAAGCAACCGATTTACCAGAGTTGCTTGTTTATTAGCCAATATTAGGTCAAGGTTCTCCTGTGGCATGATGTTTTGTAATTTGCCTTTATAGCGTGGATCCAGGATGCTGGCCAACCAGTAGTCGTCATCGTTCATCATTTTGGCAATGCGGGGGTCCCTTTTTAGGATCCTCAAGGCATAATCTGACATGTGGGCCAATGTTCCCGGTGTCAATGATGCACTGCGAGTGCTGGTTGGAGGAGCACTTTCTGGCAAATCCACATCCCTCCAGTCACGCACAAACCCTGTACCAGACCTTGCCACGCCAACATTTTCACTTGCCCCACGAGATGCATCCTCCTCCCCTAAGTAATCATCCCCATCATCATCCTCCTCCTCCTCTTCTTCCTCCAACTTGTCCAGGAGGTCCCTGAGCAGACAATGGCTGAATGTCATCAAGGATTCCCTCCACCTCTTCCTCCTCGTCAACATTGGCTGCAGACGCCTGCTCCTTAAGGTGCGTCAAAGTTTGCATGAGCAGACGCATAAGTGGGATGCTCATGCTTAGGATGGCGTCGTCTGCGCTTACCAGCCGTGTGCATTCCTCAAAACACTGAAGGACTTTACAGAGGTCTTTCAGCTTCGACCACTGCACACCTGTCAACTCCATGTCTGCTCTCAAAGTGCCCGGCCGTGTATCCTCCCACAAATGCATTATGGCCTGCCTCTGGTCGCACAGCCGCTCCACCATGTGCAGGGTGGAGTTCCACCTTGTTGCAATGTCGATAATGAGGCGGTGGTTGGGAAGGTGGAGCAATCGCTGCAGCTTCTGCATACGAACGGAGTGTACAGGCGACCGGCGGATGTGCGCGCACAGTCTTCGCACCTTATGGAGCAGGGCTGTTAACTCCGGATAATTTTTGAGGAAGCACTGCACCACCAGGTTCAAGGTGTGAGCCAAGCAAGGTATGTGGCTGAGTTTTGAAAGGGCTATGGCTGCCACAAAATTACGGCCGTTATCACTAACTACCTTGCCTGCCTCAAGATGTACACTGCCCAGCCATGACTCCGTTTGTCGCTTCAAGTACTCGGCCAGCACCTCGGCGGTGTGTCTGTCGCCCAAACACATCATCTGCAACACAGCCTGTTGACGCTTTCCACTAGCTGCTCGATAGGGGGACACCTCGTGTGCAACAGTGGCAGCTGCAGATGGAGTGCTCGTACGACTGCGCTCTGTGGACGAGCTTTCGCTTCTGAAGGAGGAGGAGGAGGGTGGAACGCCTACAGCCAACTGTTTCCTATACCGTGGGCTAGGCAGCACTGTCCCACCACCGCTGTCCCCTGTGGACCCTGCATCCACCACATTAACCCAGTGCGCAGTGATGGACACGTAACGGCCCTGGCCATGCCGACTGGACCATGCATCAGTTGTGAGGTGCACCTTTCCACTCACTGACTGCTTGAGTGCATGGACAATGCGGTCTTTCACATGATGGTGGAGGGCTGGGATGGCTTTGCGAGAGAAGAAGTGGCGACTGGGTAGGTCATAGCGTGGTACTGCATAGGCCATGAGTTCGCGGAAAGCTGCGCTTTCCACCAACCGATAGGGCATCATCTCAAACGAGATTAGTTTGGCAATGTGGGCGTTCAAACCCAGTGTACGCGGATGAGAGACTGAGTACTTTCTTGACCTACTCATAGTGTCTGGGAGGGTGAGCTGGACTTGAGAGCTGCATATGGTGGAAGTAGCAGTGGACAGGGCGGACTGAGAGAGGGTTGATGATGGTGATGGAGTTGGTGTTCTTTCTGATGGCCTAGATTCAGTATTTCGTTGATATAACAGTGGGATTCCCTGACTGCTGTGGCCTTGCAACGACACCTCAACATTTGCTGCTGTGCTAACCGGTGGGCTTACAGTGGGGGAAACAATCTAGCGTTGCTGACTACCTTCTTTGTGATCAGTTGCACATGTGGCACTTGAGGTTTGGTGTTGTGTCCACGCTTGCAAGTGCATGCTGGTTAAATGTCTAAGCATGCAACTGGTATTCAAATTTTTCAGATTTTTCCCTCGGCTAAAGGTCTTTGCGCACTTCCTACAAATAACCTTGGCCTGATCATGAGGATTTTGTTCAAAAAAGTGCCACACTGCACTCTTCCTACTTTGGCAGACATTTTGCGGCCTAGCACGCTGTGATGTTTTGACCCTCTGGACAAGCTGTCCAGCAACTCTTTTGATTTTTGGAACCTGTCTTTGGAGTGCTCCGGGCCAGCCAGATAACAGCTGTTGCGATGTTGATGTCTGCTGTGGATGCTCCTCATCTGAGCTATTGGAAGCAGCACCCTCTTCCCCCAATGGATGCCAATCTGGGTCAACAACTGGGTCATCCATCACCTCCTCTTCTATGTCATGTGCACCTTCCTCTGTGTCACCGTGTATGGTGGTATAGTGTGCGGGAAGGGGCACCTGAGTCTCATCAGGGTCAGAATCTGGCTCTGTACACTGCGAGGACAATGTAGTGCTCTGAGTGAATGTACCAGCAGAATCATCTATCAGCGGCTGTGCATCAGTGCACTCCATGTCAGATTCATCTTGGCCTGGGTAATTCACCATTTCACTTGATAATACAGGCATGGTATGTGAAAACAGCTCCATGGAGTAATCAGTAGTATGGCCTGCGTCATCCTTCAATCTTGGTTGTGGTGAAGGACACAAGGAAAGGTGTGGTTCATGAACATGAGCCTCCAATGATGACTCAGTGTTTTTACTTTTTACAACTTCAGAAGAGGAGGCGATTGAGCTGGAGGCTATGTCAGCAATGTAAGACAAAACTTTTTCCTGATGCTCTGGCGTTAAAAGCGGTTTGCCAACTCCTAGAAAACTAAGCCTTCGAAGCCTTATGGAGCCAGACGATGACGCAGGCTCAACACCTCCTGCATTCGGTCCTATTTTGCTTTTGCCACTACCATCAGATCCACCACCAACACCATCATTACAAGCTGCCAACCCCCGCCCAATTCCACGGCCTCTTCCACCAGCCTTCCTCATTTTTGGTAGAAATGTAGACAAAATCCTACAAACTATATAGTAATGTAAAACAAGGTACAAGGTGTCTATAGGACAGGGGAGATTTAGATTTTCTGCAGACACTTGTGGACACTGGACACTTGGATTGTGTGAGGCCCACTGAATATCACAGCGCTATGTCACAGGCTCGATGGCACAGGTGTGAAAAAAGTGACTACAGAATAAGGGAGATTTTGAATTTCTGGGAGATTTTGAATTTCTGCAGACACTTGTGGACACTGGACACTTGGATTGTGTGAGGCCCACTGAATATCACAGTGCTATGTCACAGGCTCGATGGCACAGGTGTGAAAAAAGTGACTACAGGATAAGGGAGATTTTGAATTTCTGCAGACAGTTGTGGACACTGGACACTTGGATTGTGTGAGGCCCACTGAATATCACAGTGCTATGTCACAGGCTCGATGGCACAGGTGTGAAAAAAGTGACTACAGGATAAGGGAGATTTTGAATTTCTGCAGACAGTTGTGGACACTGGACACTTGGATTGTGTGAGGCCCACTGAATATCACAGTGCTATGTCACAGGCTCGATGGCACAGGTGTGAAAAAAGTGACTACAGGATAAGGGAAATTTTGAATTTCTGCAGACACTTGTGGACACTGGACACTTGGATTGTGTGAGGCCCACTGAATATCACAGCGCTATGTCACAGGCTCGATGGCACAGGTGTGAAAAAAGTGACTACAGGATAAGGGAGATTTTGAATTTCTGCAGACACTTGTGGACACTGGACACTTGGATTGTGTGAGGCCCACTGAATATCACAGTGCTATGTCACAGGCTCGATGGCACAGGTGTGAAAAAAGTGACTACAGGATAAGGGAGATTTTGAATTTCTGGGAGATTTTGAATTTCTGCAGACACTTGTGGACACTGGACACTTGGATTGTGTGAGGCCCACTGAATATCACAGCGCTATGTCACAGGCTCGATGGCACAGGTGTGAAAAAAGTGACTACAGGATAAGGGAGATTTTGAATTTCTGCAGACACTTGTGGACACTGGACACTTGGATTGTGTGAGGCCCACTGAATATCACAGCGCTATGTCACAGGCTCGATGGCACAGGTGTGAAAAAAATGACTACAGGATAAGGGAGATTTTGAATTTCTGCAGACACTTGTGGACACTGGACACTTGGATTGTGT
The DNA here is from genome assembly GCF_039654945.1 of Dendrobates tinctorius. Classification (NCBI taxonomy): domain Eukaryota; kingdom Metazoa; phylum Chordata; class Amphibia; order Anura; family Dendrobatidae; genus Dendrobates; species Dendrobates tinctorius. The sequence continues at coordinate 9,258,410 of NW_027361784.1, forward strand.
GAGGCCCACTGAATATCACAGTGCTATGTCACAGGCTCGATGGCACAGGTGTGAAAAAAGTGACTATAAGATAAGGGAGATTTTGAATTTCTGGGAGATTTTGAATTTCTGCAGACACTTGTGGACACTGGACACTTGGATTGTGTGAGGCCCACTGAATATCACAGCGCTATGTCACAGGATCGTTGGCACAGGTGTGAAAAAAGTGACTACAGGATAAGGGAGATTTTGAATTTCTGCAGACACTTGTGGACACTGGACACTTGGATTGTGTGAGGCCCACTGAATATCACAGTGCTATGTCACAGGCTCGATGGCACAGGTGTGAAAAAAGTGACTACAGGATAAGGGAGATTTTGAATTTCTGGGAGATTTTGAATTTCTGCAGACACTTGTGGACACTGGACACTTGGATTGTGTGAGGCCCACTGAATATCACAGTGCTATGTCACAGGCTCGATGGCACAGGTGTGAAAAAAGTGACTATAGGATAAGGGAGATTTTGAATTTCTGGGAGATTTTGAATTTCTGCAGACACTTGTGGACACTGGACACTTGGATTGTGTGAGGCCCACTGAATATCACAGTGCTATGTCACAGGCTCGATGGCACAGGTGTGAAAAAAGTGACTACAGAATAAGGGAGATTTTGAATTTCTGGGAGATTTTGAATTTCTGCAGACACTTGTGGACACTGGACACTTGGATTGTGTGAGGCCCACTGAATATCACAGTGCTATGTCACAGGCTCGATGGCACAGGTGTGAAAAAAGTGACTACAGGATAAGGGAGATTTTGAATTTCTGCAGACAGTTGTGGACACTGGACACTTGGATTGTGTGAGGCCCACTGAATATCACAGTGCTATGTCACAGGCTCGATGGCACAGGTGTGAAAAAAGTGACTACAGGATAAGGGAGATTTTGAATTTCTGCAGACAGTTGTGGACACTGGACACTTGGATTGTGTGAGGCCCACTGAATATCACAGTGCTATGTCACAGGCTCGATGGCACAGGTGTGAAAAAAGTGACTACAGGATAAGGGAAATTTTGAATTTCTGCAGACACTTGTGGACACTGGACACTTGGATTGTGTGAGGCCCACTGAATATCACAGCGCTATGTCACAGGCTCGATGGCACAGGTGTGAAAAAAGTGACTACAGGATAAGGGAGATTTTGAATTTCTGCAGACACTTGTGGACACTGGACACTTGGATTGTGTGAGGCCCACTGAATATCACAGTGCTATGTCACAGGCTCGATGGCACAGGTGTGAAAAAAGTGACTACAGGATAAGGGAGATTTTGAATTTCTGGGAGATTTTGAATTTCTGCAGACACTTGTGGACACTGGACACTTGGATTGTGTGAGGCCCACTGAATATCACAGCGCTATGTCACAGGCTCGATGGCACAGGTGTGAAAAAAGTGACTACAGGATAAGGGAGATTTTGAATTTCTGCAGACACTTGTGGACACTGGACACTTGGATTGTGTGAGGCCCACTGAATATCACAGCGCTATGTCACAGGCTCGATGGCACAGGTGTGAAAAAAATGACTACAGGATAAGGGAGATTTTGAATTTCTGCAGACACTTGTGGACACTGGACACTTGGATTGTGTGAGGCCCACTGAATATCACAGTGCTATGTCACAGGCTCGATGGCACAGGTGTGAAAAAAGTGACTATAAGATAAGGGAGATTTTGAATTTCTGGGAGATTTTGAATTTCTGCAGACACTTGTGGACACTGGACACTTGGATTGTGTGAGGCCCACTGAATATCACAGCGCTATGTCACAGGATCGTTGGCACAGGTGTGAAAAAAGTGACTACAGGATAAGGGAGATTTTGAATTTCTGCAGACACTTGTGGACACTGGACACTTGGATTGTGTGAGGCCCACTGAATATCACAGTGCTATGTCACAGGCTCGATGGCACAGGTGTGAAAAAAGTGACTACAGGATAAGGGAGATTTTGAATTTCTGGGAGATTTTGAATTTCTGCAGACACTTGTGGACACTGGACACTTGGATTGTGTGAGGCCCACTGAATATCACAGTGCTATGTCACAGGCTCGATGGCACAGGTGTGAAAAAAGTGACTATAGGATAAGGGAGATTTTGAATTTCTGGGAGATTTTGAATTTCTGCAGACACTTGTGGACACTGGACACTTGGATTGTGTGAGGCCCACTGAATATCACAGTGCTATGTCACAGGCTCGATGGCACAGGTGTGAAAAAAGTGACTACAGGATAAGGGAGATTTTGAATTTCTGGGAGATTTTGAATTTCTGCAGACACTTGTGGACACTGGACACTTGGATTGTGTGAGGCCCACTGAATATCACAGCGCTATGTCACAGGCTCGATGGCACAGGTGTGAAAAAAGTGACTACAGGATAAGGGAGATTTTGAATTTCTGCAGACACTTGTGGACACTGGACACTTTTGGATTGTGTGAGGCCCAATGAATATCAGAGCGCTATGTCACAGGCTCGATGCAGCAGGTGTGAAAAAAGTGACTACAGGATAAGGGAGATTTTGAATTTCTGCAGACACTTGTGGACACTGGACACTTTTGGATTGTGTGAGGCCCACTGAATATCTGAGCGCTATGTCACAGGCTCGATGCAGCAGGTGTGAAAAAAGTGACTACAGGATAAGGGAGATTTTGAATTTCTGCAGACACTTGTGGACACTGGACACTTTTGGATTGTGTGAGGCCCACTGAATATCAGAGCGCTATGTCACAGGCTCGATGGCACAGGTGTGAAAAAAGTGAATTGTAGAATTGGGCAGAATAGGAATCTCCCTAGAGTGTAGGTCTGTAAGAACGGAATCAGTCCTCCACTTATCCTTCCACAGTGACACACAGATAGCTTTTGGGATTGCTTTTAAAAAAGCAGTTTGCAGAGCAGTGGGGAAACAGCAATGCAGCTGTCAGGAAGCCTTAGAAGGCAGCTTAACAACCAACACCGCTGATCCACCACAATATAGCCTCCCCTTGCACTGCACACACAGTGACTGGTGTGTTGCACAGGCAAAATCGCTAGCAGCAGAAGCAGTTTTTTTGTCTTCTTCCCTGCCTAACGCTCTCCCTACAGAATCAGCAACCTCTCCCTATGCTAAGATCGGCAGAAGTAAGATGGCGGTCGGCGTGCACGCCCTTTTATAACCCCTGTGATGCCCACCAAAGCAAGCCAATCACTTGCATGCTCTTCTGAAAGATGGTGGCGACCCGTGCCTATGTCATCACGTTGCCCACAGTGTCCGTGGATCCTGATTGGCTGAAAAAGAGCGCTAAACAAACTTTTGAAAAGCGACTTTGGCGCGTAAGTCGCCGACCTCGTGGCCGACCTCATCCTAGGGTCGGGTTTCGTTTCATGAAACCCGACTTTGCCAAAAGTCGGCGACTTTTGAAATTGTTCGACCCGTTTCGCTCAACTCTACTGACCACACATATATTTATACATATAAATGAGATCCCCTCTGAGGAGTCTTTTTTCTAAGCTAAACAAGCCCAACTTTTCCAACATCCCACCATATTACAGGCCTTCTATCCCTTGTGATAATTTAATTGCCCGCATTTGAACTTACTAACTTCTGAATATCCTTTTAAAATGTGGAGCCCAAAACTGGATCCCTTATTCTAGATGTGGCCTCACCAGTGATTTATAAAGGGGTAACAATACGTTGGGATCACAGGATTTTATCTCTCTTTTTATACACTCTAAAACCTTGCTTCCTTTTGCGGCTGCTGCCTGGCGTTGAGTGCTGCTGTAGCCAGACTACTCAGGTCCTTCTCCTGTTCTGTAGTCCTGAGTGTACTCCCAGTTAATGTACAGTATATGCAGCAATAGGATTACTCCGTCTGGGCGTCCCAGGTGCATTACTCTAAATTTATCTACATTAAACCTCATTTGCCAAGTGTTTGCTCAGTCAGACATCTTATTCAGATCGTTCTGCAATATTGTAATGTCAAAGTCAGATTTTAATCTCCTGTATAGTTTGATGCCGTCAGCAAAGACTGACACTTTACTCTCAATCCCATCCACTAGGTCATTAATAAAGAGGTTAAATATAATTGGTCCTATCACAGATCCCTGCGGTCCCCACTGCTCCCAGCACAGATCACCACTGCGGTCCCCACTGCTCCCAGTACAGATCCCTGTGGTCCCCACTGCTCCCAGTACAGATCCCTACGGTACCCCACTGCTCCCAGTACAGATCCCTGCGGAATCCCACTGCTCCCAGTACAGATCCCCGTGATTCCCACTGCTCCAAGTACAGACCCCTATGGTCCCCACTGCTCCTAGTACTGATCTCTTTGGTCCGCACTGCTCCCAGTAGAGATCCCTCTGATTCCCACTGCTCCCAGTACAGACCCCTGCGGTCCCCACTGCTCCCAGTAGAGATCCATCTGATTCCCACTGCTCCCAGTACAGATCCCTGTGATCCCCACTGCTCAGTACAAATCCCTGTGATCCCCACTGCTCCCAGTACAGATCCTTGTGCTCCCAGTACAGATCCCTGCAGTCCCCACTGCTCCCAGTACAGATCCCTGCAGTCCCCACTGCTGACTATATCCCATTTAGAGAACATACCATTACGACAACTCTTTGTTTCCTGTCTTTTAGCCAATTCCTTACCCATCTTCATATAGTTTCCCCAGTTCTTGCCTCTGTAGCTTCAGTATAAGGCTTGGTTCACATGTAGCGTTTTTTTTTGCGTTTTCGCGGCAATTTTAAATGCGCAATTTTGCCGCGAAAATGCAAAAAAACAGCATCCCATGCAATCCTATGGGATTCCGCAATTCTGTGCTAATAAAATACGCAGCATGCTCATTAATTTTGCGGAATAGGGCCGATTCCGCCCACATAGGAATGCATTGTTCTGCTTACTTTCCGCATGTGGCTGTGCCCACCATGCGACTAGTAAGCAGAACATTTGCGGATGGTACCCACAGTCCGGAGGAGAGGAGACTGTCCTCCCAAGCTGTGGGTACCATATCCCTGTAAAAAATAGAACTAAAATAAAAAATATTGTTATTCTCACCTTCCGGCGTCCCGTGCAGCCTTCTCGCCTCTCTCCACACTCCCGGCATCTTCAGGTCCCAGTAATCCTTTGTGAGAATGACCGCAATGGCGTCGCAGTCTCGAGGGAGCACTATGTCTCGCTGTCATTCACGATGACGTCGCAGGAGCGCGACGTCTCGTGGTCATTTGCACAAAGGATTACTGGGACCGGAAGATGCCGGGAGCGTGGAGAGATGCGGGAAGGCTGCGCGGGACGCCGGAAAGTGAGAATAACAATATTTTTTATTTTTTTTATTATTTTTTACATCCTAGCTTTTAGCATAGGCAGCATCAGTAGTAAAAAGTTGGTCACACTTGTCAAACACTATTTTTGACGAGTGTGACTAACCTGTCAATCAGTTCTCCAAGCGATGCTATAGATCGCTTGGAAAACGCTAGCATTCTGCAAGCTAATTACGCTTGCAAATCGCTAGTTTTTCCGCGGGAATATCGTGGGAATTTAAAATGCGATTTTCCCGCGGAATGGAATTCCGGAATTCTCGCGGTATCTTCCGCGGGAATTCCGCTACGTGTGAACTTAGCCTCAGGCTGTTATGTAGTACAGGATCAAATGCCTTTATGGAATCCAGATAAATCACATCAGCCGCATTACCAACATCCAGATTTGCACTTACCTCCTCATAGAAACCCAACCGGATCCAACTTCTTACCTTTCTTAAATATCCTGTGGCACCGACCCTGTTTTAAGAGAGTCTAAGACTATGAGATACAGCGGTCTGTCAATTACTGAGCTCAATTCCCTCAGTATCCATGGATGAAAGCCATCTGGGCCGGGGGATTTATCAATGATTAATTTGCTCAGATGGATTTGACGGATTATATTAATATTGTTTGGTCTCAAACCACAGTTGCATAAGCTTCCATCATTGTTCATCAGTTCCAGTTTGTTCAGCTTTTTTTTTCTACAGGATCCGTCATGTTCTTTTATTATTGAGGCCAGTGGTTGACAGCTCTGTCATCGGCTTTTCAATCAGTTTAGGTCAGTTAAAAACATACTGCAAAAAAGAAAACATAAAAAAACTCTTCTTATCATATGTGGAACTGTACATCATAGAAAAATGCAGACCTTTATAATGAAGAAAGGTTTTGAGGTTTTTTTGTTTGTTTTTACCTTTTATTTTTTGGCCTTTCCCAAACCTTTTGGTTTCTTTTTTCTCTGCATGGCACATGGCCCATATTATTTAATGTTGTAGGTCTTTTTTTAGCATATATGTTAAAAGAAAAAAGAAAAAAAAATGTATTTCTTCAGCCCCCTTTTAACTCCTCCCTTTTCCACTGTGAACATTCTTCGCTTGTTTTTTCCTTTTCTTTGTCATTTTGTCGATGTTTGTTCTTGCGAGATAAGCAGTAGTTATATTCACACCATCCCCTTGACCATACAATGGGCTAAAAAACGGCGAAATAAAACCTATTTGCGGTAAAATGATGAAAAATCCCCGCAATTCCGCTCTATTGTTTGTTGGGTTTTTTTCTTAAAGAGGACCTGTGATGCAAAAAAAATTGAGTTAAATACCTTGTAAAAATCCCTGAGCCGTGGCTTAGTCGTTTGCACTGTTGCTTTGCGGTGCTAGGATCCTGGGTGACAATATTTGCAAAAAGTTTGCATGTTCTCCCCATGTTTGCTCCGGGTCCTCCGGTTTCCTCCCACACTCCAAGGTCATCATGATTGGGAGTTTAGACTGAGAACCCCAATGGGGACAGTGATGATGATGTCAGTAAATATGATGGCGCTATGTAAGCAAGCATAACAATACATTTATTAAAATTTAAAAAAATATATAAAAAATAACTAAATAACTGTGCTGTGTCGCTCCATTGCTTAGGCTACTTTCACACTAGCGTATGGCAGGGATGCCGACTTCTTCCGTGAAGCTCCATCCACTGCCCACTGCCGCACCTCCTCCAGTCAGCTTCGCCTACATCGGCATGCTGCCTACATACCCTATCTTTAGCATTGGGTATGCAGGCCATGCCTATGTATGCGGATGCCTCCGCATGCATCGTTTTGAAGGCGTGGTGACCTGCGCCAAACGCAACGTGTTGCATTTTGTTGAGGTCGTCGCACTGTCAAAACAACGCATGCGCAGGCATCCACATACATTCGCATGGCCTGCGTACCCAATGATAAAGATAGGGTACGCAGGACACATGCTGACGTAGGCAGAGCTGAAGGAAGAGGTGTGGCGGTGGGCGGGGCTTATCAGAGGAACTACGCATCCCTCCGCAGCTCTGCCGAACGCTAGTGTGAAACTAGCCTAACTCTGACCCCCAGAAACTGCTGTATATATTTACTGGTCAAGGGTCTGACAGGGGGCTCTGTAATACTCTGATTTCATTACAGTGTCCAAATAAGCCATAGATATTCTTCTTCCCCGATACCTCTTTAATATTGTGAAATATTACATGTTTTATTGTGTAATCCTTTTCTTGTAAAAATGAAAAGAATTCAAGGAACAATGTGCTTTTCATTCTCACAAGTCGATGTTCTATGCACAAATAAAAAAAAAGCTTGGATTATTGACCTTGTGTGTTACACATCTGTTATGGGTATCCCAGGCTCTGCTTCCTTCACCTCTGTCTGCTGCCCTCTGTTGTGCTCCAAGTCGGGTTTTGCAGATTGCCCCGCGTGACTCTGTGATGTTGTCATGGTTGTGGACAAGGTTCCTTCCCTGTCCTCTCAGGGTTAATTTTGTATGGCCTCCTTTTGGTTTGGGGAGGGCTATATTTACCCGCCTTTGTCTGGGGATCCTTGTCAGTGATACATCTGTCTTGGCTGTGTGTCTGACCCCCTGGTGCGCTTGCATACTGTTTAGTCTGATTGCTTTCTCGTGTATGACCTGGTCTGTTTTCTCATTCTGTGCATTGTCTTGTGACTCTGTGCTTGTTGTCTGTTTCTGGCTCTGACCTTCGGCTTGGTACTCTAACTTCCCACCTGTCAGCCCCTTTTGTACTACACCGCTATCTCCAGCTTCCTGACCTTTTTGCTACGTCCTGACTAGAGTTGAGCGATACCGTCCGATACTTCAAAATATCGGATCGGAATGGATCGGCCGATCTTTAAAAAAAGTATCGGTATCGCCGATGCCGATACCGGAAGTCCCATTCAAGTCTATGAGACTTCCGGTATCGGAATTGGAAAAACCCTTTCCTGCCCTTGTACAGCCTCTCGGGGGTCTGTACCGGCCTTCCGGGGGTCTCTGCCGGTCTGCCGGGGGTCTGTGCCGGCCTGCCGGTGGGCTGTGCGGACTGCCCGGGGTGTGTGCACCCTGTGGGGGTCTGTACCGGCCTGCCAGGGGGCTGTGCCGGCCTGCCGGGGGGCTGTGCTGATGTCCGGGGGTCTGTGCAGGCATCGTCCGATGGGACTACAAGTCCCATCGGGCGATGCCTGCTACCATGACAGTGATTGACACATTAGCCAATGATGGGACAGTAGTAGTCCCATCATCCGGCTAATGTGTTAAATGTAAAAAAAAAAAAAAAAAAATACTACATACATACATACTACATGCTACATACATAGTACATATATACTACATATATACTACATGCATGCTACATACATGCTACATGCTACATACATACTACATACATACTACATGCATGCTACATACATGCTACATACATACTACATGCTACATACATACTACATACATACTACATATATGCATCATACATACTACATGCTACATACATACTACATACATACTACATATATACTACATGCATGCTACATACATACTGCATGCATGCTACATACATACTACATGCATGCTACATACATACTACATGCTACATACATACTACATGCTACATACATACTACATACATACTACAGAAAAGAAAAGAGCGACCAGAATGGTGACCGGTCTGCAAACCCTGTCTTATGAGGAAAGGTTGCAGGATTTGGGAATGTTTAGTTTGCAAAAGAGAAGACTGAGAGGAGACTTAATAGCTGTCTACAAATATCTAAAGGGCTGTCACATTGTAGAAGGATCAACTTTATTCTCATTTGCACAAGGAAAGACTAGAAGCAATGGGATGAAGCTGAATGGGAGGAGACACAGATTAGATATTAGAAAAAACTTTTTGACAGTTAGAGTGATCAATGAGTGGAACAGGCTGCCACGAGAAGTGGTGAGTTCTCATTCAATGGAAGTCTTCAAACAAAGGCTGGACAGACATCTAACTGGGATGATTTAGCGAATCCTGCTTTGAGCAGGGGGTTGGACCAGATGGCCCAGGAGGTCCCTTCCAACTCTACGATTCTATGATTCTATGATTCTATGATTCTACATGCATGCTACATACTACATGCTACATACATACCACATATATACTACATACATACTACATACATGCTACATACATACTACATGCATGCTACATACATACTACATGCTACATACATACCACATATATACTACATACATACTACATACATGCTACATACATACTACATGCATGTTACATACATACTACATGCTACATACATACCACATATATGCTACATACATACTACATGCATGCTACATACATACTACATGCTACATACATACCACATATATACTACATACATACTACATGCATGCTACATACATACTACATGCTACATACATACTACATATATACTACATGCATGCTACATACATACTACATGCTACATACATACTACATACATACTACATGCATGCTACATACATACTACATGCTACATACATACCACATATATACTACATGCATGCTACATACATGCTACATGCTACATACATACTACATACATACTACATGCATGCTACATACATACTACATGCTACATACATACCACATATATACTACATACATACTACATACATGCTACATACATACTACATGCATGCTACATACAATACATACATAGACATACAGTACATATAACATAGAGTAACATACTTACCAATACTTGTCACATTGTTCCCCGAAGCCATTGTCGTCTACGGAATAAATATTAACATAACAAACCACAAAAATACTCACCCATGATCCGAAGCAGTCCACGAGTGTGTCCCAGGACGATCTTGGGTAGAGAACTGCAGCATCAGCTGATGCTGCCGCTCTCTACGGGCTGCAGGAATCCAATGACGGAAGGTAGGTATCCTTCCGCACTGTATTCCTCCGCCACTTAAAAAAAAAAAAATCCCTAGTCTCACTTTATGGTAAAAGCTGCAGTTCTCTACCCAAGATCGTATGTATGTAGTATGTATGTAGCATGCATGTAGCATGTAGTATGTAGCATGCATGTAGCATGTAGTATGTATGTAGCATGCATGTAGCATGCATGTAGTATGTATGTAGTATGTATGTAGTATGTATGTAGCATGTAGTATGTATGTAGCATGCATGTAGTATATATGTAGTATGTATGTAGCATGTAGTATGTATGTAGCATGCATGTAGTATATATGTAGTATGTATGTAGCATGTAGTATGTATGTAGCATGCATGTAGTATATATGTGGTATGTATGTAGCATGTAGTATGTATGTAGCATGCATGTAGTATGTATGTAGTATGTATGTAGTATATATTTTTTTTTTTTAAAACATTTAACACATTAGCCGGATGATGGGACTACTACTGTCCCATCATTGGCTAATGTGTCAATCACTGTCATGGTAGCAGGCATCGCCCGATGGGACTTGCAGTCCCATCGGACGATGCCTGCACAGACCCCCGGACATCAGCACAGCCCCCCGGCAGGCCGGCACAGCCCCCCGGCAGGCCGGTACAGACCCCCACAGGGTGCACAGCCCCCCGGCAGGCCGGCACAGCCCCCCGGCAGGCCGGTACAGACCCCGGGCAGTCCACACAGCCCCCCGGCAGGCCGGCACAGCCCCCCGGCAGGCCGGCAGAGACCCCCGGAAGGCCCGAAATGACGGCGCATCATGATGCGCACACACCGCGCATCATGATGACGTCATTTCGGCTGTCAATCAACTTTGAACTTCCGATTCCGATGCCCATACCCGATATTGAAAAAATATCAGATGTCGGTATCGGAATTCCGATACAGCAAGTATCGGCCGATACCCGATACTTGCGGTATCGGAATGCTCAACACTAGTCCTGACCACTCTTAGCGTCTCACCCTTTGGTACTTAATCAACCTCCTGGCTTGACTGTGGCATGTTCAGACTACTCTCCGGCTTCGTCGGTCACCGTTGCTACTCAGCGTCTGGCTCCACCTCCGGCCACTCCCCCGGTGTTCACGTGTATCAGATCCTGTGCTCTGAAAGGTAAGCTCACAGTAGAGCGCCTCACACACTCTGTGTCCTTCTGTAACACATGCACAGACTCCTGCTGTAAGTCTGCCGCAGAGTTCTTGATATATGTCATTTTAATAACCCTATTTAAGGCTCATTAGGACACACACTTGTGTCTTAGGATTGAGACTCTAGTGTCCCAGCTTTGGTTTACTTTATTACCTGTTGTTACACCCACAGGTTGCGCACGTGGTTCGTGCCACAGGGCCGGGTTTACCTAGGAGGGGCGTAGCTAAGCAGCTACCTGATTGCAGCTTCTGATGGTGGAGTCAGGCTTGAACTGCAAGTAGCTGCCAGGTAGAACTCCTAAGTAGTCCCCAGTACTGCAGCTGCTGAACCCTGGTACGCAGACACGGATATGGACTCGACCAGAATGGACCACAAAGTTACAACGGGACGAGAAGCCCGGTGAAAATGGCACTTCAAACTATCTCCCTGGAACCGACTTCAACCCAGACACGGAAATAATCATCTACTAGGTTGTCCACCCCCTTTTGGTTATCCTGCCCGTGCACTCGCTGGTGGCCCACTCGACTGCTTTTTCAGCACCCAGACTTCTGCTGACACTTCATCAGTAACTTCTTCACTGATGTCTTCACTGTGTTGCTGCAGATACCATACACTTTACTCTTCTTTGCTCTGCTCAATTCTCCCACATCTGCTATGGATGGCTAGGGACTCCACTTCACACGTTGTGTGACAGCTAAACAGCTCAGGCACAGGACCATCTAAGCAGCAACAGGGGTCTACCCCCGACTCACTAATCTCTTGCAGCTCAGGCCCCAAGGCCACCTGAGCACACCAAGGGTCTACCCCCGACTGACTATAACCAGGAAATATCTCTAGCTTATTCCCCAGCTGCCACTCCTAGAATTAACCTCTCAACTTCTTACAACTAAAGCCTAATATGCAGTGTACTCAGTGCCCCTATCTAGTGGCCTTTTCTCTAACTGCACTGTCCCTAATTTATATATAATACACAGATACGTAAATACGTCACAATTATATATATATATATATATATATATATATATACATGACACATACAAATATGGCAATCATATACAGGTAACTAGTAGCAACAATATTTACAGGGCTAGGCCCTGACCCTCTTACAGCTCCATTCAGACTACTAGGTTCTGGATCCTTTGCACAATGGTTACTGACATGAAGTCTCAGACAGAGCTGATTTGGAGACTGATATGACAGACCGGATACACGGAATACTCTGAGATGTACATGTTCACACATATAGGTCTTGGATACTGAGTCAGGTGCTACTGGTGCAGCTTCAGGGTTCGGGCACTGCCACACAAGGATCAGGGACTACGGGTACAGGACTGGCCATGCAAGCACCAAGGACTCAGGTTCAGGGCACTGGCCACACAATGACCAAGGGACCTAGCAACTCACTAGTGTAACTAACACACTATTGACAGAATGTTGCTTTGGCAGCTCCCTATTGGGGAGGGTGCCTTTTTTACAGGATGCTTCCCAGCTATTGGCTGGGTGACAAGACATCCTGCAGGTGCTCAGGTTGGCCCTTTAAGAACAGGGCAGTACGAGCTCACTATGCTCGCCGCCGGAAACTCAGAGACACAGGAAGCAGAGCGCACGAGGAGGGACATGACATGCCGCTTGGCCAGAGCTGTGAGTATGTCGGTGTCCCTGCATGGAGGGAGAAGGAGAGTCATGCGGGGAGGCTGACAGTAGCGCTACACCTGTACATGTTGTGTTTTAAACTTGCATCCATCCCTGATCAGTTCTACACAATCTATATGACTCCTTCTAAGATTACAGATAGTCCAAGTCCTCAATGCTACATGTCTTCTGGGAAGCTGCACCAACACATGAGGTCCATGTGTCCACCCGACCAGGAGGTTTAGCAGATCCACCCAGCACGTGAGCCTTCCATCTAGACCCAGTCGGTAAAGGATTAATGTAGTACGGAGCTGTCACAGAAATAGTCTGTACATAATTATATATCACAAAATATTGACATAAAATATTACTGTACAGGTATTATCCATGCTTCTCGTGGAAGCTCCTTATGTCATACTACCTTGTACAGAACATGATTATAAACTAGGGCTATGGCATGGGCTATGAATACTCAAGTGGTCATCCGCCTCCTGAGCCTGCTTTGGCAAAGCAACATGTCAAAGACTAGAGAGAAACAGCAGGAAGATGAGGACACAGTGATGACACTGGATCTCACAATCTGTGAGTTTTGGCATCTTCTTGGATAGAAAAAAAATTGCCAGAAAACTGTACAAGAAAACTCACTGTGAGACACACCACGGCTCCTCGGACAGTTTAGTTCTCCATTTCAGGTTGAAATAAGATTTGTGTTAAACAGACTTGTCAAAGCAAACAATAAATTTTCATTTTATTAGGCGCTTTCTGTCCAAATAACTTTTTGCTTAGGTTCTTTTTTTGAACATCTTGCAAAGAAAATGGCTATAAATCAGGAGAACACGTACAGATCAACAGGAAAGTGCAGTGAAAGCATTCAGACACTTGCAGAAACTGAGCAGCTACATTTCGTTGTAATATTCAGGCCTTTCATGGAAACGTGTGTTGCATTAATATCTAAGCATGATTTGTCTTCGTGGGAGATAACGATTTTGCAAATAAATACATTTACAAAGTGTTACATTTATTTAGTTTCTGTTCCGATGCTTCAATCCAAATAATTTATTGTGCAATATGGCAAAAAGAAAAATAATCTTAGACTTACTATTGTAAAATCAGATATTTCGCACCCAGACCCTTATGTCATATCCAAAGGATACAACAAAATGGCTAACAGATATGGCTCCCACCTCAGGGACTCACACTTTTTTGGTGAAATTTTGCCCTTCAACCCCTAACCTGGTAGCCACCTGCATCTAGGTAGCCTACTCATCAGATGGGTCAGCAGTTAGGTTAAGGACTGACATGTCCCCTGTGCAGTCCCAGCCCGACTTATACGCCAGATTTCTCTTGACTGGCACACCAGATCTCTACAGAAGAAGTAATTTTTTAATTAGTGGACAATTATCTTGCCGTGTAAACAGGTTACCAATTACAAAATGAATGAGCAAAATGCTTGTTCATTGGGTGAAATGATCATTTTGCGCATCGGAAAATATCATCGTTCTCGGATGGACATTGTCCTATGTAAACAGGATACACAATGCCAAGAACGACGGCAGCCTACGTGCACTGAATGATTTATTACAGATCCCTTAGTACACACTGTTTATTTTGGTTTGAATGTGTAAACAGGCCTTTAAATGCTCGCCGATCGGTAAAGGTTTGCTGATCAGCAGTCACATTGTGCCATCGGTTGTTCCATGTAAACAGACCTTTACACTATGGAACTCTTCTTGTGTATCCTTTGTCCCATTAACCAATACTTTGGCACATTGGTTTATCTGGCAACTCAGTGATGCTGGTTATCCTGGACTATTGAAATAAAGCTGTAAGGTAAGGGGTATGTGCACACTGAGCTCTGCTCCAAATAAATGCATGAAAAATCACTTTCAGGCCACGATCACATGTTCAGTATTTGGTCAGTGTTTTACATCCGTATATTAAAACCAGGAGTGGGTGAAAAATGAGGAAGTGGTGATGTGTTTCTATTATACTTTTCCTCTGATTGTTCCACTCCTGGCTTTGGCTTATAAATACTGATGGAAAATACTGACCAACTACTGATAGTGTGAATGGGGCCTCAGGATTCGCTTACACTTGCATATAAATCAAGTCCAATCTGATAAAAAAAAATCAAATTGCAGTTGGACCAATGTTATTCAATAAGACAGTGCAGATATGCTATTTTTTCTCACCTGTACTTGACGGAAGGAAAAAAATTGCATTGCAGCAATCTGCGTATGAACACGTAAAATAGGCCGAGACCTGCCAATGTAAGTTTATGGGTGCAAAAAAAATGGATGGCATATGGACTGGAAGTATGGCGTCCGAATTTTGCCCATACATCTCAAAGGAACCAGGAATTTGCATCTGCCAAGTATATAAAATTCACAGCCAGAACCCTCAGCATAAATAAATAAATAGATGGATAGATAATAGATAGATAGATAGATAGATAGATAGATAGATAGAAAATAGATAGATATGAGACCCCCCTGCATAATATAAACTTGCACACTTTTGTGCCTTTCATGTGGAGTTTATTCTACTATTTTTTTGGGCTGGTTTAACCCTATAAATAAATAAATAAATGAAAAAAATGATGTACAGTCCTCCCTATTTTATGAAACCAGCAAAGGTAAAGCAGACAGCTGTGAGCTGATATTACCAGGCTGGGAAGGTCCATGATTATTGGTCCCTTCCCAGCCTAAAAAATACCAATCAACATGGTGTTTCTTTTAACCACTTCAACCTTTGAGAAGAAACAAAAGACTGATGTACGAAGCAATGTACTTTTTCCGTAGACATACATATATTCATTTTTTGTATGCGTTTTGAAACATTTTCAGGCAGTTTTTTAGGCAGAAACTGATTGGAAAAGACAAAGATGTTGTGTGCACATAGCCACAGGTCTTTGTGCACATGGAGACTTTTTGCTGAGTTTTCAGAGCAGAAACTGAGTGTAAATGCCAAGTTTTTGAAATTGAGGAGAAGCTTTACAAAGTTTCAGCTCAAAAAAATTCATTGAAAAACTTTGTGTGCACGTAGCCAAAATAAGAAGGAACGTTTCCTTAAACAGTTTCTACTTGAAAAACTCATTTTTTTTACCTCCTTAAAACAACTGTACATAGGTTAAAAGCAGATCATAATACATGAGTATTTACTGAAACTATTAAATAATAAGGATTGAAATAAGAAAAAGCAGTGAAAACTTTCTGGAGGATGCAGCCACCACTTAGTAAACCCAAAAACTTAGCTTGAACTTTCCAGACAAGTATTTTGCTGACATCAGACCAATATGGTTGTCACTCACTCAATCTGACGTTAATTAGGACAGATGGAGAGAGGGAAAAATATTCCCTTAATCAAGGCAACGAGACCCGAAAGGATTTCAATTAAGTCTTTTTTTTTCAACAGAGAAGAAAACAGCAGCAAAAGTTCTTGACAATTAAAACATATATACCCAAAGCCATATAGAACTTGATGGAAAATGGGGAAACGGCTGCCCTAATTACACCAGGGGTGGAAACGCCGGCCAATCAAAATGAAACCAAATCTCTCTCCTTTAATAAGGCTCTAAATCCATTAACAAGAATTTCTGCCAAATGTATGCAAAATGTGATCCCGGTCCCGTCTGACACGTGCATGGATTACGTTTTACTAACTTAGCCATGCCTTGGTTAAAATAACTTTAATTTTCTATTTATTTTTCCAGCAAAGCGCATTGTGGGAATTCTTCAATAAGGTAAATATTTAACATGTACAATGCGCTGCGGGAATTCTCACATTTTCACAATGACTGTAACTTTTTTGACTTGTTATAAAACAGATGGGATCCCAGAATTTTGTTCAGGTTCACCCAGGTTTCAACAAAAAAGAAAGAAAAAAAGATCCCTGTAATTCATAATGTATAGAAATAACCTTGGAGAGAAACCGGGTACATGAGGTGGCAGGCCCTGAAAGGACTGAACAAAATAGACAAACCATTCATGATCAACGTCTGGAAAGGTTCGAGTGAGAATCTTCCAGATTTGGTTTCACGGCACAAAAGCCAAAAGCGTTTATATGTAATTACAGCTATCATCCGAAATATTTCATTCAGGGGTGACTAGGCTCGCAAAGTTCATACTCATTAATAACTTTCTGGGTATCGTCGTAGATCGCAAAATTGCACGGTTGTACAAGTCTATTGTTACGTGGGTTCGAAATATTCACATTTATCTCCAACAACAGAAAAAGTATCTTCCATATCCACAGGAAATGTCAAATAGATGTGATTCCGACCTCATCTCTTTATTGCTGTGAACTTCACTGGTCTCGATCCTGCAACTCCTCCTGCCCCACTTCATGTGGATGATATGTTCTAAGTCATCCAAACAGTTTCCCCCAATCATACTTCTGTGCAGGTGCACTTCTCTCTGCCCTGCTGAGCTCAGAGCAAAGTACTGTGGTGTGTCCCCTGATGAAGGCAACAGCTGAAATGCGCGTCGAGGTGGTCGCCACTCAGGAGAGGGAGTCTTCCACCATTATATTTAGCAGTGAGTATTGCCTGCACCTATACCTTTGTTTATGCACTAGTGAAAGTGCACTTTCCAAACTCTTCTATGGGATTTCCAAAGATAGCCAAGTAAGGGTGGCCACCTCTTAATGCACAGCAGCTCAAGTTGGCCAACTCGGCTATTTCGTAACTCCCCTAAGAGTGAATGAAGACTTGCACATGAAGCCATCTCATCATGAAACAAGGCTCCATTCTCAAGATGGGGGTCCTTTTGGTTGGACCCGCATGTATAATTTTTTTATTGCAAATCTTGAGTATATCCCATAGGTGTCTGAGATTGAAATACCGTTAGGCCTCATTCAGACGGTAGATTTTCTCACGTACAATTTGATCAGATTGTGGTCCAAGTGTCATCAGTTTTTCCTCATACATGAAAAAAAAAATTCTTCACCGTCTCCTTTGACAGTCCGTGAATATCGGACACCACTGCCCGATTTTTCTTTCACGGACCCACAGACTTGCATTGCCGATTGCGATCAGATGCTCGAATCAAAATCAGATATTTCTCCCATATTTTCCGCGGACCACTCAGTCCGTGGAAAATATGTCTTGTCTTTAGCATTTTTTTCTTATTTAGTCTTTTTACTCTAGTAAAAGTATATTTTATACATGTCTTGGTCTGGAATATGGCTCTGTCTGCTCACCCTGGAATGCCTGGGACTGTTAGCTACATCTGAATCCAGATGGGGTTTATGAAGGGGACGGCCCTAATCCCAAGGACCTTCTTCCATATATATCGTCCCTTTCTAGATATTATATATTATGTGTTATGTAGCTACACTCCAATATTACAAGTTTTAAATGTTGATTATTAACTTAATGTATTTTTGCAATGCTTTTTGCTTGCTAACACTATGTAATATTTCTTGCTTGTGGCATATTTCATAATTTCTGTGCCTCTGTATGTGACCCGTTATTAATATGCTTTAAAACATGCTGGGGAATATTTAATCCAGTACCCTTTAGCATACTTGGCCCCCCCACTATGTAATCCCCTAAATTACATATTGTCTATTAATGTTGTTTATCAAAACTCTTTGCTGGCGCTATTATAATATTCTCTGCGCACGCGCGGTCTTACTGGGGAGATTTTCCCTTACATTGGGCTTCACTAATATGGCGGCGTGCATGCACACTGCACCCGAGTCTCTTGCTTCAGGCTGAAGGCCTCTTTACAGACGGCAGGCGGATGTGACGTCATGGAGGATTTCCTCCCCGCACGCCGGAGCTGAGTGCCGGACGCTGCTGCACCTGAGACCAGGGGGCAGTGGTGCCATGCGCGACATACCATTGGCCCTCAAGCGGGTGCCAGTACCGATGCACCTGCAATCCTGGGGGCGGCGGTTTTACATGCAACACATCATTGGCTCATGAGTGAGTACTAGCGCCATATAAACCAGGCAGTTGCTATGACATGACATGCACACCTCCCTTTGATAAAGCTGAACGCAAAACGCGCGTCAGGGTGTTTGTGATACCGTGAACAGGCTGATTATGGGTATGTGACGCTGCTCCTTTATTTATTTATGCATCTCTTGTTTGCACTAGCATCTTATAATGATTATTATGGACTTATTCCATTGATGCGTTGGAGCTTACGTAATTGCTGCATGATCCCATAGCCTGCATTTATTCCCTCTATCACTTTTTTGTGCACTTTACTTGGGTTAAATTCCTTTCCTATTTATATGTATTTTTGTCATTTCATGACTTTGAATATATCTGTTATGTGTACTGTAATTTGAATAAAATGTATTACTTGCTTTATACTCCTTTTGTGACTGGTGTGTTTTGGATACCTCGTATCCCTTTTTGAGCTAACTTTGGATCTACGCACTCCTGTACTTTCTATGCATTTGGGGAATCTTTTGTATGGTGAAGGTCCCTATATATATATATATATATATATATATATATATATATATATATGCGGTAATATGTTTTTGGACATTTCTGTAGTCAATACTGTGTATGGTGGAATATGTTCATTATATCTTCATATGATTATTTGACTCCTTCAAGACACATCGTTTTTATCATCTTGGGTGTGTGCACCTTGTTTTTATATGGTTATTATTTATAATATTTTGTTATCACATGATCATCAATAAATATTTACTGTGTTTATTGACTGGCTTTTATGGTCTTTTTGCTTCTTCCTTTTTTTCTGTGTTGTCTACCGACTGTCCGGTTTCTTTTACCATCACGGTCCGATTTTGTTATTTGGATTCTTTACCTGCACGGTTCAGATTCATACCTAATCTCCACATACTGTATATCTGTTTTTCGCTTGCTCCTCATCTCCTCTATATACAAAACCAGAAGCTGTTGGTGACCCAAAGGAGGCAACACACATTAGATGAGTGTTGGCCGAATCTGTCAATTTCATCAGGTTCAGCCAACCATGTGTATGGGTGTAGACCTAGGAGGTGCCATGGTATGAGTCTGCGACATAAGAAAAGACTAATGTTATAAGTGGCACATGGTAAGTTAGGAGAGGGCTGTTACAGTTTCAGTTTGGGGAATTATCCTTTTCATCCTGGTTTTTGAGGTCGTCCAACTTGGGCACACACGGCACGTTTTTGTGCCATGAGTTATCTGCTGAACACATTGTCACTAGAGAGCAAACACTTGTAATGTATTCATTGCAGGATCATTACCTTCTTGAGCCCCAATATTCTTGGCAGCATCACTTAGGGCTCCATGGAAGCCTATATAAGGTGTTAATCACTTCTGTATATAGTTTCTCTGGAAATTCATGAGATAAGCGGTTGCCGTTGCTTATATAACAAACAAAGTGACTTTGTCCTGGATTTCATAGTCACAGAGTATTGATTGGTCACAGATCTGATTCTGAAATCTCCGCATAATTCCCGTGATTAACACCAATTTCAGTTTTCCTTAATACGGTGTTATGCCAAAGAAACTTGAGCTTGTTGGACGACGTGTTCATTACGCACTTTTCTGGAATAGGAGGTTTACTAAGTGCGCAATTAGACATGGGTGAAGACAAGTTGGAGAAGAAAAAAATAATAAAAATTTTAGAAAAACATGTTTATATAGCAAAAATCATGGCATGTAAAGTGTCTTAGATCATGCCTCCGAGGCGTAGCCTGTCGCCTCCGAAATTAAATATATTCAATCTGCCAGAAACAATAAAAAACACAGGTTGTCATTTGATTTTGCGAGCTAGGAGTGGCCAGACCATTGTTCCCTTGTGATTAGCAGTACGTCTTATTACAACCGGATTTTAAAAGCAAAATCGCCAGTAACCTAAGTTTTTATTACTGTGTTATATAAGTGAACTTTCCTATACGGCTGAGCTTGCGCTGTAGCAATACATATGATATTAATTATTGGTTATCCAAGAGCATATCTCATATATATTTTTCAATGTATTGTATATACTGTAGCTTATAAGACTCAGCAGCTCTTTCCACCTGCAAATGATGTCCCCATTCGTACCCGACCCGAGCAAGTCAGCAATTCAAAACTAGTAGTTCAGTCCGGCACACACCATGTTAGTAATTTCTCCTGACTTCATATATACAAATGATATCCAGATAAAAAATTCCAATTCGTTAATGAAGAACGGTTCACAGTCATGAATAAGAACTGAATATTCGAAACGCGTTGGACTTTTTCACTATCTGAATGTTGTGTGTATATATGACCATAAATAAAGTCCAAGGGAGCATGTGCTGGACTCAATTTCTACTAGTTATTGGACAAACTTTATTTCATCGTAAAGATATGTATCACGCATCTTGTGCGCACCGGTTTCATGGTATTATGGGTCGTGGTACAGAGAGGAGCCTGTTATAGTAACTTGGCTACAGTAGGATTGATGGTGTCCTAGCACAGGAATCGGTGTAGGCCCAGGAAAATCCTAGTGTTCATGTTGGTGTGTGCATTGTGATGCCAGAACGCTTTGCTACAGCGCTGAGAAAAGCTTCTAAAATCTCCATGGTTTGGCATCAAGCGTAAATGATCTAAATGAAAGCCATGCCTATGTATTGTTTGGCTTAAGATCTGTCCAATGGTGAACTGGAAGTCAGAGAGGCTTGTTCTTCTGGGGCTATCGGTGGACTGGGGGGCCAGAGAGATTTGTTGCAATGAAGCCCGGAGGTAGTGACAAGGAACTATTGGAGAGGTTGTATAGTGGGTCACTTGGTGTGTTATAGTCAAGACATGTCATTGAGACAATACTTTGCAAAGCCTTGAAAACGTCATAGTGAATCATATCTTAGAGTAAGAAACAACATGTGGGGCTCTGGGCATGTTATCTCTGAGGGCAGCGAGGGCTGAGCGTGCTGTCAGCCTTGGGATATGTCAGTTCTCGGGATTCCACCAGGGCTGTAGCAGAGACTTGAGCCCAAAAGGGAGCAAAAATGGTTTTGAAAGGCATCAGCCCTGTGGAATCTACCACTGAGCCTTGTAGGCACGGTGTGGAACATCAGACTAGGATGGGTTGGTGACCAATGTGTACTAGAAAATTAGCTGATGTAAGGCCTGTGAGTTGACCCGGATGATTTTTTACTATTGTGTAGTGGACTGAACAGAAATAGTAAGATTGGTCAGATAAGGAAAAACTCCTAGGAATAGAGCAGGGAGTTGAAGTACATAGTGCAGCATGTTGGCTCAGTGGCTTTCCAGCGCAGGGGTACTGGGTTCAAACCTCACCCGGGACAACATCTGTGAGAACTTTGTATGTTCTCCCTGTGCTTATGTGGTTTTCTCCAAGTGCTCCAGTTTCCTTCCACACTCCAAGGACATAGTGATAAAGAATTTACTTTATCAGCCCCAATGGGGACAGTAATGGTGATTTCTGAAAAGCGCTGTGGAATATGATGGCGCTATATAAGTTAAATAATTAAATAAGTGAACCTTCTCATCTTGTTTAATGGAAAAATGTTGAGAAAAGTAAGTTATTCTGTGAGATCTCATTGTTACTGTGCAGTGTGAAGGGAACATGGTTTTGAGGACTGTGTGAAGTCAACATTGGCCGGGCCAAAGCTCACATATGACTGTTGATTTCATGACTTAGGAAAGTCTGACTGACGGCTTCACTGTAATGACCCCTCCCAAAACCCACACTTACCCCTTCTTAACTTAAATAAGACACGACTGCGTGACATTGGATGTAAAAGGCCACAGCAGCCCCGTTTATTAACACCAAACAAGCAATAACATTTTATCCATAAACGTAGAAATATTCCATAAACATAACCACCAGCAAAAGGAGGGGGGGTAAATGAAGAGTCCATTGTACATGATTGCAACACCAGCTCCACCACGTGCCCTCAGCCGCACCACACCGGCTCGAGGACACCCAGCCGAGTGTTGCAAAAAACCCATTGTACATGATTGCAACACCAGCTCCACCACGTGCCCTCAGCCGCACCACACCGGCTCGAGGACACCCAGCCGAGTGTTGCCCAACCAATGTCCTGCTGGGACCCAGCCCAGCAGGGACCCACGTTAACATGCCCCGCTGTGACCGAGCACAGCAGGGTCCCACGTTAACATGTCCCGCTGTGACCCAGCACAGCTGGGACCCACCTTAACCAAGTATACCATTGCACCACCAGGGGTAACCCGCTCCTGCACTGGGTTCACCCCCCCGCTCTTTGTGCAATCCACCGACTTCAAATACCCCCCTCCTTTTCCGCCGACTGCTGCGACAACGTCAAATCTCTTCTTCTCTTCACCATGTCGATCTCCAGAAGATCCTAAAATTAGGGCGGGAGGGCGGGACGATTCCGGACGTCTGCAAGGTAAGGAATGACCATCCCCCCATAGTTCTGCCCTATATATCCATCCCACTACTGACCACTCCCTGCCAACTCACATTGCACAATAAGCCCCATAGCTCCAACCCACACCTTCCCCACAAGCACAAAGCACTACTGACCACTCCCTGCCAACTCACATTGCACCATAAGCCCCATAGCTCCAACCCACACCTTCCCCACAAACACAAAAGCACTACACCTTACCCTTCACTAACCCTCAGGCCTAGCAGCCCTCCTTAGTCATGTGCGCCCTCCCTGTAGCCCCTTTGGGGCAGGCGTCTGGGCTTGCCTTGACTTAGGAAAGTCTGACTGACGGCTTCACTGTAATGACCCCTCCCAAAACCCACACTTACCCCTTCTTAACTTAAATAAGACACGACTGCGTGACATTGGATGTAAAAGGCCACAGCAGCCCCGTTTATTAACACCAAACAAGCAATAACATTTTATCCATAAACGTAGAAATATTCCATAAACATAACCACCAGCAAAAGGAGGGGGGGTAAATGAAGAGTCCATTGTACATGATTGCAACACCAGCTCCACCACGTGCCCTCAGCCGCACCACACCGGCTCGAGGACACCCAGCCGAGTGTTGCAAAAAACCCATTGTACATGATTGCAACACCAGCTCCACCACGTGCCCTCAGCCGCACCACACCGGCTCGAGGACACCCAGCCGAGTGTTGCCCAACCAATGTCCTGCTGGGACCCAGCCCAGCAGGGACCCACGTTAACATGCCCCGCTGTGACCGAGCACAGCAGGGTCCCACGTTAACATGTCCCGCTGTGACCCAGCACAGCTGGGACCCACCTTAACCAAGTATACCATTGCACCACCAGGGGTAACCCGCTCCTGCACTGGGTTCACCCCCCCGCTCTTTGTGCAATCCACCGACTTCAAATACCCCCCTCCTTTTCCGCCGACTGCTGCGACAACGTCAAATCTCTTCTTCTCTTCACCATGTCGATCTCCAGAAGATCCTAAAATTAGGGCGGGAGGGCGGGACGATTCCGGACGTCTGCAAGGTAAGGAATGACCATCCCCCCATAGTTCTGCCCTATATATCCATCCCACTACTGACCACTCCCTGCCAACTCACATTGCACAATAAGCCCCATAGCTCCAACCCACACCTTCCCCACAAGCACAAAGCACTACTGACCACTCCCTGCCAACTCACATTGCACCATAAGCCCCATAGCTCCAACCCACACCTTCCCCACAAACACAAAAGCACTACACCTTACCCTTCACTAACCCTCAGGCCTAGGAGCCCTCCTTAGTCATGTGCGCCCTCCCTGTAGCCCCTTTGGGGCAGGCGTCTGGGCTTGCCTTGACTTAGGAAAGTCTGACTGACGGCTTCACTGTAATGACCCCTCCCAAAACCCACACTTACCCCTTCTTAACTTAAATAAGACACGACTGCGTGACATTGGATGTAAAAGGCCACAGCAGCCCCGTTTATTAACACCAAACAAGCAATAACATTTTATCCATAAACGTAGAAATATTCCATAAACATAACCACCAGCAAAAGGAGGGGGGGTAAATGAAGAGTCCATTGTACATGATTGCAACACCAGCTCCACCACGTGCCCTCAGCCGCACCACACCGGCTCGAGGACACCCAGCCGAGTGTTGCAAAAAACCCATTGTACATGATTGCAACACCAGCTCCACCACGTGCCCTCAGCCGCACCACACCGGCTCGAGGACACCCAGCCGAGTGTTGCCCAACCAATGTCCTGCTGGGACCCAGCCCAGCAGGGATCCACGTTAACATGCCCCGCTGTGACCGAGCACAGCATGGTCCCATGTTAACATGTCCCGCTGTGACCCAGCACAGCTGGGACCCACCTTAACCAAGTATACCATTGCACCACCAGGGGTAACCCGCTCCTGCACTGGGTTCACCCCCCCGCTCTTTGTGCAATCCACCGACTTCAAATACCCCCCTCCTTTTCCGCCACCGCGAGCACGTATGACACCTTGTACGTGCGAGTACCACCACCAAAAAAAACCCAACCCGAGCCGACTCTGCGGCTCGAGTAACCAATGTTTCTGTACCAAGACCAATCGATCAAAACTGATCCCCATTAGACCTCACAATGCCAACCTACACCAAAATACCAGTACAACAAGGTCAGCCACACCCAAGACCTGCAACTAGCCAACCGCATCGTCCAATCCTATGCACCGCCTGCGCGACCAGTCCCCAACCTGAGCCGCCGCCTCTGCCTCGTTGAGACCGCAACATTGCAGGCGCCTCCGAAAATTATACTTCACCTAATAATTAATCAAAGCCAACCATTATTGCCGTGAACAAAAGAACCTACATTGGTTCCCCAAACCTCCGATAGATTCTTGAAAATGTGCCCAGTAAAACCCACTATGTAGTCATTCCAAACAGGAGCCCCTATGGACACCAACATGAGCACGGCTCCCAGGCAGAAAATTGCACTCCACCTGATAATAATCAAAGCCAACCATTATAGACGTAACAACAGAACCTACACTGGTTCCCCAACCTCCGACAGATTCTTGAAAAACATGCCCCACTATATAGTCATGAACAACAACACGAGCATGGCTCCCAGGCAGGAGCATTCAGGCCCGATGTCTCAGATCAAACTCCTTGACGCCCCAGCGACCAAGTCTCCACCACACACGTGCAGTACCAAAACGCTGTTGGTCCCGTCAACCCTGCGTGATAGCATCTATCTTAAAATATCCACCCAACTAGAAAACATAAACCAATCCACCCCGTAATCACCACGACTCAGAACGAATTAATTGTGTGCATCACCCATGCACTTCGAACCCAGAATCACAACACTATTGTTGCCACCCTCTTACCAAAAGTGAGATGTACTCCGCACCCATTCCCCGCTGAACTGCGTATTCGACACTACTCACAAAAGAAAGAAAAGCGACTCCACACCACCTGAAGTCCAGGAAAACTCAGACACACATCACGTCTCCCGAAAAACCCCAGACACCATAAACCCAGGCCATCCGTCAAAACATTGCACTCACCGGTGCCCGATGCTTGTCCGCCACTCAGCCTTAAAGCACCGCAAAAAGCACCCCCAAACGGAGCACAGCCCCAGACGATTACCAGGTCCTTAGAATCATTAAAAGTCAATGCACATCGCACTAGCTTCCCCTGCCACAGCGTACCACCAGCCCGACATTAATGAAAGTAATGTTATAGCTGCAACCTGCTCACCCACTACCTAAAGTACACCTCCCCCGCAGCAGCGCTGCACCACAACCGTGTCCCCATAATACCAGCCGGTCCTGACAAGTGCGCATAACGGAATAAATGACATAGCCATGTATTGCCGGACGGGCTACACCCACGCGGGAGACCATTCACACGGCCATCGAAACAACATGTCCTGCCTCATGCTCTATACAGAATTCCTGACAAATGGAACAACACCCGCTGGATAAACAAACCGTTCACCAACCAGGACCCCCGAGACCAGTAAAGCACATGCTGGGTTACCCAACTCAAATGTTGCATCATCCTTGCGCAACACTTCACCCTGGCCCCCCCGTCCGGGGGCACCCAAAAAGAAAAGACTCTAAGGAGAGCTGTATACCCAGAAGGCAAAGCAGGACCAGCTGCACCCACAATATACCTCCTAGCCCATTGTAACGAAAAACTATCCACTCTGTATAATAAACTCCTACGTAGCTGCAATCAACGGCTGTAACAAATACCACCCGATACAGTCTGCCAAAAGATCAATCGGCAACCCTAAAGAACCGCAGTGAGAACCCACCAGTCCTTACGCACAAAAGTTGTTAAAACTGCCCCAGGGCAGCCACGACCAGCAAATTACCGTAAGAACGCCATATGACTGCAGATCATGCAAAAACCCCCAGTGGATCGTAGCCCCATGTATTCAATAACCAAAATCAACCCCCCAAAAACAGCAGCGCGATATACACGGGAACCTAATAACGACCCCCGACCTGACACGATGTACTCGTTAACCTAACCTGACTTAGACATAGGGCCCCAGGTGAATCAAACACTTTGACTTATCCAAACACATGATAACCGCAACAACGCCCTGAGCATGAAGAAAAACAAAGTAGTCAAGGGTTGGACCATGAACAGAAATAAGCACACCACCTTCCCTAATACCAGATAGTAGTCCCAGGTTGGACCATGAACAGAAAATAAGCACTGCACCATCCCTAATACCAGATAATCCCCGACTACCACACAGAAACCAAACCACGGACCTCAACAACCGGACATTGACCAACCATAACCCCACGCCATATCTACGTACCCCCAGAAATTAACCAGGAAAACAAATCCGGTAAAAGGTCAACTCCAAGCCCCCCGGGGGAAATGTCATCCATTGCTGCCAGAAAGGCAGGTTCCTGAAAAAATCTGCCGTCCCAAGCATCTCGACCTCACCAGAACGTCTGCCGCAACAAACCAAAATGCCCCTAGTGAACATGAAAACCCTTAGTACACTCAAAGCCCCTATTGGAGAACCGAACCCGGCATATAAATAAAACACACCCTAATGAAAACTCGACCACCTACCCCCTCACCTCTGACCAGCAATAGAACACACCCCACTGTAACGTGAAAGATTAAGCCGCCCGATGCACTACCCAAACAGATCACCACGTCAGTGAACTTCCATCCAACCCTTATCAAATACTAGGCGCGGCGATAAAACTGCTCACCACATCAGTGAACTACAATCAAGCCCTTATCAAATACTAGGCGCGGCGATAAAACTGCTCACCACATCAGTGAACTACCATCAAACCCTTATCAAATACTAGGCGCGGCGATAAAAACTGCTCACCACATCAATGAACTAACATCAACCCTTATCAAATACTAGGCGCGGCGATAAAACTGCTCACCACATCAGTGAACTAACATCAACCCTTATCAAATACTAGGCGCGGCGATAAAACAGCTCACCACATCAGTGAACTACCATCAAAACCTTTATCAAATACTTGGAGCGGCGATAATCCTCCAGCCCAAAGACCCCATGCCTATAACAATAAACCATAAAACTGGCATGGATATGGCTATCCACCACCGCTCTGCCAATATCCGTATCACCACCTGAATTACTCACAAACCGCCATGGAATCACGACCAGTCATACACAAACACCCAGAGAATGCAAGCACAATTATACTAACCAAAATAAAATGATGTCGTCACCTATAGATATACCCACTATCATAAAAGCAAACTAGCATGAAATTAAAAATTACCTCCCAACACTCATGAAGTGCACAAAAACAGCCTCCTGGACCACAAAGCAACCATTCCCTCACAGATTCGAACGCTGTCCACATGGACCAGCCGCGCATCTTTTCGAACCCCCAGACAAAACACCCGAAACCATACGTAGCAACACCCTTCCCAACCAATATAATCTAGACATTAATAAAGGTTTAAGTGAGCATTGGTATTTGAAGTCGGTGGATTGCACAAAGAGCGGGGGGGTGAACCCAGTGCAGGAGCAGGTTACCCCTGGTGGTGCAATGGTATGCTTGGTTAAGGTGGGTCCCAGCTGTGCTGGGTCACAGCGGGACATGTTAACGTGGGACCCTGCTGTGCTCGGTCACAGCGGGGCATGTTAACGTGGGTCCCTGCTGGGCTGGGTTCCAGCAGGACATTGGTTGGGCAACACTCGGCTGGGTGTCCTCGAGCCGGTGTGGTGCGGCTGAGGGCACGTGGTGGAGCTGGTGTTGCAATCATGTACAATGGGTTTTGCAACACTCGGCTGGGTGTCCTCGAGCCGGTGTGGTGCGGCTGAGGGCACGTGGTGGAGCTGGTGTTGCAATCATGCACAATGGACTCTTCATTTACCCCCCCTCCTTTTGCTGGTGGTTATGTTTATGGAATATTTCTACGTTTATGGATAAAATGTTATTGCTTGTTTGGTGTTAATAAACGGGGCTGCTGTGGCCTTTTACATCCACTTACTAGGCTGACTCCGCGGAACCCCACGGAACAGCCGTCACGTGTCCTCCGCGTCGAGCACCGCAACTGCGATCTTCTCCATGGATCTACGCCGACTGCAGCCCTCCTGGGCCGCAGCGCCAGCGCCCAGACCGACTGTCCATCCGGGAACGCATGGCAAAAAGTCACTGGCTCGGAGCCTCAAACAGGGGGGGGAGGTTGGCGCTCCAGCCGCAGGCAACACCTCCTGAATCTGGCACCCAACGCCGGGGGAACGCGACGCCGGACCACATGACCTGTGGCCCCTGGCAGCTGAAGGGTGGCCACATGACCGAGCCACCGCCCGCTTCCCCCCAGCGCCGCGAGAAAGGAAATGAGGCCGGTGAAGTCACACACCACCTCGCCACCGGGCTCCTTGCCGCGTTACGTCACCGCCGTCCACCGATGCCGATGACCGCGCCGGGTCAGGTGACCACGCCGGGTAACGTGGCCGCGACGTGCGCGTCACCACTGTGTGACGTGATCCGAAATGGAGGGGAGGCCGGCCACGTCACTCACCGCCCCGTTACCTTGCTGCCTGCTTCTTGACTTCTGGCTCCGGCCCCGCGATGTCTTCTGCAACAGGTCTGCTAATGGGGCTCATCCTCCGCTGCAAACTTAACTCTGGGCTGAGGTGCTCAGGAGGCCGTGATCGTCGCTGCCGCTTCGGAGGCAGAGGGGTCCCATCTTCTCCGCCGTCGCCATCACCAGACCATCGCTGCAGCTGTTCCTTCATCCACTGCTGGCCGCGCTGCTCCATCATCCTCTTCATCTGTGCCACGAGGTATTCCATCTTCTGGATCCAAAGATTCAAGCTGAAGTCCCAGATGTGAGGAGCTGACGATTCTGGACGTCTGCAAGGTAAGGAATGACCATCCCCCCACAGTTCTGCCCTATATATCCATCCCACTACTGACCACTCCCTGCCAACTCACATTGCACAATAAGCCCCATAGCTCCAACCCACACCTTCCCCACAAACACAAAAGCACTACACCTTACCCTTCACTAACCCTCAGGCCTAGCAGCCCTCCTTAGTCATGTGCGCCCTCCCTGTAGCCCCTTTGGGGCAAGCGTCCGGGCTTGCCTTTGTGTCAATAACTGTATATTCTACCTTGTTGAGCATTAATGTTAACCAACAAGCACAATAGTGCCATCTGGTTTACATTTTAACCATCAATAGGTCAAGATAGGTCAGCAATATAAGATCCACAAAAGGAAATTTTCTGCTCACCCCTCTTCACTCCTAATCACACCTCCGACGCACGGAAACACCCTGACCCGGGTGTATAGTGCATGCACAACATAGAAAAAGATTTTCCAGCGTCTCCAGGAGATAAAATAACAATTGCTTTATTGAAAATATAAAATCTTCTTACCATTATTTTTTTCTAGAATATGACTAAGTTGATTGTCCTGTAATAAAATAGGTAAATGTTTTTGTATTATTTTTACAATATCCTGAAATTGCGGAGAAAAATTGGTAGAAAAAGTTAATTGGTGATTAATATTATGTTTATTTTTGTGATGATTTAGAAAAAGGTCCGATCTGTCAATTTGGTTCACTATTTTTTGAGCTCTATTCAAACACCAGTTGGTGTATTCTAGAAAAAAATAAAATCAATTTTGTGGCGAAAAAAGCACCCAATTTAGCCCACATCTTGTCACCTAGTCTAGTAGTCAGTAATAATAAAAAGAGCAATTCCAAAAATTGGTTATCATGCACTGGCTTTTTTGGCTATGGGCACAATTTTTGCATATCGTGCAAACATGCCAAGAGATGCAAATCATTTACCTCCATGTACACTGGTTTGACTTACAACATCAGGGATTTCATTAATTGTAATACCCCTAATGTTGTATATCTCATTGAATGTACTTCTTGTTCAATTCAATATGTAGGTTGTACAACTTGTCCTCTCAAACAGCGAATACGCAGACACATGTCTGATACTTTAAATCCTTCTGCAGTGAATGTTTCTGCAGTCTCGAGGCACTTTATTACTATTCATAATAGGTGCCTCGATTCTCTCACATTCACTGGCATTGAAAAGGTGTACAAACCAGTCAGGGGAGGGGACCATCGTAGAAAGATTCTCAATCGAGAGTCTTTCTGGATTTACAAATTGGGCACTAGAATACCGCATGGTATGAACAAGAGGAGAGATCTAATCATGCAGTATTCTTAGGTATCTCTTTCTCTTGTTCATGCCATTCAAATGTGTGGTCTTTTTTTTTTTTTTTCCTCTCCAGTAAATAACTTAGACATTTTCACAGTTGGATATACGAGTGGTACTTAACACAGGGTATATATTTGTACATATATATCTTTGAAAGAAAATTGTAAATGAATGAAACAATGGTGTTTTTTTTTTTTTTTTTTTTTTTTTGCTGCAGTATTTTTCTCTTTCTTTCCGTTCACCATTTGATAACATGCTACATACAAATTGTTCGCAAATTATAAGATCCTTGTTATAACGCTATCAGAGTACATTATGGCTTCCTTTAAATACCTATATGGTTTTTTAACTGCTTTATATGTGATATATCAAGTAAAAAAAAAAAAAAAAAAAAAAAAAATTTTCTTTATAAAACATTTTTTTTTTTTCCTTGATCTGTTTATTATTATACCCTTCGTATGTGTTGGTTTCCATGCATTGTACACTTTTTTCAAATTTGGTTTTGTCTATGTTAAATGTAATGGGTGTGTTTTTCACCTAATTGAATCACCTGTTTCCTTGACATGTTTTGCACTTAAATATCTGTTTGGAGACCTCCTTTACGCATTCCATGATTAAGCCCTTTCAGGGTGAAACGCGTAGGAAAGTGCTCCCCTCCATATGCCTCTTTATGTTGTTTTTACTTGATGGTAAGAAGATTTTATATTTTCAATAAAGCAATTGTTATTTTATCTCCTGGAGACGCTGGAAAATCTTTTTCTATGTTGTGCAAGCAATATAAGATCGGTGTGGTCCCACACCTGATGGGATCTCACACCACCGTTCCAGCGGCATCCGGATGTCAGCAGTTGGGTCATTGAACAGCACAGCTCAGCCATCTGTGTAGTGGCCACTGCTGGGTACTGTAGATATACTTCTAGTCATTCAAATAGGGGTGGACGTGCAGTACCTGGCCGCAACCACTACACTGTTGACGGAGCTGTAGAGCACAGATCAATGTAAAAGTAGCGGGACAACCCTTTTTTGGGAGTTGGAAAGGACTTTTTTGCTCCTTGAGAGTTGCTTCAAATTATTTGTCTTCCTCCGTGGGGTTATAGTTGTAACTTGATGCACTAGTGTCTGTTCTCGGCATTATTAGCCATGTTACTATGCCATTTAGTTAGGATAGGTGTGAAGCTGTGTAACGCCGAGCCGCAGTACCAGTCACATGCGCATGTTGAGAAGGGTTGCTATGTCTAGTCCAATAGTGAAGGGGCCATGGCACTACCAGAAATGGCGCGGCTCTGTCTGATAACTGGCCGATCCTAAAGATAGACCTTTATTTTAGAAAACTACTTAAAGATTTTAATCAACATGACATGCAACTTTTTTTTAAAAGAAGCTCTTTACCGAAGTTTATTCTGGACCGACATTAGTTCATTTTGAGTGCTGCCAAGTCTGCTGGGTTTTGTCTGTACTGTCCTCGGCTGAGTGCGGTAATCAGAGACAGATCAGAAGCAGACAGCCAGTGGATCCCTAGAAACAACCATCAAACAGATGCCATGCTCAAAGTTGGATTAGCGCTGTGTTTATTGCAGATAAGCAGGAATAGATGTAGCAGCGACTACTTTCCCAATTCAGTCAGCACTGTAAAAAATGACTCATAGAGCTGCTATTTTTCCCCCAAAACAGTGCCACTCGTGTGCATAGGTTGTGCCTGGTATTACAGTTCAAAACATATCACATGAATACAAATTATGGGAAAGAATAGTTTCTTTTAAACTACCTTCCTCTAGAAAAAAAAAAGATGAATATAGCAAGGTGTCATATTTAGGGGTTCCTTTTTTAACCTAAGTTACTCAGCAGAATTTCTAGGAAGGTCTAAGTCTACATTTTGCTTGATCAAGACCTATTTTATATTTTTTATACAAAAAGCAAAGATTGTTTATGTCACTAATGCTGTAATGTTTGAAGAACCAACTTTTAATCTGCAGTGTTACCTAAGCTAATTAGGTTGGAGTAACCCTGCAGGGCGCTTCTTCCCCCGGACTAGTACTGCCTTGCATCTGCTACTCACGGCCCACCTTCCCCCAAGCATGATTAACAGTCTGCAAAATGCTCTTTCCAATATAATTATTTTTATTAGCAGCCTTCAGCTCAATCTCGAGCCATGGCGACTTGATGGGTGAACGCTCTGTAGGAAGATCGATCTTGTGCAAGCCTGGATAGGTCCACCAGGGTCTTCTCTGCTGTTAGCTTGATTGTATCAAGCCATTGGGTTGCTGGTCTTCCTCTTCACCTTGTTCCTTCTATTCTTCCAACCATGATGTTACCATAACCACTATTATTTTCAGGCTGTCAATCACATCATTAGGGGATATGAGGCAGGACTGATCCTTGGAAAGGAGAATATTTAATTTCCATATTCAAATATTAGTAAGTTTACATAAAAGATATGATCAGATTAAATAAATCTGCACCCATACCACTATAATCTTAATCCTGATCATTTAGACACTGTTCACATGTTCAGGTTTTAAATACATTAGATAGGGACTGCTTCAATAAGGGTTACCTTGACGAGGTGGAGCAGCTTGGTATACTTTTTTTTTCTCAAAAAAACGTATCAACTAAATACCCTGTATTTGTTGTCATCTTTTTATCAGCACTTGCTGACTACTGTTATATGTCTTACTGCAAGGTATTTCTGCATATTTGTCATTCTGTGCTTTCTGTTTGTGTTTCAGTTATTGGGTGGTGTGAACAGTGTCTGACAAACTTGTTCACATTTGTGCATGTCACATGTGTTTTAAATCTAGTTTTTTTGTGCTTATGCATGATTTGAGAGACCCCACCCCTCTTTTGTGCGACATGCACATAAAGAGCTGCCTTACACCACGTGCCCATACTAGAAAATGCCTGTCTTAATCCTGTTCATTTAGACACTGTTCATATGTTCAGGTTTTAAATACATTAGATAGGGACTGCTTCAATAAGGGTTACCTTGACGAGGTGGAGCAGCTTGGTATACATTTTTTTGCAAAAAAAATATCGACTAAATACCCTGTATTTGTTGTCATCTTTTTATCAGCACTTGCTGACTACTGTTATATGTTTTACTGCAAGGTATTTCTGCATATTTGTCATTCTGTGCTTTCTGTTTGTGTTTCACCCATACCACTATAATAGTAGTTGAGGACAGCCAGGTAATCTGTCAGGAATCTATACCCCCACAAGCTACAAATATAGGCTTTGAGGTCTTGAAAATGTAAATCCATGACCACCTTTATATCTTCTATCTGTTGCTGCATCCCAGAAAAATTTGCTTTTTCATTCATATGCAAAATGAGGCATAAAGTGTTCGGGGCGTGACAGAGCACTTCACAAGCCTCTGCCTCCCGAGATTGTTTTCCCAGTCAGCACTAGCCTCTTTATCTTGAATGATAGCGCCTCTGTCTGATTTTCGTAGCTGACGTCAAACAGACAGTGTGCAATCACTGAGCTTAGTCTTTGCCACTGTTCTCGGTGTCTGTGGTTGTTTGCAGCACTGACGCTCCGTCCACAGAGTGACATCCAGTCACTGAGCTCTGTGGCTGTCCCTGAGTAGACAGAACGCCATACTCAGAGCACCTAAGCTCACTGATTGGCTGCTGAGCTGTAACCAAAACGTTAACACTGCAGCCAATAACTGACAGCAGAAGCACCGGCAGAGACTTCATGGTGGACTAGGGGATTAGTGAGTAAAGCACAATTTATAGTTTAATAACAGACTGCACCTGGGGACTGAAATTTTTTTGAAAAGAGACAATCCATTTAAGTGCTCTGTCCCACCCAGAGCACTTAACACCTAATTTGCATATTAATTAAAATACTAATTTCTCAGGAATGCAGCAACAAATAGACAACATAAAAGTGATGACGAATTTACATTTCAAAGTCCTGCATGCCTTTGTTTTTGGGGGTGATCTGACATTTCCCTTTAAAGAGGTCAACTCAAACCATGGACTTACAGTAAATGGGTTGTCTCATCTTGACAACCTCTCTTAGGACATTCAGGCTTGATGGAGACCGGCTCCAGCTCTGGCAGACTCCAGCCGTTTATGTAATACATGGACAGTCATAATTAAGGGACCCTGAAGTTACTCCCTTCTCCTACTAACAGGGCAGGAATCATTTCAGCAACGAAACAAGGCGTTGAATTGTCCTTTTAGAATGAATTCATCACTGAATATATTGGTTTGTCCTTTATATTTTATGGCCACATTGTTTAGTAGGTTTTGTCTGGAAAAAATGAGGTGATGTCTATTTAGTGATGTCATTCATGTTTTGCCAAATCCTGTGTAATTCTGATTCTTTTAATATTCTCATTAATTTCCTGAGACATAAATCAATACTATGAAATAATAATTCCAGTCCGAGAAGGGCATAGAGAAACACAACAGTTCTTATTAATTCAGAGGCATGAGCTCAGTTTCTATACGAAACAAATACTTATCGGGCACTGAGTCTTATCTATTAGAAGAAAGAAAAGAAAAAATCAGTGATGTCGTGAAGCTACTGGATATGAAATATATCATGATACGAGATCACTCCTGAAAATGTACAGCAAGGACACACTATGACTTTGGACCAATTTACTTACCCGTGATTCGAAGGATATTCATGTTTATACACAGGTGATTGGTCAAAGTCCTCAAGAAATCTAAAGACTTTTGACTCACAACCCCAGATTTGTCGTCCGGGGTCACACAATTGTATAATCTCTCTGCGAGAGAATCAGAACGATTGTGTTAATATACACTTTGATCTGAGTTTGAGCCAAGTGCTAGCTTAGTGTGAGTAATCGGAGCACACCGTGGAGAAGATGGAGAACTTCATTTCTCCATCTTCTCCATTGTCTGTCTGTGGATATCAGACTGCACTCGGTTGACACAATTCGATCAAATAGTCCTATTGCGCAAAAACGTTCTATGTTTTTATAAATGTCTTGCATCGGTGGCCTAACGCTTTGTATTGCTTATGCTTACAAGGAGGAAGAAAGCTGCTCTTTAGAATCCTGATTAAACACAGAAAAAACTGCAACTAAAATGCGTCAAGAAAAGCAGTAAAAAAAGCAGCGAAGCATGCATTTTGGCTAAAGCTTTTTATACTGCCAAGAGATCAGGTTTTGGCTGTAGAAAAAAAAAAACGCAGAAAAAACGCAATGTGTGAACATAGCCTTAGGCACCAAAAAAGACACTTTCAGAAAAAAAACGCTTGCGTAAAGTGAGTTCACCTTGTGTGTGTGAACTGTGAAGGCCTCAGAGATTTGTTTGCAAATATTGGCAATGCCGTAACTATAAACTTCGGTGCCCCAGGGCAAAACTTCATAGTGGGGCCCCTCAACATTTCAATTACTAGAGGTTGTGGTGAAGCCTGCTACGCATTGCTGTATACAACACACAGGCTTCACCACGTTCCGCAAGACCTTTAATAGATTTTGTTTATGATGCAAGTTTTAGAAGTTAAATATTCAGTGAATATGTTTGGAAAATTAATAAGGTGAATAATAATTCCAAATATTGCACAATTTTCAAATAACTGTATATGTTTATTAAATATTAAGCAGTTTTAAACAGTATCTATTTAAACTTTGTTCACTTAAACATGACATTACTTAAACATTACCAATTTGTTCAGTTTTAGGCTGAGTGCCCACGATGTGATTTTTAAGCGTTTTTGCCGCGATTTTCGGTGCAAAAACGCTGCGAAAACGTTTAAAAATCGTGTACAGACCGCCCCCCATGCATTCCTATGGCATTCCGCACATGCTGTGCTAATGCTGCGCTTTTTTCCGCGGCGGAATCGCATCGCGGAAAAATCGCAGCATGATCATTCTTTTGTGCGGAATTACAAAGAACTGCTGCGATTCCGCACCCATAGGAATGCATGAGAATCGCTTACTTCCCGCATGTGGCTATGCCCACCATGCGGGAAGTTAAGCGTCTCATGTGCGGTTGGTACCCACGGTGTGGAGGAGAGGAGACTGTCCTCCAGGTCCTGGGTACCATATCCCTGTAAAAAAATGAATAAAAAATAAAAAATCGGGGTATATTTACCTTCCGATGTCCCGCGCTGCATTCCCGGCCTAAGCGTTCCCAGTAATGCCTTGCGGCAAGGTCCTGTGATGACGTGGTTTCACGAGATCGCTATAGTAACGCGAGACCAACGTCATCACAGGTCTCGCAAGGTATTACTGGGAACGCGGAGGCCTGGGATGGCAGCGCGGGACGTCGGAAGGTAAATATACCCCGATTTTTTTTTTTTTTATCATTTTTAACATTTTATCTTTTACTATTGAGGCCGCATAGGCAGCCTCAATAGTAATAAAAACCTGGTCACACTTGTCAAACACTATGTTTGACGAGTGTGACCAACCTGTCGATCACTTTCCAAGCGATGCTTCAAATCGCTTGGAAAGTGCTTGAGAAAATTGCGGCAATATCGCGAACAGAATCGCGGTGAAATCGCGCGGAAAAAAACGCGCGATTTCTGGGAAGGAGTCCGGTTTTTAGTGTGCGTTTTAAAACGCTACGTGGGCACATAGCCTACAACAGCTACTTAAACATTTGTTTCCTAACTTTCAGAGAAGCGAATTCATTAATTACTTTGTCAAAGTTGATCTGTTGAGCTCGATCATTCTCAACTGAAAGGAAAGCTAAGCTGCTGAGTCTTTCTTGAGCCATAGTACTTCTCAAGTAGTTTTTTTATGAGTTTAAGCTTAGAGAAGGATCGTTCAGCCTTAGACACAGTCACAGGAACAGTGAAATACATGATGCACGCTGTGCAAACGTCTGGATAGCTTGATGAAAGTGAAGAATGCTCGACTATTAGGAAATCAGCAAATTCCTTAACACTTTTCATTTTTCCCAGTTGCTTTTGAAACAAACTTTTTACTGAACGTAACTGTGAAGGAAAGGCTGGCGTTACATCATCTGCAAACTTGTTAACAAAATCAACAGCTTTTTAGTGAATATCTCTTTGACTTGCACTGGCCAAAAAATCAGGTTGTATTACTTCATAAGAGTCAAGAACAGCTTTCATCCCTTCAAAGCGGCGATGAAGTTGAGAACAAATTGTGTCTACCATTGGATAGAGCACAGTAACTCGGAAACAAGTTTTTGGGTCTGCTAATCTCTCGTCTTCACACAACTCATCAAAGTGTTTCTTCACTTTCCTTAATCTGTTCTGGTGAAATTCATTTTTTATTTCCCATTGACTACAGACATCTGATGCTTCAGAAACAAGTGCTTCGAACCTTTCACGCATTTTGGTTATCTTTAACAATGCATTACCCAATAACTCATATGTAGACAAGAGGTCCATGGTTTCAGATTGTAAGGATTTCGATACGAGGTCGAGAGTCTCTAAGACTTCACACTGCACAACCAAAAGTAATACAAAATCAAAACTTTCAAGTTTGTTCTTTAGCTGCTGTGCTTCATTTCTTTCCTTGCTTTTTTTGGAAGTCAAAGTTATGCGAGTAAGACTTTTCATCACGTCACAAAACCTGTGTATCAGTGCATACACTGCATCATGTCTGCCAGACCAACGAGTTGGATTAAGAGTTTTCAGTGTTTCTTTCGATTTCGAATTCAGTGAATCGGGCTGAGCTTCGATGCAGGACACTGATTTCAAATCTTGCCAGCGAACAAAACTATTACCAAAAAAGCAATATACACTTTGAATTGTTTCAAAAAACTGGCTCACCACTCGGTTCTCTTCCACAGCGTCCTTCAACACTAAATTAAGGTTATGAGCAGCGCAGTGCACAAAGTATGCATGTGGGGCTTTTTCTTTAACCCCTTCATGACCCAGCCTATTTTGACCTTACTGACCTGGTCATTTTTTGCAATTCTGACCAGTGTCCCTTTATGAGCTAATAACTCAGGAACGCTTCAACGGATCCTAGCGATTCTGAGATCATTTTTTCGTGACATATTGGGCTTCATGTTAGTGGTAAATTTAGGTCGATAATTTTTGCGTTATCTGTGAAAAAATCAGAAATTTGGCAAAAATTTAGAAAATTTTCACAATTTTCAAATTTTGAATTTTTATTCTGTTAAACCAGAGAGTTATGTGTCACAAAGTGGTTACTAAATAACATTTCCCACATGTCTAATTTACATCAGCACAACTTTGAAAACAAATTTTGTTTTGTTAGGAAGTTATAAGGGTTAAAAGTTGACCAGCGATTTCTCATTTTTACAACAAAATTTACAAAAACCATTTTTTTTTAGGGACCACCTCACATTTGAAGTCACTTTGAGGGGTCTATATGGCAGAAAATACCCAAAAGTGACACCATTCTAAAAACTGCACCCCTCAAGCTACTCAAAACTACATTCAAGAAGATTATTAACCCTTCAGGTGTTTCACAGGAACTAAAGCAACATGGAAAGAAAAAATGGACATTTTAATTTTTACAACAAAAATTTTCTTTTAGCATCAATTTTTTCATTTTCACATGGGCAACAGGATAATATGGATCCAAAAATTTGTTGGGCAATTTCTCCTGAGTACGCCGATACCTCATATGTGGTCATAAACCACTGTTTGGGTACATGGCAGGGCTCAGAAAGGAAGGAGCACCATTTGACTTTTTAAATGGAAAACTTGCTGGAATATTTAGCGGTTGCCATGTCACGTTTGGCGAGGCCCTGTGTGCCTAAACATTGGAGCTTCCCCACAAGTGACCCCATTTTGGAAACTAGACCCCCAAAGGAACTTATCTACATGCATAATGATCACTTTGAACCCCCCAGGTGCTTCACAAATTGATCGGTAAAAAAAAAGTACTTTTTTTTCACAAAAATGTTCTTTTAGCCTCAGCTTTTTTCATTTTCACATGGGCAACAGGTTAAAATGGATGCTAAAATTTGTTGGGCAATTTCTCCTGAGTACACCGATACCTCATATGTGGTCATAAACCACTGTTTGGGCACACGGCAGGGTCCGGAAGGGAAGGAGCGCTATTTGACTTTTTGAATGGAAAATTTGCTCCAATCGTTATCGGACACCATGTCGTGTTTGGAGAGCCCCTGTGTGCCTAAACAGTGAAATCCCCCCACAAGTAACACCATTTTGGAAACTAGACCCCTTATGGAACTCATCTAGATGTGTGATGAGCACTTTGAACCCCCAGGTGCTTCACAGAAGTTTATAACGCAGAGCAGTGAAAATAAAAAATCATTTTTTTTCCTCAAAAATGATTATTTAACGCGCTATTTTTTATTTTCACAAGGGTAACAGGAGAAATTGGACCCCAAAAGTTGTTGTGCAATTTGTTCTGAGTACGCTGGTACCCCATATGTGGGGGGAACCAATGTTTGGGCGCACGGCAGGGCTCAGAAGGGAAGGAGCGACATTTGACTTTTTGAAATGAAAATTACCTCTAATCGTTAGCGGACACCAT
Organism: Dendrobates tinctorius; assembly: GCF_039654945.1. Taxonomy (NCBI): domain Eukaryota; kingdom Metazoa; phylum Chordata; class Amphibia; order Anura; family Dendrobatidae; genus Dendrobates; species Dendrobates tinctorius. The sequence continues at coordinate 9,299,426 of NW_027361784.1, forward strand.
GTCGTGTTTGGAGAGCCCCTGTGTACCTAAACACTGGAGCACCCCCACAAATGACCCCATTTTGGAAACTAGACC